>NC_048595.1:455405372-456125372 GCF_003668045.3 Cricetulus griseus
ATCCTGTAATCTACTTTAGGAGGTTCCAAGGGATTAGTTTTCTAGTCAGGACTTTAGTTTTAGATGTCATATTTGTATTTATGGTTTAGAATCTATTTTGAGCTAGGTTCCAGGTTAATTTTTTGATAATTCATTTTTATTTTATGTATAACAGTGTTTTGCGTACATGTATGTCTGTATGAGGGCTTTGGATCCCTTGGAACAGGAGTTACAGTTATGAGCTGCCATGTAGGTGCTGGGAATTGAACCTAGGACCTCTGGAAGAACAGTCAGCCAGCCAGTGCTCTCAGCTACTGAGCCACCTCTGCAGCCACCCAATTTTTTTTTTTTTTTTTTTTTTTTTGAGACAGGGTTTCTCTGTGGCTTTGGAGGCTGTCCTGGAACTAGCTCTTGTAGACCAGGCTGGTCTTGAACTCACAGAGACCCGCCTGTCTCTGCCTCTGGAGTGCTGGGATTAAAGGCGTGTGCCACCACTGCCTGGCCAGTACAACATTTTAATACATGTGCACAAGTGTAACGATTTGATTGTAGTTTTTATCAGATGATTTAAGGACAAGACAATAATCCCGAGAGAAGGTCAATAAACACATTACCTGGTGAGCGCCTGCAACCCAACCCGTAAGAGCAGCATTTGTCTTCTGAGTCCAGGAGTGTCTGCCCTACAGACTGAGGTCCCTGGAACTTTGTGCAGGTTGAACCACAGGTGTGTGCACTAGCCACTGCACTTAAGATGGGATCCTGGGGGTTAAAGATGCCTTCAGCTTAAGGAGGAGCCCAACTAAACGCCGAATGGGCCAACAATTAGAAAAGCAGAGGCTCAGGCTTAGCTCAGTGTCTGGAAAATGGAAGGACTTGGCTTCTCTCCATTTTCCTCATTTGACACTTCTAATATTTTGACAATGTTTTAAAAAGCAGAATTCCTTGACAGTTCCAGGACAGTTGGAGGATTTCTAAGCAATCTGATGATGACAGACTGAGAAGCTGGGAGGTACCTGAGTAGAGTCCTTAATAAGGCTTTCTCACAACCTCTCAACAGGCAGAGTTCAGGTGTGCTGGCAAGGTGCCACCACACAGTGGAGTTACGCGGTGGCTTCTGGAAGGCATGTCCTGTCTAGAAGGGCGTGGCCACATATCTGAATAAAATAAAAGAGGTCAGGAATGGCCATTGGAAAAGAACCAACAAATCTCCCACTGCTAAGAGATACTCAGGGCCGGGCGTTGATGGCGCACACCTTTAATCCCAGCACTCGGGAGGCAGAGACAGGCAGATCTTCTGTGAATTCGAGGCCAGCCTGGTTTACAGAGTGAGTGCCAGGACAGCTTCCAACGCTACACAGAGAAACCCTGTCTTGAAAAACAAACAAACAAAGACACCCAGAGCATTCTGAGGACAATGACATTAGGGCATTAGGGTTACAGAAGCAGGGTAAGACACACGGAGAGGATGATTTTGTTGTCACTTTGGGGTGATGATGACATAAAAGGTCAGTAGTAGTAGAGAGATTGCCTAGTATATGTTTGACCCATACTGCTGAGTTCAGTGGGTAAGAATTCACAGGCTTGCAGTCTGTGTACTGATTGCCAGAGAGCCTAGGTGGGTGGGGGTGGGGTAGGGTGGGTGGGGCTAAGACTTGAGAAATCATCCTCAATTCTTAGCTCACCCTGCATGAGCACACTGAATAGCAGTGATCAAGATCTGGCCTCTAAGATTAGTTTATGTAGATTCAGGTCGACTACTTAAACATCTAGTAACCTCTTGACAGATAACTGAAGTTGTGTGCTTCAATTTCCCCAACTGAGAAATGGGGGCAACAATGACAACCGCTCCCACCACCCTGACCCAGCTCAGGGGCCTTGTGAGGATAAGCATCTGTAAGCCTCATGTAAGGAGGCCCAGCATTCAGCAAACAGTAATTAGCTGCTGCTGTCAGCGCTATAATGTTAAAAACATCTAAAAATAACTTTAGATCCACAGGAAATTATAAAAAAGGAATGGAGCAGAGGCCTACATGGTCATTCCTATTTCTGCTTATGGTGACATCTAACGAGATCGGAGTGGAATGGTTGATCTATCAGGAAACGGACGTGTGCACAGGGCTGTGACCTGATCTTGGACCTCATCCCGAGTTTTACAATGTTCTGAGCTCATGGGCATTGCCCGGTTGAGGTCCTTAAAGGCCTGAGAAGCCACAGCAGAAATGTCAGCTTAACTAACCAGCACCAATAGAAGCTAAACTGCTGCCTTAGAAGTCTGAGATACACACAGAGAGCAGGCTCTTCTTGGGCCTGCCTGGGTAACATCCCTTACTTCTCTTTTAATAAAACCCGACGACAGCGCCAGCAGCCTTTCAGAGATTAGCCTCCAAGGCCACCTCCAGAATATGCAAAAAAAAAAAACCCCAAAACAAAAACAAAACACACACACACAGGCTATTTACCCTTTTTCTGGGGGTAAATAAGGAAACACAAGTTTTCTGATGGTAACTTAGGGAAAAAGGAACAAGCACGAACTTTCCTGATGGTTCCTCTTTTACTTCCACTTGTATAATCTTTCTTGACAGTCTCTCTACTCGGTTATGTCTCTACGCTTACATATCTCTCTCCCCAGAGACGTCTGCCCTTTACACAGTCACACACGTCTATAGCTACACCTATTGTCACACAGTTACGTTCTCCACACAGCCACATACTTCCTTCCATACAGCTCTCCTACAAACACCTCTCTTCTGTACAGCTGCATCTTCTATATCTCTCTGCCCACTCGACACACACACACACACACACACACACACACACACACACACACACACAGAGAGATCTGTATATAGTGTTCTGCCTGCATGCATGCTTGCACACCAGAAGAGGGCACCAGATCTCATTACAGATGGTTGTGAGCCACTATGTGGTTGCGGGGAATTGAACTCAGGACCTCTGGAAGAACAGTCAGTGCTCTTAACCTCTGAGCCATCTCTCCAGCTCAAGAGCTGTATCTTCTATATCTCTCTACCCACTCTGCGCTCTCTCTCTCTCTCTCTCTCTCTCTCTCTCTCTCTCTCTCTCTCTCTCTCTCTCTCTCTCTCTCTCTCTCTCCCCTCTCTCCTAATTCCCCCTATATCTTTCCTGCTGCTTCTCCTCCTACAGCAAAGCCTCTGGACAAATATGAATGGTGTCTTTCGGGGTCACACAGCACTTCTTGAGAAAACAGTAAGAAACAGAGCCAAACTGATGTCACAGTTTCTCTCAGGATAGGAAGGTTGCGCTGACTGGCCAGTGAGTAAAGTTAGCACGTAGCTCTGAGTGGTCAGGGATCCCAGATGGAAAGTGACATTGAAATTCAGGACGTAACAGCTGGCTGAACCTTGAGGTTGGGGAGTATGTACAGAAAACCCATTGCTGTGAAAATTATGTCTACTACAGTTGCTTCTGACCTTGAATCAGCAATAAACACCTAGGAAATTGACTTCTATATTTATTTGTCTCCAGGGGCAACCAGTTCGCTTTGAATTTGTTCTGAAGTCTAAAACTAGCTGTGTTTGTGATTAAGAATGCTATTGGGTTCCTATGCTAGTCTGAGTAATGAAAAATGTCTAGTGTTCTTCCTATTCATTGTAATTGTACAGATTAAGCAGAAATCATCTTCCTGACCATCCACAGCTAAATGTGTGCCCAGGAGGTGGAATATTTTCACAAGATAAACAGACAAGCAGTGGGGAGAATATCCATAGCCATTATTAGTGGCACATGAGAAAAATTACAGTTTTCTACAGCCAGTGGTCCCATGGCTTTGCCAAGTGGGGCTCCCCATCAGAGTCACTCATCTGGTAAGTTGTCCTGTCCAATACTAGTTGTTACCTGCTGTTTACTCCCACGGCCTCTGGCAGCATACCCTAGGATACAATGAGATATGCCTTTCAATGCTTATTTGTTGAACTGTCTTTGGACTTGCACCAACTTTGAAAGAAATGAACCTGGCAAGGTTTACAGAATTTTGCATCTTGCCCATTGTTTACATTTTACTTTTTTTTTTTTTTTTTTTTTTTTTTTTTTGAGACAGGGTTTCTCTGTGTAGTCCTGGCTGTCCTGAAACTCACCTCAAACTCACAGAGATCCACCCAGCCTCTGCCCCCTGAGTACTGGGATTAAAGGCGTGCATCGCCACCACCTCCGGGCTATTTTACCTATTCTTGTGTGCATACTTGGCTTGTGGGTGTGTGGAGCTGGAGGACAGCTTGCTGCAATGGGTTCTCTGCCACCTTTATGTGTGTTACGGAGATCAAACTCAGGTGGTGAGGCTTGTGTAGTAAGTACTTTCACCAGCTAAACTGTCTCACCAATCCTTGGTTTTTGTTTTTAGTATTTTTCAGGGCTGGAGAGTCGGCCCAGTGGTTAAGAGTACTGGATGCTCTTCCAGAGGACCTGGGTTCAATTCCCAGCACCCACACAGCAGCTCACAACTTTCTGTAACTCCAGTTCTATGGGATCCTCCTCCTCTGGCCTCTGTGGGCACAGATACACATGCTGGCAAAGCATACAAAACAAGGATTATTTATATTTATGTGTAAGACTGTGTGAGTTATGTGTACCGTATGAATACAAACACCCTCAGAAAGCAGGTCTAAGAGCCTCTGGAATTGGGATTGCAGGCAGGGTTGGGCAGCTTGATGTAGGCACTAAGAACCCAATCTGGGTCCTTTGCAAGAGCAGCAAGGACTCTTAATTGCTGTTTGTTTAGCCTTTGGCTTTGTTTCTCAAGACAGGGCCTCACTACATTGCTGAGGCTCTTGCTGAACTCCCCTCTTCCTTGAAGTCTGCTTCCTGAGTGTAGGATTTACAGTGTGTACCACTCCACCTGGCACCCACTGAGGTCTGAGCATTCTGCACCTGCTAGCACTTAGTACAGGATGGTGCCCCCAGGAAAAGCGAACCCCAAGGAGCTCCTCAAGGGAGCTCTCAGGAGCTCAGGGTACTCAGACCAAGAGGGGCATGGCCAGGGTGCAGAGACTGCTGAGAAGGGACAGCAGCAGGTGTGGGATGACCAGGCTGGAGGAGAGAAGGAGCCCCGACACTCATGTACTGAAGCTAGGGTCCCTCAAGTTCCTTGCATTTCTCGTCAGGTTTTACCAGGAGGAAGTGGAGCTGGGTAAGCATGACTTTGTGGCAATCAGTATGGCCAAGGACAGAGTAGGCTTAGGGGTGAGACGAAAGGGATGGGGGAATCAATGACTAACTGTAGACTGAGGTATGCTTGGATAGCCTGTAGGACTCCCTACTACCCTGTCACATCTGTACTATTTGTGTGTAGGAGCTCAGTATCTTTAAGCACATTCTTGGTGTGTCACCACACCTAAGACCCATGTCCACAGCCTTCCATCGTCCTTACCGCCCCCTGCCCTCTACACCCTGGCTGTTAGCCACGGCCCCTGCCCCAGCTGATAACCATGGTCCTGCCAATGAATTTCATGACTCTACTTCACAGAGTGGAGTTATATACTTAGCTTTCTTTAATTATCTCATTTCACTTAGGGTGATGTCATCAAGGTTTTTACATATGCACAATGGCATATGGCGGGCTGACTTTTCTTTAAAAATCTGTATTTTTTGGGGGTGGGTATGAGACAAGGTCTTGCTGTGTGGCTCTGGTTGGTGAGGAACTCACTAGGTAGACCAGGGTGGCTGTGATCTTGTGGTGATCATACGCCGAGTAGTATCTGCTCTTTCTCAAAGTCACGTGTGCTTACCCACTGTCCCTGACTTTTGACAACTGTGAACACTGAGGGCACCGCTGCGTGGACACCTCTGGAAAGCTGTCTGATCCCTGATCTGCCTCCTGAGCGAGCACACAGACTTAGAAACTGAGTTGCTGGATTCTCTGGGAGATCCATGCCTGAACCTATCCTGAAGCAACCAGGGTGTTTTCCATAGCAGAACACATCACGTTTTCCCCACCTACACTCAAAAGATTAAGATTTGGAGCTGAAAAAAAAAAAAAAAAGATACTGGTTTACATAATCTACAACTGCATAAATACATACGGCATTCGGCTGTCATTCATAAATACAAAATTTTATTTGCACTTCATTAGTGTAGAAAGACCACGATGCTTCTCACACCACAATACTCAGGGCACACCAAGTTATTCAAATACATACTTATTTACCTTGACTAAACAAAACAGTGCAGTTTAATAAAAGATATACCAAAGATAGAGTTCACAAATTCCTTATCAGACCAAAAAAAAAAAAAAAAACCAAAAAAAACAAACAAACAAAAAACCAAAAACAAAAACAAGAAAACTTGAACACAGTCTAGGCTTCATAGGAATAAGCTTCACCATCAATGGGAGAAGTCCATCATTACAAAGATACAGGATGTCTAGGCAAATGCATATGTGTTTTTTGATACAGTAAAATGTAACTCTTAAAATCCCTTCAAACAGGATTTGTGTAGGATAGCAGTGTGGTTTTAAAATCTCTTATATAGTTTCAAAAATTTGTCTTCTTTAATTTCATTTCCTTCCCCTCCCCCACCCCTTGTGATGCTGGGGATTGAAGCTCAACACTGGATTACAATCCCTGCCCAACAGTCCTTTCTCAATTGAATCTTTGTCGTTCTTAAAAACATCCATCATGGCCACTGGACATCCCCAGATTCTGCAGCCACAGGACCCAGTCGAATCCAGCCCTCTACCTCAGAGAAGTCTCTCACTACAGGACCCGAGAGCCAACTCCGTGTTGGCTGTGGAGAGAGGAGCTTTGCTTTGGGGCAGAGACACTCCAAACCTCAAGATGCTACAGCTGGGAAAGCCTCGTAAATAAAGAAGAAGCCGTTGTCATGTCTTCTTTTTCAAAAAAGTCTTCAGTTTTGTAGATTTTTCTCTGAAACGGAACTCGAAGCACCGGGCCCTCTTTTCCCATCGGAGCGTCTGCCTCGTAGTGTAGACATTTAAAGTACTCAGGAGACAGCACACCCTTCTTCTCTCCCATTCTTCACACCAGAAGAACCACGCCTCCCAGTGTAGGCACATTACACACTGGAACAACGAGGAAATACAGTCCGAGGGGAAGCATGTGATTTATAACCCACCTTACCCAGGATTGCATATTTGCATATTTACAAGTTAGTGTATAGCTGACTTGGGTTACAAAGTGCAGAAGGAAATTGTCACATGATTGCAGTGCACACAGAATGGTCCCCGCCCCCGTCGGGGACTGTATGCACTCTGTCTCCAAAGCAGCCAGTCAACAGCATCGGACATGTGGTCTAGGAGGAGGCAGCTCTGGTGGGATCTCAGGCTCTGGTTGTAGAGAGAGTATGCTATTGGATAACTCGCTTCTCAAAATATCAAGAGGCATCTAAAGACAAGGAGACAACACGAGGACCTTAGTCTTGCGAGCGAGAGGTCATGTTGTAAATTGTGCAGCTTTTGTTTTATGTGCATGGGAGTTTTTCCTGCATGTATGTCTGTGCCGCATGCCTGTTACCTGATGAAGACACAAGGAGGATGTTGGGTTCCTTGGAACTGGAATTACAAGTGGTTGTGAGATGCTAAGTGGGTGCTGGGAATCGAACCTGGGTCCTCTGGAAGAGCAGCCAATGTCCTTAACCACTGAGCATCCCTCGGACCCTGAAGTATTGCTTTCTAATGCCTTTGGAAGAGGCTGGGAAGCAGCTTGCTGACAAGTGTTTGCCTAGCACGTGTGAGGAGACCCCAGGTTTGATCCCTAGCATTGCGATAAAAACCACACGTTCTCTGCACAGAATGTACTATAATGAAAATTCTACATATTAATCAACAGGAAACTGGCCCACTGTCTGAAGGAAGTGCTTCTGGATCATCTGTGACAGTCTAGGAGCTGGTCCTCCTGGGGCCTCGGTGACATAATCAGTTAGTGCTTAACAGTTAGCCCTCTCTGCCAGGAAGGTTCCACGCTGACAGATTCACTGCAACTCTGAAGGGACTATCTGGGAGGAGCTAACGGCCTCTGTAACATGCGCAGCTGTCCTTAAACAACACACGCTGCAGCTGTTTACACAGCACTGAGAGCTGTCTGGTGATGGCTGCAGGGCTCCTAGAGTCACCCCTCTGGGGGACACCACCTAGTGGCTGACAGATGTTGAAGGGCAGCCCAGCATCCTCTGTGAAGGTGACCTCCCTGTCCAGAGAGAGGGGCCTGAGGAAGACCAGGAGCTGTGGCCCTTCTCCAAGGAAGGCTGCACACCACAGGGGGGCTCCATGTTAAACTTAATTCTTTGGGAAAGAAGAAAAAAGGAAAGGAAGAGAGGCGTGAGCATGGAGTGTCTACCTGGAGTTCTGGAGGCTGACCCAGGGCCTCTGCCTGCTAAGCAAATGCTGGGCCACAGGGCTACACTCAGCCCCGCTCTAGCTCTATGCTGCCGGGCAGGGGCCCAGGGCCTCAAGTGTGCTGTGCAAAGGTTCTACTAATGAGCCACGCCCCCGTTTCTCATGGCCACTAGACCTTATGGAAGTCACTCCAGAACGTTGGACCTCAAAGAATGCAAACAGATGGTCTACGGACCCTAAGGACTCCAAGCGACAGCCACCACGGAGGCGAGCTGAGCAGGCACACTTATTTATTTTTACCTTTTTCAGAATGTCGTCGACGAGTTTCAGAAATATCTCGTCCACATTGAAATTGTCCTTGGCACTGGCTTCACAGAACCGCATCCCAGTTATCTGCTGTGCAAACTGAGAAGACACGTGCCCGTGTTAACCACGAGGTGCAACCCAGAACCGTGCGTGCGTGCGTGCGTGCGTGCGTGCGTGCGTCAGGCTGGGCCTCTGACAGGAACACAGACTCCGTGCTTTACTGCTAAGGGTGGGGGAGCTCAGGGTCTGTTAAGTCCCATTTATGATCAAATATCAGGTTCATGTGTACAGCAAATCCCTGTAAGCAAATAGCAATATATAATAACCTTTACATCCTGTTACGTGTGTAAGAGTCTGAATGTACAGTGTATCTGACATTTAAAATATGAGTACCCATGCTTCTCCATGATTGGACCCTTAGCAAAAGTCAAGGCAGGAGAAAAAATTACAAAAGCAAATCATGCCACCTAAAAACATTTTTTTTTTCTGTATAAAATGTCAGCTAACATTACACAGTATGTATGTACTAATGTGCTTTAGTCTCTGCTTCAAATGAATCCAAAGAGGAGACAGGAAGTGAACAATTTGGAGGGTGTGCGGGGCCATTAGTGTGTGCGGGGCCATTAGTGTGTGCGGGGCCATTAGTGTGGGGCACGCTCTGTATTTCCACAGCGTGTCAGGGAGCTGTGAGCGGAAACGCTGCAGAGCAAGGGTGCTGCCTGCGAGCGCCCGGCTTCCACGCACCTTCTCTCCTTGCTGCTTGGAGATTTCTCTGTCTGCTTCGCAGTCCAGCTTGTTTCCAACCAGGAGCAGCTCAGCATCTTCCGAAGCATACTGCAGGAGTTCCAGAGGCGTCACACACTGACAGACGGGTGCAAACTCACACAACTTACCACCAGTTACTTTCTGTTCACGCTACTCCACTGCCTCTGGGCAACTTGGGACACACGCACATATGCGCGCGCGCATACACACACACACACACACACACACACAGAGGACTCACAGTGTTTTGGAAGGTACCTTCTGAGAGGCATCAACAATTACCATGGTCTTGGCCTTGGCCCCAGCCATTCCTAAGACACTGTTAAGGAGATGTTTAAAAACAACAGGCAGGGCTGGAGAGATGGCTCAGCGTTAAGAGAACTGAATGCTCTTCCAGAGGACCCAGGTTCAATTCCCAGCACCCACATGGCAGCTCACAGCTGTCCGTAACTCTAGTTCTAGGGGATCTGATACCTTCACCCCAATGCACATAAAATAAGGGTTAAATAAATAATTATTAAAAAACAAAAAGCTGTGCACTCAAGAATCGTCATCAGCTGTGAAAGGCCAAAGTGCAACAAAATGGGTCAAGGAAGCAAGTCCTTCTGCTCTAACAACGCTGACACAGAAAGGCCCTCGCAGTACAGTACCTGGTGATAAAATGGAGTCAGTCCAAGATTTTAAACTTACTTGTATGCTATAATGAAGTTAGCAATAACTCTACAATCCAGAACAATTTAAAGCTATATCTGTAAGGTTTTAAAAAAAATATAGGTACGTTAGTATTTTGTGTACTTGTAAAAAACCATTTGAAGCAGACTGCACTGAAGGAACCTGGGGATCATGGCCAGAGGACTCTCGAGGCTGGGCGAAGGGATGGGAGACAGCTCCCTGTGTGTGTCTTGCTGACATGCAGGTGCCCAAGAAGCATCATGGGACAGCCTGGCCCCAAGTTGAGCATTCCAGAAATGACAGCTCTTAATGGCCTTGGTTGTGTGTACCTTTGATTCGAGCACTTGGGAGGCAGAAGCAGGATGATCTCTATGAGCTCAAGGCTACAGAGAGAGAGAGATAGAGAGAGAGAGGGAAGGGGGAGGGAGGGAGGGAGGAGAGAAGAGGAGGGCTAGCTCTTACACAAAGAACAATACTCAGAACACGGGACGAGCTAGGCCATCATCCTTGGTGGATTCACAAACCCACACACCTGACAGGCCCTTGCTCACTCACCACTTTAGACTACTGTGTAAGTACTGTCCTCAGGAGCAACTCCAAGGTTTCAGAGGGACTTCTCCACGGCCAACAAACATTAGGTTAGGCATCGCTAAAGGGTGTAGGCCTACAACTGTAAACATGGATCTTATAATGGGTTCTGAAAATCATTTTCAGGAATGTAAACCCCCAAAGACTAAGGCCAGTGGTGGAAGGTAGAACAGTTGGTAAAATGCTTGCTGTGTTAAGTGTGAGGACCTCAGTTTGAAGGCTACAGCCCATGTGTGTGGTTTGAATGACAATGACCCCCATAGGCTCTGCAGTTTGAATACTTGGTCCCCAGCTGGTGGCATTGTTTTGGAGAGCTTAGGAGATGTGGCCTTGTTGGAGGAGGTGTCATAGGGATGGGCTTTGAGAGCATTTCAAGTTCTCTTTACTCTATGCTTGGTGTTTGAGAAGTGAGCTCTCAGCTTGCTGCTCCAGCTGCTGTCCCTGCCTGCCGCCATGTTCCCCACTTTGATGAGGCAAAACAAACTCTTCCATCTGTAATTTGCCTCCGTCACAGTCTTTTATCACAGCAACAGAAGAATAACCAGTGGCTGGCTGCAGGTGACCGTTGCAACCCTGTGCAGGTGGTGCATGCCTTTAATCCCAGAACTCTGGAGGCAGAGGCAGACAGATCTCTGTGAGTTTGAGACCAACCTGGTCTACAAGAGCTAGTTCCAGGACAGGCGCCAAGGCCACAGAGAAACCCTGTCTCGAAAAACCAAAAACAACAACAACAACAACAACAACAAAAAACCTTGTGCAAGAAGAGGACTCCTGGCTCACCAGTGACTTAATAGGTAAGGTCAAGAATCAGAAAAACCTTGTTAAAAAGCCTGGCCCACCCAGAATCTGACTCTGATGGAAACATCCAGCAAACAAACAGCTGTCTCAGCCACATTCAACACCAACCAGCTCTTTGTATGTTTGATTTCTGATTCTGAGTCCCTCTCCACGTCTGGTTTTAGCTGGCTTTACAAATCTCTAATGCTGGAAGTCACACAGCTGAGCCACATACGATCAGTCTCTCACTAACATTTCAACGCCTCCAATGTGAAGAAAATAGGGGTTTTGATTTTCATTGTCCCGTGTATGTGCGTGCATGCTATGTGGCAGGTGTGTAGAGAGCAGATGACAACCCACAGCAGTCAGTTCTCTTTTAACACGTCGGGTCCCCTGATGAATTCAGGTCACCAGGTCTGGGCAGCACCCTTACCCACTGAGCTCTCCTACCAGCCAGCCCAGGGTGATGGTTACTAGGTTACTTTTTTAGGGACCTGAAGCTGGCTTCTCTCTCTCTCTCTCTCTCTCTCTCTCTCTCTCTCTCTCTCTCTCTCTCTCTCTCTCTCCCTCTCTCTCTCTCTCTCTCTCTCTCTCTCTCTCTCTCTCTCTCTCTCTCTCCTGACTCTTGACTTGTGCCTCTGATGCATGAACTTTTGATGTCACAACCCTTAGATGAGGGCGCCACAACGGCTAACACCGCCACTGCTTCGTATGAAGAGCCACACGGTAGATCACTGATCCCCTGCAATTATCTCCCCCTCATAAAGATCCCTAAACCTGCCCATGGCAGTGTATTGAGACTAAGGTCTTCTCTGTACACAGCCACTCTCTCTGGTGGCACCAGGGTGACTGCATACGCTGTGACCAATGCCAAGTACAGAGCGAGCGGAGGGTAGAGAGATCTGTCTGCCTCACTCTTTGCTGTTCTGGCTGGCCTGGAACTTGTCACGGAGACCAGGCTTGTCCCCAGTGCACAGAGATACACCTGAGTGCTGGAATTAAAGGTGTGCACCACCATGCCTGGTCCTCCTATTTCTTACACTGGTCCCTAACATACTATGAAGGAGCACACAGGGAAAACCTGCTTAGTAAAACCAGAAGTGAACCCTTCCTACTGTTTATACAGCATGCCAAGTACAGTCGTGTTTGAATACGATCAGGTGTTTGTAACATAAAGGAATTAAACATCTAATTACTGCATAAGGGGACAGAACCTCTCCCATTGTGGTCAACTGTATGTCACATTTTAATCCCAACTGGCCTGTCTTCTGAAGGTGCACTGCTGCACACATTTCCTAGAGGAAGACACAGTTCGCATTAACCATGGAGATACAGAATTTTCTATGACTCAATTGTAAGCTGAGAGAAATGGTCTCTTGTTCAAAAGGAGGAACTGAAGGACATCTACGATGCTGAGGACGACTGGGCCCCTGAAGCACCCACAGCACCATGGAGTACATACCCAGTGTCCACACGACCTCTTCTGCTCAGTCTAACTCTGAGAAAAGGGTTTTGACCACAGCGAACCTTGTTTTCACAGTTCCAGCAAGCTGGCTCTAGGTAATCTATTCCATCACCACCTCATCTCTAACGAAGCTGTGTATAAGAGGACCATCAATCCACTAAGGACGCTGTATCATTTTGTTCCCTTTGACACCCACAAACGGAGAGGGCGATACACACATACCTTATCAATCATCTTCATCCATTTTGGCAAGTCATCGAATGTCTCCTTCTTAGTGATGTCATAGACTAATATGATCCCCTTGGCACTTCTGTAATAGGCTGAGGTAATGCTGTTAAATCTCTCCTGCCCTGCCGTGTCCCTAGGAAACAGCAGTAGAAGTCAGTTTCCAAACCAATGAGGTAGCCAACTCCACATGCTGGTGCAAACACTCATTCTGCTCCTTCTCCACCCACCTTGGGGTTATGGGGATATTCTTCCCAGCCTTACAGGTGGGAGAGGAAGAGCTCAGGGTGTGTTATACTGTTAGGAGACACGTGGCTTATCTGTATACAGATTAACAACTAAATATCAGAAAAGGAGTCAGGTTACCCACTGAGGTCACGAGCTACCAGATCACCTTTCCCCAGAAAGCCACATCAGGAATATCAGGACAGCAACACAAGGGACCATTTGCTTCTTTAAGATAAAAGGGGACACAACACTCACAACAGCAGCCACAATTCCCACTGAAGACAACTCCCTGACCTGCTTCTGGTGCCTGAGTGAAAGCTTACGGCAGGAAAAAAACATCCCCAAATACTCAGCTTGACTTACTTCCTATTCCCCCAAACTACCACACACTACATGTGCACAGCCATGTGACTGAGCACAGGGAAAGCGAAGGGTTGATTCCACTCAACGTTATCTGCCGACTACCTTGTGTATACCAGTATGGAGCCACTCATCTAAAATTTTTCAGTATTTCTTTTGTTTGTATGGATGTTTTGCTGTGTACCATGGATATGCCCGGTGCATGTGGAGGGCAGAAGGCATCAGATCTTTCTTAGTGCCAGTGTGATGCTGAGGCCACACTTGAGAAATTCTACACCTGACCTCAAGGAATGCAGGCACACCCAAGATGTTGTGTAAGACTATCTGCATATAGGGTATGTAAGGTGAGACCCATGCTCAAGTTATTTCACGGTATCTATGCAAATGCTCCCAAATCAGAAACACCACTGGTCCCAAGTGCTCTAATGAACAGTATCCAATCTGTACTTTTACTAAAGAAAAAACAGAAGAGAATGGCGACCCCAGGTTTTTCTTTACTAGCAAAATGAGTACAAAAATTATTTTTATCGTTAAGCAATTTCTTTGGCTCATTTTTTATCTTTTAAATATTTCAGAAGAAAAAGTCTTTTGAGTAGGGTGTGATTAATCAAGTGGCTGGTGTACTGTAGAAGTAAGATTCCCCCTGAAAAGCCCTTCAGGGCGAAGGCTGTGGTGGACTGCTGGTCAGTTTAAGCAACTCCTGGACACTGGGGAGTCGTGGGGCCCATCTGTAAGTGTCCACAGAGAGCGACAGCTAAGGGTAAGGCCCACACTGAATGAAGTGACACCATGGCTTGGGCTGGGCTCTCAGACTGAGCAGTCTCCTGGGCTGCTGAGATGTGAGCCAACAGCTCCTGGCTCTTTCCACCATGAGGGGCTGAATCCCCTTAAACCATGAGCTGGGACAAGCCATCTTTCCCTTCCATTGGTCTGTTAAGTACTTTCACAAGGAGCAAGTAACCCACCACTGGAATATTCCATGCAGAAAGTGTACAATCAGCTGTTCTGTAAATCCAGCACACAGCACACTGTATCCCCGGTGACATGCCCTAGTGCCACACCACCACTGTTCCCTGGTGACACTGCCCGGTGCTGCGCCAACCGCTGCAGAACTTTACAAAGGGTCAGGAGGGCAGAGGGTACTCTCCTCATGGAGAACGCTTTTGCATCTAAGAGAAAAGCAGTCTGAGAGTCACATGTGGCTGAATACATACTGCGAACTCTCACGGAGCAGGCTTCCATAAGGAGAGCCAGGACTGATCAGAGGTGAAGCCACTGTGGCAGAGGCCACACACAACCAACAAGAGGACAAGAGGCACTTGCACATTCAGATGTAGCTGCACAAAAAAAGCCTTATTCTTAATTGTGTATATGCATAAGGGTGCCCCTGGGGGCCAGAGGGGGCCAGATCTTCTAGAGCTGGGTGTTACAGGTAGCTGTGAGTAAGCCATGCTGCGTGGGTGTTGGGAACCAAATGCAGGTCCTCGGCAAGAACAACCCCTGTTCTTAACTGTTGAGCCATCTCTCCAGCCCCAGGACATATGCTGCCTGTCACCCAGTCAACCCAGCCGTACACACATCCTAATATTAGCTACATTATCTTCTCAGGGAGAAGAACACAGCCACAGATGCTAGGTGCAGAGGCAGACATGTCCTGATCCCTTCAAAAGCTGTCCCGAGGCGCTTATAGTTAGAAATGGCAGCTCGTGTCAAAGATTAAAATTTTACGGATATGGATGTTTTTCCCGCATGTATGTATGTACTAAGTATGTGTCTGGGGCCTAAGGAGGTCAGAAGAGGTTGTCGGATCCCCTGGGACAGGACTCAGTTGTGAGATACCCTGCGGGTGCTGGGAATCAAAGCCGAAAGGCAGCCAGTGGTCTTAAGTGCTAAGCATTCTCTCTCTCCAGTCCATCTGTGAGAGATAATTTGTTGGACAGCAATGAACTAAACAAAGATTGTTACCTTTTTTGTGGACTAGTGTAAGGAAAACCCGTTTGTTTTTTTTTTTTTAAGCAAAACTGTTTAAAACAAACAAAACCTTAAATCCCCGAAGCCCTTATGTGGTTACACAGTTGCAGATGACCGAACGAAAGGGATTACCTCAGGACACCAGGAGAGCAAGGCTGGCTCGGTTGCAGCTGCGCCCCAGACAAGGACATGGATGAAGGATGGAGACATGCCACTAACATTCAAGCGTTAGATGACCGGTGAGACCACAGATGCGCAGCAGTTAAGGCGGATGAAAGCAAACACACACAGACGGTGGACAGACAGTCAGAGCTGAGGGCGACCTGCCAAGACGAGTTAGTAAGCTGAGTGTCCCATCAGTGTTACGAAAACCACAATGCATTCTCCAAACAGCTGAGCAGGGCTCCCACTCAAGCACCACAGGCCAGACTCGCCTTCCTTCTACAGAGGTAGCTGGCTACACGGGGAATTCTAGCAGCCACTCTGGGTTGTGAACAGGGAAGAGAAAGCCCCAAGCACAGTTACAACACAGCCGGCCTGGCCTCTTGTTCCAAGGCTGAGATGAGAAAGGTTCTAATCTCCTCGGATGGAGTTTCTGGGTCCCCTTCTGGTATGCAGAAGATGCCCCTGTCACACAGCACCCACAGGCCAGCAGGAAAGGGCATGCCTGCCACATGGTGTCCACACTGTATCAGCACAGGGTCCCTGAGCTGTGGTGTAGGTGATGGGTTTTTCCCTCGTGACAATATGTACTTCCCCCATTAAGTATGGTTACGAACACACTGACTGGGCTCTTTGGAATACCATTCGGTAATTTTAAAGACAGGAACACACGCCCCCCACCCCCAGGGCTGGGGATGGAAGCCAACCTTCTTGCGCATGCCAAGCAAAGAGTTCGAGAGGTGAGCTACACACCAGCCCAAGACATGCAATCAAGCACTCATTTTAATGATGGCAGTTTGGAGACATGTCCATGACAGGAAAACCCAGGCAGAGGGTCAAACAGGCTGTCAGGATGGTAGCACAAGCTTACGTGCAGATGAGGTGTGAAGTAAGGCGCCGTTCCCGGGAAGTGCTGTTAGTCTGATTTTAAGGCAAGAGGAGGTGGATGGCCATTTTAGTAAGCAAGCGTGGACTGTTACCCACGCAGGGCATAACGGGGCAGACTTAACTTACCAGATCTGCAATCTAATTTTCTTCCCTCTTAGCTCTACAGTCTTGATTTTAAAGTCAACACCTGGGGAGGAAACAGGTGAACATGAAGCAAAGATAATCCAGGCCAATCACCACGAGATCCCTGCTGGAAGTATGACTTGGGAAACCAAAAGCATCAGCACGGCAAAAACTCAAAAGTGTGAGGGACCAGTGTGCAGAGAGTGCTCTGGGGCACTCCCCCGCCCCACACTCCCCCTGGTTTATCCCAGCATCTGCTGTTAGCATGATTTATGACTCCAGCTGCAGTTTAGAAACCTTGGCAATGTTAAGGATGCCAATTCAGAGATGATTCTTAGATGGAAAATTTGAAATTCAACCCTGATTTCAAGCAGCCTTTGTTTGAATTTGGAAGTTATTAACATATTAAAACTTTTAGTTCTTACAAGTGTTGGTAAATACGCGCATGACTCATCATACTACTTATGGGGTAACAAACTGTTAGAGACAGGCTGGGCAACCAAGGCCTCAGCACAACAAACAAACAAACAAAACCTACCCGTCTATAGATTAGCATATTCAATTTTAATATTTATTCATCTTAATATTGCAAGCAAACCACCTTGCGCAATATTTTTTCTTCCTAAAACCAGACCAGTAAGCTTCAAATAAATTTTAAAAATCCAAATTTCATCCGCGTAAGTCATCTGATATCTTTTATAGTTATAGACAAAAACATCTTAAGCCAAGACTTTCAAATTCAGTATTTACTAGCAGAGCATCGAGGAGGTGTGGGCTGACGGTGAGCACCAGACACACTTCTCTTCTGGATCTACTTCCCAGCTGCCTGCTGGGACCCCAGACAGATGGTCCCAGGCAGCAGGGTTGTGCAGGTGACCACAGCCCGCACAGTGGCTCGGCCTGCCCTCTGCTCATCCATTTTGGGACCTGAGGCGGCAGTGGTCAGATGAGGATCTGAGGTGGACAGAATGACATGTGACTGTTTAAAATTAGCAACACACTAGACATGTTTGTAAGACTGAGCTGATGGGCGGCCCCTAGGTGGACAACAGAGAAGTTTGTGACTCTAAAACATCACAGTGGAGACAGGTCCCTATATTTCAATTCTTGTTTTTATTTTTTTAATGTTTGTTCATTTGAACCAGGGTCTCTCTACATAGCTCTGGCTGTCCTGGAACTTCCTCTATAGCCCAGGCTGTCCTGGAACTCACAGAGATCCGCCTGCCTCTGCCTCCAGCACTGGGATTGCCTGGCATATTTCGATTCTGAATCCTGCACACCAGACTGACAAGGCTAACACAACCTTTCCCTCTCCAGCGGACTGCTTCCCAAAGTCCAATGGCCTTGAGCAAGGCTCCCAAATGACTCACCCCAAGGTGACAGCACCCTAAAGTGACACCTCTGAGGCACAATCACACTGGTGGCTCTGACTGTGACGAGGCACAGGTTGGTGACAAACCACTGTCTTTGCAGTGTTAACCTAAATGTAGGACTTGTTTGACACATGAATCTGCGATGTGAATCACAGATCAAACTCATCTTGCCATGACTACTATTTTACTCCTCATTTCAAGAGGTTAACATTTATGAGTATTGGTTTATTTATCGTTGTAAGTGAGAGCGGAGTCAGAGGGCAATTTGCAGGAACTGGTTTTCTGTGCTGTGTGGATACTGGAGGGGGAAGGGGGGGTGGGTCCTCAGGCTCCAAGGGTGGTGGTGGGGCCTCTGCACACAGCCACCCTGTTAGCCCTCCCTCGATTTCACCCCCCCCCCCACTTCAAATGCATCTGTTTTCAGAATCTGAGTTAAGGGGGCTGTAATTTGAGTAAATTTGTTATTTTACTGAAAAAAACTGACCAGTGGCAATCTCTCCTTAGTTTTGCTTCTGGTCACCTAACAGACCCTTCCAAAAACCGGGGCAGGCCACCTGTGCTCAGGGGCTGCAGTCTCCTCTGCTAAGCCACGCTGTGCCCGCACATGCCACTTGCTTGCTATTCTTTCTCAACAAGTTTGCAAACCTACCTGTGTTAGCAGTCTTCTATGAGGACTATTTTTCCAACCACAAAGCTTAATGAATGACAATAAAAGGACCAGGGACTGAGACGATGAGGACATAAGGTCAGTGATTTATTTAAAAGGTTATGAAACTGGACAAAGAATCTGCTCATCCCGTGAGGAGAAGCCAGTACCAATGAGCACAGCAACTTCAACAGCTTCAGTAACCGGAGCAGAACAATTCTACAGCTGTGAAGTGGCTGGAGGGCTGGCCCTGCTCCTGCAGAGGACATGGGTTCGATTCCAGCACACACATGGCAGCCTGTAACCCCAGTTCCTCTTTCTGCAGCAGGTACTGTGTGTACATACATGTCTATGGGCAAAAACACTCATATGCCTAAAATAAACAAATCTTAAAAAAAATCAAGTCTATAAATGATGGCTCATAAAACTTGTCCCCTCTCTTAAATAAAATAGCCTATATTGTATCTAACAGCTCCAGGAGCTTGTAAACACTGGAAACTTAATTCAATTTATGACTTGGACGCATATCTTTGTATTAATATATCACTGAGCATGTCTAAAAATGTCGCCTAACAAGTATAAAATAACTCCATGCTGCCAGGTGTGGTTGCTCATGCCTTTCATCCCAGCACTTGGGAGGCAGAGGCAGGTGGATCTCTGTGAGTTCAAGGCCAGCCTGGTCTACAGAGAGAGTCCCAGGACAGGCACCAAAGCTACACAGAAAGACCCTGTCTGGAAAAGCAAAACAAAACAAACAAAAAATGACTCCATCTGCAGCATCTGCCTCCCACAGAAATGGCAATGGTCCCTAATAATGACAGCAAGCCATCAACAGTCTCAACTATTTGAACCACAGCCAGCACAGACAGGAGTGAGAGCTACACAGGGATGAAGGGGGTGTCACCTTCACGTCTGTCTGCAGGTCTGCTGAAAACCCAGCTTCTTAGAGGCGTCCTGACGAACAGGCAAGCGAGCAGCCAGCCTTCCGTACCCTGCGGGTTAATGGGGACAGTCCCTGCCCCCAAAGCTGGGTCACACGGACCCACATTAGCACATCACACACTTGGCAACACACTACCTTCCTCTGCCATGAGCTCTTGGAGAACCTTCTTGTCTGCCCAGAAACCTTTTAAATCCTACATTTCCCACGGAACCTTCCCTGACCCCATCTACCCTGCTCCCACCCCAGGTCCTGGTCCTGCACTCTTTCTTTGCTGGCCTCACCCATGGGCTGTGCATCCTCCTAAGACCTAGCATCCTTGGCTTACTGCCCAGCACACAGCAGCAACTCGATTGACTCTGACCGTGACTGACAGTGGGCCTCTCTTCTCTATTAAATGCTGTAGAGTAATAGAGTAATTTAGGAAAAATTATGAATATTCAGGACTCATCATCAGTAGTTTTTCTTTTTTTTTAAAGACAAGAGGCAGAGAAGGCAGCTGTGGAACGGGAGTGACGGATATAAATGTGTGTGCACACGCGTATAGACACATTTTACTTGGTCCACAATTCTGCAAAGGACAGGCTGTAAACATCTCAGAGATCACTATGGTAACAGATTACTTATTCCATCGCTTCCATGGAGTAGTAATCCCTAAGTAGATTATTCTGGTTAGGCTGCCTACTACCAATGGGTGTGGTCTCTGAGCTACTGTGGCTCATGCTCAACCTTCACTTGTTTTAGTAGCAACGACAGTTGTATCTGTCAGATATTTGGAGTCTGGCATCCAAAGCATCTGGTGCTCATGGCAGCCCAGTCAGGTGGGGCACTGCCATGTCATCTTGTAGGGGGACATCCGATTAGAAACAGCAGGGGTAACTGCTAGACCACGCGATGAACTGTGCTGACACAACAGCACAGTCACTATTCAAAAGTTCACACTTGTGTGAACGACTAAAGGCTGCTACAGAAGACATCAGGAGGGTGAGGAAGGGTATGTGAAATGTTCTGCAAATATTAACGTCATAACCATGCCACTAAGAGGCATCCCGGCTCTGCTTCCTTCTTGGTCCCTCTGTGACAGCTGAAGGAATTGCTGCCTAGGAAGTCCAGAAGGGAAAACATTTCCAAAACATTGTTTCTTTTTGCTGGGCCCTAAGAAGTTACAAAGCCGAGAACATTGACTCCTCTTTCTTCCTGTTCCTTTCCAGTCTAAAGAAAAGAAACAACCTCATGGTCCAAGTCTTGGATTACAGGCAGCGCCATGCTCCCCGCCCACTCACAGGATCACCTTGCTTCTCTGCCAACTCAAGACCTGCAGCTAGCCCCAGAAGGCACTGACTTTACTGAACAACACAGCTATGGCACCCCAGGCTCTCACATAGGTCTCCATATAAAATGGTTGTGACACTACAGTTCCGTCAGTTACAGCCTTCAGTTTGGAGCACATACCAGCACAGACCTTAGACAATGTCAGCCACTTTGGGACATTATATCCCTGCCTTGACAGTGACAGACTACAATAAGAGATGTGTCAAAGTCACAGGGGCAAGTCTAACCACCGCCCCCCAAAGTATCTTATGGGTAAAACCTCATGGATTTATCAGGCTTTTCCTCCCTAAGCTGTGAGGATCCAGTAAAACTAGAAACAATATTCTAATTATGAAATCTTGTGATCATTTCAGAGAAAGACACTGTTATAGAGCCAAACTGAAGGTGAGAGAGGGCTGGACAGGTGGTGCAGTGGTTTAAGACTACTGGCTGCTCTTAAGGAGGATCCAGGTTTGGTTCCCAGAATCCACATGGTAGGGTCATATGCAACTCCATTTCAAGGGCACCCGACACCCTTTTCTAACCTCTGAGGGCACTGTGCATGTGTGGTGTAGAGACATGCATGCTGGTAGAACAGCCATACACATGAAATAAAAACCCATCTGTAAAGAAGAGGCGCTTATAAACCCTCCATGCACCATTACAGAAGCTCACCAGGCTATGGACAGACAGCCCCGGTTCACAGTGGCTCTGGCTTCTCTTTCGTTCTGGTCTTGACAAGTGCAGACCACTCTGTGACTGCCTGGCACCCAGAAGCATAAGACACAGCCACATACCTGACTCGAACACACAGGCACAGCAACATAGCCTAATGCAGGGAGAGGCTGGGAGGGCTGTGTGCCTAAACCCAGAGACGGCTCTACTCTCAGGGAAGCAGAGCCTCAGAAAACGATGCTCGTCCTTCAGAAGTCAAAAGACCAGGAACTAACTGTTCTGGTGCTTGCTGTATTCCGGGCGTTGCTCTACGAGCATGCGCGTTGCCCCGTCGAAATGTATCTCTTTAGCAGACTTTATTGTGCACAAGTAGATGGAAAACTGAAGCCAGTGAGCCTCTTCTACTCCCTGGCCTTCACACATCACTGCCAGCTCTTAGTCCAAAAAAGGAGGGAATATTTACACTGGGGAACAGCTGGGGAAAAGCCAGAAGCTCAACTAGCCTCGCTGTGGCTCAGTGCAGGGACTGTGAGGTGGTCGTACTTTACCAGGCTTATGGCTCACACTTGTCATTTCTTACTCTACTGTACACCCTATGTACATCTTTACAGGGTGTGGATTTTCTGGCAGTTTCTATATTTACGGCACTGATATGTGAAACAGAACAATGGGTTACTTTTCTGGGCCAGGTGCCTAGGACACAGAATCCCCACTTATTCTACACTGTGAACTAGGGAGAAAGTAGAAGGTGCCTCCAACCTTCTTTCAATGAATGGGGAGCCTGAGGGGAGTGGTCTGCCTAAAGACACACTGGTGACTTACAACCGAGGTCCAGCTTGCTACCTGCCAAACTCGCCAATCTGGGCAGCACGGGGAAAGGCCATGGTGGCTGAAGAACAAGAGCTTTTCTTTTTGAGTAAAAATTAAAAGACTGTTGGCTTGAAATTTCATTCTAGTTTATCAACAGGAGAGCACTAACTAAAATTCATCACACACACACACACACACACACACACACACACACACACACACACACACACACACACACACGAGGAAGGGAAAGAAAATGGGAGAAAAGAGCCAAGCTCTTTATTGACTGGGAACAGTGACGTCACAGGGTTCTGGCTGGCCAAGTTCAGAGGCGTCTACATTAAGAAGGGCGGGAACAGGAAGGCTCCTCATCCGCCTGCCAGAGGTTCGCTGGAGCTTGTTTCACTTGGTAAGCTAAGAAGGTAGGAACACAAGTGCTGGAGTCAGCAGCCCGTCACACTGAGGAGGAGGGAGGGGAGACCTCTGTGGCACACACATGGTACCCTGTTGGGTCTGTATTGTTGTTTCCTAGCTTTACAGGATTAAATAACAAATAACCACACTCAATTAGGGTACTGGGTTTGGTATGTATTTTTGTTTTCCAACATCAAAGCTGTGCAACAGAAACAAAGGTAAATAACAGTTTCTTCCCTCTGATGGAACACAGTGGCTCTCATCTCTTCTCTTACATTGGATGGCCACTCTAAAGGGATGAGCCGGGTATACAGGTGTCAGCTTCGTGCCCTATTTAAGTGGCTCCTAGAATGGTCTGATATAGATACATAGAACCTCTCAAAAGTATCTGCGGAGTGACTACTGTACACAGTACCATGTTTCCTTCCCAGTTAAGACCAAAGTGAGGCTGGAACAATGTATCTGATACCTCGCGGCAGAGCAACTCTGACCTATCCTACTCAAAGGCGCCTCCACTCTTCTCCAGCCAGTGCAGGGCCTCAACATACAGCTCCTGGCAGAGTCCACGGGCTGTGGCAAAAAAGAGGCTGTCTCTTCTCTACCGCACAATGAAACTTTCCCTCTTCAGTGTAAGAAGCAGACAAAGGGGAAGGTTGCAGGGCCAGGCTTATCAGGCTTTTAATTTCCCTATATAGTTGACTCCAAAGAAATCTACAGCCTCTCTCTGAAGAGAGCCACCAGGTGTCACAAGGTGGACACCGCACCTGCCTGGAGGCTTACACTAACTCCCTAAATAAACCCAATCACAGTGCACTGCTCCCTGGGCCTGTGAGCCAAACATCAGTTCTGATCCCGCTTGCTTCTCCCTGAGCTGTCTTTTCCCTATCACTCTGGCGGTGGGCGGGGTAACTGGGGAGGCTGTGCTTCTGGAATTCTTTCTTATTTTATGTGTATGGGTGTTTTGCTGCACGTATATCTGTGGACAACATGGGTGCCTGGTGCCCTCTGAGGTAAGAAAGGGCATCAGATCCTCTGGAACTGGAGATGCAGATGGTTGTGAGCTGCCTGAACCCAGGTCCTCTGGAAGAGCAGCCAGAGAACTGCTGAGCCAGCTCTCTAGGACAACCCCCCCCCCCACCAATTCTCTCTTAAGTAAAACACTCAGCATCTGTGCCATGGTTTGGAAGACTGCATTTAAGTGCAGAAGTGCAATCAAAATAAAATCAGAGTTTTAACCCAGAAGAACAAGTATGTCTCGACTATTCTCACCCAACCATCAGCCCTAAAAGTTCCAGACCAAAGAGCCAAGTGGCCACTTTCCTTCATACCCATTCTGAAACTTACAGGTAAAGACAGCTATGGCTAAACTTACAGGCAAGCCCGGTGGCCATTTCTGCAGTCTCACTCACTCACCTGCTTTATGAACCCTCAATTCTGTTGTCAGTTCAAGGACTCCAGCAGGTGTGGTCTAGGCTGAAGCCTGTCCAGGTCACTTAGGCGTACCCCATCTCTGCATAAACTAGAGAGGACATCCAGGAAGCTAAACAAGCACCGCAGCCAATAGGTTAGCATCACCTCTCTAATCTCTTAGCTGTCTTCTGAAACCCGGACTTTTCAAAGGCAGGGCTGGGAAGTTGTAAGTATTTCTGCAGAGGACACAGGTCCTCAGAGGGAAATTTAAATCTGCTATCTGATTTCTCCTAATTTTTTTCCATCTTCATTTTAACTCTCTCTCTCTCTCTCTCTCTGGAACTGATGATGGTGGGCTCTCTGTACTGGGATGAGGAGAAACTAAAAACACGGGCCACAGAAGGACCCCAAGAGTTTCTGCTCAAACAATAGCTAAAAGGCTACACTACACCCAGAGTCATATTTACACAGCATTTTCTAAAGGAACTTAAGGAATGAACTTAGTGCCACACAGTTCAAGGGGAAGGAATTCTTTAAGAAGCTCTCAGGCCCAGCTAGTTAAGTACCCTTCCCTGTCACCTAGCTCGCTGTGAACTTGGACCACTTGATAACACTGAGCCCACACCCTGCTTCCTACTTTACCCCAAGGCAGCATGACGCCCAACACACAGCAGGTGCTCAACAAACCTGCTCACTACCAGGGCAACACACTCAGTGGCAGGAGCTGAAGAGGGGCCTGTTAGCATTTAGGGTCTTCAGGCTTTGATTAAGTCTCGGTTATCATCTTTCTCTCAACTCCCCGAAGCAAATAAATAAATAAATAAATAAATAAATAAATAAAATAAAAAATAAATTTGAAATTAACTACTATAGGCTACATAGGGAGTAAACAGAAACATTAAAGAAAAAAAAAAATCTAACCACCCCCCAGTGTCGGGAGACACACTTACACATACACATATAATTATGTGTGTAAGGGGGCTGGTTTCCTCCATCATTCTCAGATAGTCTATGTAACCTATGCTGTCCCATTGGCTGGTTTCATTCTGCCAGCTCAAAGGGCAGGTCCACCCTTCTCAGAACCACACACCAGCCAAGGTCTCCAAGCACCCACTTCTATGTCCCCCATGAAATATTTCTGGAGTTTGGTTGTCCTGTTCTGCAGGGCTCTACCCATCACCTCCTCACTTACCTCATGCTTTCATAGTGTTAGTTATCTGCACTGGTTTTTCCTTCAGAATTGAACACAGTCATACCTTTTGTTTTTATGGATGTAAGCCTGGGGCCATAAAAGACTGATAATTCTCAAATGCATTCAAACCCTACTGCAGTTATGCCAGATACTAACAAAATAACACAAGCCTCATTTCCTGGTTAATAGCTCTCTCTATAGCTCTCACAATCCAAGATTGGATATTTGCAACAGGTATAATTACGCTGCTGGATTTTAACTTCACATTCTCAAGACAAACATTTTTTTTTTAAAAAAGGGTAGAAGGAGCATAAATATCCTCCCTCCCCCCCCAAAAAAAAAGGAAGGAGGAAAAAAACCATTAAGGGAAATACTCAAAAAGGAAATTAAAAAAAAAAAGTCAATGTGAAAACTGGAGGTTTAATTTTCCAGTAAGTTATTAAAACCGCTGTAGTTCCGTTACCTGACAACTCACCAATGTGATCTCATGATCTTTCTAAGGAGAGTCCCTAAAATTTTCTACAGAATTCTCATCTGAAAATGGGAGCCATCGGTGGGTACAAATGTAAATCTGTGTATACTTTTTTTTAGGGTTTCAAATCGCCAAGCTGAGATTTTGCTTGTTTGAGACAGGGATCTCGCCTCATAGCCCTGGCTGTCCTGGAACTTACTGTGCAGACCAGGCTGGCCTCAAACTGACATTACAGAGATCAGCCGGTCTCTTGACTCCCTGTCCAGTCTCTCCTGCCTGTTTATTCTACTGAGTCACCCCCAATCCGGGTAGCCTATTTTATAGGGTCACCCCAAATCAGAGTTCTCCGGGCAGCCTTTCCTGTCGGCTCAACGTCATTAAAAACATCCCGTGGAAGGCAAACAGGAGCCTTACCTACAGTAGCAAGCGGCTCTCACTTTGCCTGTCACCCGGTTATTTGAGGTCAAGGATAAACACAGCCGAAATCCCTCCGCCCTACACATTTGTACACAAAACAAGAAGCCGGGGGGCGGCTTTTAGTGCAAACGGCCTCTGCAGTGAATTTTCAACCTCTTTCCATTAAACCGTGGAAATGAGAAAGCGAACCCTGGCTCATTCCTCCAGCCCGGGGAGCTAGGAGGTCCGACCCGGCTTTGGATGGTGACCTCGGGGCGCTGCACGGGTGGCCGTCCCTCGCCTTTACTTTTCCATCTCACAAAGCCGTTTCCCTGGGCGAGCCGGAGTAACGGACCGGGAGTTTCCACGGATGCATCACCCCGACCTCATGACCCGAGAGAGAAGGCTCCGGGATCGAATGACCGACCCGGCTCTGGGGGTGGCACACCCGCGGAGCGGCCACGGGGAACTCAGCCTGGCCCCGGGGGAGGCTCAGAGCTCGCACGGTACCCGGCCCGACCTCCCCGCAGGCTCGCCCAGCCCCGGGCCCGGCGTACCCACGGTGGACTTGCAGGCCTCGCAGAACGTGTCGTCGGTGAAGCGCTCCATGAGGCTGGTCTTGCCCACGCCGCGGGAGCCGATGATGATGACCTGCAGCTTGAAGTCGGCCGGCCTCGGGGGCTGCTTCCTCCGGCGGGCCTGGCCGCCCGACAGCGCCGGGGAGACCGCGCCCAGGCCGCCGCCCGCGGGCCGCCGGTGCAGCGCGGCGCTCGGATCCATGCACGCATACGGCTCGCCCTCGGGCCGCCGTCCGCGCGCCCCCGGCTCCCCGCGCCCGTCCGCCCGCTCCGCGCCGCCGCTGGCGCCGCCGCCGCCGCCGCCGGGAGAGGAGGAAGGGAAGCAGCTCCTCCGCAGCAGCGGCAGCAGCATCCCGGACCGGGAGGGGCAGGAAGCGCAGGCGCGGCGCGGCGCGAGGCCGGAGCGCGACCCCTGCCGGCCGGAGGACCGAGGCGCACGCTCCGCTGCGCGGCGGGGCTACCTTCTGGGTCGCCGCTGCCCCCACCCCACGCGCCCGCCCGCCCGCCCTCTCTCCTCCGCGCGTTTCCACCCGTGGTTTACTCCCACCGCCATCAGTTGCTAAGAGCCAAGTGTTTTTATTAGCCTTTTGCCCGGCGGACAAGTCGCAAAGCGCTTGGCCTGTGACCTCTGCCCCGAACTCAAGTCGTTCTGGGTGCCCGGCGTCCCCGGCCTGGTGCACGCGGGGTTCGGGGTGAACGCCGCCCCGGCGGGGCCCTGGCTCTGCGTGCGATTTTCCTGTGCGGGGCCCCAAGGAATCCGCTATCTTAACTGGGTCGCTGTCTCTCTCGGACCCTTGAGTTGCAGTCCGCCCAGTTCAGCAAATGCATCCTTGGGGGAGCGAGCAGGTTAAAAACTCAGATGTCAAGTGCCCGGAACTCCCAAGGTTTAGGAATCGGCATGGGTGGGTTATTTTGCCTTTTCTGCTTGAAAGTATTTAAAACTGCGGAAGCTTGCCAGAGATTTATTTAGCAAATCCCTCCGCGTGAACTTGAGCACCCTCAGAACACTGGGTTCTAAACATGATAGGGGCTGGCACGCTCGCGGAGAGCGCTCTCGTTACTCACAGAACTTCAGCCGCATTTAGAACTAATGGGAAGCGCATGCTTCTCTCTGTCTTCGCTGTGAATGCAAAGTTGAAGAAGTCACATTATTTTTGCAAAGGCAATCACAACTGGATTTTGGAAATTCTTTTATAGACACTCCCCACCTCCCGCGAGCCCTTCTATCCCAGGGATAGAACCTAGAGGGTCACATTTAAAGATGAGGGTCTGTCTCTTCTGTAGGAATGAGAAAACTCTTTCCATCTGTCATTGATACAAAAACTTAGATACAAACGAACAACAAAACAAGAAGCCATTTGGCCTGTTGCAAATCCCAAAGCATGGTAGAAACGCAAGGAATTAAACTGATTCCCAACAGACAGGTGACTTGTCGGACTGGAGACCCTGGTATCCAAAACATTATCTCTTCTCCACAAAGCCGGTCTATAATTTGCCTTAACACACACGGAAGACCTGAACAGAATTTGGGTCGCCACTACCGAAAAGGTAGAAGTTGGAGAAACCAGAAGAGGCACTAAGAGGTCTGGAGACAGGACAGCCCGGAAAACCAAGGGTTGTGTTTCACAAAGTGGAGCTTGGTCAAAAGACTTCCGTGTGAGGCTTTCTGTGCTTGGGCGAATTCTTTTAATTTAAATTTGTCTTAGTGGACTCATGTAATCATACATACCAACAGGGTACCGGGTGATGTTTTGAAGCTCACACACACCGTGTAATATTTAAACCAGACTAAACATACCTCCTCACACGTTTGTTATATTTTCCTGGTGAAAACACTGGAAGTCGTTTATTTTGGTTTTTTGAAATGTATAGTATGTTACTGCCATCTATAACTAACTTCAGTGCAATGACATGTAGGGACTTCCTGCTCTGGCCATACTATTAACACCCATTGTCCTTCCCTTCCACCCCCGAACCATCCCACTTCTAACCCTGGTCCCTATTCCTAGTCCCTATTCAAGTAAATCAATGCTGGATTTAGAGTTGGATTTGGCTTTCCTCCCCTAAAATCCAAGCATGATGTTTAACTAAGTTTTAGAGTTTCTGTATTATATCAAGAAGCCAAGTGATGTAATACAGAATAAATGAAGAATTTGAGGAATATCTTTTGTCTTTTCTTGGCTCTTTCTTTCAAGGCCTACACCCTCTCATAATTGTCATTTTCCTATGGTTGCCTTTCCCAGTACACATACATATACAAACAAACATTTCTCTGCTAATACTTATGTTTGAGTCTCATACAGCCAATGAAGACCCGCCTGACGACAATCCTTGGATGCTCCAGAAAAGGAATTGGGCCATACCTCTTCGACTGCACTGGATCCAACTTACTCCATTTCGACTGACACTCGGACCAGAGCCTCAAGTACTGACTTCAGTCAAGTTGAGGATTTCAACCTAGATCTTCAATCAAGCAAATCCCATCTAACATGGACTGGAGATAACCCATTAGAGACTCTCACTATACTAACATTGTTTTCCACAGGACCCCTCAAGGCTAGCATTGTCCCATTTCAGCGGGAAGTAACTTAGAAGATGCTACGCCCCCGCGCCCCATTATTGTTTATTAGGGTAGTGTAAGCCTAGTTAGGAATAACTTTCTTATTGTTTAGAGTTGGGATTGGAAGGAGGTGTTCAAGTTAGACACCCTTTCCACATGACTTTAGGGCTTAGCTGGAATAGACATAGGATGTGTCATAGCAGATTATTGTGTCTTCTTGTATTTCACCTTTATGATTGTTAATTTTGGATGTTTTACACTATTAAGTTTTAATCCTCTTTTAGACTAAAAGGGGAATTGTAGGGAGACACTGTAACCCCACCTCCTAGAAGCCACTACAGGTGTGCCTGGCCACGCCCACGAGGGCGTGGTCAGGGAGGTCGAAGATGACATGGGGGCAATTCTTAAGGGACTGCGCACACGTAGAGCTCCCTTCTTTCTCTGGCCTTGCTAGCTTGCTGCCTCTGGGCATGCTCTGGCTTGCGTTTGGCTGGTGTTTATCTGAATAAAGAAATCTTAGCATTACGGACTATGCTATATCTTAAGCACGTTATAGTGGACCCTTCCTTTGTTCTCGTTTCTTGGCTGTTGCGAACAGCCCTGAAGTAAACACAGCAGCACAGATGTGTCCTTAATGTGCTGATTACATTTGCTTCTATCACGTGGTGTAATAGTTCAGGATTTAAATGTCCAACAAAGGTCCATGTTGACTAAGGGCTTGGTCCCTAACTTAGCATAGTAGGGATGTGATAGGGATGCTAAGGAGGTGAGACCTTGGCTAGGTTTGGTGATGCACATCTTTAATCCCAGCACTTGGGAGGCAGAGGCTGGCGAATCTCTGTAAATTCAGGGCTAGCCTGTGCTACATAGTAAGACACTCTCTCAAGAAAAGAAAAAAGAAATGAGGCAGTTAGCCATCAAAGGCATGCCTTCAGATGAGGATATTGGGGTTCCAACCCCTTTCATCATTTTCTCCATCATATGCACCTCACGACAGGCCCAAAACCTTGGGGGCGACTAGTCATGGGAGATAGCTCCAAAAGTGTGAGCCAAAACACACTTTTCCTCCCGTGAATTGATAATCCCAGGTACTTTGTTACAGTTCCAGAAAGCTGACTAACATGGGGATTGCTGGATCATATAGTAATTCTATTTTTATTTCTTTTGGTTTTTCGAGACAGGGTTACTCTGTGGCTTGGAGGTTGTCCTGGAACTCAACTCTGTAGACCAGGTTGGCCTGGAGCTCACAGAGATTGGCCTGCCTCTGCCTCTCAAATGCTGGGATTAAAGGCGTGCACCACCAATGCCCGGCCCATTTTTATTTCTATTTGCTTGTAGATTGGTGACTTGTAGTCTTCTCTAAAGTTGGATCAGCTTCCAACATTTTATTCTTTGTGCTTTCTATGTTTTGAAGCAGCTCCCAAAGTTCATTGGATGCTAAGTGTTTTGTTGGCACCATTTCTTCTGAACCATCTTTGTTCCTTTTATTCAGAGGCCTTTCTCTTTTCATGAAAATAAAATAGGCTTGCCACCGAGGACTGTGTCTGGCTGTACACCAGGAGTGGGGACCTTGTACACAACTGTTTCTCCACGACTCTACTCACGGTGGATTGGTATCTCACATGCGCAATTATCAAGAGTTTGCCTCTTGGCTGAACTTTATTTGTGTTATTTCTTTCTTTCTTTCTTTCACTTAACCACTAGTCAAATGGCGGATGTGTGCAGCATGGGAAGAAACTTCAGCTGTCTGTGTGTGAGCTGAGTAACATACATGGTGTGGTGGTTTGATTGAGCCGTGTCCCCTGCAGACTCAGGTGTCTGAACGTTTGGTCCCCAGCTGCTGGTATTATTTGGTGAGGTTGTAGAACCTTTAGGATGTTGGAGGAAGTGGGTCACTGGGGGCGGGGCTTTGCAGGAGGAAGTGGGTCACTGGGGGCGGGCTTTGAGAATTTATAGCCTCGCTGCACTTCCTGATTGATATCCCTCTGTGATCTCTCCGCTTCCTGCTCTGGCTTCCTGCAGCCATGCCTACCCCACCATGTGGATTCTCTGTGGATAAACTCTTCCGTAGAGACACAACAGTGGAACAACTGGTGTCATAATAGCGATGCTGACAGCCTTAGAGTAGCGCTTCTCTCTCCCCTTCCTATCCTGCATCTAGGCAAAGCGACTAGATATGCTCCCTTCCTGGGGTGCTGGTGAGAGAGTCAAAGCATGCAAACTTGCAGAGCCCTCCCTCTACCCACCCTGTGAGCATTCAAGCTTCCCTTCTTCCTGGGTGCTTAGGCCATTTTTCATGGCAGCTTGAGAGGGCTGCCCCGTTCTCTCCAGAAAGGTTCTGTAGGGGACAGTAAGCCATGCCTGCTAGAAGCTGGCTACAGGTGTGCCTGACCTTGCCTGTTAGGGCATGGTCAAGGTGAGGTCAGGATGATGCGGGATTGATTTTTAAGGGGCTTCAAGGCACATGGGAGCCCTTCGCTCTGGCCCGTCTGCCTTGCTGCCCCTGGCACGCTCTGGCTTGCGTTTGGCTGGTGTTTATCTGAATAAAGATATCTTAACCTTACGGACTACGGGTCGTCTCATTATAAGGTTCAATTATGTAAACAGCAAGCAGTGTGAACAACAGGCACACCCACTAGGGACAAGTGCAACCTCATCAGTCGTGGCATCCAAAACCCCTATCAGTGGACATCCATGCCGTCTTTCCCCTGGAGTGTACCCAACAGACACGACTGGTCTCCACTTACAATGGATGTTTTGTTATGTATACGGTGATCAGCGAACTAAAAAGCTGGCTGTGAGCTGACACTTTCTGTAATCACTCATGTAAGTATTCCTTGGCAGCCAAAATCAGAACTGTTGATAACTGGTATTATCTAAGTGTGACATGGGGCATTTTCCTTTTCAGGGCCATACAAAGAGGACTAACTGTGTTCTAAAGCACTGAAATAAAACAAGACTGGGAATTGGATAGCAATGGATTGAGTAACACATGCAGAGTGAAGACTAGACTAGACACAGACAGGCAAAGAGGCGCCCACCTTCTTGCTAAGGTATGGTTTTAGCCTATCTCATCACACCTCCCCAGGAGACACATGGCATTATATACCCCTCCCATTGTTCTAATTATAACATAACCCCTTGTTCTCTCCCGGGAGAGCACACCAGAATCCCAGTGAGTGGCTACAGTAATCACTGTTGCTTAACCATTCAACCAACACACCCTTTTTCACCCCAACAGAAATTTGACTTTTGTTCAGTCACCCACACTGCCCTGTGAAGTCACGTGCTTCAGGCACAGCTTGCTGAGGCAGCAAGAGCAGGGGGCTGAATGTCCATTTCCTAAGTCAACCATGTGGATTCTCACTCCCTTCCCCGAAAGTGGCTTAGGAAGCAGCGTATGATCAGACTGGCCACCGAGAAGAAGCTAGTGAAATCTTTCTAAGGATAGAGGCTTCTGCTAAAGTGCCAGCGGTGAGAAAAAGAAGACCCAAGTCAGAGCCTGGGGCCTTTGGAATGCTCATGACTGCTGCTATCATCTCGCCATCTTGGGAAAGGCTGGCTGTCATACTGTAGCTGCCAGAGTGGGGAGAGTGGGACTTTGGGGTGAGAAATGAGAATCACATGTATCAGTGTATACATGATATTTGTATATAGCCCACACACCTTCCTTTATTCTTCATATTCATTTGTTTATTTTTATGACAGGATCTCACTGTGCAGCCCTGGGTATGGTATCCTAGAATTCAGAATTTACTATGTAGACCAAGTTGGTCTCAAACTTAGAGAGATCCACCTGCCTCTGCCTCCTAAGTGCTGGAATTAAAGGATGTACCACCACACCTGGCTCCTGTGTACTTTAAATCATTTGGATGGCTTAAAATAATGAATACAATGTAAATACACTATACTGTATCATCTGTGGAACAATTCCAAGAAAGAAAATCTATATCTGTTCAGCACAGGCACATTTTCCTATCACTCTGGTTTGAATCTGGGGACTCAGAGCTTGATAGAGAGCTTCTCTACTCTACAGGAAAAGAGAGAGGTGGAGAAATTGTTATTTCACCGTCAGTGATCATGCACGAAGTGTCTGAGTGCCCTCACCTCAAGAAGACAGACACTTTCAAGACAAAAAGTGGTGCCAGGCAGAGGTGGTGAATGCCTATAATCCCAGAGACAGACACTGGGGTTCAAGCTTCAAGCTGAAGATGAGACAAGCAAAGCAGCCAGCCTCTAGCTCTTCCCTCTACCCAGTTGAAATGGCTGTCCTGTCTCCGTGAATCCTCAGAGGCATCAGCTCATGTCTCCTCCTGCCTTTTACTCCTCTCCACCTCCCTAGTGCTGGAATTAAAGGCATGTGATCCCAGGTGCTGAGATCACCTTTGTGTGAGCTGTTTTTGTTTTTGTTGTTTTGGGACTGGATCAATTTTGTGTAGTCAGTGTGGCTGTGAACTAACAGAGATCCGTCTACCTCTTAATCCTGAATCCTGGGATTAAAGGTGTATACCACCACCGCCTGACTTCTATAGCTGACTAGTGTGGCTGGCTTTGCATCCCGAACCCTCAGGCAAGCTTTGTTAAATCATAAATACTATATCACCACACATGAGTGTTTTAAAGTTTCTCTCCCCACTGTCTTTAAGTGTTTCTTGTGTTAAACAACTATGATTTATAATTTGAAAAAAATGAATTTAATAATAATAATAACAGAAGTAATTCAGGAGATATAACATTTTCACAACTTGTGAATGGAACAGACATGACTCAGGGGCTGTCATCATTAAATCATTTTATTTCATGTTGCTATTTAAGAAAAAATATTTATGTGTCTATGTATGTCTCTGAGTGGATTGCATGCCACACAAATATGCAGGAGCCCACAGAGCTCAGAAGGCACCAGTTAACCAGGAAGCAGAGTTGCAGGCAGTTGTGGAAAAATGTGGGTGCTGAGTCTCCTGTGAGAGCAGCAAAACCTTTTAACTGCTGAGCCATCTCTCCAGCCCCTATGCCACTATTCTTTTAAATTTATTCAGCAGTGCTTCTTGGTCATTGCACCCCCATGGAAACCTAAGCATTTCTATAACTTTAGCTTCATTCTCAGTACAAATGGTCTCAGCACAGAAACCAGTCCCCTGTAATACTCTTAAGTGCAAATTTACACAGGGCATTTCCTCATGAGCCAGGGCAGGGGCAGCAACAGAAAGAAAGTGAGAAGACAGGTACCTTCTCTTTCTCCATCCCACATCTGCCCAGCCCCTGACACTCAAGGACTGACATGTGCGCAGCAGGAAATGGGACAAGAGAAGGTTGATCAGAATTCAGCCAATACTGTAGTGAGCTGCCTCCTTGTTCTGCAGTCCTGGAAGATAACCAAGCTAACCGTTTCTTTGAGGAGGGCTTGCATGATTTTCTTGGACATCTTCCTCCTGCCTCCCATGACAGTAGCTGTCTCTTGCTATAGCAGACTTTCTTATTTTGGACCACCAGCCAGCTCCCAAATCGTGACATGGAGACTTATTATTAGTTATGAATGCTCAGCCTTAGTTTATGCTTGTCTCACTAACTCTTATAACTTAAATTGTTCTGTTTCTATATATAATTTTGGAGATAGGGTTTCTCTGTGTAGCTTTGGAGCCTATCCTGGCACTCGCTCTGGAGACCAGGCTGGCCTCGAACTCACAGAGATCCGCCTGCCTCTGCCTCCCGAGTGCTGGGATTAAAGGCGTGCGTCACCAACACCCGGCTTCATCTATGCTTTTGTCTCAGGGCTTTTTACCTTTCTTTCTGTGTGTTTTATTCCATGTCTGTCTGTCTGTCTGTCTGCCTGGCAGCTGCTGGCTTCTCATGACAGGCATGCCCCTCTCTTTCTCCCTCCATCTCTCCTCCCACCAGCCCTGCTCCCCCTACTGTCTAGCCATTGACCATTTAGCTTTTTATTAGACCTGTCAGGTGCCTTAGGCAGGCAAGGTGAAGCAGCAACACATCTTTACATAATTAACCAAAGGCAGCAGAAACAAATATAACACACCTTCACACAGTTAAAGCAATAGTCCGCAGCATAAACAAACGTAACACATCTTTACATTGTTAACAAAGGCAGAGGAAACAAGTGTAACACACCATGTAGTTAAAGTAAAATTCCGCAGCACAAACAAATGTAATACATCTTTGCCTAGTTACAATGACATTCCACGATATCCTGTCGCCAGCTCCATAACTGGAATGGTTTTCTTCTGGCTCGCTGTCTGTGTTTTCCCATGCTCAGTGTCCCTCCAGGCGGCTCTCTCTCACACAAGAGGTAAACTGACACACAGTGGCATTCTCACAGGTATGACCCCGTTAGCTTTGAGGAAGCACTCATGTCCCTCTGCCTGGAGTTCTAGGGTGGAGGCCCGAGGTTGATGTCAGTCTCCCCAGTCTCTCTCCACAGACTCTCCCTGGACTTGGAGCTCACTGATTCCTTCCAGTTGCCTGTCCCCACCCCTCAGGGGTGCAGTGTCTGTCTTCTATGTGGGTGCAGGGATCTGACTCAAATTCTTAGGCCTGTGTGGCATACAATTTCCTGGCAGAGGTGTCCCTAACTTTCCATTCTTATTCCCTTTTATGCGTCACACACAGCTCCTTTCTGTTTTTCACTCTCATTTCAAAGAACATTGTTTTACCTTTGGGGGTTGTATTTTGTTTGTAGAATCTTAAAGTTCAGCAATATCTTGTTTTCAGTCCGTCTATTTATAAAAATGCTAGATTTGGGAGGGTTGCCACCCTCTGCTTTGGAGTTTGGGCTTGTCATGACAATAACTCTCATTTATACAGCACTTTGGAGTTTAAAAAGGAGAGCCTTCAAATTGCTTAGACACAAAGAAAAGCAGCGTTGGAGACATAATGGTGATGTGAGGTGAGGAGGCCCTTTGTGTCTACCTCAAGTACCCAGGGAAATACCCGGCGGCTCTCAGGCATTGAGAGTAGCTTGGTACCCCATGGAGACGGTATTTTATTATCATTTTCAAATATCCTTCTGGATGTCCTCATTGATGGTCATGCTGGCAAGAAAACAGTTCTGGCTTTTCTTCTCCACCTGTGATAGGAGGCATTCAGATTTGAAGATTAAGCCCACGGTGATGTGTTTTAGCACTGCCCAGGTTAGCTGGTGCTAATGGTGTGAAATGGCTGCTCTCCAGGTAACAAAAGCCTCTCAGGCAGGCAGCTGAGGCTGCCCCAGATGTGGTTTGTGGTTTGTGGTTTGTCTGGTGGCCTAGGCCAGGCCACTCCATTACCCAATCACATTTTTTTTGTGTGTGTGTGCCTAATTTCAACTTTATCTGCAGAGCTTGTGGTTGCTGCTCTCATTGTCACACATCCTTTTATTCAGAAAAAAAAAATGCTTGCAGATGATGGGCCTGTGGTTTGTGCTCTCTCTCTCTCTCTCTCTCTCTCTCTCTCTCTCTCTCTCTCTCTCTCTCTCTCTGCCCTTACCCTCCCCTTCCCTTTTCTTCCCCCCTTTCTTCTCACTTTATTCTCTATATGAACTGTGTGCTCTGGCTGTAGAATAACCCAGCAGACATCTTGGGATTTGTCTGGAGGTCTCCATTTTTATCCCCACTGAGGGGAAAAAGGGGTCAGAGAGGAGGGACCTTCATCTTGCCATGTCTCCCCCTTATCTCCAGGGGTGATGTTTGGAATCCCACAGCTCTACCCACACCCAGACACAGCCCACAGGGAGCCACTCACCTTTCTGAGGAAGCAGGCAACCTTAGTCTCCATGTTCTCATGACTTCTCCAATTTCTTAGCTCTGGCTATGGCTAGGAAGATTAACAAGATAAAATGAGTTTCTGGATAAGGGACACATGCCTCTGTTCTCAGAGCCATGAAGCTTCCTTAAGTTTGTTTCAGTGTGACCTCACCATCCATTGTGTCAGCAACCCATGTCCAGGCTCAATGGCTCATGAACTTTAACAGGGCGCTGTCCTTCCACTGGGCATGATAAAGCCATGTCTGCCACACCATGAGCATGACCTGGGGCCCTCACTACTGGGTTGACCTTTCTTAGTAATTTCATGGTGTGTGCACCCAGCGAAGGTTTGCTGAGGACTGCTAATGCCTTCTGTGCTCAGTGACCAAGGTGGTCATGAAGGATTTGGCCTTTAAAGAACTGACCATCCGGGGGAAGTACCTGCTCTTTCCGTATCTGGCTCCAGCAGGCCAGACTGTGGACTGCTGTGCAGTTTCAAATCCTCTTGGCCCTGCCTTGGTCTCCAGCACCAGCTCCCGACACCCACAGGGAAGGTAACCTGGTGGGGTCTTGCTTCTCAACAGTTCCAGGTTAAGGATCTCTGACTGGGGATCCCCCCATTCATAAAAAGCCAGGCCTCCTGTCAGCAAACATCTGTAACCCTGGTACTTATTTGACAGTCCGAGAGCATCTCTGGTCCTTGGTACTGGTGTAAGACAAAGCAGGTACATTTTGTCTTAGATGAAATGACTTTAGTTTTGATCATTTCTGGCCCAAACCATAGGGATCTATTTGGTGTCACTGCCACACAGGGCCACATTTCTGTCAGGAAGTCCCAGAGAGGGAACAATGTGCAAATCTATATTTCTCTGTTCCGGAGTATCTGTTCACTGTGTGAAGATGTGTTGCTGTGATTGGTGTAATAAAGAGCTAAATGGCCAATAGCTATGCAGGAGAGCTAGGTGGGACTTCTGGGCAGAGAGAGGAAGAGATAGTTGAGGTTTGTAGAGACACTGGGGAGATAGGGGAGGAGCCAGACACACAGAATGGGAGAGAGGTAAAAGCCATGCGGTAAAATGTAGATTAATAATAAAAATATGGCCTATTTAAGTTATAAGAGCTAGTGGGACAAGCCTAAGCTATCGACTGAGCTTTCATAATTAATAGTAAGTGTCCGTGTCATTATTTGTGGGCTGGCGGTCCCAACAAGAAAGTACTACTACACTCCCCTGGTCTGATGGCACACTGGGGCTGGGTTGTTGTAGAACAGTTAAAAAAAAAAGACATTACAGAAAACAACATGGGGGTTCTTCAATAAAAATAAATAAAAATAGAATCCCAAATAGATCCATCTGTCCATTACTGAACATCTGTTGTAAGGAATGAAAGTAGTGTTGCATTTTTTTTTTTTATTTAAAAATAAAGGTTTGCCTGCACCATGCGGGGCCTGGTCCTGGCAGAGGCTGGAGGAACACGGTGTGAGCTGCCGTGTGGGAGCTGGGAACCAAACCCAGGTCTTCTGCAAGAGTAGTAAATTCTCTTAACCACAAACCTATCTCCCCAGCTCTCAAAACAGTATCTTACAGAGATTCCTGCCTCTAGTACTGTTCATTACAGTACCAATCAAAACAGCCAAGACCTGGAATCCATCTGCTAATGAATAGATAACCAGACAAAACAAATAAAATCCCACGAGTGTTGATGTTTTTTAACAAAAGTAGAAAAGTGAAAACAAAAGGTTATTTGGCTTAAATGGAGAAATAGAACACACAACTCAAGCTGTCGGTATCATTCATTTGTTGAATCAGGCACATTAAAGATAGACTCAGAGGCACCAGAATTTGATGGTGTTGCATTAAGGAAAGAATATTTAGTGTTTTCCCTTAGATTTATTTGACCGAGAATGAGCCCAGTTTGAATTCTCTCTCTCCCTGTCTTCTGTTTGTCTGTAGTATGTGGTTACACGGGCTTGTCTGTAGTCTGTCCCTATTGCCCGTGTCTGTCCCTGACGCAGGACTTTGTTCTGTCTTTATTCCTTCACACGGGGAAGGAATGACAGTGCTGCACGGACATCTTCAACAGAGTGTTACGAGAGAAAAATTACACTTCCCAACGGACCCCAAGTGACCCCAGTGCATTCAGTACTGCAAACAAACCATTAGCAAGCAGTAGCCATGTGCTGGTTCCCACATTATGGCAGATATCTGTTCTATAAGCATGCCTCCTACTTGTTTGCTGTTTTCAGCAAATGTTTACCATATGTGTGCGCGTGCACACACACACTCTCACTACTCTCTGGCTCAGGGGCATGAAGAACACATAATTCAAGATGAAAGGTATACATTAACTTAGCTGTAAAAGTGGAGTATGTGGGAAGTCCAAGGCAAGTGGTTGGTTGTTACATCGTTCTTTTAAAGGCAGGTGAAACAAACAGGCTGGGTGTGCAGAGGGATGTCAGGCTAAGTCTTCAGTGACTTCAAGCTTTGTCATTAACAGCTGTGAGGCTTAGCCAAAGTTCCAGTCTCTTTGGATGTAAGGGATATTGCCGTAAAATTGTATCACTACAATTAGAAGGACCAAGTCATTGGCATTGATTGAAAGCCAATCATTGGGAGCAGTGTTTGGTCACTGCAGGACTCTGCTGTCTGGGAACAACAGGTGCTCAGCTGACACTGGAGACCTGGAGAGACTTTAAAAAGACTTAATCTTGAGAGGGTGTGTTCTCCACAGAGAGCTGAAACTGGCAAAGTTAACATATCTCCAGGGAGGCTATGGAGATATTCTGGATCTGTTGCAGACATATGGCAATTCTTTAGCCAGGCTGATACGAGGTTTTTTCTTTTTTTTCCAAGACACGGTTTCTCTGTTTAGCTTTGGAGCCTATCCTGGCACTTGCTCTGTAGACTAGGCTGGCCTCGAACTCACAGAGATCTGCCTACCTCTGCCTCCCAAGTGCCGAGATTAAAGGTGTGTGCCAATGCCTTTTTTTAAGTTTAAAGTTTTTAAAACCATCGATTAGTCCATTAGTTTAACACCTTCCTCTGCCATTAATTAAACATGTCTCACTGTGTCAATCAGCAAATTTCAACTGCAGATCTGCACTGGCAAAAAAAAATGCTTAAAATATTCTCTAAGTTATGGATTCTTAGAAATATTGAAATGGCTATGCTTCTGTCAACATTATGAAAATTTGTTTTTAGGGATATTCATAAGAAAAAGATTAATGAATTTTGAAATTTAGTGTTTGGTTAGCTGTTGTAAGACCACATGAACATTCCTCTTTTTCTGCTGTTTGTTATTTCAGTGTATTAAAAACACTGAAATTTGTTTCACCTGAATATAAGACATTCAAAACCAGATCACCATTTTCCCTGAAACAAGCTCTCAATCCTCTTGATGCTTTTAAGGGCAGCGGTGCATGAGATGTCTGCTGTGGCACCATTCTTCTTAGGACATGGATTTTACTTAAAAAGGATTCCACATTAGTGTTGAGCAAGTTCAACTGAAAGTAGGGATTTTAAAGATGATACTTATAGCTTGATTTCTAGAATGTGTCTCCTACTGTGTATGCTTTCAGAGATTTCCACAGGCATTCATCTGAGCCCATGTGATACTCAAGCACATCGAGATTTGGAAGGAAGTCATGTCGTCCCCCCCCCCCCACAGGGTTTCTCTGTGTTAACAGCCCTGGCTGTCTTGGAACTCACTCTGTAGATCAGGGCTTTGAACTCACGGAGATCCACCTGCCTCTGCCTCCTGAGTGCTGGGACTAAAGGCGTGCACCACCACCACCTGGAGGAAGGGAGTTCTTAACACACACTGACTTTTTACTCAAGTGGTTTAGCCAGTGCATGCTTTCTGGTTGCTATGGAAGCATTCAATCACATCAAAGGACTTTTTGCTGCAATGTTTGATGACACTTCGGAAAGTGTGTAAAACAAGGAATATTGATGCCCTAGAGTTGTCTGTAGTTCCGCTGTTGTAGCTCATTCTATTTTCTAGTCATAGTCATATATGCCTAAGAATATCTGAACCTTGGAAATCCAGAAGGAAAATGATAATTTCCTGCTTTGGTTGCTTTGCATGGGGTTTTAAATCTAAACGGATGGTATTGGCTTAAGAACACAAATCTGAACACACCCTCCTTGTCTGTGAGGCAGCCCAATTTACTGCATTTTCAAGGCTCACTTTCTTTAAAGATTTAGTTGCTGAGCAAAACAATTGTAATCACTTGTGTTTTTCCTTTTTGATCTCAGTAATTATAAAATTTATTATTTCTTTGGCTGGGGAGCTGGCTCAGTGGATAGGAGTGCATGAGGACCTGAGTTCAACTACCCGTCACCTACATGAAAAGCCAAGGAGAGCTGAGTGTGCCTGTAGCTCCAGCATGGAGGCACAGAGACAATGGCTCCTGGGTGCTCACCTGCCAGCCTGTCTACCTGAGAGAGTGAGCAGCCCTGGGAAGAAAGGGAATAAAGTAACAGAGGAGATGTCTGATTATGTCTGCCTCCGGCCTCTTGTTGACTTTATTCCTGGAGAGATGTCCTTCTCGCCATTATTCCCTCAACAGTGTGGCATGGCAACCACTTGCATAGCATTGATGCTGCCTTAGGCCTCCCCTAAGGAGGCCCAGTGCGACCACGAACCAGCCTCCCAGTTCCACCGGCTTTAATTCAGTTGGTTTTTGTTGCCTTTAAAAATCACCACTTCTAAAAGTCACACAGCTGAGCTTCATGTTGTGAGTCTCCTGCCAGTGCTGTAGATAACATCTCTACTGGTTGTGTTGTTCCCCTGACAATGGTTGCCTAGGTTACTGCTCTGCAACTCACAGGCCAGTCTTTATTAAAAACACTGTCTCTTCCCTCCAGCCTTGTAGGTGTGCGATGGGTGACCTTTTGATGGGGGCCCAACATCCTGTCCTAGACCATGCTACCACCACCTCTCTCTCTCTCTCTCTCTTATTTCATTTATATTATGTGTATAGATGTGTGTGTCTGTGCATCTGAGTGCGGGTGCCTTCAGAGGCCAGAGATGCCCAATCCCCTTCCCTGACTCCCCCAGAGTTGGAGTTAAGAGAGGTTGAGAGCTGCCCAGTGTGGGTTCTGGGAACTGAACTCAGGTCCTCTGTGAGAGGGGTCCTCACTCTCAACCACTGAGCCACCTCTCCAGTCCCAGCCCAGTTTCTAAGAGGAGACACAGGGCCACCTGCTGGTCACCCCACCCCTCTTCCCCAGGCCTCTTGCCATCCCAGGAAGCTTCCTTAGTTCCTAAGCATCCTCAATCTTTAATCTCATGGATTTGAGGATTGGGTCTCCCCATCTCTATGCGCCCCCACACACAACTGATCATTTCAGTGAATGGCACACTGGGCAGAGGTCAAAACAGGACTTGTTCAGCTGCAACATGTAATCTCGAGACACCCAGAAATACAGGGGGAGGTGGGTAGCTGATCCTACTTCCTTTTACATGGAGTTTGGGGGGCTGGAGAGATGGCTCAGAGGTTAAGAGCACTGGCTGCTCTTCCAGAGGACCTGAGTTCAATTCCCAGCAACCACATGGTGGATCTATAATGAGATCTGGTACCTTCTTCTGGTGGGCAATCGGGCATGCAGATAACTGTATCTATAATAAATAAAATCTTTAAAAGTTTAAAAACCAACAACAACAAAACATGGAGTTTTGTCTCTCCAGGGATGGGGTCAGTGCCCTGGGATACTGCTGGACAACTTATTATCATATAAATTGTAAACAAAAGTCCCTAGCATCCAAGTTCCAGAGGCAAACCTTTGGGCAATCCAAAATAGGTTTTGAAATTTAACAAGAGAAACTTCTTGCATTTAACTTCTGAAGTACAGGGAAAACCTGTTATCTGCATGGAGCAGTTTGAAGACCAGAAGACGAGAAGAGTGCACTGAGCTCAGACCGAAACCTTGACATCAAAGCCTGCAAAGGCCAAACTAATTAGCAGAGGGCAATGGGCTCCAGGCCCAGGAGAAACCAGGCCACAGGAAGCGATATACCCGGAAAGTAAAACCAATGGCTACCAAGCAGCCACACCTTACTTTCCCATCATCCCCTGGGGCAGATTTGCACAGTGACCGAGATAAATGTGACCTAGAGGTCTATTTATTTTTTAAAAACGCACGGGTAGCCTAGGATACACTCACGAGGTTTCTTGTGTTTTCAGAACTGAAGACAAACTAGAAGAGTAACGCTGGTTACAAATTTAAGATCAGGTGGTGCTCATATGGACAGGTCCTGATGCATTTGATGTATTAGGTGATTTTTCTGTCCAGGTTTTGAGGCACCCTAAAGCTCTGCGTAAGAACACCTCCCTCTGTCCAGGCGTTTGAGTGGGAACTGGGTTGAGACCACACAAGGACTGGGCTGGGGCTGTAGCTCAGTGGTAGAATGTAAGCAAGAAGATTAAGGCCCTGTCCTTAGAGCTGCAAAAGAGAAACAGCAACACAGGACAGGTGTCTGGCCCAGGACCAAGGACAAATGAAATCCAGCCAAGACGGTTGCTAAGAGGTCTCCTGGCACCCAGGCTATGCCTGAATCCCAGGGCTTCAGTGAACACGCACCAGATACACTAGAATAAGAGAGATGAGAAGGGACATACTTTCTGCAGGGATGGTGGTTTTCGGCTACCCCAGCTAGGAAATCTCTAGAGAGATGAGCCGGCAGTCTTTGCAAAGGAGAGGGCAGGGGCTGGCGAGGAGGCTCCCGGGCATGACTCCCCACACCCAGAAGAGGTGGCCTGTAACCCCACCTCCAGGGGACCTGTGACCTCTGCAGACACTTGCATTCATGTGCCCCTCCCCCAATACACATAATTAAAATAATACAAAAATCTCTATTGTGTCCCAGGAGTATTCTATTTGACAATTTGAAAACACAGAACTGGCGTTTCCCTTCCTTTTCATAGAAAATACCCATCCTGGTGCCCAGAACTGGAAGGTATAGAAAATACCCATCCTGGTGCCCAGCACTGGAAGGTATATGTTCTTGTGCTCAACACTCCTAGATTCCGCCTGGGGCATACAAAAAGGATATAGAAAAAATTGCACTTGACTCAACATAATAGGTTTTTTTTTTTTGCCATTATTGTCTAAACAATACGGTATAACAGTTTCCATTGCATTATCATTGTTAGGAATGAACCATTGTGCCAGGCTTTTTCTGTTGGGCCACCAACCAGCTCTCAAACAATGACACAGAGACTTAATATTCATTTTGAATGCTCGGCCTAACTTAGGCTTGTTTCTGGCTGGCTCTTTTAACTTAACCTGTTTCTCAGGACTCACTACTCTCCTTACTTCTGTATATCAAATTGTCACTGCTTCTCGCATCTGCCTGGCTTCTTGCCCGGGGCGTGTCCCTCCTTCTCGCCTCCTCCTTCTCTCATTCTTCCCTTCTCCCTTGAACTCAGATTTCTCCTCTCTTTTTATTCTCTCTCCCTGCCAGCCCTGTCTGTTCTTTCTCTGCCTAGCTATTGGCCGTTAGCTCTTTATTAGACCAATCAGGTGTCTTAGGCAGGCAAGGTGAAACAGATGCAACACATCTTTACATAATTAAACTCACATCCTTACTTCATTAAACAAATGCGGCATAAACAAAAGTAACACACCTTTATACAGTTAAAGTAATATTCTGCAGATTAAACAAATGTAACACATCTTTGCTTACTTAAACTAATATTCCACAACAAACCCTGACTGGGACGATTGTGCAGAGGTTACTTGCAAATACCACACCATTTTGTTTGCAGCACTTGGTTTCTTGCTGGGAAGTCTGGACCAAGGCCACTGTGGATACTGCGGAGTGAATGAATGCACTGCACTCCCCCAGGTACGGTGATGCCCTAGGAGTTGGGATTGGGTAGAATGCTGACCTTGACTACTCCTAGGGATGGCCAAAAGGACAGGAGGGAGGACTCTGCATGATGGTGCCTTTCTGTAGAGACGCATTTTCCAGCGTTGATCATGACTCACTCTGTGACAGTTGCCTGAACAAAGGTGTCTGCCCTGGCTGGCTGGTTTTCAGGGAGGAATGATTTAGCGCCATCAGACAATGCTGCTTTGGGTGTCACATGTGGGTCTGGAAGTGTTGGCTCTTCTCTCCTCCCAGGCGGCTGCATCCAACTGTAGGGTGCACTAGCAAGAACGTGGCGCCCTATCCCCTCTTCCTCCTTTGATGAAGGGACTTCCCCAGGTAGTTTTTCTCTCTCCCGAGCATGTAGCATTTGTCATTTCATGTTAATACTCTTTCCCTTAGACTTCTGGAGAGTCCCATGACTGACTTTCGTTCAGAGGAATGCAACTTTAAAGGCGGTTGCAGATACTGTCATTTTTGTCTTTCCCCCCTTGGGATAGACAAGTTTGGCCTTTTTCCCCCTGGAATCATAATTTTGACCTTTTTCTAGGAAACTATATTACGATTCCCAAAGGGATCACAAGGCCTTACAGAATGAGCCTTAGTGATTACATGCTTTTCATTGTTTCCTTTCAGGTTGATTTAGAAATATTGTTGAATTTATTCCTTGTGCTGTGTGTGTGTGTGTGTGTGTGTGTGTGTGTGTGTGTGTGTGTGTGTGTGTGTGTCTGTGTGTCTGTGTATGTCTCTCTCTGTGTGTTTATGGGTGTATGAGCATCTTCAACTGCTTGCAAGACCACTTTCTCCCTATCTATTACGAATCTACACACGATACCTTTGCTGAATACAAATAACAAATACAGATGTGTAGAGAATCCTGTTCTTTTGCCAGGACACAGAGAAACCAGATCATAATTAGTATGCTTTGAACCTACCAGCTACCCAAATTCAAGAGCATGTGCCATGCCTGATGCTGCACAGTGAAAAACCGTAAAAGAGGAGAGGGGCCTTCCACACGTCTTTGTAGAGCTTTTCAATTTTCTTTGTGTTAAACTGTGGTCCTAGAGCATAAGCTGTGCCTATCTTGGAACGTAAGAGTTGTGGCAGAAAATGGCAGATGATGATTGGTGGAAAATTGGCTTGCTTTGCAAAGCTGCTCCCCACACCATAGACGAGGCGTAAACAGTTTTCGGATGGATTTCGGGAAAGCGGCAAGACCATTTGCTTGCCTAGAAGGTGGAGTGTGTCTTCTCAGAGTGATTGGACACATGGAATGCAGGAGCTGGGGGCTTCTCTGATGTCACAGTAGAGCTTGAACAGATAATGTGTGCGTCGGCGTTTTGCATTGTTGTGACAAAACCTGGCATGAAATGAGTTAAAATAGAAAAGATTCCTTTTGGCTCATGGTTCCATGGTTCCATGGTGGAATATCGCAGTTTGCTGTGGCAGGCATATGTTGTGGAGGCAGTTCACATCACAGACAACAAGGCAGGGAATGGGGTGTGTCATGCCCGTCAAGAACCCACCCCAGCGACCTACCCAATAAAGGCTTCCCGCCTGTCCTCCATGGAGAGCTACAGCCTGTCCTCCATGGAGAGCTACAGCCAATCGTTGGGTACTAAGACCCGGAGCATCTGTTTGTTTTTTGCAGGGATGAGACCCCTGACGGGGGTTATCCAATCCCAGGTGGTCAGTCCTAAACATACGGACAACAGGTTGTTGCATATGTATGTAATACATATGTAACAGTAATAATTAAAGAACAAGAGATCTTGAGTTTGGGAGGGAGGGGGGATGGGAGAGGCAGGAGGGGTAAGGGAGGGAGTGACACTCCACATCTGTCACCTGCTACCCCACTTGCTTATTATTTTCCCCGACTGTCACTCAGCCCACCTTTTCATATCAGGGTTATTGCCCCTTTTGTTGTTCGATAGCATAAGCTATGGACACCCCCTGCAATTGGATTTCCCCACTGAGAGCAGTGAAATGCTGGCTGCCCATCTCTCTGCTCAGGAGATGCACTCACTGTTGAACGCGTGGACACACTGTCTTTTCACACCTTACATAACGCTGGCTTGTTGCTCATCTATCTGATTAACCCATTCAGAACATTCCAGATTCTTTAACTTTTTTTGTTTTTGCATTTATATTTAGTGGAGATGAGCAGGTGTGTGAATGTTGTGGAATAGTTCTTTACACGGTGTGAAGACGTGTCACTAGGATCGTTTTAATAAAAGCTAAATGGCAAAGAGCTAGGCAGGAGGTACAGATGGGACTTCTGGACTGAGAGCTCCGGGAAGAAGAAAGTCAGGTCACCAGCCAGATGCAAAGGGAGCAACACATGCTGGAGGAGAGGTAAAAGCCGTGAGCCACATGCAGATGAATAGAAATGGATTAACTTAAGTTATAAAAGCTAGTTAGAAACAAGCCTAAGATACAGTCTGAGCTATCGTGATTAATAATAAGTCTCTGTTGCTTTTTTTTTTTTTTGTGTGTGTGTGTGTGAGAGTGTTTGGGATAGTGTGGGGGTGGAGGACAGCTTGTTGGAGTCTGTTTTCTCCTTCTATCATGCAAGACTCTGGGATAGAACCTAGGTTGTGAGGCTTGGCAGCAAGCGCCTTTACGTGTAGATCCATGTCACCACCCTCAAATGTAAGATCCATGTCACCACCCTCAAATGTAGCAGATTCTTATGACTATTTCATAACGTCTTCCTTTTATTTTTGTTAAAGTGATTAGGCAATCTCAAACTTAAAGGTATGATCCACAATTGTTTTTCTCTAAACCATCTGAAGGTAATTTGCCCATATAATTTCCTCTGATGTCCATCTAATTCCCAGATCTCCTTATCTTGGCTCATTATTATAGAAATGTCTCTGGCAGCAAAACAATTCAGTCTGATGCCATGTATCCCAGGAATGTGTGTCCCTCTCCTATTTCTTTCGCAGCATGGGGAACTGAACTTTAGAGATCACACAGGGGATGACTGTGTGGTGATTCAGGAATTTCTTAAGACAGTACACCATACTCAACAGCAGTAAAGCACAGGAATGTGTCTGGCCACCTACTGTACGCCCCTGTTTCCTTTCTGTTATGCTGTGATGGACCAAAAGGAAGTTAGGGAGGGAAAGAGTTTATTTGGCTTATACTTCTAAGTCATAGTCTGTTATTGAAGGAAGTCAAGACAGGGAGCCAAGGTGGGAACCTAAAGCAAAACTATGGAGGAATGTGCTTGTGGATTTGCTCATAGACTCATTCTCAGCAAGCTTTCTTACATAGCCCAGGCCCACCTGCCTAGGGAATGGGGCCACCCACAGTGGGTTAGGCCCTCTTGCATCAATTAACAATCAAGACAACCCTCTTTTCGAAGACATTACCATAGGTCAATCCCTTCTACTGGGACTCCCTTCTTAGTTGACTCTAAGACGTGTCAAGTCAACAGAGCTAAATATGACACTAATATTTTTAAGCAGCAAGATTCTATCTTTGCCTTTGATTTGTGGCGTCATTGTCTTCATGGGCATTGCTGAGCGTATTCTATGTTTTTGTTTATGTTTAAGTCTTAACCTCCGAGACTTCTGTTTCTCACGGTCCCTGCTTTATGTTTATTTTTGCCCGCATATGTGAGTCCTTGGCTGCCCATTCAGAATATGATGGATGACATGCATAAGGGGGCTAAAAGAGGCCACACTCAGAGTCTGTCCGAAGCAAGGACCCACTGGGACTGGGTTCTGAAAAAGACAAGGCAGAGCAGCACCTGGACCCTAGTAAAAGCTCCCATCGTGGGTGAGGGGCTTTGCTATGGAAACCACTGTCACATGGAGGAGAAGACAGCCATTGCAGAGTGACAGTGTCATGAAGAAAAGGGAAAATAAATCTGACAGCTCCCAGTCCTCTACAGCTGTCTAGAGCTAGAGCAGTGTGTCCCCAGCTTGGTCGAGCCTGCCCACAGGAAGCAATGTGTGGTTGATCGTCTGGAACACAGAGCACAACAGCTTAAGGTAGATCCCAGAAGCAAGGGGATGAGATCCTACACAGGTGTTGTTTTCTAGGGAACAGTCCAGGGTACCCAGGAGAGGCATCGAGCTCCAGGGGGTGGGACTCCTGCAAACAAGGGAAAGATATTCATATGGAAATCACATCTGGCCCCAGCCTGCATTCTCTCCTGCCCTAGACCCAATCTCCCTTGGATCTGTTGCCCAGGTCCTTAGTCTGCCCAGGGAGGAGGAGCGGGGCCAGTTCCCTTTCTACTGTGTGAGTCCCAGACATACACTTAGGGTTGTGGCTTCCCCCTGTATGACTCAGTTACCACTTCTCTTCCAAGAACCAGCTGAAATGCCCTGTTCTGTGCATTCCTCCACCCCCAGTCCTGTCTTATTTACTTTGCTTGGAGATGGAATTACCTAACATTTCTACCTTCACTTTAACAAAATGACATCCAGCAATCATTCATAGGTCTTTAACATTATCTCCGGTGTCCAGTAACATTACAGAATGAGGAATAAAAAGAAGACCTTAAAGAGACAATGCTTGGACAGGACATCTTCAGTGGAATACATTTTAAGGACAAAAAAAAGTTGAAGAAATCTTACCCTTGGTGTAAGATATGTTCTTTTTGGACAATATTGCCTGAAACTTGTGTATAACCTATGATTTAGAATGCATGACTAGTAAACAGTCATAGTCGGCTTTCTATTGCTGTAATAAACAGCATGACCGAGAGCATCATGGGGAGCTTATTTGGCCTTCACATCCCAATCATAGTTCATCTCTGAGGAGAGTCAGGGCAGGAACTCAAGCAGAGGGAGGGGCCATGGAGGGGTACTGCTTGCTAACCTCCTTCCCAGGGCTGACTCAGCTTGCTTTTTTATATGACCCAGGACCACCTGCTTAGGCGGGTAGGGCCTGTCCACACAAACTATCAATCAAGAAAATGCCCCACAGACATGTCTGTACATCATACATCAATTCCATGGAGGCTCTCTCTTCCCTGGCGACTCTAGTCTGTGTCAAACTGACAAAACCTAACCTGCACAGATGGTCATCCCTAGGTATGATGGGGGATTGGTTTCGGGAACAACATAATACTGAAAACATATATAATATATATATATATATATGTGTGTGTGTGTGTGTGTGTGTGTGTGTGTGTGTGTACTCACCTGTCACAATCATCTCCAGATTACTGATATCACTAGTGTAGTACCAAGTCCATATAGTTTTCATACTGTGTAGTTTAAGGAAAAATGACAGTATAGATACAATTAAACATTTTTAATCTCTAACATTGTTCTAGTGTTCTATACAGTCCTCATTATCAAGAAGCAGTTTTATGGAATTATATGGGTTTAGTTCCATATTCTACATTCTATAGAAAACCTGGGTTCGGGTAGATGCACCCCCTGCCCCGCCCCACGTGGAGAGTTCATTTATGTTTTGGGAAGCAGGGTTTACCCTGTGGGAAGGTGTGGCAAAGCTGTGTACATCTTGGTTTGATCCTCCATTTAAAACACCAACTACACTCTGTTTATGCCACGAAGCATCGAGAAACTCACAAGTTCCTCACACACTGTTCCCTGCTGGAAACATTTAACCTAACCCTCATCACCGGAAGTGAGTCAGGCAAGTCTAGAATTCAGCTTGATTTGCAGGAACCTGGGGACTTCAGGAAGGGCAGAGGAGGTGATGGGACTGTGTTAGAAGAGGGAAGAAGAGTAAGACAATGTAGTTGTTTTGTTTTGTTTTTCCTCTCTGGAGGCCTGCCACCCAGTTCCTAAATAAATACACAGAGGCTTATTCTGACTTATGAATGCCTGGCCTTAGCTTGGCTTGTTTCTAGCCAGCTTTCCTAACTTAAATTATCCCGTTTCTCTTTGCCTCTGGTCCTTTTACCTTTCTTTATTCTATATAATTTTCTTTCCTTCTTTACCCGTGACTTGCTGTGTGGCTGAGTGGCTGGCTCCTGGTGTCCTGCTCTGCTGATCCTTTTCTCATTCCTCACTCTTTTCTAGGTTTCTCCTCCTATTTATTCTCTCTACATGCCAGCTCCACCTTTCCTGCCTAGCTATTGGCCATTCAGCTCTTTTTAGACCAATCAGGTGTTTTAGGTAGTAGGCAAAGTAACACAGCTTTACATAGTTAAACAAAGGTAACATAAAAGAATGGGACACATCTTAGCACCATTAAACAAATATTCCACAGCATAAACGAATGTAACACATCTTAAGCTAATATTCCACAACAAGACAAGGCTTGCGTGTGAGCGTTTAACTACATTTTCAGCCAAAGGGAGAGATATTTATGTAGGATTCTGTTGCATGAGTGGTGCCAGCCACAGTTTGGTAGGAGGCAACTGTGTGTGCCATGCCAGCCAAGACAGTAGAACTTGATGAGTCTTGGGTGAGTTTATTGTATTGTTATTTTCAAAATTTTAAGTAAAAATACAAATAAAATAAGAAAAAGTTTGATTAAAAACAGTAAACAAACAAAAATACAGTTTTCTTTAAAATTTCAAAGACCATTAATACTGGAAAAGGTTTTGCTTAGTGAAGTAAATGACCAAGGTACCCTGAAATAAAAGAAAGTGAGGAGAATGTACTAGACAAATCATTTCACATAAGAAATGTAAAAGCTGGATAGGCGATTAGCAGTTAAGAGCACTTGCTGCTCTAAGGACCCAAGTTTGGTCTCTGGCACCCATGTGGCAGCACAGAATACTTATAACTCTAATTCTAGAGGATCAGATGCCCTCTTCTGGCCTCTGTGGGTAACTACACACACACACACACACACACACACACACACACACACACACGTACATGCCTTTAAAAATATTCTTATTACACAGTATATTTTGATCGTGTTTTTCCCATCCCCAAACTCCTCTCAGATCCTCCCTGACATGTATTGAGTGGGAATGGCTCCCACAGGCTCATGTATTTGAGTGCTTGGTCCCAGTGAATGGAACTATTTGGGAAGGATTAGGAGGTGTGGCCTTGGGGGAGGTGTGTCATTGGGCAAGGGGAAGTTTGAGTTTTCGAAAGACTTGTGTTATTCCTAGTTGACTCTCTCATTGTGGATCTGATGTGAGCACTCAGTGACTGTTCAGTGCCGTGCCTACCTGCTTGCTGCCATGTTTCCTGCCAAGTTCGTGATTGCACCAAGTTCACCCTCTGCACCTATAAGCAAACCTCCAATTAAATGCTTTCTTCTGTGGGTTTCCTTGGTTCTGGTGTTCCTTCACAGCCACAGAAAAGTAACACTCCCCCTTCATGACATACCCAACTTTATGTTCTCTCCCTCTTTGAAATAAACAACAAACCACAAAACGTAAACCTAAATAGGCAAGCAAAAGACCAATAAGACAAATAAATGTCCCCTCTTCCCACAACAATAAGTCCACAAAACCAAAAACCAAAAGCAAAAAACCAACACCACAGAGTTTAGAATGTATTAACCAATTATCCCTGTGCACGAGGCCTGCCGGGCAGTGTGATGGATAATGCTCACCGGAGAAAAGAGATTTTTACTTTTGCCAGTGGGTTGCAATTGCAGACAGCTTCTTTGTTAGAGGTGGGGCCTGGTGTCCCCTCTCCCCTCTCAGTGCTGGGACCCCGTTTGGTTTGAACCTGTGCAGATCTTACATGCATTGCCACAGGCTCTGTGAGTTTGTATGTGTGTCAGGCCCCTTGTGTTGTGTCTGGAAGACACTGTTTCCTCAGAGTCGCCCATCACTCCTGGTTCTTCCAGTCTATCTGCCTCCCCTGTGGAGCCCGAGGGGAGGGGTTTGATGAAGTCACTCCACTTACGATCCCATGCTCACTCTCTGTCACCGATCAGTGAATCTTACAAAGTCTTTAAAAAGGGAAACAGGAAGCACTCTTCAGAATGTTTTCTCAACGACAGCTGGCTTTTCCCAGTCTTCATCTTCCTTTTCTCTTCAGAGATAGGGTCTCACCATGTAGCCCTGGCTGTCCCAGAACTCACTCTGTAGACCAGGCTGGCCTCGAACTCACAGAGATCCACCTGCTTCTGCCTCTCAAGTGCTGGGATCAAAGGTGTGTGCCAATACACCCAACTAGTCTTCCTAATTCCGATGGCCAGACACCAGAACCCACTAGAATACTGTTCTGAGGGCAGGAAGCTGGGCCATCTGGATCTTTCCACAGTCCAGACCAAATCAGAGCCTTATCTTGAGAAAATTCTTTCTTTCTTCCTTTCTTCCTTTCTTTTTTTTTGTTTTTGTTTGTTTTTTGTTTGTTTTTTGTTTTTTGAGGCAGGGTTTCTCTGTGGCTTTGGAGGCTGTCCTGGAAGTAGCTCTTGTAGACCAGGCTGGTCTGCCTTACCCTCCCGATGCTGGGACTAAGAGTGTTTGCTTTTGCACTCAATTGGCATGTGTGATTTTCAGAGGACACTGGATGTAATTTTATCCATGCCACCTCCAACTGGGTACCATCTACTTCCCCAATCCATTAGGGATGTCTTAACTCTTACTTCAACATTCAAGTTCTCTAATGAGAAAATAATTCAGGATCTTCTTTGAAATTAAAAAATGGCAACTGAAATTATAGCCCTTCTCCACACACACACACACACACACACACACACACACACACACACACACGCACGCACGCACGCGCGCGTGTGTGTGTGTGTGTGTGTGTGTGTCTGTCTGTCTGTCTGTCTCTGTGTGTGTGTGCAAATGTATCTGTGTATATATGTATGTATGTGTGACCCTCGCCTAAATGGCTTCCCAGAGGTCCCTGCTGAGTTGGGCTTGTGGCCCACAGCAGGATCTGCTCACTAGGTGTCTTGCATTGCTTTCTCCCTTCCCTGGCTTGTTCACTTACATCTCAGGGTCTCCTTCTAAGCCCTTGTCTCCAAAGCCTTCCAGACCCCTGCTCTGTTCTTAGAGCTCTCACCAGACTGGCAAACTGGGTTTTCTGTTTCCCTTTCTGCCAAAAGGAGCAGGACGTGGATATTTAAAGCAGGGCAGCCCCAGCAGTCACACAGCACTAGCGTAGCTCCTGGCCCTCCACACACTGACAGAACCACCGTATCTATCCAGTGTCCAAGCTCTTGACTTGCATCCCACCTCCATTAAGATGCTTCAGTGAAGGAGGCTGGGACTTTGTGTCACTGAACGAGGAGGGAGGGTGTGTGTGTCAGTTACTTTTCTGTTGTGATAAAATGCCACGACCAGAAGCAGTTTGTGGAGGAAAGAGTTTATCTTGGCTTATGGCTCCAGAGGGATGAGAGTCCATTCTGGCGGGGAAGCATGTCAGTGAGTGGCAGGCAGGAGCGCAAAGCTGAGAGGTGACGTCTAATCCTGCAGGCATGAAACATAGAAAGCCAACTGGAAGCAGGAGAGGCTGTGAACGCTCAAAGTCTCCCCAGTGACATATTTCCTCTGGCACTTCCCAGAGGTTCCAAAACCTCTCCAAACAATGCCACAAGCTACAGGCCATGCCTTCAAATGCTTGAGCCTGTGGAAGGCATTTCTCGTCTCAATCACCGCAGAGAAGCCATGGGGACACACTCGCCGAGCACCTGTCTAGTGGCCTCCCACTTACGCTCCAGGTCTTGTGGCGTGCACTTTTGTATCATCCCCTTCGATTCTACAATGATGAGTGGATGGGACTCAGTGTCATCTAGTTTGCAGGGTGGACACAAAGCTCCAGAGAGGACAGACGAGCCGCCACTGCGAGGGTGTAGTCTCTGGTTATCTAACTGCAGTACTGTGCGTTCTTATCGGCTGAGCTATGATTGTGAAGCAGCAGAGCTGGCACTAAGCTGGTCTTGAAGCTCAGAGGACTCTCTTGGAGGGAATCAGTGTCTGCAGTGAACTGACAAATGAGCAGAAGTTATGCCTGGGAAAGTAGAGGGGAGCAGGCAAGATCATAGTGTGATCATCGGTTCAAGCCATACCAGAGAAATCCAGAGTTGGTCTCATCTGGAGTCACTTAGAGTGATGGAGACACAGGCTGGGGGTCAAGGTGAGAGGCGAAGACGTTCATGAACATCCCTTGAGAGGTCTAGAGAGCTGAGCTTTGTGCTAGGGCAACAGAGATTCTCCAGGGCTCCGGGGGCTTTTTGTCATTATGTTTTGGTCTGAAGGCACCTCTCTGCTGAGGATGGAGAATCGACAGGAAGGGGTGGGACTTGATAGAAGAATAACAGTGAAAAGAGGAACACGTGGATCCTGACAGGGGTCAGAGATGGGACTGGGCAAAGGTGAAAGGTGAGAGAATGATAGGAATTTTAGGAATTGGTAGGACGTGGGTAAAGGCAAGTTTTCCAGGTGTCTGCCTTGAGCAACTGGGGGCAAAGAGGCAGACTCATTACTCACGTAGGTGCCAAAGGACCGGTGTGCACTTGACAGTGAACAGAATCGAACATGAGATATGGTTATTAAGTGGTATTTATTAAGAGGGAATACTCACACGAGAAGCGCATAACCAGATTGTCATCCGAGAAGCCCAGTCTCAGACGCCTCCAACACCTGGCCTGAACCCGGAGAGAGAGCAAGAGCCTCTCCTCCTCACTCTTTATCCTACCCCTCTACGTACCTGTGACCACACCCAAATGTGCGTGGTCAGCGGTACAGGTAACCAGGGTCTCTCCCTACATGTGCCCAACTATCTGTCCAACAAGGTTTTTTTGGAGTGTGTGCTCCATGCCAGGCACTGTTACAGTTGAGGCAAGAGGAGGAAGTGATTCCAAACCTGGGGCTGTAGGCAGAATCATGTTTGATGACAAATACATGTTCCTGCTGAATAAATAGAATTTCACTTTATTTGAAAGACAGCACTGTGCCCATACCACAATATCAGAACCCTACCTGCCATGCACATCAAGGGAAAGACCTGTCTCCCAGACAGCTGCGATGGTTTCAATGGGTGTGCCACGAAGGCTAGTGTGTTAAAGGCTTCCTCTCCAGTTAGAGGTGCTATTCGGAGAAGATAGAACTGTGAGGAGGAGGAGCCTTGGTGAAGGGAGTTAGGTCATTGGGGGCGTGCAGAAACGGACATGGGAAAGCTGGGCATTGGTGGCACACGCCTTTAATCCCAGCACTCGAGAGGCAGAGGCAGGCGGATCTCTGTGAGTTCGAGACCAGCCTGGTCTACAAGAGTGAGTTCCAGGACAGCCTCCAAAGCCACAGAGAAACCCTGTCTCGAAAAATTAAAAAAAAAAAAAAAGGGACATTGTTATGATAAATCTTTCTGCCAAAAGCTGAGGAGCCCCACTGCCACATGTGCGCTTTATGCCAGCCTCCTGCCTGAGTTAGGGCCCAAATGAATACACAGAAACTTGTATTAGGTTCAAAGCTGCTTGGCCAATGACTAGGATTCTCATCTGTTAGCTCAGTCTTAACTATCATACATCTATATATTTTATAAGACTTATCTTATCGGATGCCTTATTGGCGTCCCTCCTTGCCGGTGGGTCACATTGTGCCGCTGGAGGAGCAAGGGGAAAAGAGACATGCTTCCTATGTCTCCTTCGCTTAAATATGAGTCTCCTTGCTACGTCACTTCCTGCCTGGATCACCACTTCTCTACTACATTTCCCAGAATCCTCTTTGACTCCTAGTCCCATCTACTTGCTGTCTCATTGGCCAAACAGTATTTTATTTAACAATCAATAAGATAAACATACACAGTACATTCCCCATCAGGACATGGGAGCCTTTCTGCTTCCCACCTGTCACGAGGTGGGCAGCTTCTATTCACTATGTATTCCCTCTGTGGTGCTCTGCCACGCCACAGGCCTAAGGGCAGTGGGGCCATGTGACCATGGACTGAACTCTTTGGAACTGTGAGCCCAGATGGACCTTGTTTCCTCACGGATTGGTTGTCTCGTCACAGTAACAGAATGCTAACACAACCTATAGCAGATGCACAAGAGAGATGAAAATAATACGCCGTGGCAACACCCCCGACTCCAGTTCTAGTGAACCCCAAATACTCAGTTTCAGAGTGTGCGGATGCTGCGTCCTGTAAACAAAGCCACACTTCCTGTTTTAAGACAAACTTCTGGGCTTTGGAAGGGGTGGCGGTGGACAGGGAATAACCGCACAATTACTGAAGGCCAGCAATTCCTCCTCGGTGATCTCCTGGACGCTCTGGAGAGACTCGCATCTCTCTTTCCCGACATCAGCCATCCACGAGCGCTCTTCTAGCACCACCACCTCGCAGTTGGACTTCTCAACCGGGATTTCAAATGTGGTTTCTGGCCACTCCCTGTATATGTCTACGGAAGCGTCCACGTCCTCCAGGAACGCTTCATCTTTGGCTACGAGGCATTGCTCCACGACGATATTTTCAATTCTCAGCTCCTCGGTTCCATGGAGAGGGTCTCTGGCCATGGAGCGGTCTGGGCTGAGCACTCTGATGTGGCATGGCAGTTTTGTGACCTGGCACAGCTCCCACAGGGTCCCCGGCCCGGCATCAGCAAACAGCTCCCGGAAGTCTCCTTCTGCGAACAAGGGCAGTTTGACTTGGGCCTTGGTGGCGATGTTCAGGCACTTGAGGACCTCCACCCTGTGCAGCTCGCCGTGCATCTCCGCAGACACCACGCTCTTCTTCAGAGCCAGGAAGCTCTCATTGGCCGTGAAAGACGCCAGGGGCTCCAGGCAGGAGCTGTAGTCCCTGCAGGACTGGAAGCAAAGCTGGCCTTGTTGCATGGCTGCAGCGACATCAGAGACAGCATAAAAATATCGACCCCTCCTAAGTACCAGGCCCTGGTAGGTGTATGGGATGAGAAAACGCCTGCCTTTCCTTCCTTGGGAAATCTCCGTGGCCACGAACTTTTTCACATCTTCCGCCCTGAGGATGGTTAAGCGCTGCCCACACTTGAGAGGCTTTGTGAGTGCCTTGTTCTCCGACAGGGTCACACTCATTACTTTAATTCTCACTGGGAATCTGTTTGGTTCCATGCTGTATATTTGTCTCATTGTCGTCAGCGTAAAGGGCTTATGATCCAAGCAGGCAATCTCGGTAATGTGGATGTCCAGGTCGGAGGGGATGCTGACCTGGATGGCACCTGGGGAAGTCAAAGGGAAACTGTGTGAGGCTTTGGAGAAGGAGTGGGTTTGGAAGGAAGCGTGGCTAATGGGGTCTAAGCTTTAAAACCCTCTCCCCTTGGCTGCAACGTGTCGCCTGATAGATTTGCGTGCAGTGTTCAAGTGACTCTAGTGGCCGGATGGCTCAAGCCTTCTTTTGCTGTGTGACCTGTCCGTGTATCTGGTGCTGTCGGAGTAGATGCAAGAGAGAAATTGCATTCATTATAAAGGACACGAGGGGTCCGTCTAGAAAGCACGAACACAGCTGAGTGTGTTGCAGCCCCGAGTGCTGCTCCCCCCACAATCCTCATCAAGAGCCCAGGCAGCAATGGAAGCTCTTTCTGTCTGTCCTTGTCTGTGGTTAAGACTTGTAGATCTGAAAGCTCTTGGAAGAATCAAGTGGCTTCCAAACTAGATTATTTGAGAAGAATTTAATGCAGGATTGAAAAAAAAAAAAAAAGTCTCTGGACAGAGCATGTGTGACAGCCCCAGAAAACAGTTAACCTCCCCTGTGCACTTACAGAGTCCAGCACAGTCTGGTTGGAGCCCTGGGCAGCAATGTAGTTGGGAGTCGTGTTCTTCCCTCACTTCCCTGAGTTCTCTGAGAACTTCTGTTTCTTGGCTGACTATCTTGGGAAGGAAGGTGGGTGTGTTGACTCCGCCTTCCCAGGCCAGCCCCAGCCTCTGGGCTGGATGAAGGGGGCACTGAAGGCTAGAGCAGAATGATGGTGTCTAGAGTGGGGAGGGGTATGGGGCTAGGTGCAGAAATACATATTTCTATATCACTGTATTTAAAAAAATATGAGCACAAGACCATCAGAGTGTGGCTGTGGCCTTGAATCCAGCATCCGTCCGCCTCAGGCTTCCTGAGATTTCTTTTGCTTAAATTAAAAAAATATTTCATTTTTATTTATGTGTAAGAGTGTTTGGTTGCATTTATGCATGTGCTCCATGTATGGAGGCCAGAAGAGGGCATGGAAACCCCCAGAATTAGAGTTACAAACAGTTGTACACCATTGTGTAGTGCTGGATCCTGAACCCAGGTCTTCTGCAAAAGCAACAAGTGCTCTTAACTGCTGAGCCATGTCTCCAGTTCCACAAAGAACATCCTTTCGAAGTAGAATCTTATGTTTCCCAGGCTATCCCCAAACTCCTGTGCTCAACTGACCCTGTTGTCTACGTCTCCCAAGCAGTCAGGATGACAGGGACACACCACTGCGCTGGGTATAGAGTCACACTTAAATTTTAAGGAGTTTCAATTTCTTCATCTCTTTGAAATCAGTACCATGTTACTTATTTTTATTTAAAAATTTAAACAAAATTTTATGTATATGGGTGTTTTGCCTACATGACTCACATGCATGCAGTGCCCACAGGAGCCAGAAGAGGGCGTAGGATCTCTTGGAACTGTGAGCTGCCAAGTATGCTGGGAATTGAACCCAGGCCCATTGGATGAGCACCCAGTGCTCTTACCTCAGAGCCATCTCTCTAAGCCCTCCCCACCCTTTCAGTACTAGGGACTGGACAGGGCTTCTCACCTGCTAAGCATACGATCTACTATTGAACCACAGCCTCAGCCCTACCTCGTATTTTATCAATAAACACTATTCATTCATCTTAGTAGAAGCCGTGCGCTATAAACCTCAGAAGCCAGAGTGAGGCAGAGGGAGGAAGGGCTCAGCAAGAATGGGCTAGGAAGAAGCCTGGATTTTAGGTGACTAAGAGAGCCGCTTCTGGAGTTGGCCACACAACTGCACACAGGTGTGAGAGAGACCTTACCCCCAGGTCCCCTTGGGACCCATAGACCAACCACTTCTGTCACACACAGGGCTGTTCTCGTCATTACCCAAAGACCAAGTAGACCGAGAATAAGAGACATGAGCTATGGAGACGTCATGGAGTGAGGGCTGGGGGAACACGCTGTAGTCAGTCTACACACAGCCAATAAACAAAGCTGTAGCATGAGAGACCAAGGCAAAGCATCTACTGGAAACTGGACAACGGAAGCCATGAATTCTCAGCGAGCCAAATTAGCCTTTTGCAAACACAGCCTACTTAAAGGAATCTTCCAGCAAGCAAAATTTTAAGGCTGTTGTAAATTCACACTTAATGTAACGCAGCATTTCTTTCCTGCAAAGGACAATAAAGTGTTGTGGCCTATGAGAAGATGGAGTCTGGCTTTGCCATGGACTATAAACAAAACCATAAAATTAATGGACGGTGAGGGACTAGCTTTTATGGTAACATGGAAAAAAATGCATCAATAATAAATTCGCTCAAAGGGAAGACTTCTTTTTTTATTATCTGCTCACAGCCCAACTGGCTGTCACCCCGGTATGGATATTTATGAAGGGAATCACACTGACGCATCTTAAGTCCCCTGCAGGAAATGTGTTTAGTAGATGTGAAGATGAGAATGCAATAATGGGTGTGGGATGAGTGGATGTGTGATAGGATAGCCCACCCCAAGGGGGAGTGTGTCTCCAGCATCCAATAGTTCCTCACAAATCAACACGTGAAGCCAGTGAGGGCAGATGTGACCACTTTCTGAAAATGGAATCTTCACATCTGTTTCTGGGGTTCCTCAACCCACCAATCTGCAAATCTTTGGCCTTGGCAAGTTGCCTGCCCAGCCAGCAGCTACTGCTGTTTATTCCATCCCACGTTCTTGAAGCAAACACTCTTCCACACCTGTAGGGGGCAGCATTCTTGCTTTTATTGCCTGTGGCATGGGTGTTTGCCCTGCGAGAGTTTCTGTTCTGGAAACCTGGTCCCTGGAGACATTAGACATGGTAGAATCAAGGTGATTAGTGCTCCTGAGTTGAACTCCTGGAATTCAGTTGTAGAGACGGAGGAGTGATGAGCAAAGGGGTCAAGACCATGCTGGGGAAACCCACAGAAACAGCTGACCTGAGCAAATGGGAGCTCACAGACTCCAGACTGACAGCTGGGAAACCAACACAAGACCAAACCAGGCCCCCCGAATGTGGAGGGGCTGGGCAGTCTATGGGGCCTCTGACCGTGGACCCAGTATTTATCCCTAGTGCACAAATGGACTTTGGGAGCCCATTGCCTATGGAGGGACACTCTCTTAGCCTAGATACATCAGGGGAGGTCTTGGTCCTGCCCCAAATGATGTGACAGACTTTGATGATCCCCCATGGAAGGCCTCATCCTCCCTGGGGAGTGGATGGGGGTGGGATTGGAGGGTCAGTGGGGGCATTGGAGGATGGGAGGTAGAGGGAACTGGGATTGATATGTAAAATAAGGTTGTTTCTGAATTAAATAAAAATATCAAAAAAAGATAATTAGTGCTCAAGAGAGGGGTATAGAACAATAATATTGCCTCCTCACTGCTGCTTCTTGTCTTGCAAAAACGCTGCCTGTTGGGCCCTTCCCCCATTGGGGTCTGCTGACCATATTGTGACTAGGAGCTTAATTCTTGTTTCCCTCCTTCTGATAAGGCCTGAATGCAAGAATAAAAAATATCCAGCCATCCTTATTGCTGGAGGGATCTGGGGACATGAACTTCTGACCTGGGTAGTTTTCCACCATGCCTGCTGTCTGGTATATAAGCCTTCTCTCCTTTGTAATAAATGGCATTCTCCTTGCAGGAATGGCTCACTGTCTTGTCTTTATTTGACTCCTCAGGTCCCTCGCCTGAATCAGTAAGAAGTGTGGTAGCGCTGGTGCTACAGCTGCCATGATGCCACCTGCCATGAAGTCCCTGCCAGAGCTGGTGCCATGCTATTTGGACTTTCAGTCTCCAAAGCCAGGAGTTATGAAACCTCATTTCTTTGTAGTTGTCCCAGCCTCAAGTTTTCTTGTTCTAGCAACAGAAAACAGACTAATGCATGCTCCCAACTATTTTGCCTCACTCACCTGGCAGATGTGCCACCACTGAGAAATGGGGGTGCAAAACTAGATGGCCATTAAAGCGCTCTGGAACCAGGGGGTTAAGAAGCCTCAGGCGATGTCCTGCCTCCATCCGAACTCTGCGTTGTCTCCCTGCGAGCAGCTTCCACCTCACGATGGTGTCAATGGAGTAGAGCTGGTGGTCCTGGCACTCCTGGAAGCGGCCCCTGCAGTCCATGGGCAGGAGCAGCCTCAGGGGAGGGTCCTTCCTCAGCACCTCACATTGAAGCAGCCTCCTCCCCTGACTCTCTGCAAAGCCCACTAAGGACAGCGTTTCTCCACTCCTGAGCTTCGTGGGCCCGTCATCCATGGAGATGGGGACTAAGTTCTGGAAGTGGGGAGGACATCTGTGGGTCATGGGACTTTGGGGAAGGCGGACAGACCTGACTAAGTCAGCCACAGTTTCAAAAGCCACGGGATCTGCAATCAGTTGGAAGTTCCCTGCAGAGAAGTCAACAGAAAAGCATGTTCAGGGTTTCATGCACAGGGATAGTGGAGCCTGCCTCCAACCCCACACCGTTTGGAGGCACAGTGTTGGCTTTTACCATTTTACCTCTCACCTGCTGGGTTCCAAGGACACAGAGGACAGCAGAATCGGCCCTTCTCGATCCTGCAGCCTCTGTCGCAAACCAGAAGAGAGCATCTCTGTCTTTGGAGAAGGCTGCTGTGCGTCTGTCTAGTCTCTCACCTTCCCAAAGACCACCACATCTCCAGCTGCCATTCTAGTGCTCAAGACCCCCAGGTATCTCTTGTCATCACTCAGACCACACCTGTCCCTAGCTCTTTGTTCCTTGCATCCTGTTTCCCTTCACGGTCTCAAATACAGACATACCTGGCAGTTACTCCCAAACACGCAAAATTCTCGGCAACACTCAGACCTTTCTGGACTTCGTACAGTTTATCTCAATTTTTGTTCTTACATCATTGAGATGATTAGAATTTCTGGGGTCACAGTTTTGGAACCTAGTACCCCTCTGTCCTTGCCCTGTCTGAAGACTGACTTTGCAGAGATGAGGAGAAAAGCCAACGCTTGCTGATTGTGTGGCCATCTGCCTCATGACGGATCCCACAGGCATTGCAGCCTGGATCAATTCCCCCCCACCTCTCTCTGAGTGAGTCTCATTGTGTAGCCCAGGCTGGCCTCAAACCTACAGAAATCTGCCTGCCTCTGCCACCCAAGTGACAGTTCACTACCATTTTTATATCTTGTTGCTTTCTGAAAGATTAGTCATGAGCACTCATTTTATTATTTTTGCATGCTATTCTTTTTTAATAAAATTGTATTTACTTAGAAGCATTCAGAATGTCAACAAAACAGCTGTATTTTTTTTTTTTTTGCAATTACAGAGTGGTATTCAGTTAACAGAACAATTATCTTCATATAAGCTGCATCAGAGACAACTAAAGATGTAAAAAAACCCCCAAACAAAAAAAAAAAAAACCATACTATCCCCATATATAACTAATTTGTGCTGTACACCAACAAGGACCTGCATTAAATTTCCATGCCAATTTACAGCCCCCAGACTGTACCAGGCAAGGTTAGTGGCTATTGAAAATACCACCAGGACAGGGTTATCTAAAGACACATTCGGTAGTGTGTTAACTATACAAAAAAAAGACACTGTACAGTTTAAAAATCTTACACAGCCTTACATTTCAATTTTTTTCTTTAAAAGGTGTGAGTTGTGTCGGGCGTTGGTGGCGCACGCCTTTAATCCCAGCACTTGGGAGGCAGAGGCAGGCGGATCTCTGTGAGTTCGAGGCCAGCCTGGTCTCCAGAGCGAGTGCCAGGATAGGCTCCAAAGCTACACAGAGAAAACCTGTCTCGAAAAAACAAAAACAAAAAAAGGAGTGAGCTGTGTACATGGGTTAAATGCTTAATAGAAAAAACTGCACTAGAACCAAATTATTCATCATCCTCTTCTTCGTCTTCCTCTTCTTCCTCCTCTTCCTCATCCTCTTCCTCCTCCTCCTCTTCCTTTTTCTTGCTCTTTTCTGCCTTGACCCCCCCCCCCTTCTTTTCACAGGGCTGCCTGTCCTCTGCAGCAGTGCTGCTCCACAGCTCTCCCAGTGTCTCTGCAACACCACCAATGGACAAGCCTGGGTGTCTCCTTTGATTTTTGGATGATACTCAGAACAGAACAAAAAGAAGGCTGAAGGAGGCCTCTGGGTGCATTGGGGTCCTTGAACTTCTTTTTGGTTTCCCCTTTTTGTGGGGGGGTGTAGGTTTTCATTTCTCTTTTATAACGAGCCTTGCCAGCCTTTGCCATGTCTTCAAATTTTCCCTTTTCTTTAGCAAACATGGTCTTCCACCTTTCTGAGCACTTCTTTGAGAATTCTGAGAAGCTGACAGACGTATCTGGGTGCTTCTTGTGTTCCTCCCGGCAGGTTTGCACAAAGGACGAATATTAGGTTGTTTTGCCTCTTTGCTTCTTAGGATCTCCTTTGCCTGTGTTTAGTTGATTTTCGTGTGTGAGGCACAGAGTCACCCAGTGTCCGCCTGGCTTGTGCTTGCCCCGGCGATGTCTTTATGGAGTCCCCTTTGCATGCTATTTTTGTCTTTCTGTGTGCACACACAAACCTTCTTCCCCCTATAAAGTTACCATCCCCCAATGTCAAAATCTTGTCATTGTTTTTTCTATTGGAAATTTCCATGGGTCAAAAAAATCTTTATAAGAGTATAATGTTTTCATTTATATTAAAAAAAATCCTTAACTAATGAGAAACATCCTAACAAACTTAACAGAGAATGATGTCACCAAAGGAAACCAGGCACATGTTCAGTCATGTGCTCACAGTGTTTAGGGCGTGTTCTGTGTGTATATGTGGATTCGTTGCACAGAAGCAATCCCCCAAGTTAATGACCCATCAGTTAAGAATGGTCCATTTTTCCCTGACCATGGAGACTTATTTAGAGATGGGCATGTGTTCCAAAAAGACCTTAACAGCATTCACCGGGACTTGGACAATATAGTAAGATAAGTTCTGTAACAACATCTCATGGCCCTCCCCCCACCATACCCGCGCCCCCCCCCAACACAAAGGAAGCTACACACAATACTCAGGAATGGGGCCAATAGGTAAAGGGAAGTCTAAACCAAAGCCAGGATACTTAGAGAATGAGAGACATCGAGAATTTTCACTGTCCACACTGTTATAAACTGGGCTGTTCATAAACACACAATACAAGACTCTATTTCTAGTGCCAAGGTCTGAGAAGTCTGAAATTGCCAACAGACATGCTGTCTAATGAGAGACTGCTTCCTGGCTCATGGGTGGTCATCTTCCCTGATAACATCACATGAAAGGTGAGGGTGGCTCTCTTTTATAAGGAAACAAATTACTATCATCAGGACTTGAGCTAAACACAGCCTGAAGGCACCGCCTCCCACCACGGTGAGGGCTGGGGTTCAGCATATAAAGTAGGGGTGGGGGATGAACATTCAGGTTGCAGTCCAGAGAGGAAAACAAGGAGGAAAGAAAAGACTCAAGTAATTGAGAGACAGTGGCTCTAGTTAAAGCCACCCTTCTTCGCCTCAGCATTTTGGTCGCATGAGCCAGTAATTTCCCTTTGCTATCTAAGCTGTTTTAAATTGCTTTTCTGTCACTTGGAACTGAAAAGACTTTTCTAATAAATATGCCTCTCAGCTCACTCAGGACACTGAGCTCTGGAACCAGCAAGTGCTTGAATCTCAGTCTTCACAAACACTCAGCAGTGGCAACAACGAACATTTAACCCTTACCAAGACATGTGATAGAAAGAACTGAGTATTTGGAGAAAGTAATTATAGAGAAACAATTACAGTTCTCATTGTGGCATCAGGTAATTCTGTTTTCTTCATTTTCATAAGTTGACTAATTTCCTTTGGTAATATTTATTTATTTGTTAGTTTGTGAGACAAAGTCTTCCTACATAGCCCTGTCTGTCCTGGAACTCACTACATAGACCAGGCTGGCCTCAAACTCAGATTTGCCTGCCTCTGCCTCCTAGGTGCTGGGACTAAAGATGAGGATCACCACACTGGGCATCTATGGTTTTTTTTTTTTTTTTTTTTTTTTTTTTTTTTTTTTAGTAAAAAAGCAGTGTTTCCCCACTAAATGCTAAGGCATCAGTGTCAAAAAAAGGACTAATAAATTGGACTTCAAAAATATTAAAATATTTTCTACATCAAAGAACTCTATCAAGAAACCAAGAGACAAGCTAGGTGTAGGGACACATGCTTTTAATCCCAGCACTCTGGAGGCAGAGCCAGGTAAATCTCTGTGAGTTCGAGGCTAGCCTGGTCTAAAGCATGAGTTCCAGGACAGCCAGGACTATGTAGAGAGATCCTGTCTCAAAAAAAAAGTGAAAATACAATCCATAGGATGGGTTGAAAATGCTGCCAAGTCATATAGAAAGAACACCCGTGACGCAACATCAGAGCAGCGATCTGATTAAAAAAGAGTTAAAAAGTTTGAATAGATAGTTTCCAGAGGGGACAGATGACCAATAAATGACATAAAAATGTGATCAAGTAGTTAGAGATGACCACTGCACACCAGCTAGACTGTGTCTGGAGAGATGGCACCGCGTTTAAGAGCATGTGCTGTTTCTTGCAGGGGGCCTGTGTTCTCTTCCCAGCATCTTTATTGGGTGGTTCACAACAGCCATAGCTCCAGTGCCAGGGGATCCAAAGCTGCCTTCTAGCCTCTGAGGGTACCTGTACTCACGCAGACCCTCTCTACACATAAACAACTAAAAATATAATAAATCCTAAAGACACACACACACACACACACACACACACACACACACACCACACACACGAAAACGTGCGCACACACGTGCAAACGCACACTCCCTGAGAAGCACGCAGAAGTCTCTGGTGCTGGTGAGGCAGGAAGGGAGTGATAGTCATGTTGCTGGTGGGAATGAAATGTAATATGGCCCCTGTGGAAGTTAAGACGGTGGTGACTCACCACACAATCCAGTGGCTCTCCTCCTAGGTGTAGAAAGGAGGGACTCAGGACGAGAGCTTACGGAGACATGGCTTCATCAGTCTCCATGCTGCATTTTTCATGGCAGCCAAGACAGGAGAAACCTGAGTATGTCTTTCCAGGAGGCGGGGTCAGCAAACTATGGTCATAAATACAGTGGGATGTGTTCCAGACAGAAAAAGGCTTTAAAAATCTTCCCTCCCAGGTAACAGTGTTTCTCAGAGGACATCCGTAGATTGGTGGTTGCTGGGGACAGGGGACAGGAGACAAACAGTTGAGGATCTCAGGCAGTTACCAAAAATGCCCTAAAACTGATTTATACCATGGGCAGTGGTGGCGCATGTCTTTAATCCCAGCACTCGGGAGGCAGAGGCAGGAGGACCTCTGTGAGTTCGAGGCCATCCTGGTCTCCAGAGCGAGTGCCAGGACAGCTAGGGCTACACAGAGAAACCCTGTCTTGAAAAACAAAAAACCAAAAATGAAGAAACAAACAACAACAACAAACCCTGACTTATACCAGTGCCCAGGCAGTTGAGTTCTACACAGGAAATGAGTGAACCGTATGATATGCAAAATATGCTCCTGTAAAACTGAAAACCAAAACAAACAACAGCTCTACTCAAGCAATGTCTCTGGGACTTCTTCTCAGAAGAAACCAGGCACGGAGGAGCATACCAATGGGAGGATGTGGCAAAGCTGCATAGCCTCCCCACCCCCAATGCCTTCCTTGCATTTAAAATGCCCCCTTTCCTCCTCTCCATGGCTGCTGGCTGTCTGCATCCTGCTGAACTCCCTTCAGCAAAGGCTGACTGAAGGCAAGTGGAAACCATAGTGGAAATCACTGTAACCGGCAGGAGGTTGCCGTCTGTCATTTGAACTGCTCCATCTGGGTCCTGGGAGCTGGAAGATGCTGCTGTTCTTGTTACCAGAAGGAGTTACTCACCTAGGCATGTGGGAATGCCTGCCTGCAGAAACGCAACAGCAGGTTCTGTCCACTGCATTAAACTCAGGAGTCTTAGCTGCTGCTCTGTCACCTGCCGGAGTCATCCTGACATGGCAAAGAAGGAACAGAAACACCGCAGCCCCAGGCACTGTCCGGCCTCATCACTCATTTCTCTTTTAGTGCCACAAAGGCTTTTATTATTAAGAAGGGACACTTGTGTCAAGAAAATCATAGTAAGATCTAAACTTTAGCATTCAAAGGATCTTGTAAAAGCTCACCAGGCAGTCAAGAGCATTTATTAAGTACCTACTGAATGCCAGTCACCACCCTAGTGTGGTCCTATGGTTTCTTTTAACCTCTGTCAGCCTGGTGGCTGGTGTTCGCCTCCCTGCTGCAGGTGGGGAATGTAAGGAGCCTCCAGGGTGAAACGGTGTGCTTGTCATCTCGGGTCACACAGACTGAGTTGATATCCAGTTTGGCCTTGGCATAGCGTGTGCTCTTTGCTTGACAGCACGTTGGCAGATTTGGTCGAGTATATGACAGGAAGTCAGAACTCTTGGAAAAGCAAGGTGCCAAAGTTTGTGTCCATAAAGCAAGTGTCAGGTGTAAATAATGCTACTCTTCACACGGTCCACTGCACAATAAGTCTGTGACTAGGGAGACATAGTCAAGGGGAAAGGTAGAGCCTGCAATTGGTGGTCTAAGAGCCAGGGCCACACCTGAACAAGGTGAGCTTGTGACTTAGGGTGGGGTAGCAGGGGAGCCTCAGGTCTGGTCGCAGAAGACTGAGAAGAAGGCCTGGCGGAGATAGTGAGGGCTCATGGCAGCCGCCCAGGCCGACAGCACCTCAGCCACTCTGGGGATGGTGGGCTTACCTCCTCCATCCCATTGGTCATTCCTGGACTCCCACAGTTATTTTGAGGCAGGGGTTGCTAACTGTTATGGTTCAAGTGACTTTGAATAGGTCAATTAATATGTCAAATGACTCCTCCTGTCTCGGCTGGTGGAGGTGGCTGGGGACTCAGTCACTGACTTATGCTTGTGGTTGTATCCCTAAGACACCCCCGGACCATGCTCACCCATGCTTACTCAGAACTACAGTGTCAGCAGCACAACATTCGAGTTGCTTTAGGCAAGTGAACAAAAGCACCCTTGAGGCTGGTGTCCTGGATTCCTATCATGGGAGCCTGGAAGGGACACTGCACAGAGATCCCAGCCTCAGAGCGGTGTGCACAGCTGCCTCCCGCCTCTGTCTGTGCGAAGCCTGGCCTCTGAACTCCTTGCAGGTTAAGGCATGATATGTGCATGAACCTTTTATTACACAGGTGTGGGCATAAGGACCATGTATGGAGATGTCACATTAATGTCCCTCCCATCCAGGCTTCTGCTTCTGTGCTGGCAGGTGCCCCTGTTCCAGGGCTGCTGGCCTTGAGTGAGGTCCAGTCACTCCTAGGTGGCTGTTCATGTCCTGTGGGTGAGGACACTTTTTCAGTCCCCTGCCTGTTCAAGTCCCACTTACCGGGCTTGGTAGATAATGTGATCGCTTCTGGGTATCCTCAGGGGACTGGCTCCAGGATGAGCACATCTGACTCCCATCAATTATTCACAATCACTTCTCCAAATCAAGGCCTTTTTGTTTGTTTGTTTGTTTTCGAGACAGGGTTTCTCTGTGTAGCTTTGGGGCCTATCCTGGCACTCGCTCTGGAGACCAGGCTGGCCTTGAACTCACAGAGATCCACCTGCCTCTACCTCCTGAGTGCTGGGATTAAAGGCGTGCGCCACCAACGCCCGGCTCAAGATCTTTCCTTAATCACATTTGCAAAACCACATTTACAGTTCCTAGGAATTCAGACCTGGGTATGTCAGGTCACTACTCTGCCTTCCTAAGCCACCAAGAAAACCTTTTTTTCCATACTCAGAATGCCTCTCAGGAGCTGGGACGCAGCGCAGTGCAGCAGAGAGCAAGCTTGGCATGCGTGAGGGCCTGGGTTCAGCCCCGACATCACCAAATGCAAGTCCTTACATGTGCTCACCTTTCAGAATTTCTGTCACACTTTCCTATTTATACCTCATTTCATTCTCACCCCTTAGTATTACCCCGGCAGTTCCCTATGTATACAAAGTTAATCAGTTTATCAGTTTCTGCCAAATAATAGATATGCGGTCTACTATCATTTTCCAAAGATTAATGTGTGTTAGAGGTTTCCTCCATGTCACCACACACAGATGCCTTGTTTGTAACAGTGCAGAAGTTTCCGCAGCACGGATGCTCTCACAGCACGGATGCTCTGAGTGCACTATACCTGTCTCTTACTGGCGGGTGTTTATGTTGCCTTTATAACATCATTTCTTCCTTCCTTAACACATCCCAACTCCGTTTCCATTAATTCCCTCTCCTCCTGGCTCCAGAAGAGGGTACCTGTGGACGGAAGTTCCTGTTCCGCCAGATCCCGCAGCCTTTTAGTCCCAAGGAAACACACTGAGGCTTATATTAATTATAAATTGTTTGGCCGATGGCTCAGGCTTTTTCCTGGGCAGCTCTCTCTTAATTATTAACCCATAACTATTAATCTGTGCATTTCCACATGGCCTTATCTTACCGGAGAATGCCCGGGTGTCCTACCTCCCCATGGTGTCTCCCTGGTGTCTCCTCTCTGCATCCCCTCCCCACCTATCCTTCCTGCCTGGTTACTGACCAGTCATTGTTTTATTCATCAACCAATAAGAGAAACATATATACAGAAGGACGTCCCCCATCAGGTACCAGTTAGCCTAAGCCCATCTAACTGGAGATGGTTGCTGATCTAGGAATGGATAGCGGGGTTGACTTAGACTGAAGGTTGGGGCTTAGGGTTCAGGTTTGGGGTGACTGTTAAACACTGCCTTCTATCCACTTCTCTCCACTGGGCAGACTCAAGCAACTGAGAGAGAGTTTAACTAATCCAGAAATGGCAGAGCTCACCAAGGAAAGCTCTGTGCCTCTGATGACATCTGCTAGTGTGCTATACCTCAGCTGGGCTCTTCAACTTTGGAATTGTAAGTGGATGGTTCTCCTACTTTTAAAAGCTGGCTGGAATTGCAGTCTCTGAATTTTCTGTATTTTAACAGGAGGAAGATTTAGTCAGTTTATATCACGAGGTGCTTAACATGGTGTTTATCAGAAACTAACCACGACATTAGCCTCTGTCGAGTTCCTACCTTTCTTCTGTTACACACAGCTCTGCCACACGCCTCTCACATGTACATCTTGGTAGACTTCCACAAGGATAAATATAGGCCATGGCAGAAGAGTTGCTGAGTCAAAGGGCATATATATGTGTTTTGAATAAGAATAGGCAATGACATGCTGTTCTCCCCAGAAGGCTCTGAACTTACCCATCCCTGGCACTGTGGTAGAGAATTTATTTATATTCATCATTATAAGCAATAAGTCACACTGGTTTTATACTTGGGTGGGTTTAAAATGATGTGTTATTGTTTCATGTCTGTGTTTCCTTCGACGTGAAGGAATGCAGATTTATATGTTGTTTATGTCAATTAAATTTAAAAGTCACCATTTAAAAAAAACCTAGCTTCAAATATTCAGAGCCAATTAATTTTCCATGGAGTTGAATCTGTAAGAATTAAAACATCTCATTGTTAAAAGCAGCCAAATTGCTCCCATTAAATACAAGGAGATAAAAGACCCTCTCCGAGCTAGGAGAAATATTTGTGACTTACACCAAAGTGGATGACATAAACAATTCTTGCAAATTGAAAAGTAGGAATACTCAATTTACAAAGGGGCAAAGGCAGCCTAGTGTGGTGACATGCCTCTGCCATCTGAGAGAGGCTGAGGCAAGAGTTTGAGCTACTGCCTCAAACACCAAGATTGTAAACCAAACAGGTGAGGAGACAGAAGGCATGAACTGATGTATAACACTGTCTCATGAGAATGCAGTAAAGAAAATCAAAGTGAGACGTCATCACTCAGAGACAATTCACAATCAAAGTGAGACGTCATCACTCAGAGACAATTCACAATCAAAGTGAGACGTCATCACTCAGAGACAATTCACAATCAATCTCACAATTCAGAGACACAGGCATTTTCACACACCAGCCAAGTACAAATTGTTCCATCTTTGGCGTATTTGACTCACTTTGGGAGTGTGTAAAAGCGTAGATTTTTAGGGCAGCGACGGGCAACCTATCATTATGCATTTGTCCATTGTCAGAATGGTCAGCACCGACTATGACTCCCAGAAAGGCAGACTCTGGGCGCAAATCTGAGTCACTGCGGTGTCCAGCAGCTATTTCCGAGATGTGAGGGCAGGGGGTGGGTGCGCTTTGCTCCATTTTGGGTACAACTGCTCTACAAGTGAAGGGAAACTCAAATGTGTGCAGCGTTTTCCTGACACATCTGCTCTATGTTTAGAAATGCATCCCGAGGACGTCATTGGAGATGAACCCAGGCATACACACTGTCCATGGCACCCTCATTTGTAGCTGGAAAACACACACTTGGCTCAGGTACTGGAGGTCGTTTAGCAAGTATCGATGTGGTGCTAGCTCAGAGTGTTATGTAGATGTTAATGATTGTGAGCGGTAAGATGGCAAAAGCAGCTGCTGGTGATATGTTCAGAGGGAAAGACTTTCAAGGCAGAGTGCACTAGTGACGAGCGTCTGGGATTGAGTTTGCGTGTGGCACTGAGGGCACAGGAAAGAACAAAGAAAAAGACTGTGTGAGCCTGGCAAATGCTAGCCACACTATCTCCAGGCGACACAACCCAACCCTGGTCTTCACTCTTTGGCGTTTCTCCGTATTGCTCCATTTCTTTACACAAGCACGTGACAGATACCTTCCCCAAGTGGATGAAGTTATCCCCAGCGCTTTTACTGCTTTGTATTTCTTGTAGTTTGTCTTACACCAAATGCTATAGAAACACCGTACAACAAAGTTGGAGGCTTTCTTATTTTTGAGAAAAGCATACTTTGAGAAAATTAATATGCAGCTGAGGTTGTTTTTAGGTGGAATTGAGGCACAACGTGGTACAGTCTCTAAAAAAAAAAAAATCTCAGTATTAGAACTTCATTATTTGCCCTCACACAGGACTAGTTAGGACTCACAGTGGAGGACTCTTCTGGCCTCAGACTTCCCCAGGTGCTGGTTTTTAGAAACATGTAATTTGAAAATTAAAACAATCTTGTTCACTTTTTGTTTACGCTGCAATTTTGAAAATTAAATTGTTTAAGATGAAATTGTTTGAGTAAGCAACAGGTCTCCTTTTTAATCCAGTTGTAGTTCCTAAATTTATTTTTAATACGCAAGAAGCTGGAAATTAGCCTGATACCCAGTGGGGCAGAAAACGTACTTATCTCGATGAGAAAAATAAAGAAGCTGAGGAACCCACCCAATCTTATACTAAAAGGTGACAGCAAATTGCTTCCTGTTTGAATGACTTAATTTGGCGGGGGGGGGGCATTCACTGCTGTTTGGGCTCACTGCTCTGATCCCCACTGTACTGTAAATACGAGTGGGCAAACCTGGGAGCTTGCGTTTGACGGCTCCTCAAGAATCACGGAGACAGAGGACTCCTCTTTAACTCCCTCCACACAGTTATGTTTTCCATCACTGTTTCAAGAACATGCTACATGGCAGAATCACCTGTCAACTGCAAACCATTACTTTCCAATGGTTTCTAAATTCCTTTTATTTATTTTCAAGACGGTCTTACTATACAGACCTGGATGGCTTAAAAATCACAGAAATCCCCATGCCTGTGCCTCCTGGGAACTAGGCCTAAAGGTGTGGGCCACCACGTCCAACTGCGTTTTAAATTGTTGACATGTACTGACTGTACATTGCTAGTGGGGTTCAGTGTGACATGTCAGTGTTTTTTCAAAAAACAATTTTAGAAGGTTTTTCATCATGTGTGTGTGTGTGGGTTTGTGCACATGAGTACAGGTCTGCTAAGGCCAGAAGTGGGTTCCTGACCCCTGCCACTGGGGTCACAGGTGGTGCACACCTTTAATCCCAGCACTAGGGAGGCAGAGGCAGGCGGATCTCTGTGAGTTCGAGACCAGCCTGGTCTACAAGAGTTAGTTCCAGGACAACTAACTGGTCTCCAGAATGAGTGCAGAATAGGCTCCAAAGCTACACAGAGAAACCCTGTCTTGAAAAAAACAAACAAAAAAAGCAACACACACACACATACACACACACACACTCACACACACACACACTCACACACACTCACACACACAAATACACACTCACTCACACACACTCACACACACATACACACACACACTCACACACTCACCCCCACACTCACACACACTCTCACACACACATACACACACACTCACCCCCACACACTCACCCCCACACACTCACACACACATACACACACACACTCACACACACATATACACACACACACTCACCCCCACACTCACACACTCACACTCACACACACACTCACACACACATACACACACACACATACACACACACACACCCACACTCACACACACATACACACACTCACCCCCCACACTCACACACACATACACACTCACACATACACTCATAACACATACACACACACACTCACCCCCCACACTCACACACACATACACACACACACTCACACACACACACACACTCACATACACACACACACTCACACACACACACACACTCACCCCCCACTCACACACACACACACACACACACACACACACACACTCACTCTCCATATGATTGTGTGTGGGGGGGGCAGGGATGTCGTGGTTTCTTTTATCAAGACTTGCAGTTTTTTTTCCTGTCAGACACACTTCACCACCAGGGGGCAAGCTTGAGTCAGTTCTCGATTCCCAGGTTTTCTGTCCACTCTGCCTGCCTTTGAAAGAGTCCAGACTGGACTGCTCATGGTGTGCACACCTTTAATCCCAGCACTCAGGAGGCAGAGGCAGGAGGGTATTGATGAATTCCAGGACACCCTGGTCTACATAGCAAGTTCCAGGACAGCCAGGCAGGTCAGGCAGGTCTACACAGAGAAACTTTGTCTCAAAAAACCAAAAAAGGAAAAAAAAAATGCCCAGAGAAGGCAAATGGTTGGGGGCTTTCTTTTCTCCACAGGCACGAAATCTGGTCATTAGCAACATCCCTCAAGGCTCAGGCAGGCTGAAGCCTCCTTTGCAGGCTTTCTCCTCAGGGGTTGCCTGAGTTCCCTTGGCTCTAATATTATTATCCAGCCGTCTCTACCAGGTCTCGCCCCTGAGATTCTGTAGAGACACTACTTAGACCGGGGTGTTGACAGGCAGGTGAAGTGGTGAAGTGGTTGTTTTGTGTGTGTGTGTGTGTGTGTGTGTGTGTGTGTGTGTGTGTGTGTAGCACTGAGATTATTTTACTCAATCTGTTTCACAAATGTGGGATCTGAGACTAAATGGTTGCACCCACTTGGCATCCTCAGCCATCTTTAGTTATTAGTATAACTAACACTGCAAACTGAAAGTCCTGACCTTCCTCCCAGATGTGTTCTTTCCCCTCCATCCCTTCCTTCGGAAGCAAACACAACGAGATTACCCCCCCCCCCACTCTAAAGTCAGAAGCCAGGACTCAGGCTGGAGTCTCAACTTTCATCCAATCCATCACCAGGTTCCAGTGGGTCTCTTAAGCATGTCTTGAGTGTACCTGATTCTCTTTAGGGTGATCATTTCTGCCTCGTCCAGGCCAGCTCTGGGCCACTTCGTCAGCCTCTGCTCACCTTTGCCTCACTCCACTCATTCACCAAAGTCTGCACAGGTGGCTGCTGCAGCTTCAGTGTGTGCCCTGAGATTCCAGGTGTGGGAAACTCACTTCTGGTTCATCTGTTAGTGGTATTTGGAGACGGGGACTTTGGGAGTGGCCAGGAGTAGGTGGTGTAACAAGGGTGGGCTGTCAGTGGTGTCATTGGCAAGGGGATTTTTTTACGTGTCTAAGGCTCAAACTTTGCTCTCCACTCACTCTTTCTAATAAAGCTGCTAGGAGATGTCTCCTCCTCAAATTAGAGGGTGGACCACAAGGAGCATCAGGAATCCACCCAGGGAGAGAAGTGCAGGCATGTGAGGAGGGTGCCAGCAAAGTGGGCAAGGTTGGGAGAGGGCTTAGGTACAAGAAAAGGACATAGGAAAGACACACGGATCATCCTGAGGCCTTTGGACAGACCGGGGAACAGGAATGGCAGAAGATTTGAGGAGAAGTTTGCCACTGATGCAAAAGAGCTATGTCAGCTAGGCATGATGGTGTACACCTGCGATGCAAGTACTCCAGAGGCCAAGACAACAGGACCATGAGTTCAAGGCCAACCTGGACTATACAATGAGTTCTAGGCTAGCTTATGATACATAGTAAGACCTTCCCTCAAAAAAAAAAAAAAAGTTACAAAAGAGGAGTAATTTAGCATCCTACTCTGTGCCTCAGCTGTGAATAATTGTAACTATGTAAATCCTGTGTGTGTTTATGTAGACTAGGGTAGAAAGATAAAGAGGTCCATATTTCTGCCTTCTGAAACAGAAACTATCTAAACGTGAGGCAGGTATCAAGAAGGCCAGTGCTGGTGCTCCTCTACGCCTGCAAGCTCACCTTGGCTGATGACTTGGCTGAGAACTGAAAATCCCTGGGAAAACATTTCATCTGTATTGGACACAGACAGATTTTATTTTTTATTATTCCCTAAACAAGGCAGTGCAACAATGATTCTCATAGTATTTACATTGTATCAGGGAGTGTAAGTCACCTAGATTTAAGAGATACATAATGCAAATCCTGTGGTTTGTGTATAAAGGACTTACTTGGGTATCTGTAGATTTTAGTATTCCCAGGGGATCCTTGAGCAAACCCCAGCGGAAATGAAGGGTGCATTTCACTTAGAAATATGGAGACAAAGCAGAAGAAAGCTAACAGAGTGGCTGCTTTGGAGGAGTTAGAACTTGGGTAGAGAAAGAAGTCTCTCTCTGTGTGTACTTTGTATGTGTGTTTGTGTGTCTGTGTATATGTATGTGTATGTTTTATGTGTACGTGTGTATATGTATGTGTGTATGTGTGTGTATCTGTATATGCATGTGTGTGTCTGTGTGTGTGTATATGTATGTGTGTATGTGTGTGTAAATGTGTGTATATGTATGTGTGTGTTTGTGTGTATATCTGTGTGTTTTGTGTGTATGTGTGTGTTTGTGTGTGCATATGTGTGTATATGTATGTGTGTATATCTGTGTGTTTTGTGTGTATGTGTGTGTTTGTGTGTGTAAATGTGTGTATATGTATGTGTGTATATCTGTGTGTTTTGTGTGTATGTGTGTGTTTGTGTGTGCATATGTGTGTATATGTATGTGTGTATATCTGTGTGTTTTGTGTGTATGTGTGTGTTTGTGTGTGCATATGTGTGTATATGTATGTGTGTATATCTGTGTGTTTTGTGTGTATGTGTGTGTTTGTGTGTGTAAATGTGTGCATATGTATGTGTGTATATCTGTGTGTTTTGTGTGTATGTGTGTGTATGGAACTGCATGGAAAGGGAAAGAAAGAAAACAGGAAGAGTGGGAGGGGAGGAAGGCACAAGGATGCTGTTGAGTTAGTTCATATGAACGTAATTATAACCCACGAAGCGAGGGCAGAGGAAAAGGGGTTAGAGTTCCAACATCGTCCATCAGCGCCATTAATAACCTAACTTCTCCCTTCCACTAAGTGCCACCTCTCAAAGCGCTAAGGGCTGGCACCAAACCTTCACCAAGCCTTTATGGGACATTCTAAACCCAAATAACAGAAACGACTAATAACAACATCAAACAATTATGACAATATACTATAAGAAAAGTCACACAGTGGGAGCTCTTGCTCCCCAGACTGATACCTGAGATACCAGCAAGGGACTGATTCAGACCCCAGGAACATGGGTTTCAGTGAGGAAACCTGGGAAATCTATGGGACCTCCTGTAGTAGTTCAGTACTTATCCCTAGCATAGGTGTGGACTTTGGGAGCCCATTCCACGTAGAGGAATACTCCCTGAGCCAAGACACATGGGATGGGCCTAGGCCCTATCCCAAAGGATATGATAGACTCTGATGACCCCTCATGGAAGGCCTCCCCCTCACTGGGAGCAGAAAGGATGTGTGATAGGTAGGGTGGTAGGGGAGGAGGGGAGGGAGTGGGAACTGGGATTGACATGTAAAACAATCTTGTTTCTAATTCAAATAAAAAAAGGAAAAGTGAAAAGTCACATGGATATGGAGTCCGTCCTCACATATTTTTATATTCACCTCTTATTTAAAAGCAGCACTTTGCAGCTTCTCACTGGCTCCTTAAAGCTGTTCTTGTGCTGTAGACTGATGGGGATGTCCTTCTGCACGCTTTGAATATGTTTCTCTTATTGGTTGATAAATAAAGCTGTTTCAGCCAATGGACAGGCAGAATGGAGCCAGGCAGGAAGTATAGATGGGGCTACCAGACTAGGAGAATTCTGGGAAGAGGAATTCAGAGAGTGAGCTGTGAGGGGGGCACCATGTAGCTGCCAAGGGAACAAGAGGTCGGGACATCACCGGTAAGCCAAGACCTTGTGGAGATACACAGATTAATAGAAATAGGTTAATAATTAAGAGAGAGCTAACCAATAAGAAGCCCTAGCCATCAGCTAAAGAGTTTATAATTAATATAAGCCTCTGTGTGTTTATTTGGGACTAAAGGGCTGCAGGACCAGGCAGGACAGAAATTCCATCTAAATTGGACTAGTAAATTAAAAAAGAAGGCCAGTTAAAACTCATCACTGTGAGACTATGGCATTTTATGAACTAGCCCAAGGAGCTGCTAACCCACTAGCAGCCGGGTGGCATGGACACGCTGGGTTGACAGTGGCTTATACCTGGGCAGGGACAGGACAAGAGATGACCATACTGTCTGGAGCCACATTCAACTCCAAACTTCGGCACACTGCTGGTTTCTGGGATTTTCCACTTAATATTTTTTGGCTCAAAGTGTTTTACATGCAACTGCTAAAACAAAACAAAACCCCACTTAAAAAAAAAAAAGAAACAACACCTGGAAACATTTTGTGAACTACTGCCAGTGATAGGAGTGATTAATATTTTTTTGGCATGTATACTATTCCATCTTTATGTAATGAAGACATGTTGTTTGTGAACAGAAAGTATGCTAAATGCTTGTAAGAGAAACTAGAGCATCATAGATCTGTGCCACTGAAGTAAAGTCACTAACACACAACCTCTTCAAAGACAGCCTGGCATCCTTACACGAGTGGCTAATTTTGTTTCTATGCACTTATATCAAACACTGAATTTTTATCAAGTTAATCAGAAGTCCAATGCCCGTCCTGTCTAGCCACAGGGTTACTGTGCATCTCTTCGTATTCTTCATATTCTCTGCTCATTCGGTGTTTCAAGAAGCTACCATGCCACTCCTTTTTAAGTGGATCAATAAGGCTTTTTATTAGATTTTCTCCCAGGTACACAGCAGTCATAATTAACAAACTCAGCTGTCAGTCAAGCCTGGAGCATATCAAATCTAAAGGCCACCAAGTGTGTTCTCAGACAGCGCTGCGCATGTCTTCCTGAAAACAAGATAATGCCAGGCAAGAGGGAGCCCTATAAATATTGCATTCTGGAACGTGGACATTGACCTCACTCTTTGACAGAAACATTAAAGTAGAGCACTCTGACAGATCTTTCTGAGATTTCTATTCCCAAAGGTAGCCAGACGTCAGGCCTGGGCACGGCTGACGACTCTGAAAGGTCTTATACCTACTGCTACTGTTCTCTTGTCACACAGAAAAGGCTACATGGCTTTCCCTCCTGACCTAGCCGGTAAATTGGCTCTGCAGAGCCCCAGACAGATGAACACGTCCTTCCTTAAGCCAGAGAGATTTCTCCGAGTTGAAGCTCCTTGTTAGTTCTTAACCCTGCTTTCTCCTCTCAACCTGCAGAAGAGCCCTAGACACACTCCTAGGGCACCCCGGGGAGACATGGATTTCTCTGATTGCCAAGGAGGATTCTGGGGACCCCGAGAAAGGCTCAGGGCAGTTTGCTTCCCTAATACTGCACAGAATCACAAGATGGCGCCGTCACCACAGCAAAGGTGCTTGCATCGCGTCCCTGCAGGGGAAGTGTGAAATTCCTGGCCACACCCTCACCTGGCCCATGTGTGGTTCCTGGTGGGAATGATGCCCCATCATGGTTCCATGCCTGGGGACAGATGTATAATTGCAGGATATGCTTTTAGTTTGTTACTAGGCGGCTTTAATGTGTTAATAGTATGCCAACACCATAGGGAAGCCCGTCTCTAAACATAGTTTTTACACAGTCACTCTGGGCAGCATCATTTTTACCCCTTCATAAAGAGTACATAAATGGAGAAAATAAGCTGTACTTAAAACCCTGGAGCAATTTTTGTTCCATAAATTCTCCAACAGACACTCACCATAATTTTCAAAATAGGGATTTTTATTTTTTGCTATTAACGGCACTGTTAATGGTTCCTTATATCCAATTCAAGCCCTTAATTCAAGATCTCAGGGTGTGCTTGTTAGCCTTCCTTCCTTCCTTCCTTCCTTCCTTCCTTCCTTCCTTCCTCCCTCTCTCTCTTTCTCTTTTTTTCTCTCTCTCTCTCTCCTTCCTTCCTTCCTCCCTCCCTCTCTCTCCCTCTCTTTCTTTCTTTCTTTCTTTCTTTCTTTCTTTCTTTCTTTCTTTCTTTCTTTCTTTTTCTTTCTTTCAACTTGACACGAGCTGGAGTCATCTGGGAAGAGGAGACCTCAATTGAGCAAGAGCCTCCATCAGCTTGGCTCACAGGCAAGTCTTGGACATTTTCTTCATTGATGATGTATGTGGGAGGGCCCAGGTCACTGTGGGTTGACTGTGCCACCTCTGGGCTGCAGGCCCTGGTGCTATAAGAAAGCAGACACCACGAGGAGCAAGCCAGTAAAGGGCATGACTCCAACCTCTTCCGTGGCCTCTGCTCCAGTTCCTGTCTCTAGTTCCTGCCCTGGCTTCCCTCAGTGACAGACTATAATTATAAGTGAAATAAACCATTTCTACCCCAGGCTGCTTTTGGTCAGGTGTTCATTGCATCCATAGAAGCCCTAACTAACACACAAGGACAGAAGTGGGGACAGCCGTGATTTTCCAGACAACTTGCTACAGCACAATAATCACATAAGGAGTCATGCCAGGGAGTCCACTTGCTGGGTTGTTCCCAGCGAAGACATGTTTCACTCCCGTCAGAGAAGGAGGTCTAGCACACATTGACATGGATTCTGTTGCTGTGATGAACACGTGACTAAGAGTGAAACCAGCCCTGAGGTGCACGGATGGAGGCAGAAACCAGGCCAGTAGCTGGGCTCCACCCGGTGACTTGTCTTTGTGGTGCATTGTTCAGCCTAACCACCGCTCTGCACAGATATCACCGTTTATTACTGGTGAAGAGTCAGAGTCTCATAGTGATTGCCTTGCTCCGGCATCACGTGGGACGTTAAAAAGCCTGGAAAGGGAAGGAGGCCTGGAAAACTGACCGACAGCAGCCAGCAACTGAGGACAGTGCTGGCCAAGAGCTCCAGCAAGCCTTGTCTCACACCTTTGCTCTGCAGCACCCTCACCCTGCCTCGTGGGTACCACTTGTCACAGTGTAGACTGATTGTCACTTGAGGGGATCTAGAAGCAATGAGCCTCTGGGCATGTCTGTGAGGGAGTTTCAGGACTGGGATACCCAAGGTGGGGAAACCTCCCTAAATGTGGGTGGCAGCATTCTATGTGCTGGAGTCCCAGACCGAATGTGAGGGAAACAGAGCTGAGTGCTCATCACTCTTTGTTTCCCGACGGTGGATACAGTGTGACCGGTTGCCTCAAATCAACACTCTTTCCTTGCTTGGCTCTTGTCAGATATTTTGTGCTGCAAGAAAAGTAAACTATTTACCTGAAATGTTAATAGTGTCCCCGAGGGAATATCTCCTTCCCTCTGTGGGTCTCCAGGATGAGCACACAAGGCCACAGGGCCCCGGGGGCAATGCTGCAAGGCCCACAGCACTGCAGTGCCACAACACGTGAACCCATCCCTTCCTCACTCTACAAAGTCCTGCTCAGAGCATCTGTATCCTTGTCGTTCATTAACCACTCCAACACATCTCCTGAAAGCTGGTGTCCCAGCCTGCCGCCTTCTCTGCCTCGCCAAGCCCCACATCACTGAGTCAGCTCTGCACCACCACAGTCCCCCAGACTCTGAATCTAGCAACTGGATTCCAGCTAGTTGTTCTCACAACATCCTCACGCCAACCGAAACCCCCCCAACTCCATCTCTCAATAACTTATACTTCACAGATTAAGCCAGATGGTCCTCAAACCTTGGGATACGTTGGAGGCTTTCCGAGGGCATGCCCAGGCACACAGTGTTCTGTGTGAGCAGTCTGAGGTGGGCACAGGAAACAACACGTCTACGAAATACTCAGGGATGCTGCCACGGGACCCCACTTGAGAGGAGCAGCTTTGAGCTATGCTCAGCCCCGACTGCTTATTACAATCACCTGGGGAGCCTTAGCGCCAGCCAGGCCCAGCTCCTCCTTAGCCTAATTAAATCAGGCGTTCCAGAGTGAGGCCACCGAAGTTTTTGAGAGCCCACCAGGGATTGTGATACACAACCAAGAACATCTACTGCTCTAAAGATCCTGACTCGGTCTTATTTCTTTGCTCCTCTGCTTCAGGAGACCGTCTGTGTTCTCACCTCGCTTAGCAGAGTCACAGACAGACTTACATAAAGTCAACTTCCTGTTCTTTGCCCTGCGGAACCCCAGCTGCTCAACACACAGAGATGAGGGCCACTGAATGGTATCTCCAGCTGTTGGGGCTGAGTGCTTGAAGCAAGTGCACCCCAAAGCCAACTTCGTCATACCTGGGTGGCAGGTATGCTATAAAACACACAGAGCCATGGCTCACTGCACTGTGGCACGGAGCTGCTGAGCCATGGGGCCACACTTGTTAGTGGGCAACCACCACTCTGCAGCAGCAATTTCTAGGGGTGAGAGGCAATCTTCGCATTGGGCTCGAGGTCAGAGCAGACACACAAGAAACTCATCTTAGTCATTATTATTTGGAGGTCTTTCTGGGGTCAGCACTACTTTTGTTTTTTGAATTGCTGAAGGAAAACTGTGTTAATGCGGTATAACATGGTGTTTTGACATGTGTACACACTGGGGAATGGCCAAATCAAGCTAACCCACACCACCTCACATGTTCACTGTCATGGATGAACTTTTTCAGCATTCTGTTTTTTTCAAGTAGAAGCTATTGACTGGAGTAGGCGTCATTATCTGAGGGTTTGCTTTTGGTGGCTTCATTACCTATATGCAACCATGTCTGAAAACACTAAATGGAAAATTTCAGAAACAAATTATGAATTTCAAATTGTTGAGCATGATGAATAATGAAAGGACCGGGATCGGCTCAGGACCCCAAGATCAAGTTCTCAGCACACAGGAGATTCATCTGCCCCGGATGGAGAGTGGGCAGGGAATGAGAGACAAAGAGGTAGAGAATGAGGGGGAAGGGGAAGGGAACAAGAGAAAGGGGACAGGGGTATTTGTCCTGGAGGGGGGCAGAGGACTGCCTCTGGATAGAGAGGAGACAGACATGACCCAGTTCAGAAAGGTAAAAGGGGAAATCCTGTGTCAGGGTGAGGTGGGCAATTTTGATTGGGTGTGTTAATTAGATTTGATTGGGTGTGTTAATTAGATTTGATTGGGTGTGTTAATTAGATTTGATTGGGTGTGTTAATTAGATGAGCCAAAGGGGGGTTTTGATTGCTGGACTTTAATACTTTGATAGCTGGACCTTGGTAGTCAGCCTTAGAAGGAGGAAGTGGCCAAATGAGGGAATAGATCTTGGTGGCTAGCTTTAGGAAAGTAATCTAATGGGTTTTTAGCAAGACAGAGGGAATGGGGGAAAAGGGCAAGTCTTGCCACGTTTGCCACGCTTCAAGTAGTGTGATGGAATCTCTTGATGTCTCTTCTGTCCCACCCAGGGTGTAAATGATGCCCTGGCCAGTGTATCTGCACTGTCTTTACTACCTGCTTGACAGTCAGCAGGTAGCCATTTCTGCAGGGATCACAGTGTCTGTTTTCAGGACCTGGAGAACAAGAGCAGAAATGCTGTTGTGGCTGTGGAGAAAGGGGCTCTTACACACTGTTGGTGGGAGTGTGGACTAGTGTAACTCTTCTGAAAATCACTAGAGATATCTCAGAAAACTAGGAGTAAGGTACCATACGACCCAGCTAGCTCACAAGTGGGCACATGCCTGAAGAGCTCTATATTTTACTACTGAGCTATTTGTGCATCCACAACCATTACGGCTCTGGTCACACTAGCTGGGAACCGAAATTAGCCTACACATCTACCAGCCAATGGGTAATGAATGACAGCCGTATACTCAATGGAATTTTACCCAACTGTAAAGAAAAAGAAAATCACGGAAATTTCAGGGAAATAGATGAAACTGGAGAAAATATACTGAATGAAGTGACCCAGGCCCAAAAAGTCAATGACTGTTCATTCTCTTACATGTGATAATGGCTTTGAAGTTTTAGTTGTTTTACTTGGAATGTCTGTAGACACTTAGAAGTGGCAAAGAGGTCAATAGAAGAGGTTTTAAGTAGGGTGAGAAGGGTGGAACACACATGCTATGGAAAGAAAAGGAGGACTTCAGGAGTGGCCTCTTCTACCTACCGCCGTAAGCTCCCACCGTGATGCCCGTGTGTGATGCGTGGTGCCACATGGGGCCAGACACCTTTAGAGTGAGAACTGTGAAACTGTGAGCTCTTCTGATTTTCAGTTATTTTCACAGGGTTTTTTTTTTTTTTTTTTTTTTTTTTTGAGACAGGGTTTCTCTATATTGTTTTGGAGGCTGTCCTGGAACACGCTCTGTAGACAAGGCTGGCCTCAAACTCACAGAGATCCGCCTGCCTCTGCCTCCCAAGTGCTGGGATTAAAGACGTGTGCCACCAATGCCCAGCTTTTCACAGGGATTTTTGCCAGAATAATGGAAGCTATTTGACAAGAGACACAGTGAACTTTGGGGAAAATGGATGAATCTGTTATCTGTTCAGTCAACAAAGGCTGACGCTCCCATTTCTTCCTCTCAGTGCACACTGGCTATGTGAGTGAGCTTACACCTCCTCTTCCCAGTGCACACTGGGTATGTGAGTGAGTCTGCGCTCAGCATTTGGTACCAGAACCTTAGCCTGAGCCAGCAAGAGGCTGCTTTCTTGCTACGCATCCCCTTTATATCAAAATGCCCTATTTATAAGTCAGAGATTATTGTGCCTCCTCCCAGACTTAATCTAACTTAATCTCATTCAGAAGGATTAAGCTGTGGTCTTAAAGACTTCTCAAAGTTGTCTGGAAGGCGTTATGAAAGGGTAAATCTTTCATAAATCTTTCATGCATCAGCCTTGTGAGCCTTAAACTGTGTGTCTAAGCTATCTAAGATGCTAGAACAACTCTAACATATTGAGACCCACAAAACCACAAGAATGGAAACTGAGTCAAATACTAAGGCTAACTGAAAGAAGTGACAGATATATTGTCCTGGCTAAGTGGACAAGCTCTACAATATACAACTCCAGTGTCTTTCTCCACAAGAATGGACTGACTACCAATGCCTACCTAATGACCAGTATACCGTAAGAGAGTAACATTGTTTCTAATACCTTAGCACTGTGGGTTCATCAGGACAAGACTGGCGATGTTCTTGGCTTCCATCTCAGGTAATTGTAACCATCGTCAACAATGAGGAAAAAGATGGCAACAGGTGTATACAGCATAGAATGTCTTCAGTAAATGGCACAATGATGCCAGGACAGGAAAATGAAAGTAGAGTTTAAAGGCACTGCCTTGATGTAGGAGCAGGGACTATGCCCTGCGCCAGCTGGTGTGGTTGGTTGCAACATGTTATCTTCATCTGATTAGACCCACCTGAAGGAGGAGTCCTTTGGCTCTGTTACAGTTAGCAACAACCCTCACTGTCTAGCTTCACTGGTCACCTATTTGTTATTCAATCTATCAACATTCCCAAGTTCTATCATGTAGGAAGTTAGCTAGGAAAACAAAACCAACCAACCAACCAACCAACCAACCAATCAACCAACTAACCAGGCAGCCAGCCAGCCAGCCAGCCAGCCAACCAACCAACCAAGCAACCAACCAACCAGCCAGCCAGCCAGCCAGCCAGCCAACCAACCAATCAACCAACCAACAACAACAAAAAACAATCAAACTCACTGTCTTCTGGATTAATCCAGATATGTATTTTTTTTTCTCCTGGGCCTTTGAGGGTGGCTTTTGCTCTCCACACTCAACCTACTTTCTCAAGGCGAGAGCAGCGAGGCTGAAGAGGCCATCTTCGCCGACTAACTTGCAGATTTGAAGGTGTAATAGCGCAGCTTCCTGTCCCTGATTAGTTTAATGAATCTAGCCTTCTGATGACTCTAAAGGAAAATGTATTCCTGAGTGCAGAGAACTGTCAGGTTTTCATTACTGCTGAGGAGCAGGGCGCCTGTGGAGAAAGGCTGAGTGCAGATGAGGGGCTCAGTGGTGAAGAGAAATGGCTAGTGCAACCTGATGACACTTCTGTCCTGTACTTTAGGGAACAATTCAATCCATGGCTTCATCTTCAAAATAACTGTCTTAGAGACTTTCAGCTCTTTCTTGCTGCCCTTCTAGAAAGAGCCCTGAGCAGTTCCTCTCACCTATTCACCCTATTACTGATGCAGACTGTGTGGCCACGCTTGAACAAACCCACAGTACAAATATGCTCTTTTCTAAAATGGGGGCCAGTTCCCTAATTTACTATGGAGAACCTGGTAGCCTTTAGAATTAGGGAGATTCAATTGAGCTAGCTAATGTATCAGTCACCTCACCAACACATTGGTTTTTGTGGTAAGCATGTTTAAAACCTGTCTCAGTGATTTTTGAAATACTCAAGACATCATTATCCCCTATGAGCACCACGTGGTGCCACAGGTCACAAAACAATATCCTCTTTGATCAGTATCTCACCTTTTCCCAACCCGCCCCATTCCCTCTCGCCTCAGGACTCACAGTTCTCCTCTGTTGTTACGCTTGAACTTTTTAGATTCCACTTATCAGTGAGGCTGTACAGTATGTGTCTTTCCGAATCTCACTTATTTATTTCACTTAGCACAATGTATATCAATTCTAGTCATGTTGTTGGAAATGTCAGACCTTGTCTTTATATAAGATATATAATATTCCATCACTCTATGTTCCCACTCATCCATTGATGGGCACTTAGACCTCCGCCATATCTCAACTGTTGTGAATCATAATGACAAAGAAGATACATTTCAATAGAAAAAATGAATAGAAGTTTTTACTGGCTGGTTCTGCGCATCAATTTGACACAAGCTAGAGTCATCAGCCGAGGAAATGCCTCCATGCGATCCAGCTGTAAGACATTTTCTCAACTAGTGATCAATGAAGGAGGGGCCCAGCTCATGGTGGGTGTTCCCATTCCTGGGCTGGTGGTCCTGTATTCTATAAGAAAGCAGGCTGAGCAACACAGGGGAAGTAAGCCAGTAAGCAGCACTCTCCATAGCCTCTGCATCAGCTCCTGCTTCCAGGTTCCTGCCCTTCTTGAGTTCCTCTTCTGACTTCCTCCTGGACTTTGATCTGTAAGTGTAAGTCAAATAGATCCTTTCCTCCCTAACTTGCTTTCTGGTGTTTGGCTGCAGCAATAGAAACCCTAACTAAGACAACATCTTTCTGATAGAATAGACCAATATAAATATACAACTTCAAGAACACACATGATGTACTCTTCTAAGAGTCTTAGAAAACAAGCTCCCAGTTTTGTTCAGCCAGCAGTTCCCAAAAGAACTGATGTTTTCATCTTCAAGGGGAGCTTCACTGAAGCCAACGGGATCGTGGTGGATCTGTGCAGCAATTCTGAAGGGGACATCAGCTGGCCAGAGAACGACTTTCTTCTTCTTCTTCTTCTTCTTCCTTCTTCTTCTTCTTCTTCTTCTTCTTCTTCTTCTTCTTCTTCTTCTTCTTCTTCCTTCTTCTTCTTCTTCTTCTTCTTCTTCTTCTTCTTCTTCTTCTTCTTCTTCTTCTTCTTCTTCTAAAAAATACTTTTAAATAAAAAGGTACGTTGTAGGATTTTCCTGCTGACCATCCAGGCTCCTTGAAGCGACCAAGCTTCATGGGTCCTCAAAGTGGCATGACTCACTGTATCCTTTACTTCTGTTTCCTGGAATCCCAGGCTGACAGCCCCAAACATGGAGTCATCCTTGTGGTTCAAATAGCCATGGGAAGACTGAGTTTGGCTAGAATAGCCAGGATCTTCCTCTTGGGGAAAGATGTATTTGAAAGCCATTTGTTCTAAACCAGTCTTCCTTAGACTATGGGAAAGGGTGTGCCCCTTCCTAGACACAGACTGACAGGCACCCATTTAGGGAGGCATCCTCCTGCCCTGGCCATTGCACTCCGTACTTGAAGTGCATTAGTTCACTTGCGCCTTCTAAGGAACATGGCTAGCTTGCCTTGCTGTCTGTAGAGGTGGACAGATGCGGGTGGGCTTTGAGACAGAAGTGGCCCAGAGATAATAGTGGTAAACAGGAATACAACAAGTAAGAGACAACAAGACAACCCTGAAGCTAAGGGTGTGAGGATTTCCATAACCCCACCCTTCCTTTCTGGTTGGCTACAAGGTGTCATCCCTGGCTCACAAAATCTACCTGCATTTCAGATCTTCTGGGTGTCAGTGCCAGCATCAAGGTGACTTTGCTGGGTCATAAAGGTACTTTCAGTTGTCCCTGGGCTGTCCCAGGGACATCAGTGCATTTGAGTTTCAGGAGGGCAAAGCCAGTATTAAGATCGGTTTCTTGCTGGATGTAGGCGTGAAGGTGTGGAGAATTATTAATTCATACCAAAAACATTTATTCTTTTGTTTTTGCGCGTTCACCTGAGAACTGAAGCTGACAGGATTTTATTTCCTGTGAAAGGATTTTGTGATTCATCTTCTTGCTTCATGGGCAGCATCTTGCAGCCAACAATTCAAACAGTTGCCAAACACCAGGGGGCAGAGGAGGCCACTGGGAGGTCCTCTGTTCCCCAAGCAGGGCTTGCTACCTCCTACCTGGCCATCCGGGTCCCCTTCTGTATTAGCTACTTGTTTTGTTGCTATGAAAAAAATCCTGACAAAAGAAACTTCAGGAAGGAAGGATTTATTTTGGCTCACAGATGGAAGGGACAGTCTGATTCTGGTGGGTGAGTCAAAGCTGCAGGAGCATGGGCAGTTTGATGTCGCAGGGCACCAGCAGTCAGGTGGCAAGGGGCTGTGAATGCCTGAGCTCAGCTTGCTTTTCATTTCTATTCAGTCCATGACCACAGTCCATGGAACAGAGCCAGCCACTCTCTGGGTCTTTCCTCCTTCCTCTGATAACCTGGTCCAGATGAGCCCGCTCAGCCTGGCCCAGAGATGGTTCTCCAAGGTTACTGTAAATTCCATCAAGCTGATCGGCAAGATTAAACATCACACCTTTTCTGCTGTGTCTGACCAATGTCACCAACACCTGGTATCTCTGCTGATCACAGGTCCTTGATGGGACCCAGAGAGGCCCCTCTTAGTACCTTGTATCAAGTACACACCCCCAAACAGTGTACAGTCCCAATAATCATACTTCTAAGATGTTTTTTGTAATGGTCTCGGTTTTCCAGCTAAGATGCATCGTGGAATTGGAAGAGGGCTGAAGCCTACAGGGCCACGAAGAGCCTGGGCAGGGGTGAGTGTATTTGTCTGTGAGTGTCTTGCCCAGGCTGGCTTGGACTTTGCTCTTTCCTGAGAACTATCCAGCATTGCTGTGGCCAGCACCCATCAAAGCACTGCTCACAGAGGAAGCAGAACTCCTGAACTTGGCAGAATGCTGGAACCCGGAGGGGCAGAGCAGAGCTCTCCAGATCCCCTGTCAGGTGCTGGGAGGAGCCTGTGGCTGAGGTGGGAGGCTGTATAACGGTTGTCTGTGGCTGTCCTCCACAGCGCTCATGGCAACCTTTCCTGTTCAGGGAAGTCTGGAAGAAGGGTTGCTGGACTCAACCACAAGGCTCTGTGTGCCTCAGTTTCTCATGAGACCCCAGGGTGGCTGACTTGTTTCACGTCTTGTCTTACACAGAGGACTGTGGTTCTTCTCAAGTTGTCAAGGGCAAGCCTCTGTATTGTGGTTACAGTACGTAGAGCAGAGCCAGAAGTGCTGACCTGGGCACTCAGAAGCCTGGCAGTGAAGTTGGCAAAGCCAAGTGAACCCTGTCACAGAGTCCCAGCACTCCAGATGGGACCGGCTAGACTTTGGTAGTGATTGCCTGACCCCATCTTTCTATTTGTCTTATAGCCCAGCAGACAGAAACATGAGTGAGACATGGGGGGGGGTGCTTCATATTGTGTCCCCAGGGATTCAGTAACGGGAACAGAGCCAAGGAGCGTTGCGGATTCTTTCTCTGGGAAGAGCTGGTGACTCAATCAGAGCAGAGAGGACTTGATGTCTAAATCCCTTTCACTGTATTCAGTATTGACAGCCCACCGTGTTCCAACAGAGAGCTCCTCTGGATGGGAAGACATGCCAAATGAGGCACAAAGGAAAACAGAGCTGTGGTGTAGTCACTTGTCACAAGTAGGACCCTCTGTCAAGGAAGCGGACAGGGTGCGCATGCTTGGAGCTTCCAGTCTTCAGGGGAGACTTTCCACAGTGCTCCAAGCTCTCCTACTCTGCTTTCCCTTTGATCATCACTTAGCTGACTAAATGTTACCATTGGTGACTTCTGATGTATTTTAATCTCTTCCCTTTGAACTTAAATGTCCATGTTCAGTGACGAGCAGGTCACTGGTCCTCTACTCATCTGGATTCACCTTGGTAACTTTAGTGACGGCACAGGTCAGCTGCTATAAGATTCATATTTCTAAGACACAGATCCCGGCTCCTGACATGAGTGCCAGGCCTGAAGCTGCTGCCTCTGAGTCCCCACCCATGGCCTTCCCATCTTGGTTCCATGACTGGGTTCCTGATGTGCACTCCAGGCGGATAAATGCTATCCCAGCAATGATGCTGGTATCTGCTGTGCCGGGAGGAGGGACCGTTTAGCTGCTCCCCTTCACCTGCTGTTCCATTTGACAGTCCACTGGCATCCCATCACCACCAACAGACACGCAAACACGATCTGCTGCAACCAGGCACGTCGGCAATCTGGGAGGTGGGCTCCCAGAGGTCCCAGGCACGGTGCGTTAGGCAGCAGGCCAGCAGGTTCTCATCCCAGAAAGCTCCTCATCTCATTAGTTTCTCCTGGTACAGCAAAATGCGCGGCCATCTAGGTTATAGCAATCAGGGCAGAATTGCTGTGGCTGCGATGGGAGCTGCGTTAGACTGCTGAGGCTTTCGACAATGCTGTTCTGTGAACTGTGGCATTTTAAAGTAGGGCTAACTCGGGTGGCAAGTGCACTTATCCCATGCCTGTTTCCCTGGCTTTGTTCTGAATGGGAAATGCATGCAGGTGTTGGCCTCAGATCCTTGGCAGTCTCCAGGAAGCTCTTCGCTGGGCTTAACAGAAAGCATGGCATGTTCAGGGAGTAAGCAGAAAATGTATTTTGCTCAGCTCCAAATCCTGGCAGGGGCTTTGACAGTCAAATAGGATTTGAGGGTTCAACAACAACAACAACAACAACAACAACAACAACAACAAAATTCTTTTTATCTGTAAAGTTAACAAACTGGATCCAAGACATGGTTGCTGAAGTGACCAGAACAGGAGGGCCCGTGTGGACAGATAAGCAATAAATTACCTCACGGGGCTGTTATTGATCCTACCATTCATTCAGTTTTCAGCAGATCATCCATTTTCCTAATTGGAAGAAAGCTAGGCCATCGAATGGGTAGATGAGGATTGGGTTTCGTGTTCATGGACTCAGCAATTGATTCCTATGAATGCCTGGGTTCAGCTCAACACACAGAGAATCTGCTAACTGACAGCCACTCTGTTAGGTCTGAGATTGGCCCCTGACACCTGGTTTGCAAAGGGTGGAGAAGGACACTTAAACATATCATTTCAGCAAAGATAGAAAGATGAAGGCAGCTTCACAGAGGTCTCAGTCAGTCCAGATCCTGGTCTGCGGGCAAGGTAGAACCTTGAAGGTAAGTGTAGACTCTGGCTGAGTTGGGGTTCTCCTTCTGGAGGTAGTGTCTCTATCTCCAAGTGAGTGTATTTCCAGCTTATGGAATTGGGCAGAGATCTCTGCTATTGGGCTTCAAGGAGCTGCATGGCCTGAGATCTGGGCCAGGGAAATGGACTGCTGGAGAAAACTCAGGCAGCAGAGGGAACAATTAGGAGCCTGGAAACACCAGCGTGTTTGGTTGCTGCATGCAGAGTGTGTCTGTGTGCCTGTCTTCTTCCCTGTCAGATTTCCACCCTTGAGGACACAAACAAACAACGACAAGGGTTAACATTGAAAAGCAGACCTTTCTGATGCTCAGTCCAGGGTTTGAAATTCAATCTTATCACTTCTCCCTTACATCATGTAGATTCCTAATAACTGCCTTGCCCAGCTCTTGGAACAATAAGCGCGAAAGAAGACGCTAATGAAATGGCCGGCCCTCCTTACCTGCAGGTTCTGTACCTTCAGACCCAACCAGTGTGGCCTAAAACATTTGGGGAAAAAATTGGTTCTGGAGGGTGAGGCAGGAGGATGGTGAGGTCAAGGCCAACCCGAGCTACATAATGAGACTGTCCTCAAAACAACAAAACAAAACAAAAAATCAGTACTGAATCTGTCCAACCAACTACTTAGATAACATTTACATTCCACTAGATATTAGAAGTGATCTAGAAACGATTTCAATAGATGTGAGGGTACACGTAGATTATATGTAGATTCACCATTTTCTAGAAAGCACTTCCTCTCCATGAAGGGGAGGGATATTGGCACCAATCTCTCCCTTACACTGTGGGGTTTAGGAAGTCTTATGTTAGATGTTTGAATCTTCCTTCCTCCAAATTAATTTTTTTTTTTACTCAAAATGTGAAGCTTTCTTTCTTTCTTTCTTTCTTTCTTTCTTTCTTTCTTTCTTTCTTCCTTCCTTCCTTCCTTCCTCCCTCTTCCTCCCCCTTCTTCTGTGTATGTGTATGAAATTTCCTGAAGAGGCCACAAAATGGACTCAGAGTCCCTGGAGCTGGGGCTGGAGTTACAAGCGATTGTAAAACACCCAAAGTAGACAATGGGAACTAAACTCCAGTACCCTGGAGTTTAGTTCCCAGTGCTCTTAAGCACTGAGCCATTTCTCCAGCCAAAAAGGTATAAGTCTAGGCTGGCCTTGGACTCCTGATCTTCCTGCCTCTGCCTCTTCCATATATGCTATTGGTGTGCACCATGAGTATAGTGGTTGACTGGATCCATTTCCTGCCATGCTAAGGACGAACGCTACACATTGAAACCGGGAAGAGAACACTATGGCTGCCTCTCAAATGCATACACAGATGCCGTGTAGCTGCATCAAACACAGAGGCCTCCTACCCCACAGCTCCCCTCTACCCAGTAAGCAGAATGGCCACATTGTACTATCAAGTGTTCCTTAACAAAACCCAGAATGCAGTGTGCCTGACAGTGACTCCTGTTACAGGTGGGTTTAACTGAAGACACCAGCTTTTAGCCCCAAGTCATGAACCACACGGTGCTTTATTCAGAAACTGCCTGTTCAATTTTAATACCCTCCCCACAGCCAGCCCTCCCCCATCCCTTCATCACAGAGTGAGAACATATTTCTGCCTTGTAGCATGGGGTGGCTACTGACCCTGTAAGGCCTTGAAAAATTTGTTTGTTCCATTCACCAAAATGCTATAAAATAGTGAGGATAGTGAATGGTGATTGATGAATATCAAAACACAAATAATGCTTGTAATTGCAATTTAAAGAGGAATGTTCTCCACTTTGATTAATCTGACCCTCTGGGCCACCCTTAACAGAGAGGCATGGTAGAATGCTAATCAGGAAATGAATTCAGAGAGAAGGAAGTAACCCCCCAGGTGTCCAGCTCTGCCTGGCTTTCTCCACGGCTGCCCTCTGCTCTCTCCAACCCTTCCATCTTTTGGGCTGAAATCTGAAACAGGCCCTGGTCAAAGCAGCAGTATTAACTATTTTATCCTTAAACTTTACTTCTTGGAGACGTTTTCACTTGAGGAGCCTTCTGAGTGGAACTGGGAACACCGCCCCTGGCAATTTTAAAGCACTGTGGGCCCATCAGTGGCTTGATGAGCTGGCTAAGCAGTCACACATTGCTGGGCAGAGACCTTGAAAGGTCAGCCACATCCCCCACCTGCCAGCAAGCAGAAGGCATAATTGAAGCAAATATGTACCTCCACCCTGCATTCCAGCTGGGTCCCTCAAAGGCCCAACTAGGAGAGCCCCAGGGCAGTCTCTTTGGCTGAGGTTCCTGCTCTTCCTGCTCTCTGGCCATCTTGGGGCTTTCCAGTCCCTGAGTGCATCCTCTCACCTTCTCCTTGTGGAGGGAGAAACCCTGTTTAGAGGTACTGCTGACCATGCCTGCTTGGGCCTGGCCACAGGTACCGCTAACCACATCCGCTTGGACGTGGTCAGAGTGATGTAACAGGGTTTAAGTAGTAGGGAGGCATGCCCGTGGGCCCCTTTTCTCTCTTCTGCCTGGCTGAGCAGACTAGGAGGCATCTTGTGGGTCCTTCCTGCTCCGGTGCAAACCTGGTCACTGGCTCCCTTGAGTGAGTACTATTCCTGTTATCAATCTTGTTCTGACTCCACTTTGTAAACCTCTTTATCCTTGTTCCTGCCAACCTCACACTGAGCCTGCAGAGAGAGCCACCCTGCGGATAAGCCCTTTAGACCCCAGAGGGTTCCACCTCTCTTTTGTACTGCAGCAACAGCAGCAGCAGCAGGTCTTTGAATCTGAGTGGCAAGGACATAGTCCACATGCCTGAGCCAGGAGGCATGTCTTCTGGCTGCTCATATAGAGTCTTGTATGTTAGGACAGTTTCTGTCCCTGTTTCCCCGGGGAGGCCAGGCCACAGTACACAGTAGTGGCAGAGAGGGCAAAGAGGGGCATGGGTTCTGGGCAGACCTGTTGCCAGGGGGCCCTATCACCTGTCAGTTGCAGCGTGCCCACAAGAGCTGTCTTCAGAGGTTCCAGTTGCCAGAGGTACTGAACACCACTACTCAAGCCCCACACGTAAGCTGAGAGACTTACAGCGTTAAATGAGGACGTTCTGGGCCTTAGCTGGGCTCATGGAGAAGAGAAGACAAGGACTCTGCCTTGCATGTCAGAGTAGACTGACAGCTTGGCTGCATCACTGGGCAGGGCCAGGAGATGCGTGTTCTGGGGAATATTCTACAAGATTCCTTCCTTCCAAGCTAGTCCTTGTCCCAGAAATGCTTCCCCAGAACCCTGAATAGCAAAACCGATAGTTCTCATTCCTTCTTTTCCAGGGAATTTGATGTGGTATACCCCTCTGTCTGCTGTGAATATGTTTCATTACCATTGGTTAATAAAAAAGCTGCTTTGCCTGTGGCAGGGCAGAATAGAGCCAGGAGGGAAATCCAAGCAGAGAGACAGGGAGAAAGAGAATGGAGCTGGGGAGAAACTAGCAGCTGCCGGGGAAGCAAGACGTAAGGTAACAAGCCACAAGCCTCATGGCAAAAATACAATCATAGAAATGGGTTAATTTAAGTCATAGAGCTAGTTAATAATAAGCCAAACAGTTTGTAACTAATATTAAGCCTCAGAGCGGTTGTTTGGGAACTGGCAGGTCGGAGAGAAACCTCCAGTTACAAATGACGTGACCATCTGTCACAGATCCACATAAGACCTAAAACAACTTTAAGAAGTTCTAAGCACAAAGAAATGGAGCCACACTGGGCTTCCTAGTTGCTCATGCCGGCCATGGCACAGAGACACATCGCCGAGAACTGCCGGCTGCCAACCGCCATGGGCTGAGCCGTGTGTCAGACTCCTGCAGCCTCTTACACAGGTCACAGTAAAGAGGCTCCCAGGGAATTCATGCTTTAAAGTCTTCCCTTGTGTTCTGGGAGAGCTGGGAAGTGTGTGTCCATATGCAGAGATGGGAGCCTCTGGCCCTGTGACTAGAATGGAGAAGTCACTAACGGCATCTGGCTGTCACTAGTTTCCTTCACATCTGTAGAGCACTGTCGGTGCTGATACATCCATGGTTTAAACGCGCTTACATTGCTTTAGATAAATCTTTTTAAATGATTTATTTGTTTTCATTATTTTTATGTGTATAGGTGTATGGCCTTCATGTATGCCTACACACCATGTGCTGGGTAGCATCCAAGGAAGGCAGAGGAGGGCATGAAATCCCCAGGGACTGGAGTGACAGATGGTTGTGAACTGCATGGTGAGTTCTGGCACCCAAACCGCCGTCCTAAGAGCAGCCGGTGCTCTTAACCACAGAGTCCGCTCTCCAGCATTCCAACGTTTCATTGATCAAGAAGCCATCAACCGTGTCCTTTGGGTCATTTGCTCAAAACTCAGCACCTTCCTTCTGTGGATCCTCTCTTGATTTCAAAGCCAGCGATTATTCATCAAGGGCTTTAGCAGTGGTCCCGTGGTGTCCCCAAAGTGCCTGTAGAATCCTACCTGTCTCAGCGATGGAGGTGAGTCACTGCACCTGCCCTCTGAGCTGTGACGCCCATGCAGAACGGCTCTCTGCTTGTTTGTCTTTTAAACCCTGGCTACCTCTGCTGCTGCGTGCTCTGTCTTCCTCTTCCTCCACCTGCAAGTGCGTGACCCTCCGCACCCTGCTCATCACCTCGCCTGTCTTCTCGTGGTGTTTCCCAGCTGACTCCTGTAGGGGAAGCTGTAGCCACGCCTGCTTAGGGGCTGGCTACAGGTCTGCCTGACCACACCTACAAGGGCGTGGTCAGGGTGATGTAGAGTGAGAGGCGGTCAGTGGCTGGTCAATTTCAGTTTCGGTTTCCCTTTCGGTTTGCCCTGCTAGGTTGCTCTGTAAGTAAGGCTTTTCCCTATTAAATTCCCTTGTATTTCTACCTGACTCCGTATTGGTAATCTCCCACTATATCTGGTGTCAGGAGCGGGATATTGGAAACCTACACCCCATTTGGGACAGGCTGTGGGTTCCACCGGGCCTGTGGCCTTGGCAGGGAAAGGTCCCTCTCTTCACAGGTGCTCCTGGCTCCCAGCTGCTGCTGAGCTGCTCCCAGCTTGGAGACTCACACAGACCTCCTACCGTTTTACCACCATGCGCTCGGGTCCAGCTCAGACTGCGGCCAACCCGAACCCTGAGGCCTCTAGCCCTTGAACCGAGTTGGAGTAGGTCTCGGTTTTCAGCAGGGTCCGTGCAGTGGCCTTAAAGCCACGCCTCATTCAGTGGTTGCGGCTGCAGCAAGGCCATATACTCTCTAAGATAAGTGCGGCTGCTTTTGTGACCTTTCTCCACAGCTGCCACCCACCCACTGCCAAACTCTGCGGACTAACTGAACACCTTTGCCACCCACTGGTCAAAGATAGTTACTGCATCTGGAGTAGAAATCAGGTAAAATTATGGCGGAATATTTATCATTTGCTAAAATTGGTAATATTTTTGCTTATTACATGAATTCACTGTTTGAGGAGGATGCTAATTTGCCAATCACTGGCCTATATGCCGTAATGGCAATTAGCTTGCTGGTACAAATAATACTAGCCCGAGGACTCAGGAATAGGGATAAGGATAACTTCACCACCTACTTACAGGAAATAACAGCATTGTGCAATGAGGTTTTGGAGAACAGATTAGGTCAGACCACAGTTGTGCAACAAGTGCAACAGAAATTGGATGATAAGCTTGGCTCTGTGTCCAATACACTAAAGACAGCTGTCTGATGAGATGCAGCATATTTATGATAAGATAAACACAGAGAGATCCTCCATGTCTGAGGCCTTAGAGGCTAGGCTGTCAGAAGACCATGATGAGCTAAAGAATATTTGTAGCCAGCTAGAAACTCAGATAGGCAATGTTACCCAGCAACTAGATGCAATGGTGCAAAATATCCAGGATAGGGTTGAAGAATTGGACAATGCCATTCAATCAGTCATTAAAGCATCCAAGGTAGCAGATCAGAAGTTTGAGTCTAGATTTGAATGTTTGGAAGATAATTTACAGTATAGGGCTGACAGATTACATAGGTCCATAGGTCCGTAGGTTGATTGCTGAGGACTCAAAATTAGCAAATCATGACCTCGAATCTAGACTCCAATACCTAGAAGGCAGTTTCCATGCCATCCAGATGCTGCCTAAAAATGATCGTATTAAAGACCTAGAAAAACATGTAGATGAGCAGTTAGAGAAATTTACAGAATCTTTTATGATTAAGGAGATTGAAACTTTTCAAAAGGATATCATTACTAGGCTTAAAGATCATTGGGATGCCTCAGAAGCAGAATCACTCCAATCCCAGGCACCTACTCCACCCAGGTATCGTGACTATTCTTCTAAGGTTGTTACTCGTACACCATTAGTGTACCCAGCTACCATGGTAGAAAGCTAGCTTCTAAGAAACACCCTCATGGACGGATGGCTTATGAACCTATACAGCTGAAGGATCATAAGAATATTAAAGAATCAGTTGTCTCATATGGTATCCATAGCCCATATGCAAAACAGCTATTACATTCATGGGCAACCTTTAACAGGGTGACACCCACAGATTGGGAATGATTGGTAGCAGCTGTACTTGAGAATTCATGCCAAATCCAGTGGAAGGCATTGGTGAGAGAAGAGGCAAAGCTCCTTGAGCGTCAGGGCATAAAGGAAGGTTTTGAAGGCCCTCTAGATAAGCTTCTTGGTCAGGTATTTATGCAGACCCACAGGTTCAGGCTGAATATGATGACGATATACTATCTCTATGCAGGAAAGCAGCATTAAATGCCTGGGATAAGGTTCATGAGCCAGGAGAATGCCTAGAAGCTTATACCAGAATAGAACAGGGACCTACAGAACAGTTCCAGGACTTCTTACAAAGGTTAACTGGGGCAGTAGAATTACAGGTAACAGATCCAGAAACAAGACAATCAATTATATATACAATAGCTTATGAAAATGCAAACCCAATATGCAAAAGAATACTTTTGCCTTTAAAGATCAGATCAGCTCTGCTAGAAGAATGGGTTTTGTATGCAGCCAACATTGACTATAATGTGAAAGATACTGGAGCTTGGGTAGGAGAAGCCATCTCCAAAGGTTTAAAAAGGCAACAGGAAATTAAAAGTTCTAGATGTGAAAATGCAAGGGCTTGGGAAGGAGAAGCACCTTACAGAGGTCAACATAGGTACCAAGAGGCTAGAGGTTACTACTACTATGAACCAGAAACTTGGGTAGGAAGAGCCTTCCCCTGGAGACCACAAAGGCACCAGGAACCTAGATGTTTCAACTGTGGTAAAATGGGACATACTGAGAGAAATTGTAGACAAATAAATTCTAACAATGCCTCATACGGAAGGCCACTGCCTTCTGGATTGTGTAGAAGATGTGGTAAGGGCAGACACTGGACCAATGAATGTAGATCGACCAGGGACATACAAGGAAACCCGTTAAGGTCAGGAAACCCCAGGAGAGCCTCAAGAAGGCCCCCACTACGAGAAAGGTCAGGTCATTCCCAGTAGCAGTGGGAGACAATCTCTCACAGGACCAATAGACAGTTCTTTGTCTGTTGTGAAAAATGATACTGCTCTAGAGGGTAGTTTGAATAGTGATGAAGAATCAAGTGTGAATGGACAAAATGAGAAACGCATATTTTGGCAAGCTTTTTTAATGATAAAAGGCCTCAGTTGAAAGTGAAAATTAATAAAGTTATTTCTGGCTTAGTAGACACTGGGGCGGATGTAACTATTATTACCCAAAAATCTTGGCCTTAGAAATGGCCTCTTAGAGAGGCAAATGTGCAATTTTTAGGAATTGGAACTCTATAGAGTTCGACAGAGTGTTAACTCGGTGGTCTGCATTGGACCGGAAGGACAGAAAGGGATACTGAAACCATACGTGGCAGATATAGCTAGAAATCTCTGGGGTCGTGATCTCTTACAGCAATGGAATACTCAGATTAATATTCCTCCAATGTCAGATACAAATTATGTACAATCTTTAGATAGTAGGAAAGATCTGGTAAGACGCTATGGAAAACAGTTACCAACCATCCATGCTGTACAGAAACTAGGTACAAATGATGGACCTTCAGAGGAGCCAAAGGCCCTGCCATTGAAGTGGCTTACAGATGAACCAGTTTGGGTAGGACAATGGCCTATGACATCTGAGGAGCTAGAGGCTTTAGAAAAGTTAGTACAGGAACAGCTAGACGCTGGACGTATAGAGGAATCTACCAGTCCTTGGAATTCTCCTGTATTTGTCATCAAAAAGAAGTCAGTTAAGTGGAGAATGCTGACAGACCTGAGAGCCATAAATAAGGTAATTCAACCAATGGGCTCTCTGCAACCTGGAATGCCATTACCTTCCTTAATACCTAAAGGATGGCCTATCATAGTCATTGATCTAAAAGACTGTTTTTTCACAATACCATTACAGGAAAATGATAGAGAAAAATTTGCATTTACTGTACCAACTCTTAATAATTTACAGCCAGTTAGGAGATATCAGTGGAGAGTTTTGCCACAAGGAATGCTAAATAGTCCTACTTTATGTCAGCACTTTGTACAGCAACCTTTGGAAATAATTCGTAAGAAATCTTCACAATCTCTTCTTTATCATTACATGGATGACATTCTCTTATCAGATTCTAATAAGGAAACTTTGGAACGTATGTTTGAAATGGTGATGGAAGTTCTGCCTCATTGGGCATTACAGATTGCCCCAGAAAAGATACAAAGAGGAGATTCTATTAACTATTTAGGTTACAAGATAGACTTACAAAGAATCACACCTCAAAAGGTATAAATTAGGAGAGATCGTTACCAAATTCTTAATTCTCTTCAGAAATTATTATGGGAAATTTCTCAATTACAGACGATTATTGGTGTAGAAGGACATGACTTAAAGCATTTAAAAATGGCCCTTAAAGGTGATAAGGACCTAAACAGTCCGAGAATATTATCTGCTGAGGCAGAAAAAGAGTTACAATGGGTAGAAAACAGAATATTGGATACAAACGTAGATCGGATAAACCTTGATTTAGACTGTATTCTGGTTATCTTGCCATCCAGAGAATACCCTTCTGGGATTCTGATGCAGAGGGAAGACACTATATTGGAATGGATATTTCTGCCACATAAACAGAATAAAAAGTTAAAGACATATATAGAAAAGATTTCTGATTTGATTTTAAAGGGTAAATTAAGACTTTGTCAGCTGACTGGAAAAGATCCAGCAGAAATTATAGTACCTTTAACTAATGAAGAAATTTCCTCCTTATGGAAGGATAATGAATATTGGCAAATAGCTCTTACTGACTTTTTGGGGACAATTAGCAACAACTATCCCAAAACTGACAGAATTAAATTCATAAAAAAGACAGTTTGGATTCTTCCACGTATTATAAGACAAACTCCCATTTCTGGAGTTCTTACTTTCTACACTGATGCCAACAAATCAGGTAAGTCAGGTTATAAAGCAGGTGATGTAAGTAAAGTAGTTCAAAGTCCATATACATCTGTACAGAAGGCAGAATTACATGCAATTCTCATGGTACTTATGGATTTTACAGAACCTCTTAATATAGTTACTGATTCTCAATATGCAGAGAGAGTCGTGTTACACATTGAGACTGCAGAATTTGTTCCTGATAATACAGAATTAACTTCTTTGTTTTTACAATTACAGGAAACAATAAGAAACAGAAGTAATCCTATATATATATTACACATATCAGATCCCATACGGGTCTGCCTGGCCCACTAGCACAAGGCAATGATGAGATTGATCGTTTATTAATTGGAAGTGTGCTAGAAGCCTCAGAATTTCATAAGAAACATCATGTAAATAGCAAAGGTTTGAAAAAGGACTTCTCCATTACTTGGCAACAAGCCAAGGAGATAGTGAGAAACTGTCCTACTTGTTCCTTTTATAACCAAACTCCATTGCCAGCAGGTTGTAATCCTAAGGGCATTCGGAGAAACAAGGTTTGGCAGATGGATGTCTTTCACTTTGCAGAGTTTGGAAATTTGAAATATGTGCATCATACTATAGACACATTCTCAGGGTTCCAATGGGCTACTGCTCTTAACTCTGAAAAAGCTGATTCTGTTATTACACACCTGCTAGAGGTGATGGCAGTTATGGGTATACCTGCACAAATAAAAACTGACAATGCTCCAGCATATGTCTCCACAAAATTGGAACAATTTTTCAAATATTATAACATAAAACATGTTACTGGTATACCACACAATCCTACAGGACAAGCAGTGGTTGAGAGATCTAATAGAACACTTAAGGAGATGCTCAACAAGCAAGCATTGAAGACTAAACCCCCCAAACATAGGTTGCATAATGCTTTTTTAACATTAAACTTTCTTAATGCCAATGAAAAAGGACAAACAGCTGCAGAAAGACACTGGACTATGGAAAAAACTGCTGAACTCAATCAGCAGGTATACTTCAAAGATGTACTAACCTCTGTATGGAAACCAGGACATGTGTTACGTTGGGGTAGGGGTTTTGCATTGGTTTCCACAGGAGAAGAAAAACTTTGGATACCATCAAAGTTGATCAAGATTCGAGTTGAAAAGGAAAAACCTCTCGACGAGGAGAAATGACAGGTATTCTACTAAGGTATATATTATAAAATAAATAGAAACCTCCCAAAGGAAATGGAAGTGTTTTGCTCTTATCTTCACAGGAAAACTCATCTCCAGAAGGCAAAGGACACTGCATGGGTAGATGCTTAAGAAGAAAAGGTAACTATAACCATCAAACAAAAGGAACGTGCCATATGGTAAACTTTACAGCTGTCTTTCAGAGAACTCTATTTCTCTTTATTTCCTAATCCCTATTCAATTAAAGCAATGCTGGGTTTAGAGGTGGATTTGGCTTTCCTCCTCTAAAATCCAAGCACATTGTTTAACTAAACTTTAGTGTTTCTGTATTGTATCAAGAAGCCAATTGATGTAATACAGAATAAAAGAAGAATTTAGGGACTGTCTGTCTTTTCTTGGATCTTTCTCTCAAGGTGTACACCCTCTCATAATTGTTATGCTCTCATGGCTGCATTCCCCAGCATGTGTACACACACAAGCAAACATTTCTCTGCTGTTTATGTTTGAATCCTACACAGCCAATGAAGACCTGCCTGACAGCAATCCCTGGACACCCTGGAAAGAAAATGGGCCACACCTCCTCGACTGCACTGGATCCAACTTGCTCTATTTCAACGACACTCCGGTCAAAGCTTAGGGTACTGACTTCAATCAAGTTGGGGAGTTCAAGGGAGATCTTCAATCAAGCAAATCCCATCTAACATGGACTGGATACAATCCATTCAAGACTTTTACTACACTAACATTTTCTTCCTACAGGACCCCACATGACTATCATCGTCCCATTTCAGCAGGAAGTAACTTGGAGAATGCTATGCCCCCTTTCCCCATTGTTGTCACTTAGGATAGTGTATATACCTAGTTAGGGATAGCTTCCTATTGTTTATGGTTGGGACTGGAAGGAGGTGTTCAGGCTTGGACACCTCTTTCAGATGACTTTAGTGTTTAGTTAAAATAGATAGTTAGGATGTGACATAAGCAGATTGTTGTGTCTTCATATATTTCACCTTTATGATTGTTAATTTTGGATACTTTACACTGTTAAGTTTTAATCCTCTTTTAGACTAAAAGGGGAATTGTAGGGGAAGCTGTAGCCACGCCTGCTTAGGGGCTGGCTACAGGTCTGCCTGCGAGGTGTGGTCAGGGTGACGTAGAGTGAGAGGTGGTCAGTGGCTGGTCAATTTCAGTTTCAGTTTCCCTTTTGGCTTGCATACAGACCGCTGCCACGCCAGCTGGTTAGGTGGCTCTGTAAGTAAGGCTTTTCCCTATTAAATACCTTTGTATTTCTACCTGACTCTGTATTGGTAATTTCCCACTATAGACTCTGCTGTAGATAATTCAAACCGTGGTTTGCTTATTTCATATGCTCTCCTTTAGCTATAAGAGGTGAATATTTTTATGTCTCTTTCTGTCTCAGAAGCAAAGCCAAACAACCCCACAATTGGGCTATACTGCTCATATCTGTGGCCAACCCCACAACTGGGCTATACTGTTCTTATCTGTGGCCAACCCCACAACTGGGCTATACTGTTCATATCATCTGTGGCCTGCAGTTTCTAATACTGGCTTCACTCCTGCACAGGAACCCTTAACCGCCAGATCCAGCACAAGGGGGAAAAGCTAAGGGGTTTCCTCACCCCTTGTCTCCAACAGGCATGGAGCTGATGCCATAGCACCAGTGTCAGTAAAGAGCTTTGCAGGCTGATGTCAACACCATCATGAGAGCCCTGCTCCAGGGGCAGGGTTGTGCAGGGTGTCTGGAGAACACCCTCTTCCTGTTACTTTCCTGCTCACCGAGGTCCAGCTGATAACCTGGCTTCCTTTCACGACATCACTGGGAGAAACTAGACAAAAATGACCCTCCTTCCCTCCTATACCGTGTTCTACCAGGGTTCTCAAGATAAAGAAGGAAACATTTTGTGCACTGTACCTTTGTATCCAAGAGGAATGTTGACCATACCCAGAACCTGCTCCCCATCCTTCACTTCTGCTCTAACGTGGATCGGCTTGAGGTCAACCACGGTTATGATATCCCCTCTGGAGAATGACATGTTGTTTAGTGATCCTGAAAGACAGTATTTGCCACGAAAACAAAAGGAAAAACAACTCTTAGAGGTTGAAGTTACATCCAGAGGTTTGTGTTTCCCCAGGTAAATGAAAGCTTTAAGTAAAATGTGCAAACATTTAAGTAAAATTTGTTAAATGTGACAGAGAAGACAAATGGAGGCCTCTGAATGAATACAGGAGAAAGATGACTGGGTAAATCAGCATCTTTTAACAGAGGCAGACTCTTCACTCCGTCAGAATATGTAATTCACGTTGAAGTTAAAAATGTTCCAAGTAATTTTCCCCCCCGGAAGTAGCCATCATGATTTGCCTTGCCCAGTGGGCAGCATGGCCACCCCTGCCATGTCCAGCAGCAAGCCCTATTTTCCCTGTTCTCACAATGCAGAGGAAGTGCTAGGCGGCTCTCTGATGCAGAGGCAGAGTGCTTGCTAACCACAGGAAAACGCCAAGAACATTGACATGATTTTTTTTTTTTTTTTGGTTATCACCAAGCCAACAAAAGACAATTTTTCAAGCTCACGCTTATCTATGCCTTAGATTTCATGTGTCAAATTGCAGTAATTTCTCAGCAGAGTGAAAAATATTCACTGCTCAAAAATAACATTTTTCCCCCCTTCCTAGGCAATATCGGTGAATTTCTCCCTCCTTTCCCAGCCTCCTGTCAAGTTAAAAAAATAAATAAAACAACCCTTCAAACAGCAGAAATATGACAACCCATCGCAAGGAGCATTGCTAAGCTGTATATTTCATTCTGCCCAGGGCTAAGGAAAATGCTTTAGCAAGTAAATGTATGTCTTCCATAAACAGAACGTTTTCTTGCTCTTTTCCAATACTCTACCTTCTTGGGAAAGAGTTTCTTTCCCCTTTATGGTATGTTAAGAAGAAATAAGTGCAGGTTTTTCCCCCCAGGCAGGTGAATCTGGCAGAATACTGATTGGTTTTCCTTACCCGAGCCCTAGTATCTCCCGACGTTATCTGGACAGAACATGACTCCCACGCCCACTACCATTCCTGATGGCTTGCAACCAGGACTGATAAGAAGACCTACATCTTTGGAACTTGCCAGCTTATGCTCCCCCTGATCCCAGAATATTCTCTCTCTCTCTCTCTCTCTCTCTCTCTCTCTCTCTCTCTCTCTCTCTCTCTCTCTCTCTCCTACCTGAAAAATACTTTCCATCGGTTACCTCCACTTGTCTGGGCAAGGAGTTCTGATTTAATGAATTGATGTAAGAACCCCAGGTTTGCTCCATGACGATGGGCTTGTTTCTCTCCTACAGGACATGGCCGGCACTGCTGGAAGCAGTGAGCAGACAGCAAAGCTGTCTCTTGTGAGCAGGTAACCAGTCACCTGATCATGACCTGGCCTGTGAGGCAAGTGTCATAGGGCAAAGGAGAAAGTAAGTAACTTGCCAGGAAGAGTTTGTTGGTTCAACGTCCAGGGCTGGGAGGGGCAGGTACCTGATTGTTTGGGATGAAGGATTTTCTGGAAAGGCTGGTAGGCTTGTTGGGAGTATCTTCTGGATTGAAGTATCCCGTGCAGCAGCATGTAGAACGTCACCCAAGAATCTCATCACTGCACTGATTCTGTGGTGGGGTCTAGTCATCTGCACGTCTGGCAAGCCTCCAGATGATGCCTCTGGTCCTTCAGCTACCTTCTGAGAAACAGGGTGCTAAGGGAGAGCATTGTTGCTTAGATTATATGCATTCGTGATTAATTCCGAATCACCAGGAATGCATAGGTGTCCCATTAGGGAAAGAAAGAAAAGCACTTCCCCTTGGAGTCATTTAACCAAGAGAGGGAACAGATTTGAATTCTCTGCTTCCCACTCCCTGTGTCTTCCATCCTCTGTCTGTTGTGTGAGCCTGAATCTGTGTCTGTCTGAAGAAGAGGCTTCTTGTGACTCTGTCCCTGTGCCCGGTGTCTTCCATCAGTGCGTGTCTGTCCCTAACGCCAGGCTTCTGCTCTCTGTTTATGGAACAGCACAGGAATACATCACACAGAGAAGGAATGGGACACTTTACAGACATCTTTAACAGAGTTTTACTGGGGACTGAGTCACTGACTCCAACTGATTCCAGCTGACCCAGACAACAGTCACCATTGATTAGCAACCAATATCCATAAATGGCAACTTTCAAATTCTATGGTGGATTTGAGGAAGTTGCTTTCAAGTTCTGTATTAGCTGCCGTCAGTAGATGATACACATGCCTTAGTCTGGTCAGGGGCACGGAGGAGCACATAATTTAAGGTTACAGCCATGCATTAGCTTAGGCTGTAAAAGCTGATTGCATGGGAAATCCAGGCGTAAGGCTGATTTTTACATTGTTTTCTTAAACGCAGGTTAAACAAACAGCTGGAGTACCCAATTGGGCAGGAGTTTTAAGTGGCCCCAAGGAGTGTTGTTAACTCTGGCTGTGAGGCCCAGCACAAGTTCCAATCTCTTAGAATGTGAGGTCTGTAGATCAGCACCACCAACATGGCCTGAGAGACCAATACAGGTCAACAAGCTACTCCCAACCTATCAAACTTGACTGTCCAGGAGTGGGGTCCAGTAAGCTGTGACCCTGCTTGGACAGCACCTCTGCCGTCTGCCAGTGTGCTGAGGGTGCAGACTCAGTCTCCATTCCAGGTCTCTTGGGCCAGAGTCCCATTCCCTTATCACTGACAGAAGGGTAAGGGGCTGTCTGTGGTGCCTGTTAGCATACCATAGCAGCCACTGGCCCCCAGGCCCCTTCAGTACCAAGAGTGCTTGCTACACATTTCCAAGTCCGTGTTGGCATCCTGGCTCTTGTCAGCTCTTCTCTCCTCTTCTTCTCTAAACTTCTCCAGCTCATGGACTTTCCTTCCTGCAGCTACTCAATCTCATAACTGTGCCATTCCCGCTCTGCTCTTTCTCTTTTGCCTGCTCATTTTGTCTTCATTTCCCACTCTTCTCACCTCTCTCTCCTTTGCTCTCTCTTCTGCGTCTCTCATAGCCAGGGCCAGTTGATATTATTTTAGGCTTTAAAAGGACTCTATTGGCACAATTTTAATTCCTATAAATACCTAAGTAGTAGCCACTAATAAACTTTTTTTTGTGCTAATGTTAGACAATAGGCCACTTAAAATCTTCTTTCTATATGTGCAAAGATCTTTATATTCATCTCACTGCTTTTGGAGCAAGTCCTATAAGTGTTAATTATAGTAATTACTGAGCTAAATGGTTTTTTAATATTTCTCAGGCTTTTGTTATCTATTGCCAAGCTGCTTTGCAGAAAGTTTGAAAAGTTGAAACTCTGGCTGGTAGATCAGGGTATCCATCTTCCTCCCCAGCTTTGAGAATTGCTTCTTTCGGAGTATTTGCTAATGTGGGATGCTGTCTTCTGGTTTCCTCAGTGGTGATGCACCTCCATTCACTGTGTAGCCATGACACCACGGGAGAACAGTTAGTGGGATTCAGGCATCTGAAGGCCATTTAGCTTTCCCCATGCCTGTTCCTGGAGCTCTCCCCATGCCCTGGGATATTCATGGCCATTAACCTTTCTCAGTCAATCTAAACTGTTCCCAGAACAGCTCTCATCTGATTTAGGGCAACATATGGACTTAACTCTGCTCATAGGCAACTGTTGTCAAGCCTACCCGCACTGCTCCCGGTACCCACTTCTTCCCTGGGTGTTTTATAGTTCAGGTATCACATGGCCCTCTAGTAATCCTGTAAATTGTGTGTATGTGTGTGCATGCATGTGTGTGTGCATGTGTGTGTGCCTCTGTGTGTATGTGTGTGCATGCGTGTGTGTGTGTGTGTGTGTGTGTGTGTGTGTGTGTGTGTGTGTGTCCAATAGTACCATAGCCAGGTGGACAAGCTTCAGTGAGGAAAGGGGCCTTAGTTTAGCTCTACTTCCCTACTGGTCAGATGTTGTCACCCTTCAATAACTGTTCAGTTCTACCATTAACCCTAGACTCAGCTCCCTCTGCAGTTTCTTTATGGACCTTTCACAAGATTTAAGAGGACACCATTGTAATGTCCTCATTTAAACTTGCAGCTGTATGTGTTTATTGCCTAGTTGCTTATTTCTCTCTAGAGCTAGGTTTCCTAGACGGCACAGGCTCCAAATGTCAGTGTCTCCTATCTCCTCTCAGATGTTGTTTGTGGCTTGGGCTGGCCTTTTGCAGTCCACATACATATCTCCTGAAAGAGCAGCTGTCACGCCAAGGCTTATGAGGGTCTCTGCTTTGAGCCTGACAGAAAGGACAAGGTGAAGGGATAGGGTGCTGGTTTGGGGGAGAATGATGAAGAGAATCTGCTCTTTTCAGATTAACTATTAGAGAGATGGGAAGTCACAGCCATTGGGTCTAAATGGTGGTCACGAAGGCAAGGACCTCAATAGCATGGCAACCCCACACTGCCTACGGGTCAGGGTTCTTCCCATCTTACATCACCACTAATATTGTCAAGGAGCCTCATCACCATGGCCTCTTCTAATTAATTGCCTCCTGCCTTAGAGTTTCCATTGCTCTGAAGAGACACCACGGCCATAGCAATTCTTGTAAAGAGAACATTTAATTAGGGCTAGCTTACAGTTCAGAGGTTTTACTCCATTATTGTAATGGTGGGAGGCATTGCTGGCAGACAGGGTGCTGAAGAAGGGGCTGAGAGTTCTACATCTCGATCCACAGGCAACAGGAAGAGAACTTAGTGCCATGCTGTGTGTGGCTCAAAGCCGCCTCCACAGTGACACATCTCCAACAAGGCCACACTTCCTCTAACAAGGCCACACCTCCTAATAGTGCCACTCCCTATGAGGGTCACTGACTTTCAAACCAACACACTTCCCCATGGCCTCACCATAACTTTGGGTATTAAGCTTCCTTAATGTATATATAAATTACCAAAGATTCATCTTTTAGCAAAGTAGCAAAAATTCATCTAAGCAATGAATGACTGTTTTTTTTTTTTTAAAGCCATTTTCCTTGTAGATACTGACATCTCTTTGAAACTTTCGACCAAGTCCAGGGAGGAGTGTTTTAACAGAACACTTGACTTCAACCCACTTTGAGTTTGCCGTGTCTCAGTTCCCTCCCATTCTCCACAAGTGACATCATATCTAAGGGTTCTTGGAGAAAATGTTTCTCCAGAAACTTCCTTAACATCAAACATAGCAGTCCCCTTGGGGGACTTGAGCATGAAATAGAAACTCAAGTTGAAAAAATCAGCCCATTCATAGACAGTCTAAAAGTAAAACAAGACCACAAAACTCAATGGGAGGAAGGTCTGGTCATTGGTAAGTTGTCTGGGTCACGGTATACAAAACTATTTCTTTATAGGAGGCAGCTTTTAATCAAAAGATTTAACAAACTAATAAAAAGTGAACTTTGAGCTCCCTTAGCTGACTGAGTCACTCGTGGACAGAGCTTTTGTGGGTGTGGATTTCCTGAAGAAACAAACTTCAGTACAAAGAAAACATTTGGAGCAGTGACTTCCTTTTCTAGTGGCTTTTAAATGAAAGGACTTTGCCTTGTAGATAGTTTCTTTTCAAAGCTCTCAACAGAGTCCAAGGAACAGTGTCTTAATGTCTTCCCTATGTTTTATACATTGTAGGATCTGTGGTTGATAACTATTTGGGGTACCTGTGTAAATTCTTCTTTACCAAAGTTATATTCATGCAGCACAGAGCGGAGCAAGATAACAAAGGTAAAAAGACAAGCAGACCACAAAGTCACTGAATCCAACACCATAAACTATGCCCTTCATAGAGGTGTTGGGTGACCATGTATCCAACAGTCACGTTCGGGAGATCAGGCAACATCTGCGCCATCCTAAGCACGAAAATTCAAGTTCATCTATATCAAGTCAAGAAAGTTTTGATTTGGAGACCATGGTAAATGGGGATTGAGAAAGGGAACTGGAGCCAAAGCCTAACAATGTATGTAGCACTCTATGGAATGGCTGCAACTCTGTCCACACATGGCACCCATCTGACCAAACAATTTCGACCTGTTCATGGTAAGAAGTCCCTCCCAGCAAAGAAAGACCAGAGCTAGGAAGACATCAAGTGGATCAGGTGCCACTCCAAGTCCAGGGCAATTAGCACAAAATGACATTGGATTTCTTGGGCACTGAAGGAAAGGCAGAAGTCCCCACTGGCTCACACAGTCTCCCTGAGACCCAGAGGAAAAGCTGCTCTTTAGGGCCTTAAGCCAACTTCACCCTCAGAGAGAGAATTTCTGCACTTCATTCTTATTTTTAAATTCCATTTTGAACATCCTGGTTTATTATTCTGGCAGAAACCATGGTAACCCAACACTTTGGCAATTTGTTTTTCCATTTCTCTATGCATCTTTACTTGGTGGAAGCAGAAACTGCCAGTACTTAACTGTGTCAGGTACTTTCTGTGGCTGGGAGTGGTCACATGATCCAGCCCAGGTCAGTGAGACAAAGGAGAATCTGCAATGGGGAAGTTGATTTCTTGCTAAAAGTTCACCGTGTCCTCCCAATTTTGTATGTATCCAAGCCGTACTGACCACCTAATGAACCATCCAAGTGAAGACAATGGGAAACCCAAGGATGAAGGCAACAGGCAGAAACAGCCGTAGGACTGGAGAAGACGAGTGAGCAGTAGGACCACACCAACTTGCTTGCTTCAGAGGTGTTGGGAGCCGAATCTCAGGGATTGGCATGAGATCCTAGGCCATGCTTGGCAGGCCACATAGTTAACCTTTACATAGCAGCTCCTTAGAACCTCAGCTCAAGAAAAGAATCAACTTGACCCAGTCCTCCACCCACAGGCTCAGTCACCTAGGTAACCCTTCCTGGACCTCTTACTCATGAACTCTTTACCCTGCCAAACATCCTCTTTGTAGCTTCCTAATATCCTGCCTATACCAACACCTGGTACACGAACAATTCATTCTGCCCCTCCCCATATCCTTACTACATAAGCTAGCCTGAGAAAAGTAAAGTTTGGCACTTGATCAGAATCCTGTCTTGTGGTCGTTCTTTCTGAGACCCCATTCCCTATCCCTGACTCTCTTGCCCCAGGTTGACGTGGTGCCCAGCGTGGGGCTGGATAGAGTTGGGGAACTGGGAACTTCAGTGCTCATTAGAGGGACAGGCCCGTCTATGCAGTGAGGTGTCCACAACAAGGTTGACTGTGAGCCTCCGTTGGAGGAAGACCTAGCAGCCTGCCCAGCGCTTGGGACTTTTGGTTCATGAGCACCACATACGTGGAAAAGATGAGTAATGGGACAAGCATTTAGCAAGGAAGATTTACATCTTTCTGGGATCAAAGAATCCCTCAAGGCTCGAGAAACTCAGGTTAAAAAGAAAGAAAGAAACAAAAAGTTCTTCCTCTTTATCAGGGGTCTTTGTCCATGGTTCCCCCAGGAAGGAACCATTAAAGAAAAGAAATGGGCTAGCGTTGGCAACTGCCTCCAAGAGTTGATCGTCTGACAACATGGCAGACCAGATGCGTTCATAAGACACGGAGTGCAGCAGTACAGTGCAGGACGGGGCCAGGCTAGGGAAGGTCACTAGTGAGAAGCCCATGGCAGGTTGGTTTAAAAAGTAAAAGAAAAAAAAAGCTTCACCCAATCTTTTTAATGCCATTGTGTTTCTTTGTTTCTGCACCTGGCTTGTGAGTTCCTCCACAATTACAGTGGCCAATGGTGGGGGATAGTTCAACATTCTCCTGTCAATTCCTGGGGAATGCTGGGAAGTTGCAAGTGAGGTCATGGAGTTAGAGAGTTAAGGTTGACAGTGATGCTAAGCTGGCTCTGCAGTGCAGGAGGGGAAGGAGATGTGGATCTCAGGAGGGGTTCCTATTATGAGACTTTGGGGCCTGAAAAAAATCCCTGTCCAAATCACCGCTCTTGGCGTTTCCACTTTCACTTTTTGCATGAGTCAGAAATGGTTTCAGTAGTTTCTTTTCTCCTCTTTTTCTGAAAGGAATGGTGATGTAAATCTAATATAGTGCTTAGGAATAGAGTACACATGGGGGTTGTAAGTGAGACCACACAAAGAATTGAGCTGTGTAGCTAACACCTCTGGATCTGCAGTTATGCGCAGAGGCCTTTCTGAAAGCTGTCTGAAGGTTTTCCTGTCTTCTCATTCTTCTCACTTAACCATTCATTGACCAAGTGCTTCTTTGTTTGGGGTACTTTGTGGGACATTTATTAAGTGCTGGAATTTCCACTTCAGTAATTATTTCTGCTGCTGCAGTTTTGGTTTCTGGTTCTACAGCAAGTACAGTGTTTTCAATATCGTTCTGTTGTGACGTAACTTCAGTGTCAGGAGAAGATGGCTGTATGTCTGAACCATGCTGACAGTCCTGTGTCTGTCTAATGTCCTGATCAACCCATTCTACACGCCCCCCCTCCCCCGAAAATGACCTTGATGACACCGACTCAACATTTGGCTTGGCTGGCTTCCCTCGTATGGGAAAATAACCTCCTGTTACTGCTTTTTGCTTCCTTCTGCCCATTCCTACTGCTTCCCCATGGCTCACCACCCTCCTCCCTTCCCTCCTTGGACCTTTGATAGGGCTCCTCTTGCTAATCTCCTTTGGCCCTTGGGCCTTTAATCAACCTGTGGCCTTTGTCAAGCAACAAGTGGACTCTGCCACTCAGCCTGTCCTGGCCCAATACCAACCCACTTACCCACGCCAGCTTCAGAGGTGCAGACCTGGAAGGTACTGCAAGGAGACCTCGTCTTCTGAGGAATGTGCCTGCGCACAATGGGGACATTGTCCTAAAGCTTCCCCACCCCCACAAAAGGCATCTGGATGGTCCTGCCTTTCAGATGGCTCTGAGAAGCTGTCCCCGAGGTCAGAGAAAAATGTCCTTTATAAAATCTCTGTAGATTCTCCAATTAGGGGCCAGGTCTCTATCCCCCTCTGCTGAAAAATTTGGCCACTTCTTTTTATACAAGGAAAGGGGAATATCTCAGGGCTTGGCATGAGATCCTAGGCCATGCTTGGCTGGCCACATAGTTAACCTTTACATAGCAGCTCCTTAGAACCTCAGCTCAAGAAAAGAAACAACTTGACCCAGTCCTCCACCCACAGGCTCAGTCACCTAGGCAACCCCTTCCTTGACTCATGAACTCTTTACCCTGCCAAACATCCTCTTTGTGGCTTCCTAATATCCTGCCTATACCAACACCTGGTGCACGAACAATTCATTTTGCCCCTCCCCATATCCTGACTATATAAGCTAGCCTGAGAAAAGTAAAGTTTGCCACTTGATCAGAATCCTGTCTTGTGGTCGTTCTTTCTGTGTCTCTTGTCCCCATTCTCTATCCCTGACTCTCTTGCCCCAGGTCGACGTCCTGCAGGTCGAGACACAGGTTTTCTGTGGTTCTGGGCTAAACACTCTAAGCTCAGCTATTGACCCTCTTCAAGGTAGTTCTGCTAAAGAGATACAGCAATACAGTAATTCCTGATAACATTTTGCTATTCCCATAGACCAGTGCCTTGCACAGCCATCATCAGAGAAGCATTCCCTCCTGCAGTCGATGGGAACTGATACCTGGACCCACACTGGACAGTGTGCAGAGAGTGAGGATGTGGGGACACTCAGTCCTAAATGTGACCTCTCCATCAAACCCCGCCCCTCAGGCCTCAGGGAGCTATGCAGAAGAGGAGAGATTATAAGAGCCAGAGGGGATGGAAGTCACCAAGGCCTTCCAGATGAAGCAGGGCCAACACACGCATGCACTCACAGAGACTGTGGCAGTGTGTGAGAACCTGCAAAAGACAAGGCCAGATGGGGCCCCAGCCCTAAGAGCTATCAGAAGTCCAGAGCACAAAGATAACTATCAGAAAGGTACTAAAAGAGCATTGAAGCAAACATCCTAAATGATAATCTTGGTTATAATATTGTGGGCTATTTTCTCCCATAGTTGATTATTTACTCTAGTGTCATATTGCTTTTATTATATTGGTAACTTCAGGGAGGGGATCTAAGATGACTCCTGCAGGGGAAAGCCTGGTTTTCTAGTAGGATCTCAGCTGTGAGGCCCAGACGAGAGTCAGCTGGCAAGGGTCTCGTGGGACGCTTTTGTTCGGGACTCTTCGAGACCCTCTTGTCTTCAGGAGCTGCCTGTCAGGGGTAATGAGTGGGTAAATCAGATTTTCACTTTTCCTGGTCAGCTTTATCAGTTCTTTAGAGATAGGCCAGAATAAACTTTAAAGGACTCTCCCATGGCTTCCTTATCCTTGCAGCTGGGGCTGCAAAATCAAGCGTGACAGGTCTTAACATTCTGTTTTTACTATCTGAGCATCAGAGGCTAAATTTAAACGGGAAGCAAGCCTGAAGGGTTAAACGACCTAACAGCTCCAGGTGGGTTGAGAAACTTCAGGTGGGAAAGTTGACTGAAAACACCTATGGGCTGTGAGGCTCCGCCCCCATCTCCAAGCTTCTGATAGGAGATCCTGCATCCCAGCCTCCATTGCTGTCTGCCCCCTGAGACCCCAGGGGAGCTGGTCCGCAGATGGAATCTCCATTCCCCAAGTCCCTTTTCCGCCCTGTGAAACCCCTGCCCTCGAGCCACGTGCACGGTCTCCACTCCCCAGGTGACACTGGCGTCCTTCGACGTTCTGGTTAAGGGAAAATCTGCTTTTGTTGAGGTAGGTTTATTTATATTTCCACACCGCCTCCATCAGAGCTGAACTAACAAAGACAACTTGTAACAAGATTTGGTCTCTAAACTCTGTGTATTCTTCCCCTAGTGGGAGGAAATGATTTCGAAATTTAAGTTTTCATGTAAGATTTTCAGCACAGGTTGTAAAAAAAAAAACCAAAAAACCTTTTTATGGAGTTGATCCTTCCTTGGGAAAGTCTGTTGAATGAAATTTCATGTCAATTTGTTTTAGCTGAAGTAGTCTCCCCCCATTCTGTTGGGTTTCACTCAGTGCCTAACTGTCCTTTCCCCGTCTATTTCAAAACACGATTTAAAAATACAGACGTAATAACTCTCCCCTAAGATGCTGTTTCAAGTGAGAACCCGAGATGGCCCTTCCCCCACCCAGCATTTAATCTGTAATTTTGTAGGTTACTCTCATTTGCAGATTTTAGAAGGTGCCTTTTATTCTCCTGGAAGTGTTAAAGCAATTTAGATTAATTGGTCTTGGAGTCTTTGATACCCATTTTAAAGACATTTTAGAATCTGTTGAAGACGATACCCTTTCATATGTGATAAGTAAAATTCTTGGCAGATGAAAGCCCTCTCTCTCTCTTTGTTTTTGCACAAAAGAAAAATTTCGGAGCTGTAGAGAAACTGCAGAGGTGAGAGAGAAGAGGGTGCTTCCCTGCTGAAGACCATCTCCTGTCTCCCTCCCTTCAGAGCTGCCTGGAGAGGACAGGCGTGGGATTCAGGACAAAGGGTGACTGGCAGGCACTCCACATGGTCCCCTCCATGCTTTGCATTTGATGGCCGCCATCCAAACATGATTACCAGGCCAAATATTCCACCACAAACAGCATGTCCACAAACTAGTGCCACTCCCTAAGGACAAAGGTTCAGTAATAAAGCTAGCCATGTGGCCTCCCAAGGGTAGGGTGATTCCTCAGAATCCCTGCATGCTACTGAGACGGTAGGGTGGAGCCTTGCTGGCCTTGACTCTGACTCTTAATTCCTCCATTAGGTTGCCAGTCCTGTGTCTAGTGGTTGAAAGGTAGATGCAATACAGCCTCTCTCTCCCATTGATTGTTAGAGACAAAGTCTGTGTGGAGAAGACTAGCCTCAGGTTGGAGACCCTCCTGCCCAAGGCTTGGACTCTCAGAATTCACCAATGTCCCTGAACTTGAAGGAAGGTGTAGACATGATACAGGCATCACTTGAGCTTGGTGTACATTTCTTTGTGTATTTGGGGCCATTGGCCAGTCGGGTAGAAAGCTTGGTTAGTGAGTGCTAGAAATGCTTGGGAGTAATGCTAAACACCCATAATCCCATTGCCTGGGAGGCTAAGGCAGGAGGATGGTGAATGCCAGGGTAGCCTGGACTATACAGTGAAAAGACAAGAAACAAGGCCAACAGGAAAGCACTTTTTGACACTTCCTCGTGGACTCTTTTTTTTTTTTCTCTCCCTTTGTTTAAGTTATAATGTGCTGCCTTAGTGATGGGGAGATAAGACTTTACTAAAAGTCAACAAAGCAAACTGAGCCTGTTGGTGCAAGCCTGTAATCCCAGTGACTCTGGAGCCTAGGCCAGGGGATAGCAAATTCAAGGTTGGCCTGGGAAACGTAGCCAGATCCTGTCTGCAATAGAAGGTACAGAGAGCTGAAGATGTAGCTTAGTGATACAACACTTGCCTAGGATGAGGATTCAAGCCCTGAGACTTTCAAACAAACAATCAACGCAAAAACAGGAACAACTGTAGTGAGAGATCTAACCAGCCTCACCTGTGGCGCTGACCATGCCCATTTGGGTGTGGTCACAAGTATGTATGTGAGCATGTAGGATTTGGTCTGGGGTCTGGGACAGGCTTGCTCTCTCTTGGTTCCCGTCCGGTCACAGAGAGCAGCTGGGTGTGGATCCTCGGAGCAGGAACTTTCGGGTCACTGGTTTCTTATGCAAATGACTTCTCCCTGAATAAATTTAACCTATATTTAGCCAAGTCCCATGCATCTTAATCTGTGCATCTACAAACAACCCACGAAGTAAGAGATATAAGTGCCAAAGAGCTAGTGGTATTCAGAAGTTGAGAGCAGGAAGATAAGTACCAGAAAGGAACTAAAAGAGCATTTAAGTAAACATTACTGAAGGAAAGAAATGTTCTACTATTAACACATTGCAGCAATCCTCATGGATTGGAAGCAGAAAGAGTTGAGGCCAAGCTCAGATTTCCAGCCCACAACACTTCGTAGGAAAGGATTTCTGCTTCACATAGCTTACATTCGATACTTTGTTGTGGGAGCTCTAATAAACACAGTGTTAACAATTAATAATTATTATCTCTATTTTAAAGATAACAAAATAGACTACTAACCTAGAGAAAAGAAACTTACAGAAAATATATGAACTTATAAATGGGGATGGGGGTAACTGGGCACCGAGGAAATTTAAATACTTCACTGGGTACCCTGAAAGTATATTTAAAAACTTAGCTGCTCAAATTGATGGTATTAAAAACAGGAGACATATTATTAATCCCACTGGTCAAGAATAAGACCACTACCACAATTTAAAGCCAAATTAAACAGTTTAAAGCCAAATTTGAAGCAAACTTTAACTAAATACTGTCCACGTGAATGGGCTCTGGCCAGGTTCCCAGGAAATGGTCTGGAATCAAGTTTTTTTGGTTTTTCGAGGCAGGGTTTCTCTGTGTAGCTTTGTAGCTTATCCTGGCACTTGTTCTGTAGACCAGGCTGGCCTCAAACTCACAGAGACCCACCTACTTCTGCCTCCCCCAGTGCTGGGATTAAAGGCGTGTGCCACCACCACCTGGTGGTGGTCTTGCAAGGGCATTTCCCATCAGGTGCAATCAGGGGCAAGCACACATCCTCATGTATTTCCTGCCTGCGAATCTCCCACCCAACAAACTTGTTTAGGGGAATGAAAACATTGTGACTGTTATCACCCATGAACAACAACTTCCAGCATTTCAGGAACTCTCTGTCCTTGGGCAAGGAGCTTGCAGATCAGAAGCATTTTTGTTTCACGGATTTCTTGGGCACAGTAATTAAAACTCAAAATGTAACTTTGACAAAGGGAAAGTTGTGAAAGATACTCATAGGATGGGTTTCTTGGGATAATTTCACCAAACATTCAAACTCCCTGAAGGGCAGAATGTTAAGGAATAGCCACCCTCCTCCATATTGCCATCTAACTCAGACTTGAGCCAAAAAAGAAAAACAAACAAACAAAAAAATAAACAAGGCATGAATGATGCTGTAAAAAACACATGTGATGAGTACTGTTGTAAATTTCCCGATGAAATACATGAACTATATGAATACATGAATGCAGAAGCCGCAGTTTCTTGAAGTGAAGAAGGGATAGTTTATCGTGATCATGGCCTGGGAACACAGATACAGGTCACCCCACATCCCACGTTCCAATGCGGAAATAGTTTCATGAAGTTTTATAGTTTTACAGAACAAAGAAAATTATTAATCAAGACAAAAATACATGGAGAGTACAGGGAGATGGGAAAAGCTTTTCTTTAGGCCTAAGATGGTCTCTGAGCTTTGGAGTGGATGGAAATAGAGGTTTTCTAAGTTAATAAATTCCAGAAGGTTTCTGTTAGTCACAGGATTTCAGTTCTGACACAGAGATGGGCAAGGAATGGCCGCTCTGAGGCTAGATCTAGCCTCAAGTAAGGGAACTAGGCTCTGGATCTGTAACATTCCAGCCTCCCCACAGTACTGGAATCTAAATCATTCAGACTCCGCAGACACAGCTTCCTTCCAGGAGTTCTCACTCACAAACGGTTGCACACACAATTAAGTTTATTTCAGTAATACAAATGTGGCCAATTAGACAATCAATTAATGTAATCTATATTAAAGTATTACAGAGATAATAATAACCTCTATGTAAATGTCTAAGAGTCAGGGGATTATTAACATTAAGACATAAATTCACTCTAGTCTAATTCTCAGGGAGCCAAAAGACCCATCATTGTAATTGACAAGCAGGCTATAATATTCATAGAAAGGCCTAGATTAACTTTTAAAATATTAATTTTACTTAATTTTTACAGTTGAGTCATGGATGAGGTATCTTCTGTGATATGGGCGAGGCCCATAAATTTTATAATTTTACAAAGGTCAACACAAGTCAAGGAGGTTGTTCAGTGTGCTTTCAGCTTCTGAGTTACAGAGAAGTAGAGTTCACTCCAGGAAATTCTGCTTTGTTTTGTTTTTGTTTCTTTGGCTTGGCTATAACGTTGGGAAAGGGAGAAAAGAAAATGATAGTTTGACCTTTACACTGTTGATTTTCCCATCACCCTTGTCCCAGCACAACTTAATTTGTTACCAGTCCCTTTAGGTTGTGGCCTTTCCGGTAGATAAGCCCTGGGCCTTGATAAGGTCTTTTTCTTTTTTTCTTTTTTTCTTTTTTTTCTTTTCTTTTTTTTTTTTTGAGTGGATTTCTGATTTTCGAAGTTCTCAGGTGTAAGACTATATTCATACAGTTAACTGCCAAAGTCAAACATTTCAGAGATTGAGGGATTTTCCCACATTTAATGTTGACTTTAACCCCTCAACCTAGTTACAGAGAGCTTATCCTGAACATGCTTTCGGTTTATTACACATATTGAAATGGTCCAGAAGTCAGGCTTCCCTAACCCCATAACGCCTCCATGCTTGGCGGGACAAATGGTCTCTGACTCCATCACAGACCCCACACACTCTGCCTGAGAGGACGAAGGGCCCCTCCTTTCTTGGAAGTGGACAATGCTTGTAAAATCCCTCCACTTTTTTTTCCTTTATAAACTTTCTATCATATGTTGAAGCCAGAGTTCTTTGTATGCAGGGATGTATGCAACTTTCTGTGTGTGTGCACATGTGTACACGTGTGTGCACATGTATGTAACTTCCTCTGTGTGTGCACATGTGTACACGTGTATGCACATGGATGTAACTTCCTGTGTGTATGCACATGTATGCAACTTTCTCTGTGTGTACACATGTGTACACGTGTGTGCACATGTATGTAACTTCCTGTGTGTGTGCACATGTGTACACGTGTGTGCACATGTATGTAACTTCCTGTGTGTGTGCACATGTGTACACGTGTGTGCACATGTATGTAACTTCCTGTGTGTGTGCACATGTGTACATGGGTATGCACATGCATGCAACTTCCCACTTTCCCTCTGGCTCAAACAAAAGACCTTCTATTTGTGGTGGCCTGTAAATCACTGGACATAGGTGCAGTATGGTTAGGAGCTGCGTTTCTTGCCGTGTGTCTGGGTGACGGTATTATGGAAATACCATGGCTCCGCCTGAGACGTCACTCTGCACACTGCAGCTGAAGGGAAGGCTCTTTATCAACTCTTGTCCAGCTGGGGCTGATGCCCAAGGAAGAACTGGCCTCAGACATAAGTGAAACATCCCGTCTCAAGGCAACAAGGCGGAGCAGGACACCTGCTGTCATCCTTTGGCCTCTTACACGTGTGCACACATGTGCATACATGTGCACCCACACACAGGAAGTTACATGCATGTGCACACACGTGTACACATGCACACACAGGAAGTCACATGCATGTGCACACACGTGTACACATGCACACACAGGAAGTCACATGCATGTGCACACACGTGTACACGTGCACACACAGGAAGTCACATGCATGTGCACACACGTGTACACGTGCACACACAGGAAGTCACATGCATGTGCACACACGTGTACACGTGCACACACAGGAAGTCACATGCATGTGCACACACGTGTACACGTGCACACACAGGAAGTCACATGCATGTGCACACACGTGTACACGTGCACACACAGGAAGTCACATGCATGTGCACACACGTGTACACGTGCACACACAGGAAGTCACATGCATGTGCACACACGTGTACACGTGCACACACAGGAAGTTACATGCATGTGCATACACGTGTACACGTGCACACACAGGAAGTTACATGCATGTGCATACATGTGCACATGTGCACACACACAGGAAGCTGCATACATGTGCACACACAGGAAGTTGTATATATGTGTATACCCATGTACACATGTGCACGCACACAGGAAGTTACATACATGTGCACACACGTGTACACATGTGCACACACAGAGGAAGTTACATACATGTGCACACACGTGTACACATGTGCACACACACAGAAAGTTGCATACATCCCTACATACATTCACGCATACCGCATGCATACATATAAAGAGTTAAACACCAGAATGCAACAGTGTGTGTGACACCCACTGGCAGCCACGGGTCTGAGTCCTTACCCTTCCTAACTCACTGAACTCCCCTCACAGCCTAAGCAGTGAGCACCGAGCACTCTCACCCCACAGAGAAAGACACAGACACAGGTCAACCAGAAAGCAGCAGACCACGTCCTGGTGCCACAGCACTTCCTCCTGACACGGCCAGTGCTGCTTTTACAAACATACCAGCAGTTAATTTATTTCATGCCACCATCAGCTGCTGCTATCCCGTGGCCAGGGGGACAGTGTTTCTGTGCCTGTCACTTAGGATGGTTACTTTCTCAATTAAGATTTAATGAGTAGAAATAGAAGAGTGTTTCCAGGGTATAGACATTTGCAGGTAATATATATTCAAAACAGGCTCGTCACAACTCAAGTGTCTGTTGGGCACATTACTTTTTGTGGCAGCATGTTGTCTCATTCTGATATAAATTTGCTAGAAAAAGATGTCTCGAGACTTACAAATTGGCTTTGATGTTCTGGGCAGCAATCGCCCCTCTGAATTGATGAACGTGTTCAGTGGAATCAGTGGGCTGAAATGTCATTAGCCACAAGGAAGATAAGAACTGCAGCCGAGTCCTGATAAAGTCATCGGCACCGTTGCTGTTTTTGATGGAGGGATTTATGTTGCCCTGCCAGCCTTTGCAAGTGCTCCAGTCAGCCCGGCTCCTGCTTTGCCAGCTGAGGGCACCCAGCCTCTACTCCAGTGATCCAGTTGCTCGGCCATCTTGAAAAACTGGATTTCAAACCACAGCAATGACATTGTGACAACTGGGTTTGCGAGGCCTGTGATGCTGTGCTGTGAGCTCACAGAGACTGAGGTGACATGCACGGGGCACGCATGGGTCTGTACCAGACTGGGTCCTAGAGCTGAAAGGAGCAGTAGATACAAGTACCCATCTCTAACTAATCCAGAAGCCACCTCCAACTGATAACCACTGGCCAATGAAAATTTAGTTTTCTCCAAGCATGTTTTCTTGGGCTCTTTTCTTTCTGTTTGTTTTATCCTATTCGGATGTGTTAGTTTTTGTTTTATATATTATATTATCTTGCTATCACTTAAAGGCCTGCTTGTTTTCTAATGAGATACAGACAGGGTGTGGATGCAGATGTCAGGGAAAGTGGTGAATAACTGGGAGAAGTAGAGACAGGGAAAATTGTAATCAGGATACATTTTATAGAAAGAAATTCATTTTCAATAAAAGGAAAATGTATTTCTGATATTCACTTTCTGCAAGTAAACAGGAATTCTCTACTTGACACTGCTGGGCTCTCCTTGCTACCAGTATTCCTTGAATAAAAAGGAATAGTCAGTCAAATACCCAGCCAGACTACCCTTGCCAGCAGGAACTCTCTGGAACATTCCTTGAATGCCTTGAGGAAACATGGCCGATTGCCCTGGCTCCTGGGGTTCAGGCTTCAGCCAAGGCTGTTTGAAACCATTTGTCTTTGGCTATCACAAGCCTCTGTGAATTCTAGATAACTTTATAAACATCTCCATCCAGGCCAGAAAAGAAGCCCTGGTGGGCTAGCACATGGTTTCTTCTTTATTTTTAAGATCACAACTACATAAATTTCCCCTTCCCTTTCCTGCCTTCAAACCCTTCTGTATACCCCCTCCCTGCTCTCTTTCAAATTCATGGCCCTTTTCTCATCAATTGCCATTACATACATGTATGCATACATACTTATTTCTCAATCTAGCTCGCTCAGTCTGTATAATGTTATTTGTATGTGCCCCAGGCCCATTTTCGTAATGGGCCATTTTTTTCATCTCCCTTTTAAAAGACCTTTGTATATACTAGAATGCAACCCTCTGTCAGATGTCTAGCTGTGGAAGATTCTCTTCTGTTATTGGCTTCCTCTTTTCCAGGCTGGTTCCCCACCCGCTGCCAGCAGTGCAGAAACTTTTTAGTTTTAGGAAGTTCCACTTGTCAATTGTTGCTTTAATTCCTGGTCAAATGGAGACCTATTCAGAAAGTCCTTTCCTACATCTGTATCAGACAGGGCACTGCCCATGCTTTCTTCCAGCAGTTAGAGTGTTTCAGGTTTCATACTAAGGTCTTTGATCCATTTGGAATGGTTTTTGCATAAGGTGATAGATAAGGGTCTAACTTCATTATTCTGCATGTGGACTTTCCGTTTTCCCCAGTTTTCCTCAGCGTATTTTTTCCCAACTGTGTCAAATACTGAGTGGCTGACGTTACATGTGCTCATGTTTGGGTTTACATTCTGTTGCATGGGTCTACATGTCTCTTATTGCTCCACTACCATGTTGTTTTTTATTACTGTGGCGCTACACCATGTTTCAAGGTCTGGAATGATAATCCTTCAAGCATTGTTCTTTTTTACTGAAGATTGTTTTGGTTATATGGGATATTTTGTGGTTCCACAGAATTTTAGGACAGCGCTATCCATTTTTTGGGAAGGATGATAAGGGGGCTTTGATTAGCATTGCTTTGAATCTGCAAATAGCTTTTGGTAGAATGGTCATTTTCACAAGGTTGATTTCACCAATCTTGAGATGGGCTGTCTTCCCACTTCCTAGTGATTATATTATTATGTGATGCCACTGTGAATGGGTCCATGATCTTCCCTGTTTGTTTGTTGTTGGTGTATAGAAAAGCTTTTGATTGGTGCAAGTTGACTCTGTTTCCTGCTGTATTGCTGAATTTATCATATCTAGAGGTTTTCCACTAGAATTTTAGGGATCCTTAATGTATAACATCATATCCTCTACAAATAGTTTTAGTTTGACTTCTTTCCCTATTTGTATCCTTTAATTTCCTTCTCTTGTCTTTTTGCTCCAGGTAGTATTTCCAGCACAACTTTGAGAATGAGTGGGGATAGTAGACATCCCAGGCCCACTCTAAGTTCAGTGGGATGGCTTCAGGCTTTCTCCATTTAGGATGCTGTTGGCTGTGGGTTTCTTGTATGCTGATGCTATCATGTTGAGGTATGTTCCCTCTCGCCCTACATTTTCTAGGACATTTATTATGGAAGCATGCTTTTCAGAGGCCTCTTCTGCGTCTATGAGATGGTCATGTGATCATCTCATGTCCATTTATGTGGTTCATCACATTTATTGACTTGCATAAGTTGAATCATTCCTGCATCTCAGAGATAAAAGCCAACTTGGTCATGATGGATCATCTTTTTGATGTATGTCTATTTTCTGTTTGTAAGTATTTCATTGATTATTTTTAAATCTATGTTCATCAGGGGTATTAGCCAGTTATTTTATTTTGTTGCCTTTACATGGTTTTTGGTATTAGAGTGATACTGGCTTCATAGAAGGAATTTGGAGTTTGGAGGTGTTCTCTCTCTCTCTCTTTCTCTCTCTCTCTCTCTGTCTGTCTCCCTCTCATCCTTTCTTTTTTCTTTTTGAATAGTTTAAGAAGGATTGGCTATAGATCTTCTTTGAATACCTTGAATAATTTTGCTGTGAATCCATCTGGTCCCAGTTGTTTTTTTTCTTTTTCTGGAATATTTTTTTAAATTACTATTTCAATCCCCTCATTTGTTATGGGTGTGTTTAGACTATTGACTCCTCCTTCTTGGTTTAATTTTGAAATGCTTCCATTTCTTTTAGGTTTTCTAGCTTAATGGAGTACAGGTTTTAAAACTACTCCTTTATAATCTTATGAATTTCTTTGAGTCTGTTATAAAGGTTCCTTGTTCATTTCTGACTCTGTTAACTTGGGGCCTATCTTTCTTTCTTTTGGTTAGTTGGGTTAAGAGTCTGCCAGTCTCATGTGTCTTCTCAAAGAATAAGCTCCTAGATTCATTGATTCTTTGTATTATTTTCTTTGTCCCTATTTCATTGATTTCTGTTCTAATTTTTATTATTTCTTGTCACTGACTGGGTTTGGGTTTGTTTTGTTTTAGTTTTTCTGACGTTTTGAGTTGCACCATTAAATCATTTATTTGTGCTCTTTCTGATTTTTTAAAATGCAGGCACCAAGAGCTATATATTCCCATCGAAAGACTGCTTTCAATGTGTCCTGAAGGTTTGTTGTGTTGTGTTTTCATTTTCATTTAGTTTGAGGAGGATTTTATTTCCTTATTTTTTCTTTGATCCATTTATCATTCAGTAACAAGTCATTTAATCTCCATAAGTTTGTGTATTTATTAGAGTTTTTTTTTGCTGCCAATTTTTAAATTTTATTACCGTGTGGTTGGACAGGATACAAGGAGTGATTTCAGTCCTTTTGAACTTATTTTAGAAGAGCTTCTGTTTGTTATTGGGTAGAATGTGCATTTTGGTATGTGGTGGTTTGAATAAGAATGGCCCCCATAGGCTCCTCATAGGTCTGAATGCTTTATTGCCAGGGAGTGGCATTATTAGGAGGTGTGGCCTTGCTGGAGGAAGTGTGTCACTGGGGAAGCGCTTTGAGGATTTAGAAGCTCGAGCCAGACCCAGTGTCTCTGTCTCTTCCAGCTGCCTGCTGATCTGGATATAGAACGCTTATCTACTTTCCCCATGTTTGCCTGGGTGCCACCATGCTTCCCATCATGATGATAATGGACACAAACCCTGAAACTGTAAGCCACCCCAGTTAACCGTTTTCTTTATAAGAATTGGGGTGGTCATGGTGTCTCTTCACAGCACTAGAACACTGTCGTTCTGATGGGTTTTCCTTTATAAGTGATTTGTGTTTTTTCTTCTTGCAACTTTCCACACTTTCTTTGTCACATATACTTAGTGTTTTAACTGTAATATGCTGTGGGGATTTTCTATTTTTAATCTTGTCTATTTGGTGTTCTGTGTGCTTGCTGTATTTCTGTGGGTATGTCTTTCTGTAGTGATATATTTGCCTCTGCACCTGTAGCAGTAACCATGCCTTTTGGGAGTGGTTAACAGGTGCAGACATGAGCGGTTAAAGGAAATGGATCAGGGTTCAGAGCCCCTTTCGGTCTCAGAGGACATCTGGGAGGCAGGATCTGCATCCTTGGAGCAGGAACATGGTGACAGTCAGTCTCTTGTTTTCTGTGTAAGTTCTTTTCCCAAATAAACACCATCTATTGGCCAGGTGTTGGTGGCACATGCCTTTAATCCCAGCACTCGGGAGGCAGAGGCAGGCGGATCTCTGTGAGTTCGAGGCCAGCCTGGTCTCCAGAGCGAGTGCCAGGATAGGCTCCAAAGCTACACAGAGAAACTGTCTCGAAAAACCAAAAAAAAAAAAAAAAAAAAACCCAAAAAACAAAACAAAAACAAAACAAAACAAACAAAAAAAGCAAAAAAGAAAAACACCATCTATTATTCTACTGGGTCGGGTTAATTCATTACTGCCCACCTATATCTTTCCTAATTTAGGGAAGTTTTCTTCTATGATCTTGTTGAAGATCTGGTCTGTGCCATTAACTTGAGATTCTTCTCCCCTATTTATGCCTATAATTTGAAGGTTTGAGTTTTCTAGTTGAGTTATTGGGGTTTTCAATTTCACCTTCATTTCATCTTGAGTTCTCTTTAATGTCCAGCTCCTTACTGGATTCTGTTCTTAAGCACTGGATTGTCTTTGCTGTTTCCATCAGCCTATGTTTGCATTTTCTTTGGCATCACTCAGGCATTTATTATCCTCCAGCTCTTTCTCCTTAATTACATTGAGCTGTTTCTTTGTGTCTTCTTTAAAGTGCTTTAATACTTTGATAAAATTTATGGTTGTTATTTTAAATCCTGCATGCTGGGTTTCATCTAGATATTTCTCATCAGCAAACATTTCTACAGCACTGGTAGGTTTTAGGGAGAAGATCCTGGCCTGCTTTCCCACATTGCCATTTCTGCAATGAGTTCTGGGCATGTGGATTGCTTTTGTTCTGAGTCTGTTATGGACAGAACAGGTAGGGAAAGAAGAGAGGTGGTGTGGGTGGTTTGGGTTAGAGGGTGGAAATGGCTTGTGTGGATGAAGTCAGGTGATCAGAGAATACTAGACTCGTGTATAGAATATGCCTCCCTTGCCAAGCTGGAGTGCTGGGGTAGACCTGGTAGAAAGGCTGGATATGACTTTGGGGTGTCTTCTAGACTGGGAAGGTCCTGGATGAAGTCTGGAGCGCCTTTACAGTGTAGGCAAGGGAGTCCACACCAAGCAGGTGCACTGGTTGTTGGCTAGACCTGGCTAGACCTTGCAGGTGCAGACAAAGTGTGGACTGGATTTTAGGAAGACTCATCAAGCTAGAGGCGGACCTAGAAAGTCTGGGCACTGAGTGGATTGGTTGGGGCAGCACAGAAGGGACCTGTTGCAGGTAGGGTCAGTCCTGGAGAAAGACTGGAGTCTGTCTGTGGCACAGGCAGAGTGGTCAGTCGAGGCCAGGGCACTGCTTGTGGTACTGGGACTAGATCAGGAGGGTTTTGGAAAAGGATGAGCTGAAGTCTGGATACCGAATTGTGTGGATGGAGGCTGCTGCACACAGTTTCCTAAGATGCGACTTCCACCACATAGCCAAAAGTGGTACAGGGAGGCAGGGGTGTCATTAAAATCTGGCAGTAGCAAAGGCTTCTAATACTCAACTAATAGATGGAAATTAATTTCTGTCTGGGTAGAGCAAATGGACACCGGCCAGCTGATGGGTGACTCAGGGATCTGTAAATGCATGGCAGGAAACTCCCACATCCTTGGGATCTGGCCTAGGTTGATACCATAACATCTCAAGGGGCAGCCTGAGCAGGTAAAAGGTGAAGTTTATGGGCTGCTCTCTCTTTTCTTCCCATTGAGCATAAAAGGTAGGTTCTACAAGGAGGCCTTAGGATGTAGGTCCTGGGCCTCTGACTTTTTGGAGGCTACGTTTCAACAGAAAGCTGTACACTGCCTGCTTCCCTCCTGGTTTGGAACCCAAAGGCCCAATCTTCTGCACACACAAGAAAGGCACTGAGGGGCTAGCATGGTGTCTGTGCAGAGCCCTGGGGCTGTGGGCTCCATGGAAGAGAGGGAACATTCACACTCAATCAGTTGGGAGGAAAGTGGAGAGATGTGGTTTGGAGTTCCGACTTGGACATAGTTGCTTTGGATATAGGGCTGGGATGTATCACGGTTGGCTGAGTTGGGCTGTGGTCTGTATGGTGAGGATCATCTGCAGAACCCTAGGGCAGGGCACAGTGAGTGGTTTACATGTTCCTATGGAAACAGGCTCATTTGAGTACTGCATGTTTTGTAAAAAAAATACATATACTGTACACACACACACACACACACACACACACACACACAGGGCAAGAGGATGGGGGTGAGGGAGACTTTCAGAACACATTTTAACCACTTGAGTTGACAACAATAGCTTCTATTTGTTAAGCACTTTTTATACTGGGTCAATTAGAATGCTTTTGTTTGAAAATCACAGAAAAGACACTTGACATTTGTTTGAATAAATATAATAATTTCATGGCTGAAATGTGAGACACAATAGAGTTTTAATGTATTTGACTGGGGCCCTGGCTCAATTTCTCTTCTCTCTCTCTTTCTCCCTCTCTCCACTTCCCTGTTCAGCCTTCTCCAGGGTGGCTTCCTTGGTACTCCATGGTTATTATGAAGTCAATTCATAGATATTATACCATCCTCACAAAACAAAATAAAGAATTTCTCTTTAAAAATGGTCTGAGATAAGAGTTGATTTTCATTGTGATTGGACCAAGTTGGCAACATGTTCTAGGATACTTGATTAAAAATAAGTCCATGAAGGGGCTGGACTTTTTCCTCCCCTGCTTTTAGTCCCAGCACTCAGGAGGCAGAGGCAGAGGCAGAGGCAGACAGATTTCCAAAAGTTCAAGGCCAGCCTGGTCTACATAGCAAGTTCCAGGCTAGCTAGGACAACATGGGTGAGAACTTACCTCAAGATAAATAAGTAAATAAACAAATCCAATAAAATAAATTCAATCAAAGCCTCATCCAGGCAGTCTCACCCAGACCCCATTTGGGAAGGATGATAGGAAGACCATTATAACTAAAGAGGGTCTGTAATAAACAACCCATCTCATCAGCTTCTTTCTTTGAATATATGTATCTGACTGCCTTCCACTTTAGAGATGCTTCGGTACTGGGGGTCTTGAAACAGATTCCACTTTAGGGATGCTTTCACCTTGAAAGAGACATACCTGCTTGGCAGTGTGTGATGGAAGGAGGCTGGAATTACATGCACTGGTCCACTTTTAGATGAAAAAAATGGAAGAAGAAAAGAATGAGGACCCACTTAGAGGACAAAGACCTCATGGGGTGAATTCAGATGCAAAGGGGCTGAGAACCAGGGACTGACTTCAGTGGCAGCAGGTGTTTCTAGGGATCCAGAAAACAAACACCCAGAGTACTGATGCACAGGTATCCGAGTGATACGGAAAATCAAACCTGTGATTTGGGAATTGACACCTGATAGTAAAAAATATTTCACAAAAACAAGGAAACTATTGGTTGTGGGTTACTACCCGAGAAACAGTCAACAAACCAGCACAGTATGTTTGCATCACTCCAACCTTTTTTTTTTTCCAATTTATCTAAACATCTCTTTGGTCCTCCATAGGCATGGATTTATCCCATGACTTTAATGCTTACATCCATTAGGCAAACAGATGAGACATATCACCTAGGCAATTCCCCAAACGTGTCTTCATTCAGCATCTATATCCGACTATAGAGAAACCCTTCTGAGTGCAGAGAATGAGTCTGTTTTTCCCACAGTGACTGAGCCAGATCAGGACAAAACACTGCCAAAGCATTTCCTAGGAATGTACCTTCTTGGATTCAGCTTTATGAATGATCAGCTTCAAATTAGAATTCTGGGATTACTTACTCAGTCCAGTGAGGTGATCTCAAAGTTATGAAAAACCTGTGCTTTTTACAGTCTTCCACGAGTCTTCTTGAAGACAAAACACACTGGGCCAGAGAAAACAACCATCCATGAAATGTGACTTGGAATGATCACAGGTGGGGAAGCTGGCTGGAGGCGTGGCTCAGAATTTAAGAGGGCGTGGTGTTGTTACAGAAGACTTGAGCTCAGTTCCCAGCACTTGCTGCCCTCCTCCAGCCTCTCTCTCTCTCTCTCTCTCTCTCTCTCTCTCTCTCTCTCTCTCTCCCTCTCCCTGGGATTTCCCTGGAACACTGAACATGTATTGATATGCAGCATCGTGGGGAGAAGGTTTGGGTAGAAGTGGCTGTCAGGTTGGCTCCTGGCTACAGCTGCCAGCAACTAGAAACAAAGTCATCTGAAAGTGATTCTTGCTCAGGAGGAGAAAAATCCCCACCTCTCTTTCCCCTTCATGTCTCTAATCCTCTGTGTCCAAAATGAGCATCACGTGCTCTACTCCGACCATCTCAGGCCTTTGGAGCTGCAGAGTGTGGACTTTCAAATTTTGCAGAAGTGAATGGTCTAGAACAGAGTTAAACATATAAAGAAGAGCTTCAAGAACTCCCATGGAGGCTGGAAGTAGCCTTGGGTGGGTGCTCACACATCTCTGTAGACGGCAGAGGGTCAAACCTGGATTCCTTCTGCACTTGATGTTGGAATCTGGCCTTTCAGGTTGACGTTAGATCTCCTAACTGATTTACTGCGGGGTCACAGTGAAATCTGTCACCAGTCCCTGAGGAGAGCAAAGCAAACCATTTGTAGATAAGAAGGGAAAAAGCATAAGAATTAGAACCTAAAACAAAACTAAAACTTTGAGGCCTGCATCACTGTTATTTGCCGTCGGTAAACTGTGGAAGCCGTTAGGTGTCTGTGCATGGATGGGTGGGTGGGTGTGGATGGATGGGTGGGTGGGTGGGTGGGTGGATGGATGGGTGGATGGGTGGGTGGATGGATGGGGGGATGGTGGATGGATGGCTGGGTGGGTGGGTGGACGGATGGGTGGATGGGTGGGTGGATGAATGAATGAATGAATGAATGGATTAACAACATGTGACGTATAATATGAAGGATTATTATTCAGCTCTAATAAGGAAGGGGATACTAAGGCTTATCATCATGTGCATTAGACTTGAAGACCTGCACTAAGTAGAGGCAGCCACAAAGGACATATAGTGGGAAATTACCAATACAGAGTCAGGTAGAAATATAAGGATATTTAATAGGGAAAAGCCTTACTTACAGAGCGACCTAGCCAGCTGGAGTGGCAGCATTCTGTGCAGCAAGTACCAAAGTGAAACCGAAAGAGCAAATGCAGTCACAGTACGTCACTCTGACCACACCCTCGAAAAGCGTGGTCAGGCACACCTGTAGCCAGCCCCTAAGTAGGCGTGGCTACAGCTTCCCCTACAAGGACAAAATTATACTTTTCCTCTGCAGGAGGTACCCACAGGAATAACATTCATAGAAAGAAAGAAAAAAAAAAAAAACCACGGGGCACCAATTTTCACAGCTGGGATGAGGAGGATGAATTGTTTAATAGGTAAAACGTTCCGGTAGGGAAATATGGGAAGGTGCTAGGGGGTGGACTTAGGTGGCATGGTCACTCAACAGTGTGGCTATCCCTATGCCACTGAATTGTACACTTAAAATGGCAATAGGGTGACACTTATGTCAACAATGACAACAACAGAGACTCCTGAGGTCAATGTCCAAATACTAGAGTCCCATGTACTTGTTCGCAGCAGGCTATGAGCAGGTGTGTAATCTCAGCTGCAGCCGAGTCTCAAGCTTCCCTCCTCAGAGAATGAGGGGCTACCTGACTTATGAGGCAAAACACGTTGTTATAATGGCCACTTAGGCACCGGCAATTAAAACCAATACCTATTACACGGTCATTTAAACGTGTGACAATTTGCTAATGCTTTTTATCAGCTAATAGGATCAGAAAGAGGTGAATTATATTTAACTAATGTACACACTTTAACGTGAGGCTAATGACCGACAAATTGGTATATTATGAAATAGAGACGTAGAGCTAGCTTGAGGGAGTGCAAGAGACTTAGGCAGATGGACTCAGACCTTTCATTGAGTTACCAGAAGAGCAGATAGCTGAACCTTCTGCCTCAAATGAGCACACACACCCAAAGTGTGATGGGTTTCTAGCTCGAAGAAAACTTCCTTGGGCCAAGGAAGGCATTGGGCACCAGCTGGGAGCTATCTGGTCAGATGCACATCCCGGAGGGTACCAAACCCCACACCTACCCCTCTTTAGAAAGACTCATTCTCTTACCGGGCAAGCGATAAAGGTCCCTAATAGAGTTACATGCTGACCTACTGACTAGGGTCCTAGCAGTGTGCTGACCCCACAGGAGAGCTTTATGGGTGTGTGTGTGTGTGGGAGATGAACTCCCTATGCCCAACCTGCTGTTTCTGTGGTCAGGGACCCTGCTGGAATCACTAGAGTGGACATGAAGTCCCCCAGGAGGTCCTACTACTGAGTGGGGATAGCTTATGTGTGTTCTCCAGAGGTCTGTGTGCTGGAAGCTTGGTCCCCAGTGTGGCACTGGGAGGGTCCTTTAAGAGGTGCAACCCTAGTGGAGTTTCTTAAGGGACACGACTCCTGTAAGAGACCAATGCTGGTCGTGTGGAGTGTGGGGGCTGCAAGAGTGGGCTCTGGCTGAGGTAGGGAGATCACTACAGAGTTAGACCATGTCATCTCCAGAAACACTGCCCTGAACACACCCAGTCTTGTCAAGGATGAAACTCAAAGACAGAAAGGCAGGGGAGCGGGGTCCTTCCAGTTCCCTGCCATGGCTCTTTCCCTTTCTGCTTTGTTGTCATGCATCCAGGGTCCTCTCAACAGAATGCTGCGTGGCCCCCTGCAGTGTTGTGACCTTAGGGGAGCCACTTGACCAACCAGGTCAGGTTCTTTCTCTTGTCCGCGCTGAGAGCCAGGGACAGAGTTGAGAGCTATTCCAGCCTGAGGCTGAGGCGGTAACTACACACTCATTCTATTATAGTAACACAGAGGGGTGCTTAGGTGCTTTAGTGAAGCACAAGAAAGTCTCCTTGGCCTGCCAAGTGCAGCCCGGAGCCCAGGTTGTGGCATTATCTTTTGATGTTTACAGGGCCCAGCTGGATGCCCACAGAAGGGCTGGAGGAGCCAGGAGTCTGTGCTAGAGCACAACACTGCCAGGCACAACACGGGCATTTTTCTCCCAGCTCCCACCATTACAGTTGTAAGGGCATCTCTTTTGTCATGAGATTGACTTTATCCAGGTGGGACTCTCAGGAGGTAGAGCTCCTGACGGCTGTGTTTTACGCTCTTGCGCCTCTTAACTCTCTACCTCTTGTTAGGTCAAATCCTTGTTTGATAAATGGGGATAACATACCTCAGGCAGAGGAGGAAACTGAGGCAGGGAAGTGGTTCCCAGTGGCTGCAGCTAGTTGACTTTTGCTTTTACTTGATAGGAGGCATCAGAGGCCTCCAACATATAGGGGCCTCCAATACATGGGGGCCTCCAACATAGTCTCTTCACTTTTACAGGAAGGGAACACAGAGGGAACCCCTGTCTTGCTCTGCCAAGTGCCTCTGATAAACACTCAAGGTGGGGCATCTGAGGAGGACCCTATAACCTAAGTATTGCATTTAGATTTCTGCAACCAGGGATGGCCAAGAGACCAAACCTTTTTCCTGAAGGAAATGGGGGCGGGCGGGTCACACAGTTCTCACCTATCTTCCCACTAGCACAGGGAGCCTGTGTGTTAAAATGGCTTCATCATCCTAGAAGTTTTACTCCAGCTCAGCATCAGCAAGTCTAAAATCTGGAAATTCAAGGCAAGACCAGAGCAGGACCTGCTTGCCTTGCTTGCAAAAGTTTCCCCGGTGTCCTTCCAAAGTGAAGAGGAGACACGGGAGAGAAGGCACCAGAAGATGGGAGGAACTCAGGAGAATCTGCATCCTGGCTACTTGGGGCTGATGGTCACCTATGCTGTCCACTCATGTGTTTCTTGAAGGATGTGTGACACTCCAACCCCACTGGATGCTGTGTGTGTCTGGGGTGCTGTGTGAGGCAGAAGGAGCCAGAGCTGGACCAAAGGATGTAGGGGTTTACAGAAATGTCCCATTTCTGTTCTGTCACCGTGTTTTTCTGTTCATGTTGCTAATAAAGGAGAGTAACCCACACTAAAGTAGTTCCCACTTCATACTCTGCACAGGAATTTCCCAGCCCCAAATCCACACGAGTTGTATGCAGAGGGGATTGAGGGCTTGCAGACCTGTCCTATCAGCTACCAAACTGCAAATAGCTGATGGGTGAAGGATGGGGCTATGTCTGCTGCCCCTTCTCAGTGCTAGGAGTTTGTCTGCTTTGGACATCTGCAGGTCTTGTGTGTGCCTTCGGTCTCTGTGAGTTCATGTGTGCATCAGTCCTGTTGTGTCTGGAAACCTATGTCCTTGGAGTCATCCATTCCCTCTGGGTCCCACACTCTTTCTGCTTCCTTTTCTGAACAGTTCCCTGAGCTCCCAGGTTTGATGAAGATGTCCCTTTTAGTGCTCTGAAGTCTCTCACTGTCTTTACGTTGTCCAAGTGTGGTCTCTGTGTTTATTCCCATCTACTGTAAGAAGCAGCTTTTCTGATGAGGGTTGAGTGAGGTAGTGATCTATGGATAGAGCAATATGTCAATTTTTTGAGGCTATTTTGAAAGGTACTGTTTCCCTGTTTTCTTTCTTAGTTGTTTGTCATTTGTATATAGGAATGATACTGATTGTGTGTGTGTGTGTGTGTGTGTGTGTGTGTGAGAGAGAGAGAGAGAGAGAGAGAGAGAGAGAGAGAGAGAGAGAGAGAGAGAGAGAGAGGAGAGAGTTAATTTTAATCCTGCTACATTATTGAAAGTGGTTATCATCTATAGAAGTTTCCTAGTGCAGTCTTTAGGGTCTTTTGTGTTTAAAATCCTATTATATATAAATAAGGGTACTTTAGTTCATTCCTACCTCTTTGCATCTCTGTGATTCCTTCAGTTGTCTTATTATTCTAGACAGGACTTCAAGTCTGTACTGAAAAGATATGGAGAGAGTGGACATCCTTGTCTTGTTCCTGATTTTAGCAGAGTTGATTTGAATTTCTGTCCATTTAGGATGATGTTACATGTGGGCTGCCTTTGTTACATGGAGTTATGTCCCATGGACCCCTAGTCTCCCCAGGACATTTATGAAGGGGTACTGGATTTCGTCAAAGGCCTTTTCTGCATGTAATGGGATGATCATGTGATTTATGTCTTTGTCTGTCTACATTATGGATTATGTTTGATTTCATCTTTGGGATAAAGACTTGATAATGATGGATAAAATTTTTCCCATGCGAGCTAAGAGAATGAGAAGGGAAGAAGAGGAAGGATTCAGAGGTCATGAGGGAGCAGAAAGGTTGAGTCAGGGGAAGAATAGAAGAAAGGACATATGATAGGTAGGGTTTTAGTTGGGGGGTGGTAGGGGAGGACGGGAGGGAGAAGGGAACTGGGATTGTCATGTAAAACAATCTTGTTTCTAATTCAAATAAAAAAATCTGAGAAAAAATTTTCCCCATGCTCTTGAATTTGGCTTGCAAATATTTTATTGGTAATTTCTGGATCTACATTCATGAGGGATATTGGTCATTGTTGTGGTTGCTGCTGGGTCATTGTGTGATTTTGTTATCAACATAATGGTGGCTTTGTAAAAAGAATATAGAGATGTTCCTTCAGCTTCTATTTAGCATACCAATTTGCAGAGTATTGGTATTGATTCTTCTTTGAAAATCTGGTAGAATTCTGTGCTGAATCCATCTTGTCCTGGGATTTTTTTTTTTTTTTTGTTGTTGTTGGCTTAATTATTGCTTCTATTTTACCAGAGGTTATGGGTCTATTTAGATTGTTTACTCCATCTTGATTTAACTTTGGTAGGTCATATAAATCAAGAAATTCATCCATTTCTTTTAGGCTTTACAGCTTGATGGATTACAGATTTTTAAAATATGTCTTTGTGATTCTCAGAATTTCCTTGGTATTCATTATAATATCTCCCATTTTATCTTTAATTTTTATGAATTTGGATTTCTCTATCCACCTTTTGGTTAATTTGTCTAAGAGTTTGAAAATATTGTTGAGTTTTCTCAAAGAACTAAATCTTAATTTCATTGATTCTTTGTATTGTTTCTATTTCATTGATTTTAATCCTGAATTTGATTATTTTTCACCATCTGCTCTTTCCAGGTATTATTTACTTCTTGTTTTCCTAGAGTTCTCAGGTGTGTTACTATGTTACTGATATGAGGGCTCTTTAGCTTTTTTAAATGTAGGTATTTAATGCTATAAACTTTCCTCTTAGAATGGCCTTCATTGTTTCCCATAGTATGCTGAGTTTTCATTTTCATTCAATTCTGAAAGGTGTTTAATTTCCTTTTTTATTTCTTTTTTGGCACAATTTTTATTCGGTAGTGAGCTGTTCTGTTTTTATGTGCTTGCACACTTCCTGTTTTTGTTGATAACAACTTTAATCCATGGTGATCAGATAGGATGCAGCATGGTATTTCCATTTTCTTACATCTGCTGAGATTTATGTTGTGTCTTAATATGTAGTCAATTTTGGAGAAAGTTCCATGGGATGCTAAGGAGGAAATGTATTCTTAAGTATTTGGGTGGAAGGTTCTGTGGATTTTTTTTTTTTAAGTTTAAATTAAAAACAATCTTATTTTGCACACCAATCCCAGTTTCCTCTCCCTCCCGTTCTCCCCTGCCCCCCCCCCACCTAACCCCATCCCACCTCCTATCCACTCCTCAGGGAGGTTGAGGCCTTGCACGGGGATCATCAGAGTCTGTCACGTCATTTGGGGCAGGACCTAGGTCCTCCCTTGTGTGTCTAGGCTGAGAGAGTGTCCCTCCATAGGCAATGGGCTCCCAAAGTCTATTCATGCACTAGGGATAAATACTGGTTTCACTGCCAGAGGCCCCATAGACTGTCCAGGCCTCCCAACTGACACCCACGTTCAGGGGGCCTGGTTCAGTCCTATGTTGGTTCCCCAGCTGTCAGTCTGGAGTCTGTGAGCTCCCACTTGCTCAGGTCAGCTGTTTCTGTGGGTTTCCCCAAGTATAGTCTTGACCCCTTTGCTCATCACTCCTCCCTCTCTGCGACTGAACTCCAGTTTATCTCAGGGTTTAGCTGTGGACCTCTGCTTCTGCTTCCATCAGCTACTGGATGAAGGCTCATTTTGTGCATTCCTGTTAGGTACATTTGATCTATGACATTGCTTGGGATATAGTTTCTATTCAATTTTACCCATAGGTGATGGCTGTCCTTGATGTTGAGATGTGTTTCTTGGATGCAGTAGAAAGATGGTTCATATTGTGTCAACCAATCTGTTAGTATGTATCTTTATATTGCAGGGACTTGTCTTATTAATATTGATCTATTAATGAGCAGTGTTTATTGATTCCTTTTATTTTGTTGTTGTGGTGTGGGTTTCCCCTTTTGATTTATGGCTTTGGAATGATTTATTCTTTGTGTTCTCTTGGATATAGTCTTCTTCAAAATGAATTTTTCCTTCTAGTGCCCTTTATAGAGCTATATTGGTGGCAAGAATTTGCTTTTTTCATTTTATTTAATCATGGAATGTTTTTCTTTTTTCTTTCAATCGTGATTGATAGTTTTGCTGGGTCTAATAGTCAGGGTTGGCAAACTGTGGTCTTTCAGAGCTAGTAGAACATCTGACCAGGCCCTTTTGGCTTTTGTGCCCCCATTGAAAATCCAGTGTTATTTTAACAAGCCTGCCTTTATATGTTAGTTTGTCTTTTACCCTTGTAGATTTTAATATCTTTTCTTGTACCTTGTACATTTTTAATTTAATTAATTAATTTTGTTTTCAATCTCCCTTTTTACCCTATACGTCCTTTGCATATATATATTTTATGACTCCCAGTTTCATGGGACTGAGTGGCGGAATGGGCAGGTCTTTGCGTCGGTATCTCTTTCTTGTGCCTTTTCTTGGGCTCTCTTCCTTTGGTGTCTCTTGTCTTATTCTGATGTTTTAGTTTAGTTTTATCTCATTATTATCCCCGAGAAGCCTGTTTGTTGGTGGGTCTGGATGGGAGGGGAGGTGGGGAGGAGCCGGGAGGAGTAGAGGAAGGAAAACTGTAATCAGGATATTTGTGAGAAAAAAAAATCTATTTTCAATAAAAGGAAAAAAAAAAAGCACACCCAAACCTCAAACAACACAACGACAACAAAATAAAATCAATAGCACCCACATCATCACACCCACTTATGGTGTGAGGGCATTAGCAAGTTTGTAGCTTCATTTGTGGGAGCCTTAGCATTTTAAAGTTATCAGAATAGTGAAGGGAATTAATATGTTAATATTTAGATTTTAATTAAATGTCTGAGAGTAGCAGGCTAAGTTTGCAATTGGGTTTATATTGATTGGGAAAATTTTTTTTGCAAAATCATACTTTTTCACTTACTAGTTGTTAGTAATTGTAAATATTTAGGGTAACATTGATTATATAATATTTAAGAGATTTCTAATTATCTAATAAACTCTTAAGATTAATAATTGGAACACTGCCAAAATTGTAATTAGTAGCAAGCATTCCTTCACAGGCACAGGTTCCCCTCAGGCACTAAGAAGTCCATTAGCACTGAAAATGGAAAACCACCATTTCTCTAAGGCAGAGTCAGATACATTCAAAATGCTGAAAAATCAGTGCTCAGTTATTCACCAGCTCAGTGATCTCTGAACACAGTATTTTAGACATGGATCCTTCTGGGCGGAAGGGGTTGGGCTACAGTTCTAAATTCCTAGGTTGGAAGGTCCCTCTTTCTAGAAGCATCTAATGAGTATCAGAATTGGAGCTTACTTCTGGGGTAAGAACACCAACCACTAAACTCATATAGTTATTGAAATCCCCGAAACAGAGTAAAGCATGTAACATTGGGAATGTGTACACGTAAGAGTGAGGATCTAAAAAGATGCACCACGACACCGCACCACAGAAGGTAGTCACTTAAGACAAAAAAAGCATTTATTTTCTCTCACTGTTCATGACGGTGGATACACTGAGAGCAGAACGGGGTGGACCTTCTTTGCTCAGGTGTCCTAGTCAAGGTGTGTGCAGGGACTTGGCTTGGAGCCATGTGTTGGTGACATTAGGAGGTGATGGAGCCTAATGCAAGGAAGTGAGGTAGCTGAGGGCATGACCTTTCAGGGGATATTGGGACTCCGGGATTTCCTTTTCCTTTATTTCTTGGCTGCTATAAGGCAGGCTGCTTTCCCCCAATATTTTCTCCCGCCATGATAAACGGCACTGGCCACAAGCACAAAGGTAATTGGACCAGTTGAGATGAACTCAAACCTCTGAAACCATGAATCAAAATAGACCTTTCTTCTTTTTAAATTGATGATCTTAGACAATGATGGAAATCCGAGTAAAAATCTTTATAATTTAATATATAATATATATATATATATATATATATATATAGAGAGAGAGAGAGAGAGAGAGAGAGAGAGTGTGTATGCCAAAATGTGGATATGGAGGACAGAGGACAATGTTCAGGAGTTGGTTTTCCCCTTCCATCCTGGGTTCTGGGGACTGAACTTTTATCCACTGAGTTATCTCACCAGTCCAAACACATCGACGTCTGATGAATACATGGCTTATACTTATGGTAGTTTCTGTCCATGGCTGGCTATCCCTGTTGCCCATGGATCTGTAGAAAAGTGGCACATGGTAGTGGCTGGAGAGTGCACTGTAACAGGCAAATGTCAGGCAAGAGGAGGGATTATGTCCTAACACCCTTCTGAGGGCATGCCCTTAGCGAACAGATTTCCTACTGGGCTTCTTCCTCCCCCAAGTGACATGCTTTGGGGACTGAGTTTTTAATACATGGGCCTTTAGGAGACATTTAGCCACATTGTTGTTGATTGGTGACCTTAGTTCTTTATCAGTTGGGTTCTCCAAAACAGTGCCATCAAGACAGCTGGCTTCCCTGCAGTGTGTAATTCATAGGAGGTCAGGGCAAGCAGGCTGCCTGCCACAGGGCCTTGTCACGTCCTTGCCTTTAAGACAAGCATCCTCGTTTGTGAGAAGAGCTACTCAATAGGGCTGACGCTGAGACCAGAGGAATCCAGCTCTGGTGCTGTCTTGGTTACTTTCTTGTGTGGTAAATACTTTGACCAAAGCAACTCAAGGGAGAAACTTTGGGCTTGCAGTTTCAGAGAGACATAATCCATTCTGAGAAGACATGGCAACTGGGATGGCAACAGGGAGGGAAGGGACCCAGGTAGGGGCCGAAGGGTGGCTGGCCACATGTATTTCAATCTACACTCCAGAAGCAGAGAGTTGAACAGGAAGTGGGGGCGGCCTAGAAAGCCTAAGGCCCACCTTCAAGTGACTCACTTCCTCCAGCAAGTCTCTACTTGGCAAAGGTTCCACCATCTTCCCCTCCAGTGCTACCTGCTGGGGAGAAAGCCTTCAGCTGTGGGTACAGCAGCCTCATGCAGGGAGGTGGCAGAGATTTCCTGGACCTCTCTTACAGCCACCATAGCTCCCCCAAACACGAGTGTGGGAAATGAGGGCTCTAATTCTGAACATGGGACAAATGACTGTGTGGGGCTGCTCCCTCACTTCAGGTTTTCTTTTAAAGAGTGCCTGTCACTCAGGACTGAGACACTTGCTTCACCACAGCCATTCAAGCTCCATTAACTGGCATGAAAACAGTGAAATTGACACTTTGTCTGCTAATTGCCTGCGTTTTAACTCCTGCTCCTTCAGACAGATAACCTTACTTTTGCTTAAAAAAATGTTTCTTAATCTGTTGGAACCAAAACTGTTACCTGATCCCCCCACCCCGTTTCTAAGCCTTGGCTTTATAGCACACAGTCCTGAGAGTATTTATTTATTTACTTCCCGTGTGTGTGTGTGTGTGTGTGTGTGTGTGTGTGTGTATGTGTTTCTGTTTGTTTTTTGTGTTTTAATATTTGGGTTGTCTTGATCCAGAACCAACTTCTCTCTCTCTCTCTCTCTCTCTCTCTCTCTCTCTCTCTCTCTCTCTCATATATATATATATATTCATGAATATGAATATATATGAATATGACTTGCCTGTGCCTACAAAAGGGCCTGACAACTGGTTTGTTCCTTCTACCTCAGTCCCTCATTACACTAAGGCTAAGTGTGATGTAGTTGTCCCGGGTCCTGTGGATTCTCTAGTCTGCTGTCTGACCCAGACATTGAAGGTGGAACTGTATGAGGATTGGGTGGTGGATGAGATGTAGATGGGTCTAAGAGACGAGCAGTTTGAAGATGCCCAGGTTTCCTAGTAGGCAACTAAGAGGTCAGGGTGTCCACTTCAAAGTTAGTGAGAGAAAAGACAAAGATACCTCTGGGGTTTGAGTAAGAATGACTCCCATAGATAGAGACTTGAATGCATGATCTCAGGAAGTGGCACTGATGGAGAGTCTTCTGTATGTATGTCTCTCTTATTGGTTGAATAAAACACTGTTGGCCAATAGGGAAGCAAGATAGGCGGGACTAGGAGACAAGGAGGATTCTGGGAAACGTAGGCAGTGAGTCATGATGTAGGACAGGAGAGGAGTAACGTGTCTCCCGACCTTTCTCTGGTAAGAGAAGACCACATGGAAACACTTAGATCGATAGAAATGGGTTAGAAGTCAAGTCAGAACTAGCCAATAAGAAGCCCTAGGCATTGGCCAACAGTTTCATAATTAATATAGTATCCAATGTGTTATTTGTGGACTCTGAGGCAGCTGTGGAACCAGGCAGGAACACCATAACATGGCACTGTTAGGAGGTGTGGCCTTGTTGGAGGAAGTGTGTCACTGGGGGTGAGCTTTGAGGTTTTGAATGCTCAATTCAGGCCCAGAGTCTCTCCCTCTCTCCCTCTCTCCCTCACCTTCTCTCCCTCTCTCCCTCTCCCTTTCCCTCCCCCCTCTCTCTCTGGTGGATTCCTGCTGGTCCAGATGTAGAACGCTCGGCTGCTTGCTTGTAGAACTCATGCCACCATGCTTCCCACCACAATGACGATGGACTAAAGCTCTGAACTGTAAGTAGCCACAATTGTATACTTTCCTTTATAGAGTTGCTCTTCACAGCAATAGAAACCCTAACCAAGACAGCTTCCTTTTCTGATGGGAGCCCCAACCCTGGGACTGTTAAAGGAGGGATCCAGTACCATTTCTCCGAGTTTGGTGAAAAGGGACTGAAGGTGAGTGTCGTCACTCACACTCACCTGGAAGGTGGGGGCAGATAGGTGGCTGCTGTTCCCCGTGAAGCAGGAAGTCAAGTCAATGTGGTATCATCGGCTTATTTACTATGGGGAGTGGAGAAGGAAAGATGCCGAAAACCGACAGGAGCACTAATATATCCATTTTTATAATTTTTTCTCCTGGTCGTTCTCAGCAGCTTGGTAGTATAACAGAAGACAATGGGTGGGTTTTTAAAACTTGCCACTTAATTTGCCAAGTAGGTTCCCTGTGAGCAGCAGATAGTCTTTGGTTCTTCCCCACTCCTCCTAATCTGAGAAGTTCCTGCTTTTTAATTGAGATGCTATTTACATTTATTGTGATTATTTTTGTTGTGACTGTTTAAATCTACCAGCTTGCTCTTAGTCTTTTGTTTGTTCCATCTGTTTTCGTTCTATTTTCTTGCCTTCCTTCTTGGAAATTGACTCTCTTTCACGATCCATTTAATCTTTGTTGGCTCAGGAACTATAATTCTTCATTATGTTATTTTAGGGATTGCTCTGGGGTTTACAATGTAGTATTTAACTTGTCAGCAATGTCTAGTGACATCACACCACTATATGTACAGAAAAATTCTTACTGGCTACTTTTCTCCTCATATCTATTTCTTACATGTTACAAACCATACGCTACATGTTAAGTTTTTAAGTTTAGTAAGTTACCTTTTTTTTTTTTTTTTTTTTTTAAATCCTTTATATGTGTTCTTGTTAGAACTCTCTCCTGTGGTCTTCATTCCCTTGTATGGGTCACATTCTTATCTAGTTATTTCTTTTTTTCAGTTCAGATTTTTTCCTTTCTTAAAATTTAAATTAGAAACAAGATTGTTTTACATATATATATCATTCCCAGTTCTCTCTCCCCCATCCTCCCCTGCTCCCCACTGACCCCCTATCTCATCCCCTTTCTGTTCCCCAGGGAGGGTGAGGCCTTCCATGGGGGATCTTCAAAGTCTGTCATATCATTTGGAGCAGGGCCTAGGCCTCCCACATGTGTCTAGGCTGAGAGAGTATCCCTCCATGTAGAGTGGGCTCCCAAAGTCTATTCACGTACTAGGGATAAATACTGATCCTCTGCTAGAGGCCCTATAGATTGCCCAGGCCTCCTAATTGACATGCACGTTCAGGGGGTCTGGGTCAGTCCTAGTTATTTCTTTCAGTATATCTTTCTATATATCTAGGTTAAAAGTTATTTCTTTGGGTACTATAAATTATTGCTCTATCTTTTGTTTGAAGTGCTGTAAAGAAAGTCTTCTGCAATTTTATTTTTATTCAATCTCCCTTTTCCTCTGGCTGTGTGTATAACTGTGTGTTAGTCCGGGCTCTCGAGAGTAACAGGACTTATAGAATGACTCAAATATATATACCTACAGAAAGAGGATTTATTAGAATGGCTTACAGGCTGTGCTCCAGCTAATCCCACCATGGCTGGCTAGGAATGGAAAGTCCAAGAATCCAGTAGTTGTTCAGTCCATGAGGCTGGCTGGCTGTCTCAGCTGGTCTTCTGTATGTGCTGGAACCCTGAAGAGGTAGGGCTTGAAAGTCAGTGAAGAGATGGACTTGCTAGGAGACAAGGGCAAGCAGCAAAGAGCAAAAGCTTCCTTATACGGGCTTCCAGCAGCAGGTGTGGCGAAGATTAAAGGGGTTTTCCTGCCTTAAGATTTGGATTAAAGGCCTGCCTCTTCCCAATCGAAAGATATCGATTAAAGGCATGTCTTTGTAACTAAAGGATCTGGATTAGAAGTTAATCTTCCTACTTCAAATTAAGTAAAATTCTCTCACAGGTGTGCTGTTCATTTTTGAATTTTAGTTAATACCAGGTGTAGTAAAATTGACAAGCAACCTGTCACCATCACAACCTGTCTTTTCCTCTGGTTGTGTGTGTGTGACTGTCTTTTTCACTGGTTTTCAGTAGTCTGGCTATGACGTTATTTTTACTGCCTTTCTGTTTCTGGTGCTTGAAGTTTATAGAGTTTTTTACATTTGGGAGTTCTTAATTTTTAGCTGATTTGGAAAATTTGGGCTATTACTTCCTCAAATAGTGTCCCTGTCACATTTACTCCTCTTCAGAGAAACTTCAGAAGTTCACTCACACTCGAGAGTTTCCAATCTTTTCTCTCTGTTTTAGTTTGTAGTGATGTCTTTCTACTCTCTATTCCCTTTCCCCCGGGAAAGCTAACACAGTGTTAACCTCTTGTAGTGTAATATCTTATCTCAGGCTTTGAAGCTATCATCTCTTGAAGTTTACTTAGGTCCCTATCATTTCATCCAGGTTAAATTTCTCCTTTAACTTTTCACCACTTATAATATAGTTAAAAATAATTGCTTTGAGTCAGGGCTGTGGCATGGGCCACTAATCCTAGCACTGTGGAGCCCAAGGCGGGAGGAGTTTCAGGACTGCTTGGGCTACACATTGGGTTTGAATTCAGTATTGTAACAGTAGGACCCTGTTACAAGAAACAACTCATCAGCCAAGAAAGACATCCTTCCCTAACATTCTGTCATCTGTGTTACTTGAGGTTGGTTGCTACTGATTGACTCTCCTCATAACATGTAATGTTTTCCTGCTTATCTGTATGCTTGGTAAGTTAAGGTTGCTTGGGTAGTAGATATGAATTTTACTTTCTTGAGAGAGACTCACCTTTCTATAAATACTCTCTAGTTTCGTTCAGTGATACCATTATTTGGAGACACTGTGATCACTAGTTATTGTTTTAGTTGGCAGCATCACAGGTCTGCTTAGCCTAGAGCTCTCTTCTTTCTTCATGCCCTTCCATGCTTACTGTCTTTCAAATTTGCTTCAGTATTTGAGGGAAGCCCTCCAAAGATCTGCAGAATAGTTGTCTGTGAAGCTTTCAAGAAAGCTTCAGCCATGACCTCAGTGTCACCTCAAGTAAATGGGGCCAGTGTGCATACCTTGGCTCCCTCTTGGCCCCAAGGGAGGGAATTCTGTGTAGTCTGTGATCTGAGAGCTCTCTGAGGCGGCCACTTGATTTGTTTCCCCTTTCTCAAAGTCTCCACTATCTGATGGCTAGTATTTTGGAAAAGTATTAAATTTTTTCCAGTTTTTCAGCTGTTTCCTTTAGAGGGTAAATTTGGTCTTTGTTGCCTTGCCTGACAGCCTTACCTAGCTTATCTGGGATGGGTGGAGTGGGCATATTTCTTTACGTCTGACCATTTGTAGAGTGGTTATAATGGATCTCTATGGTGTTATATTAGTTACTTTCCCTCCTTTTTATGACAAAATTCCAAGAAAACAAAGCGCTTAAGAAAGGAAGGGCTTATGTTGGCTCATGGTTTGAGGGTGCTGTTTGTCATGGTAAAGAAATGATGGAGTCAAGAGACCGAGGCATTTGACAGCATTACTTCCACATTCAGGAAGCAGAGAGAGTTAATAAACCAGAAGTGTCTATTTATTTATGCAGCCTATTTATGCAGCCCAGGACCCCCAAACATGGAAGGGTACCATCCACATTTAATGAACCTAATCTCCAAACTCACTCACAGATGTGTTCCCAGAGATTTGTATCTTAGGGGATTCTAGATCTTGTCCAACTGAAAATCAGTAAAGACATTAGGGTGTTGAGAAAACAATGGCGAGTTGTTCTGCAGAAAAGGTACAGGGGCAGTATTTAGTGGGAATTTTGATAACTTCAAGGGATAAGGCAAGGCACAAGGGCAGCAGCAGGAGGAGGTGGGTCAGAACTTGGTGATTTAAGAATACAGAGATGAAGTAATTCAAGCTGATGGCCAACAGGCCGTGGCTCTCAGTTTAACAAGAATAAGATTGAGGAAGTATTTGGAATTCAGAAGAATATGTCCCTATGTTTGAGAATTTCAGAGGACATTTCCTTGGAAGTTGGCACTGGGGATCCCCCCGTCATCTAGGGGACATTATTTATAACTACATAACCCTTCTTTGGGGCAGACAAAAATTGACTGTGGGGGACTGTCGGCAGTAGAAACTGGTAGGACAAAAATGCATAGCAACATGGAGTACTGTGTAAAGCAGACTCAACTAACAAGCTATGTGCCCTGGGAATAAGACTTATTTTACTCAGTTAAATAACCCACAGAACTTACGGTGCCACCTGACATGGACATTTGAAGCTGACCAGCAGGTGGAATCAACCTGCAAAATGGATCTAACGTTTCTCAAATCCTGGCATTCATTTCCTTGTCTAGTCTCCTCCCACAATGGACAGGAGTGACTTTGTAACCAATAAGATATTACAGCAGTGGCAACCATGACCTCCAAAGCTAGAACACAAAAGAAATGCTGACATGCATTTTGCTTGTTCCTGCATCACTGGGTAGACAGGACCACACTGGAGAAACTGCTGCCAACAAATACCAACTTTCTGGGTAAAAGAGTGGGTGATCTGGGAAACTAGCCCAGTAGTCCCTTTGTCCAATGACTGTGGTCCATCTTGGCATAAGAAGTGATGCCACTTTTGGACTTTGTGGAATCCATACAAACAAGAAGGCTTTTTAAACCAAATATGGCTTTTTGACAGTGGACTTCCTATCTTCTAAGAACTGTGAGTCAAATAAAATCTTAATTCGTTGTAAATTAACCAGTGTATAGCATTCAGTTGCATCAATGGTAAACATGTTGGAAAATTTGGATAGCTCAGACCAAACATTCAGAAGGCGGGTCATGTGTGACTTTCCATTTAGACTCAAGCTGTGGAAACACTTCTAAATTCTGAGTCAAAGAATCTTCATGAAATAGACATAAAAAATACAACCCATCTAAATCTTGTCACTTAGCAGTAGATAATTTGCACACCTGGGATCCAGAATTAGGATATCGTAACACAATCTGAGCATCCAGACATGTGATTTGATCTAGTGAGAGCAGACTCCAGAAAGGAAGCTGAAGAGGGTGCTGCAGGCCTCTCACACTTACGGTTGCTAAGCGACTGCTGCCTCATCCGAGGATGAAAGTACCACTGTTGCCCTTTATGTAACCTCCGCATCGTCACTGAAACTCCAGGGGCCGCTGCAACCACAAGTGGGGAGAGAGTAGACTCTGTGGCACAGTGATAACCAGGGTGTGCAAGTCCCTCTCGTTGGATGTCGAGTCCTCTGGGCACAGGCTCAGGAGTAGGCCAGCTGGGTCACAGGGGAGTTCTAGTTTTGTGTCTTTGAGAAGCCTCTGCACTCAAAGCCACTAGACCAGTCTACACTCCACCAATAGTAAATTCCTCTTTCCCCACATCCTCTCCAGCGTTTAATGTCATTTGTTTTCTTCATGGTAGACATTCTGACTGGGATGAAAGGGAATCTCAAAGTTTTGATTTGCATTTCTGTGATGAATAGAGATGTTAAACTCTTGAAGATATTTATTGGCTACTTGTATTCTTTTTTTTATTGTACAGTTGGCTTATTTTTATTTTTTTTCCAACTTTTCTTTTATTTGAATTAGAAACAGGATTGTTTTACATGACAATCCCAGTTCCCTTCTCCCACCCGTCCTCCCCTACCCCCCCCAACTAAAACCTTATCTGTCACATATCTTTTCTGCTCCCCCTGGATGGTGAGGCCTTCCATAGGGTGTCATCAGAGTCTTTCGTATCCTTTGGGATAGGGCCTAGGCCCACCCCCGTGTGTCTTGGCTCAGGGAGTATTCCTCTATGTGGAATGGGCTCCCAAAGTCCACACTATGCTAGGGATAAATACTGGGCTTCTAAGGAGGTCCCATAGATTTCTGAGGTTTCCTCACAGAAACCCATGTTCCTGGGGTCTGGATCAGTCCCATGCTGGTATTCCAGCTATCAGACTGGGGAGCAAGAGTTCCCAGATGTTCAGGTCAGCTGTTTCTGTGGGTTTCACCAGCCTGGTCTGGATCCCTTTGCTCTTCACTGGTCCTTCTCTGCATCTGGGTTCCAGTTCAGATCGGTGATTAGTTATGGGTGTCTGCTTCTACTTCCACCAGCTGCTGGATGAAGTCTATAGGATGGCATATAAGTCAGTCATCAATCTCATAATCAGGGGAGGGCATTTAAGGTAGCCTCTCCTCCATTGCTGAGATAGTTAGCTGGTGTCATCTTTGTAGATCTCCAGACATTTCCCTAGTGCCTGATTTCTCTGTAAACCAAAAATGTCTCCCTCTATTATGATATCTCCATTCTTGTTATCATGTATTCTTCCCCTGAGTCATACTTTCTGCTCCCTCATGTCCTCGGCATCCCTCTTCTTCTCCCCTTCTCATTCTCCTAGCTCCCTCCCTCCTCTTCCCATGCTCCCAATTTACTCAGCAGATCTTGAACCTCTCCCCTTCTCCAGGGGACCATGTATGTCTCTCTTAGGGTCCTCCTTATTAGCTTCTTTGACAGTGTGGATTGTAGGCTGGTAATCCTTACTCTATGTCTAAAATCCACATATGACTGATCCAGACCCCAGGAACATGGGTTTCTGTGAGGAAACCTCAGAAATCTATGGGACCTCCTGTAGAAGCCCAGTATTTATCCCTAGCATAGGTGTGGACTTTGGGAGCCCATTCCATATATAGGAATGCTCCCTGAGCCAATTCACATATGTGTGAATCCACATATGTTTGTCTTTTTGCAATTGGGTTACCTTGCTCAGAATGGTTTCTTCTAGATCCATCCATTTTCCTGCAAATTTCAAGATTCCATTGTTTTTTTTTTTCTGCTGAGTAGTACTCCATTGTGTAAATGTACCACATTTTCTCTGTCCATTCTTCAGTTGAGGGGCATCTAGACTGCTTCCAGGTTCTGACTATTACAAATAGTTCTGCTATGAACATTGTTGAACATATGTCCTAGTTGTATGAATGTGCTTCTTTTGGGTATATGCCTAAGAGTGGAATTGCTGGATCTTGTGGTAGACTCATTCCCATTTTTTTGAGGAGTCACCATACTGATTTCCAAAGTGGCTGTACAAGTTGGCACTCCTACCAGCAGTGGAGGAGTGTTCCTCTTTCTCCACATCCTCTCCAACATGAACTGTCATTGGTGTTTTTGATTTGGGCCATTCTGACAGGAGTAAGATGGTATCTCAGAGTTGTTTTGATTTGCATTTCCCTGATGGCTAATGATGTTGGACACTTTCTTATGTGTCTTTCAGCCATTTTAGATTCCTCTATTGAGAATTGTCTATTTAGTTCTGTACCTCACTTTTTAATTGGTTTTTTTGGTATTTGGGGGACTAGTTTCTTGAGTTCTTTGTATATTTTGGAGAGCAGCCCTCTGTCAGATGTGGGGTTGGTGAATATCTTTTCCCAGTCTGTCGGCTGCTGTTTTGTTTTGCTGACTGTCTCCTTTGCCTTACAGAAGCTTCTCAGTTTCAGGAGGTCCCATTTATCAATTGTTGACCTCAGTGTCTATGCTGCTACTGGTGTAATGTTCAGGAAGCAGTCTCCTGTACAAATTAATTAAAGGGTGTTTCCCACTTTGTTTTCTAATAGGTTCAGTGTAGCTGGATTTATGTTGAGATCTTTGATCCATTTTGACTTAAGTTTTGTGCAAGGCGATAGGCTTGGGTCTATCTGCAGTCTTCTACATGTCTGCAACCAGTTATTGAAGATGTTCTCTTTGTTCCATCATATAAATTTGGATTGTTTGTCAAAAATCAGGTGTTCATAGGTGTGTGGGTTAATATTAGGGTTTTCAATTCTATTCCATTGGTCTACCAGTCTATTTTTGTGCCAATACCAAGCTGTTGTCAGTACTATAGCTCTGTAATAGAGCTTGAAGTCAGGGATGGTGATGCCTCCAGAAGATCTTTTATTGTATAGGGATGTTTTGGCTATCCTGGGTCTTTTGTTTCTCCATACAAAGTTGAGAATTGTTCTTTCAAGGTCTGTGAAGAATTGTGTTGGGATTTTGATGGGGATTGTGTTGAATCTGTAGATGGCTTTTGGCAAGATTGCCATTTTTACTATGTTGATCCTACCTATCCAAGAGCATGGGAGATCTTTCCATTTTCTGGTATCTTCTTTAATTTCTTTCTTTAGAGACTCAAAATTCTTATGGTACAGGTCTTTCACATTTTTGGTTAGTGTTACCAAGGTATTTTATGTTGTTTGTGGCAATTGTAAAGGGTGATGTTTCTCTGATTTCTTTCTCCATCAATGTGTCACCGGTATATAGTAGGGCTACGGATTTTTTTTCGTTAATCTTGGATCCTGCCACTTTGCTGAAGGTGTTTATCAGCTGTAGGAGTTCCCTGGTAGAGTTTTTTGGGTCACTTATGTAGACTATCATATCGTCTGCAAATAGTGAGAGTTTGACTTCTTCCTTTCCAATTTGTATTCCCTTCATCTCCTTTTGTTGTCTTATTGCTCTGGCTAGGACTTCAAGGACAATATTAAAGAGATATGGAGAGAGTGGACAGCCTTGTTTTGTCCCTGATTTTAGAGGAATTGCATCGAGTTTCTCTCCATTTAATTTGATGTTGACTGTTGGCTTGCCGTATATTGCTTTTATTATGTTGAGGTATGTTCCTGTTATCCCTGATCTATCCAAGACCTTTATCATGAAGGGTGTTGGATTTTGTCAAAGGGTTTTTGGCATCTTGTGGTCTTTTTTCCTCAGTCTGTTCATATGGTAGATTACATTGATGGATTTTTGTATGTTGAACCATCCTTGCATCCCTGGGATGAAGCCTACTTGATCATGGTGGATGATTTCTCTGATATGATCTTGTATTCTTCGATGAACTGTCTGTTTAGTTCATCGATCCATTAACTGATCAGTGATGGTTTTGTGTTTAAAAAAATTGAGTTCTTCATATATTCTGGATATTAACCCATCTGAAGTATAGCTAGGAAATATATTTTTCCTGTTTTGTTGGTTAGCTGTTTATTCTGCCAATAGTTACTTTGGATATGCAGACCCTTTTAATTTCATGTAATCCCATTTGTCAGTTTTTGGGGCTATAACTTACAGTACTATGTCTTGTACTACTGGAGTTTTATCTATAACTATAACCATGCAGTGTTTTCCCAATGTTTCCAATTTTGAATTAAGGTCTCTTGTCTAAATTAAACTTATTTTTGCTCATGGTGAGACAGAGAAGTTTCTAATTTCATTCTTCTGCAGGTGTGTGTCTAGTTTTGCTGTCACCGTTTGTGGAAAAGGATGTCTTTTTCCCAGTGTGTGGTTTTTAATATCTTTGTCATAAACAAGGTGTTCTATGGGTTTATCCTTGGGTTTTCCAGTGGTCTTGGAATACATGTCTGTCTTTGTGCTGGCAGCATAGTGCCCTTGTCACTATGGCTCTGTAGTATGGTTTGAAGTCAGGTACTATGAGGCCTCTAGCTGTGTTCTTCCTGTTTAGAGTCATTTTGGGCATCTGTGGTCCTTTGTGTTCCCATATGAATTTCGGGACTTTTTCTCTACCTGTGACCACTGGAATTTTGATGGGGATCCCCTAGATCTGTAGCTTGCTTTTGCAAGTGTTTGGCTATTTTCCCAGTGTTAACCCAGGAGCATGGGATGCCATTGCGTTCTGTAAGGTACTCTCCCATTTCTACTGTCAGCACTTAAGTTTTTTCATCAGAAGTCTTTTACCTTCTTGGTTAGGTTTATTTTCATATCTTTTGAGGCTATTGTGACTGGAATATTTTTCCTCAATTCTTTGTCAGTAAGTTCATTGTTGGTATATATAAAGGCTACTGACTTTTATATATATTGATTTTGTTCCAAGCAGCTTTACTAAGAGTGTGTTTATCAGATTCATTTTTTTTTTGTTGAGCTCATGTGACTTTTCAGTATAGAATTATGACATTTGAAAATAGGAAGAGTTTAATTTGTTTTTTGTTTTGTTTTTCGAGACAGGGTTTCTCTGTGGCTTTGGAGGCTGTCTTAGAACTGTCTCTTGCAGACCAGGCTGGTCTTGAACTCACACAGATCTGCCTGCCTCTGCCTCCCAAGTGCTGAGATTATTTTTCTTTTTAAAATTTTATACATTTTATATCTTTCCTTTGTTTTATTGCTCTACCTAAGACCTCACACGATATATTTAGTAAGAGTGGATGCTCTCATCTCATTCCGTATTTTAGAGAAAATGGTCTTAGTTTCCCTGCAGTTGGTGTAACATTGGCTACAGCTATGCTGTCTGTAGCCTTTATTATATTGAGGTATAAGTTGTCTATTCATACTTCCTTCGAAATTTTTTTTGTTTTGTTTTTTGAGACAGGATTTCTCTGTAGCTTTGGAGGCTGTCCTGGCACTTACTCTGGAGACCTGGCTGGCCTCGAACTCAGAGATCCACCTGCCTCTATCTCCTGAGTGCTGGGATTAAAGGTGTGCGCCACCAATGCCTGGCTTTCCTTCAAGACTTTTATCATGAGGCTATGTTGAACTCTATCAAATGCCTTTAAGCATTTATTGATATGCTCATGTGATTTTTGTCTTTAAGCCTATTAATATGATGTTGCATTTGTTTATTGGTATATGTTTAACCAACCTTGCATTCCTGGTATGAAACCTACTTGCTTGTGATCTGTAGGGGGAAATGTAGGAAATTACCAATACGGAGCCAGGTAAAAATACAAGGGAATTTAATAGGGAAAAGCCTTACTTACAGGGCGACCTAGCTAGCCGGCGGGCAGCAGTGCAGCAAGCTGGAGATGACACCAAAAGCAAAGCCGCCACCTAAGTAAGTGTCCCTCACTCTTTCCCCGCATCACCCTGACCACGCCCTCGGGTACGTTTTCAAAGTATCCTCAGAGGATCTGAATTTTGTTGGAGTCTTTTGTAAATCTTCTTTTGCACCTCCAGTTTTATTTGTATCTTCTTGCTCTTTTGGCTATCTTGGCTAGGGCTTGATAAATCTTGAAAAATTTTTCACAGAACCAACCCTTTTTGTCTTTTTTGTCTTTAGAATCCCTTTTCATTAATTTCTCCCATTATTTTGCCATCTGCTGCATTTTGGGTTTGGCTTCTTCTTGCCTTTTTAGAGCTTTAAGGTGCATGGTTATTTTAGATCTCTCTGTTTTTTTAAAGTATGAACAGTTACATCTATAAAGTTTGCTCTTAGAACTGCCTTGGCTAAATCCAGAAGTTCTGGTAGGCTGTGTTCTCATTTTTACTTGATTCTAGAAGTTTTTAAAATTTCCTCTCTGATTTCTTCAATGGGGCACTGTTCATTCAGAAGTGTGTTGTGCAGTCTCCAAGTCCTTGTGTTTGGTCTGAGTTTGTTTTGCTGCTGATTTATAATTTTCCTGCACTGTAGTCTCCTAGGATGCATATAGGATGCAGGGGATTTTGTCCCAATTCTACCTGAACCAGGCAAACAGGCTGCTCTTATGTGGCTACCCCTTCTAAAACTCACGTGGAAAGGAATTGTCAGACACGTTGGGAGGCAGGAGCTTTAGCAGGTGGCTCTTAATGGATTGTGACTGCTGTTATTGTGGGACTGGCTTTGTTACAAGTGCGTTCGCTCACTCCTGTTGTGTCTCTCCTGCACACGCTTGCTCCTTTCATCCATTCACTTTTCTTTATGAATTAACCAGCCTATCAGAAGTCATAGACCAAGGCAAGGTTCCAGGTGCAAGTGCTCCCTGACTGGACTAGTCAGAGGGGCGTGGCTTCCAGCAACACAGCAAGACTAGTCAAGAGTCAGAAATCACTGAGCTGAGAATTCACAAAAGGCAGCATCAGGTCAGTCACTTCTTGGGCTCAGTAAAAATGAGTGTCACTCACTGTGCATCACAAAATTTCTTTTAATGAATAAATAATTTGATGAAATCAAAAAATATTTACAATATAAACAAATGGAAAAGCTTTGGATCTGTGACTCCAACCACGTTACATTTCTGAGCGGAGGCCTCCCCAGCTTTCCTCTTTGAACCATACAAATCTGCTAGAAAGAACTCACACACTGCGTCTTTGTTCATTACATCTTTATCTGTTAGTCCTTGAAAGCTATATAATCTTATATTATGCAACATGTTAAAATACAAATATTAACTAAAAGAATATATTATCATAATGCCAGGTAGCATTCTCCACAGAACAAAACATACACTCAGTTGTAACAATGACAAAGGGTCACAGCCACAAAAAAAATAACCCCAAAAGTACAAATTCCTTCATAAGAATATAATTGTGCTCTTCGGTTGACCAGATATCTGCGCTGCTCTAACATGGCCGGTGGCGAGGAGGACAGTCTCTGGTGACTGTCTGCTGTGTTTTGGTCACGCAGCAGCATTACAGGGAACTGGGCAGTGCAAGCAGTTTTAGAAACACTTTCTTGGGCTCTTAAAAAGAGCCAATTATGCAAAGCAAAATAAGCATACTGACAATTCTTCATCTCATCATCACAGACGCCAGAGGACGTCTTGACTTTGTGGTAGGAAGGCATTCCCCCGCAGAGCTGTGGATGCAGTCAGCCAGAGTTCAAGTACTCCAGGGCCACCTCATAGCAGAACTTGTACTGATCCTAGAAGAGAAAGTGAGAGAGTCAGCGTACATCTAAACTTTGCTTCTGTTAGAGCAATTACAGCAGATGAGGGCTCTTAATTGCAAGACATAAAACTGATAGAGCTTTGAACTAGAAGTGGATCAGAAAGTAGCAGTTTTGATGCATCCCTACAAAGCCTCCTGGACAGGACTCCAGTATCTGTGTGCATTAGCACTCTGGAAAGTCCCAAGATGCTTGGGTTCTGCATGCAATTCAATATCAGAAAAAGAATCACATCTGTACTGAACAAGTAAGGGTTTCACTATTCCCCCAAACAACAGAGTGCATTAACCATAAGCATGACATTTCTAGTCTCTTATAATAAGTCATCTAGAGGTGATTTAAAGTACATGGAGGATGAGTTGGGTATATGCAAACTCTATGACATTTTATATGAGAGACTGCAAAGTCTGCAAGGAGTCCTGGAACTTAGACCTTATGGATAACAAGAGATGAAGGTATGCTGTCCCTATATGCTTTACACAGGTATTGACAACAATCTGAGTCTTGTACAGGAAGATCAATAGTGGATGGAGAGACCAGGAAGCTTGGAAGAAGTGTCTGCATGGTTTGTCCCCAACAGGCTTGTCCTCTGGCCTTGCTTTTCCTTGAACTTGTAGTCAGCAGGATTTCTTAAATGTCATGAGAATTGATTAAGGTCTTCTTAGGTATCATACACTTTACTGTGGCCCCTGACTTTGGAGAAGTTTGTGATATGGGGGAAGGCCGAGACAGGTAACCCAGTGTTAGTATATAAGAAAGAATGGTTTCCCAACATGGGCTGTGGGTTCGATGGAGACGAGGACAGATCTTGGGAACAGTGACACATTATGGTTCAAATCTGAATTTTCCTTCACAGGCCCATGTTGTGAATTCTTGGTCTCAGTTGGTAGCACTGCTTTGGAAGGTTTTGGACACTGGGAGGCGGGGTCTAGATGGAGGATGTACTCACTGGCAACAGGTCCTTCGGGGAGGTGTTATCACCACCCACTCCATATCTTGGTCTGGGCTTTCTGATCCACTAAAACGTAACAGCCTCTGTCACACACTTCTGCTGTCAGGATTTTGAGTGGCTCCACAGTGCCCTCTTTGCCATGAGGGACCTCTGCCATCTTCCCTTGCTTAAGTTACATCTATAACACAGGGACCCGAGGAGAGGCAGGATCTACAGAGCTAGGGGAGGGGACTCAAATTCTTGGTTTTGTCTGTATATTTTTTATTTCTGCCATTGATATTACCAGCAACCTCTTTGACTCTCAGTTGCTCCACTTTAGATGATTAAAATATATGACCATTTAAAATGGGATTAAAACAGACATTCTAGGTAAAGGCTAAAGGAGATTAAGAGACACATGGGAATGTCTTATATCCTCTGGGAAGCACATGTCACTTCTTGAACAGTTTTAGTGGGTTTAAAAAAATAAAATTGGGTGCGTATAGAGTCACAATCACACCCTATAAGGAACTGTCAGCTCTTCAGTACAATTGTCTTTAAAGTCTTTCCCCCATGTGTAACCTAGCTAGACTTTCCCCCATGTATAATTTAGCTAACTGCTGCTCTCTTATTAAAACTTAGAATTTTATTTTTCCATCTTTTAACTTTCAGGTGGTGTGTCTATTTACTGATGAGATGGTACTATTGGATAACCTAAAAATAACCCCATTTACTCTATCTGTATCTTTTAATTAGGGAACACGTCCGTCTGTATTCATGGTTATAGTTGATCAGTAAGGACGTACTCATACCATCTGGATGATTTTCTTCTATGTGCTTTAAAGAGTCTATGTCTTTTTCTTGCTTCTTATCCTTGTTGGCCTGGAACATGGTGTGTACCTCATCTTGAACTTGCAATCCTTTTGCCTCTCCGAGAGTTGGGGACACAGGCCTGTGCCACCATACCCGCCTCTCATGTTCACCTTTGTGATTTGATATACATTGTACAGATAATACCTGATTCCTTTACATTTCTCTTCTGTAGACCTGTTCTCCTGTTGGGATTCACCACTTTGATGATGGTAGTTATTTTTCTTTCGCATCTGGATGTTGAGCTCCACTAAGCATCTTTTGTAAGGCCAGGAACAGTGATCATGGACCTCCAAGTCTGATTTTTCTTTTTGTTTCTTTTTTCGAGACAGGGTTTCTCTGTGGCTTTGGAGGCTGTCCTGGCACTTGCTCTGGAGATCAGGCTGGTCTCAAACTCACAGAGATCTGCCTGCCTCTGCCTCCCGAGTGCTGAGATTAAAGGCATGCGCCACCAACGTCCGGCTGATTTTTCTTTGAAGCATTTTATTGCTATTTATGAATGGTAGCCTTGCCAGGCACAGGATTCTTGGTCAGAAGTTCTTCTCTTTGAAGTACAGGAATGGATTATTTTTAAGTTTTGCTCTTACAGGATGTAGAGGTGTGGTATGGCAGATGGGTGAAGGAAAACGCATGGAGGAAGTCAGCTTTCTCCTTCCACCATGTGGGTTCTGGGACGGAACTCAGGTCGACAGCCTTGACAGCAAGTGCCTTTACCTGTTGGGCCAACTCATTAGCCTGGCAATTATGCTGCAATGCTGGCCTTATCTCTGCATGGACACCACAGTGCAGAAAGCTTCTATAGAGCATCTTTGGCTGGGCCGGATGCCCTCTTTGGCCTAGTACAGACCATGGCAGAGTCAGAGACACCTACTGACTCTTGTGGCCACGTGGAATAGAGATACTTTAGTAGTGTAAGTAGGTGTGCTGTAGACAGCAGTGGGTATGGGGCGCTCTAGGTGAAGCTACTGCTGTAAGAACAGGAGCTCCGACGGGTGTGGTGAGCATTTCCTCTGGCACCGTAGTGAACCGACACCAGCAACTGCTTCTGGCATTGGCAGCCCTGGTGGTGCAAGAGGCCTCAAGCTCTGGTCCTCCAACGTGGGAGGTGCCAGTCCACATGATTGGAGGGGCAGTGATGGAGCCTGTGTGGCCCTCTGCAGTGCTCACCCACAGAACTGACGGCAGGGCATGGGATGTGGGGGGACCAGAAGTCTCTCCAACGACCTGTGCTTCTCTTTGCCTTTGCTTTTTTAGACCCTTGAACTGGAAACGCTGTCACCCTCCACAAAGTCCTATTTCTGGTTCCTAGTCTATGATTGATTATTTTAGCACTGGATGATTTTATTTCCAGAATGTTTAAAAGGAGCAATTTGAATTTCAGAATTCTAAGAGGCCGTTTTGTCGGACTGCCATGCTGACAAATTGGCCACCAAGTGCTCCAATCATCTCTCCAGTTTCTGTGAATCCTGGTGATTTTTTTTTCTTATGGAAATGTAATCCCTCATTGCATAAAAAATGATTCTTTTCAGATCTAACTGTGCAATTAGTTTCAGTGACTACGCAAACGGTCCCTTTATATATTCAAACACGGTTAGTAGGGACTCTTGGCTGCTGGCCTCAGGTCACAACAAAAGGTGTGGGGACTCCTGAGGGATTTTAGGTTTCTATGCTAAGGTGCTGTGGCCCAGTGGTCCCCAGAGCTGCCCTGTCTCAGGCATGACTATAATTTTTAAAATGAGTTTCCCTTCTCCCATCTCATCCATCCTGAGAAAGCTGCCAATCCCCATAGATTCTGTGATGACCGGTTTCTGAGTCATAAAAACAAGGGGAAGGCAAAGAAAGGCCACAAATTGCCATGTCCCCTCCTCCACGCACCTGGGAAAATGCCTCAAATCTTCCTACATTGGAAACTGATTACACTTGATCACCAGGTACAGCCCTGTCCTCTGCAGCTTCCTCCCACAGCTCCCCTGCTTCTGAATGGTATAATTAAGCCACATGAGCTATCCCAATGCTTCTGAGAAAGTGTGTGTGTGTGTGTGTGTGTATGCATGCCTTGGTCCTGAGTTTTCCCAACTCAGACCACAGCTGCTGGCTCAGGTATGCAGTGCTTAGTCTTCAGCAGAGGTTCAGCAGGGTCCCATCCCCACCACAGCCATTTGCTATTCCTCTCAAGACTCTTATTCTGACTGGCTGTGGCCCCTGTGAAGAGAGAGAAGTGACTTCTAAAATGGAACCCAAAGCTGAGGTCATTCTTTAAAAGTCCTAGCAGGTGGCTGGCTGAGCACGGGAGTCACAAGCTCAGCGCTCCTGAGGGCAGTTCTGAGGCATCCCGTGAAGGCTGGCACTGTGCCTTTGTCAGCACACATTGCCTGTGCTGGAGGAGCTGTGGGGAGTGGGGTGGGGTGGGGGGGTGGCGCACAGTCAGTCTGGGTGGCACATCAAACATCGCATGTCAAGTGCTCAAGACTCAAAAGAGAATAGTCTGTTCAGCTTACCTGAAGCAAACCTCCCTCCCTGAGGTAACGTGTCTGAAATTCAGACACATTTCATAATGGCTATGGGACACTTATAGTTGGAAAAATCTTCCTGCTGGAAAAATCTTCCTGCTAGGAAGCTGGAGATGGCTGGTTCACGGCAGGTCACATTGGTGACCATCCTCTCTGTACTAGGGAGACTGTCAATCCTCACAGCTACTCAATAGACAGGGACTGAGACCTTGTCGTCCAGCTTTGGAAACCATCTGACTACCCATCACACTGAACTTGGAAATGGCCACACCGAGTCAGGGCTCAGTTTTCTGGAGCTAACTTGAAGGGCGAGTCTGGTACCCACCCTAAGCTGCCCCGTGGGCTCTACTTTCCTGCCTGCTAACTCTGTTTTACAGGATGGGCATTGCCTAGCTATACTCCTAGATTAAATTTAGCTGTCATTTTGACACGGTTCAATGGGTTTCAATATTTACAGAGTGGAGCACAAGGTAAATTCCAGCGTATCTCCAACCCTGTGCCAGGCGGCAACCTTTCCTTCCCCTTTCTAGCCCTCAACAAGCACGACTTTCCTTTTGGCCTTTATAATGTTACCTATTGAGGACATTTTGTACCCATTTGCCTACCCCAACAGGCTTGCTCCTCTGCCCCATGTTAAAGATGAAGGGCACCGATGCTCACTGAACTGTCCCTAGCATGTGGCTGGTGCCCAAAACTCACAAGTGGTTGCAGAGCAAGGCATGGCTTTTGGAGGTGGGCTTTCACGGTGCAGTTGCAGGTGTCGATGACGACCAAGCCTGGCCCCTTGTGGAAACCGTGAGAAGGCCCAGGGGCCTCTATTTGGGTGGGGATTGTCAGGTCCAAAAGAACAACCCCCCCCCCCCGGCCCCCACACACAGATGGCTAACTGTGGAGCCTATTAGCAGAGCAAAGCACATGCTGGCATCTAGGCTTTCTCAGCAAGTACCTGTCACAGAGTCCCATGCTGGCAGGCTCTGCTGTCAGCTGTTTTTACCCCTCCTACCCTAAACTCTAGCTCATGGCCCTCCCTTCCCACGGCCTCTCATTCCTGTATAACCCCGCCGTTTCAGCCATGTGCCTTCTAGATTCTTTGCCTTCTTGTCTCTCTGTCATGGCCCTCCCCCTCCTGCTCCCCACCATGGCCCTGTTCAGTCTGCTGGCCATGTTCAGTCTACTACTTGCTCTCTCTGCTCTGGACTCTTCCAGATGCCTCTGGCTGTTCTCTGCCTGATATCAACAATAGAAATTATCCCCTCAGCCGTACTTCCATTTTGTATAGGGATCTGACCAATCTCACCCGGATTTCAAGAGGTATAAAGCTCCAGGGGACATACAGCTCACGAGCAGAGTGTGTATTTTCCTGAAAGGGCAGCTTTGCCACAGACAGGACACTTAGGGAGTCAGAGGCCCAGCCACTGACTTCTGGTTAAGGCTCTGGGCGGGCAGACAGTACTATTCCCAGAGGCTGCTGGTTGAGGCAGAGCCCAGCAAGGAGGGCAATGCTGAGGGAAGCCACTGTTTTCCTGCAGCTCCGGCAGCTTCAAGGCCACTGTCTCCAATTCCAGACAGGCAGAGTTGTCCTTGGTTCGTTCTGGGGACCCAGAACCTAGGGATGGTGACAGGGCAACTTAAGCAGATGGTTAACTTAGAAGCCAGGCTGAATGGGGTCAGAATAGAAAAATGTTCTAACCTTATATTCTAAATTACTATTTTTATTGTGTGTGCCCACATGCATGTGCACACAGAGGCCAGCATGTCAGATCTCCTCTTTCTTTCTCTCCCTTATTCCTTGAACACAGTGCCTGTCTCTCCCTGAATGTGTGCTCTTTTGGCTAGGCTGGAAGCTAGCAAGCCGCAGAGATTCTCCTGTCTCTGTCTCATACAGTGCAGGGGTTACAGGCACTTCTGAGACCCTGCGTGTGTTATAGACGCTGGGACCTAACTCAAGCTTCACGCTTGTGCCACGAGTGCTCTCAGTCACTGAACCATCTCTGTAGCCTTTGTATTCTAATTTTATTCCTAGAAATCATTCTTTCTCCTAAACCCCCAAACTGAGAATGTGAGGAAAGAGATGTCTAGGATACTCTAGCTATCCCGGAGAGTGCCAGGCTGATTAGCTCAGAAACATGCCCCGAGCCTTCTGGGACATACTCATTCTTCAGAGATGCAGCTCACACATTCAGTATCCGTCTCAATGACTGGCCTCAATTGTTTTCTCTCAGATAGCCTGCTACACATGGAACAGCCATACCAGACTTTATCATGCTGACCAGAGCTAATTAATTCCTTCAGCCAACATTTCTGAATTTTAAAATAGAAAGATATGGTGCTTCATGGAGGGGAAAAAAAAAACCAAAACAAAAACCCGAATACAAGAGCCTCTTACTCAGGCCCAGAAGCTTCAAAACCAGACAAAAAAGATCATTGTGACATTTTTTTTTCCTCTGGTCACCAGCTATTATCTTGCTAACAGTCACTGTGACAGATTGGCAGATGGCTTTCTTTGGAAATCTCGAAACTTCCCTTCATTTCTTTGTCACTGACCTTCTCAGAAGATGGGGCTGACCTTCAGCATGATGGGCTTCCAGGGACCCTGTATTTGCCATAGAATCTTCCACAACTGTACAGGACACAGTCTGGAAGGAACCACTCCCAAAGCTGTACTGCACAGTGGGGAACCGTGGTTGACAACAATGAGTTAAATGTTTCCAAACAGCTGGCAGAGAGGATTTGGAAGGTTCCCAACACAAAGAATGAAAAAAAAAATGCCCGAAGCAACAGATACACTAGTTACTGTGCCCTGATCATTATACATTTCACACCTGTATTGAAATGTCACACTGCACCCCATAAACATGCTGAGTTACTGTAAGCCAATGAAATTAATTTTTTAAGAAGACATTCCTTTATAATAACCCAAACTCCAATGTCATTATAGAATAGGAATAGAGATTACTGTCTGCAGTGCAGGCTTCCTCTGGCCAGCCACCTGAGCCTCCATTCATTTCATGAAGAATCACCCTGGTCTGTAATCTGAACCACTGACTTGAAAAAAAGCCTGGTTGCGTCTGACCATAAAAGCTCCAGAGCGATGACGGTCTCGGTGGAGCCATTACAGGGAGGGCCTGGACAGGATACTTCAAACTCTCTGTTTAATTCAGGCTCAGTGAGGGAACTGGCATTTTTTTTTTTTAAATCCTTGATGCCTCTGCCCAAGTGCTAACTGAAGCCTGGGAGCTTCATCTATCCCTGAGGTTAAGTCTGAATCTGTACTTTCCTTCCCTGTCCCCAACTTAGGGTAACGGTGACTAGGGGCTGCTCTCCTCTCAGTCCAGAAGGGTGAAGACCTACCACTCATGTGACAATCCTTAGCTGGCTCTAGGGAATTGTGCACACAAGCATGCCTTATAGCCCATGTGCATGGAGTCTATTAGCATTTGAATGACAACAGGAGCCATGTCTGGCACATGCTAAATGTCACGGTAATAGGACTGCTAGTCTCACTAACACGTGGATGTGACCGTGTCCCAGGGGCCACAAAGGCTTCATCATGCCCAGTACACAGCTACAAGCTCAATTGCCTCTCTAATTTGCAACGCCCCAAACACATTCACAGGTATTTTCATGTTGGGGCACCCCTGCCCCCTAAAAGCTAGCACTACCCCTGATTGCTAAAGATAAAACTCAATGATACTAGCACTGCAAAACCTGGGTGTTTGAGGTCATCTAGTTTGAGTTAACAGCACAGTTGAGACTCTATTTGCATTCTTTGGTTTTCCTATAGGGGAGGAAAGAAGAGGCAAATGTTTGGGGAAACAGGATTCTGCTTGGCAGAGTTGATGTAATGGCCCTCAGGCTTGAGGGGAGGCACTCAGCCAAGGAGCCCTTCCCTTAGAGTTCCTGGATAATGCCATGCTTCCTAGGTGTGGAATATAAGCACAAGCCAGTGTCTAGGGGCAGCAGATGTCACTGGAGAGTGGCCTGTACTGAGAAGGACTTAGCTATGCCTCGGGAGCTGGCTGTCAGAGGTTGTGCTATTATTCCCTCACCCTGGGTACTGTTGCAGTAATACCTCACGTAGCTCATGAGGTGGCTACTATCTCAAGTTGAGTTCAATTCTTGGCCCCCTTTTTGCATTCTGGACTTTAACGGCACTCCTGCAGAACTGTAGGCCTCAGAACATGGTGTATCTCAACTTTTCCTCCCTCTTCTTTGGCCAGAGTCACTCTCCAGGCCCTGCATGGGCCCACTGGTTCCCTTTAGATCACTCACAGAGATGTACAGAACCCAAGAGAAAGACGCTGCTTCTGTGAAGCTTTACTGCTAGTCTTGACTCACCATGCTGGCATTTTAACAGCTCCACATTAAAAAAAAAATGAAGGGATTTTTGTGAAGTCCTCTAAGAAAATAGCTGCACCTAGTCCTTTGTTTCTCAGCTCCCTTTGATCCTCTTCTCAGATATGGCCACCATAATTAAATGCAATATTCTGTATGTCAAACAATTCGCAGCTTTGATAAATATTAAGCGATTAAGCTATTTATAAAATCTATAATTTGAAAATCTGCCATTTCTTGTACTATGATTATTTAGCCACGTAGAAGGCACTGCCAGGAAGGGAAATTAATAAGAATGCTCACTTGTAAGTCTCAACTCTTTCTACATTTCAACCAAGCCGAGGAAGTCTACTCTACAAAACACAAAGGGAGGAAACTCCCCTGGTAAACCATGTTAGGAAAAGAGTGTCCTGTCTGATGGAGCATGGCCATGTGGGGGCTGGTGAGAAGTCCAGACACCCTAGGGGGCAGGACAGAATCCTACCAGGAGGTCCACCATGTTGGGCTTGTTGTTCCTCAGTGTCTTGACAGCATGAAAGACATCCACAGTTCTCTGGTGTCGGAGCATCTCACAGACAATGCTGATGGCACAGAACGCGCCGCTACGGCCCCCTCCATTCCTGTTGGAGAAGAGATGAGATGGTTGGGCAGTGTTGGCTATTACAGCACTTCTCATACACAACCTTTGGAGACAATGGTCTAAATCTGGGAGAAAGGTCAAATGAAGGTGCAATGGGAACAGATTGGCTTAGCATGTGGCCCACAGTTCAGTTCTAGCTTTATCCCTGCTGGACAATGATTTCTGTTATGGTACCTTATTGATTTTTTTTTTCTGAGACAGGGTTTCTGTGTGTAGTCCTGGCTGTTCTGGCACTCACTCTGTAGACCAGGCTGGCCTCAGACTCACAGAGATCCTCCTGCCTCTGCCTCCAGAATGCTGGGATTAAAGGTGTGTGCCGTCACTGCCCTGCTGCCTTACTGATTTTTATACAAAGGGCCCAGTGTGGAAAAATTTCAATGAATAGACACATCTCATCTGAAATATGCCAGGAAAACTAAGGATAAGTGGGGTTATGTACAAGTACATACCCGGCTTTTGAAAAAGGGACTGGAATTTCTCTATTTCCCAAACACGAAGTGTCTTTAAGAATCTTTAAAGTAAGTTTAAATATATGGGAGCATTGCAGACACAGCACAGAGACTTCCCTCGCCCAACCTGAAGTACATTTTACATAACCACCACACATGATCAAAATCAGGGAGTGGCTCTACTGCACCACGGCTCAACTGGAGCGCTCAGTCAGTCTCTCTGTTAAGGTCCCTTTTGTGGTCCAGGATCTACTCTTGCACTTAGTCACCAGCTCATCTCTCTTTAACCTTCTCCAGTGTGGGACGGTTTGCCTGTTTTTCAGCTTTTATCAGTTTGTCTATGGCTACTTCCAACGACCCCGAGGTGGCTGCTTTGAGAATGTGGAAGAGGCGGCTCAGAAAAGACCCATGTCATGTCCCTGGGCATGTGTCCCACAGTGGAACGGCCTTTCACATGGGTTCCTTTAGTGTTTCTTTGTCACTGGAGATGAGGGATTGGCCTTGAGGAAGAAACCAAGAGGAAGCTGTAACTCCTCTATAGGACTCATGTCTTCATGTCTTAGGCCCAGGGATATTCCTCTTGTCCACAGGAGGGAGCTGGTGAGCACTTCCATTGTCAAGTTATTACTATTTTTCTCTTTGTAGTTAAGACATAGTACCCTGGGGTGAGATACTTTGGGACTCTGCAAATATCCCGACTCTCCTTAGCCACCACCGACTTCCATACATGATGGTGGATCTCGTTTTCAGCAATTTATTGTGACCGTCTTATTTATTCAGTGTTGACCTTATAATTTCATCCCTTGATCAACATTCTGCCATAAGAAATCGCTACCTCTCCCACCATTTGAAAATGCATTTGTTTTTAATTATCCATATCAACCTAGGCAGACACTGAACATTTCATTGAATGTGCTTAAAATCTATCAGTAGTTATCTTTGCCTTAAATTATTCCAGCTCTAGCCATGAAGCGTCCCATCAGGTTGGTCCCATGTTCCGATGGCATACTCTTGCCCTTTTTGGAGCATATCTGTATTTTCTAGAATGTTCTTCTTGTACTTCCCTTGCATTAGCTTCTTTTATAAGGAGGTAAACAACTTTTACTCTTAAACACGATACTGCTATCACACTGAAATAAACAACTTTTTTTTGAAGGAGTGGCATGGCATGGCATGTATGTGGTGGTCAGAGGGCAGCTCTGTGGAGTGGATCCGCTCCTTCCATCTTTATGTGAGTTCTGGGGTTGAGTTCAGTTTGGAAGGCTTGCACAGCAAGCCCCTTGATCCAGTGAAACATCACAGTGACCTAACATCACTGGTTTAATAACGAGTATCTAAGCGGTGCTTCAATTTCCTAGATTTTTTCTTCTTCTGACTTAAAAAAAACCTATATCTAAGCTGTGTGCACATATTGCCTTTGGTTGGTGTTTTAGAAATTTACAGTACTCAGCAGGTGTCCTTTTTGTCCCCAAGAGTTTGTGGAAGGAAAGGGCTGCTTGTCTTATAGAATCCCATGTTCTAGACTTTGTCATTTGTTTCACCCCTCCAATATGATTTAATATATTGTCTTTGACGCTTGTATCCTGTAAATTGTGGCTGGAAGTAGTGCTTGTAAAGGACCTTGGATGGAGGAACAGTCGATTCGATGTTTCCATTCATAAAAATATGTTTTCCCTAATAAGCAAGCATAAGTCATATCTGCTTGTCCCTTGTTTTGCTATTAAGATTGATTAGTGTCAATGATGACAGCAATGTCAGCTCACTCAGTCTCTTGTAACACCATAAACCCTCCCTTTAGATAAAGGATAACATGGCTACAATGAAGCCCAAGAATGGTAAGGAGATATTGGAGTTAAGTTTTGCAAATGTACACACCACGTTAGCTCCATTAGAGCCACATACAGCCTCTTGGTCAGCCCTAAGGCTGGCTTCCTCACACTGTCACCAGTCCTTGGAATCATAGTTCCCTGTGTTTAAAAATTCAGTCATTCTGGGGTCCTGTAGTGGTTTTAATGAGTATTTTCCTAAATGTTAAAACCAAACTAATAATGTTGATTATCACCTTTTAGATAGTTTTTTCTCCTCTCCAGTGCTGGGAATCAAACTCAGGGCTTTGCACATGCCAGACAAAGGTTCCACCATGGAGCAACATGCCACACTTTCTTTTCTGAAGTGTGACGCCTGTCAAAATTTTTGCCTATTAGACACTGAAGGGCTAGATGTCTTGTCCTAAGGGTTTCCCATGTTTGTAGACATTCTGGCTCCTGGACCTTGGCCAGATGTATGTATTCAGGACCCTCCCCCACAACCCTATCGTGCTTTTTCCTCCTTATGGATTCACATCTGTAAACAGAGTGTCTCATTTTAATGAAATTCGATGTATCACCATGCTTCGTCAGTGGCCAGTATCCTGCGTCCTCTCTACATTAGTTTTTGCTAATCTCCTGCTCATGAGGAGTTTCTCTGATGTGTTCTTGTAAGCTCTGCTGTCTGCTTTCAACATTTGGGGGTGATTTCATCTGGAAGGATCTCTGTTCACTTGTGAGGAGACAGGCTGATGTATCCAATTTCCCCAGTGCCTCAGTCAGGAGTCACAGGGGCGTGGCTTTGCCTTGTGCTCTCTTCTCTCCAGGGTGTTCCACTGTCCTTGACCTCAGGCTTCACCAGCTGCTCATGACCACTGCCCGCATCCACAGTTTCAGAGTGAGGACACATTCTTGCGTTAAAAACAGCAAGGAGTTTATAAGGAAGAGAATTCTGTCTGCATCCTCTTCCCTCAGCATCTGGATAGTGCTCAGGCAGGTGTGCTCTGCCCTCAGCCAACAGGTGGCGCTGCACCATGCCGAATACCTCACCGAGGACTGTTAAACAGTTACCAAAGCATTTTTTTTCCTGACCAATGTTGGAAGATACCAGTTTGAACTTTCTTGTAGGATAAAAAGAAACAAATCTTAAAAGTTTTTAAATCTTAAAAAAGAAACTCAAACCTTCTCTACAGGTCTGAGTATCACACATTAGCAAGAGGCAGTGCCATAGGATTTATGGGACTGAGAGGGAGCTTGAGGGGTGCCCTCAGAGAAGATAGGAAAGGGATGATGGACAGGCAGGGGAGGAACAACAGATGCCCACCACTGTCTGTGACAGCCAAACAGCCCGCTGTTAGAGACACCGCACGGAATGGTACTTCGAGGGCCACTGCTGCCTATAACGTGTAGAGATTTAATAGGCTTTGTATCTTTCTTTCAAACCCTTCCCTTTCAACCATCTCCAGCAGCGACCTATTCCATAGGGCTTAAGGATTGGATCATGGTAGAAAGTTAGTGGTACAGGGCCAAAACAAGTTATGCTTCCAGACACGATGCAGGCTGTCCAGATTCAGGAGGGCTAATTGAAAAGCACTGTTAGCATTGGAAATAAGACCAACTGCTCTGGAACTCTAGCTTGGTACCAGAGCACTTGTCTAGCATCCTCAAGGCTCTGGATCCCATCTCCAGGGTGACAAAGCAAAACAAAAACAACCCCACACAAACAAAACAATATCTACCAGATCTAATACCAGCCAATTAAAATGTCAACTTTCCTGCTGGGATTATTTTAGGCAGTTTAGGGCTATGAATTTATGTGCAGTGGGCTCCAGCAGCTCAGGTTCCTTCCTGTTAGTGCTAGTTGGGCTTCTCTGGGGTGGCAGGCTGGACCCCAGCTGCTTCTCTCTCTGCCTTCCTTTTTTTCTGCTTTTCCTTCCTTCATTTCAGGAAGCCATCTTTACTCCTAGTGTGCTTGTTGTGCTCAGTACACACCTCTGTGGACAAGGGTTCTGCCTTAACTTACTTTCTTACAAAATGATGCATACAGAAGGCTTAATGATGTTGTAGACTTTCTGTTTTGCCACGGCAACACTTATGGGCGTTCCTTTTGAACAGTGCCTATTCCAAGGATGTCTACAATATTATCCTTCTTGTAGATTTGTGCATGCATTCACCACCCCCCACAAGCCCAACTCTGTATTTCCTAAAAGGCCTAAAGAACATACAGTGGGTGCCTCTCTCTTTCATTTTGACAAGTTACTGGAAGATTGCTGCCTTGGCTGGAAAAAACAAAGCTGTGATTTGATGAGCTCAGTATGATAAACTTCTCATCTTATTTGAGAAATAATACGGGGATGGAATAGACACTTCTCAAGCACGGAGTCTAGGGGCAGGAGTGGAGGAGAGAACACTGCTCTCTGTAAGATAGCATAGGGGAGCTAAAGATGGAGGGAAGGTTGGAGTAGGTTCCTAAGACTCTTTTCAAGCATGAAGAAGGTCTGAGAAGAATTTGGGGTTCCACCACAAGAGGTAAGGGCAGGGAGCCTGGAGTAACCCAGACCCTCACCCAGTTGCCACTGAAACTTGGGGTGCTCTGCTCAGAGGACATGTTCATGGTCCTTCATTTGGGAGTGATGGTGTCATGCGCTTCTAATGATGTTTATGACAACATATGCTCCTACTTTGAACTCCCACAAACCCTCTAAGCATCTTGCTCGGCTGTGTGCCTTTTAATCGCTGGCTCCATTGAGCCAATTCCAGCTGGAAGATTAGCAGCACATCGCTGCCAATGAGGACGTGCAAGTGGAAGTGCTCCAGGAAGAAAGGCTTTTTCTCCTCAGTGGCTCTGAGCATCGACAGCACGTGGCAATCATCCAGGGGTTCCATGCCGAGATTGGGGCTTCATCGGAGTCAGTGTGGGCTGGGGGTGATTCTTACTGAGGCTCCCCAAATGATTGCCAACACACAGAGAGTATCTGGCCAAGGACTTTTTACATTTTAGCACCTGCTATAACTGTTGACCTAGATGCCACCCTTCAGAGGACACTGGCTCTGTGCTTGTCAATTTTCAGTCCCTGTACCAAATGCTGGGATAAACAGCTCAGATGGAGATGAGGGCTAGTTTGGCTCACAGTTGTGGAGTCCCACTCCATGACTGGCTAGCCCCATGGCTTTGGGGCTATGGGGAAGCAGCACTCCACTGGGGGAGGGTACGTGGCAAAGGAAGGCTGTTACCTCACAGCCAGAGAGAGACAAGAAGGAAGATCCCAGAGTACCCTAATTTCATTTGGGGGTATGTCTCCAATGGCCTAAAGACCTCCCAGGAGGCCCATGGTGCTTCCTCATGGTTCACACTAAGACCAAGTCCTTACCATGGGAGCCTTCATGGGATATTCCAGACCAAACTATGTCAGACTCTAATCAAATCCTACCCATATGCTCATTTTTAGAAAACATCTCCTTCGACAGGGATGGGCGAATTTTTTTTTTTTTTTTTTTTTTTTTTTTTTTTTTTTTTTTTTTTTTAAAGAAAGTTCCCTTATGGTATCCAGTAGAACACTCAGTTATTACAACCAAAATGACCCAGCTTTGGCTGTCTGGGAGGGATCCTTGATTATGCTATTGGCTGCTTTCTTCTAGTATGGATGACTTCAAGTTACCAACAGTTTAACAACCAGCCAAGAGTTGCCTCTGAAGCCATCCCCGTGTTTTCTTCTCCTCTAGGGTAGGGGTTGGTCTTAGTTATGTGACCAAAAAATACTTCTACCTTGTAACAGACCACCTGTAGTTTGAGTGTGCTTTTCAAGTTACTGTGCTGGGAGCTTAATCTCCAAAGACATCAATGACACTGGAAATTGAGGCCTGTGGGAGGTTCTCTGGACCAGGTGAAGGTTCTCATTGGTGGCGTTATAAAGAAGGGAGTGACCTATGCTAGCACACTTGTTTGGTCTTGCCAGGTGATGCCCTCCTCTGTTATGACCCTCATCAGATGCCAGGACTGGACTCTTGCATTTATCAGCTTCCCAAATGGTGAACTAAATCAAACTCTGGTTTATAAACCTCTCCATCTCCTATATCTTGTTAGAGAAACAGACGGCAGGCTAAGACCCCCAAGTACGCAGCTGTGTACTAGGAGCACACTTGTGTTTCTAGAAAAGCCAACCGAGCGTTCAGTAAGAGTGCTGCTCACCCACCCCTCTGACCCAGAGCCACTTGTTTCTTCTGTCTTTCCGTGTTATAGCAGGAGGAAGGTGAGCGGAGTGGGTGGGCAGGGCCTGGCCCTCTGAGAGAAAAACTCTGTGGACTACTTACAAGCAGTGCACAACTGTGCGGCCTTCACCGCCATTGTAGTCCTCCTGCCACTTGTCCACTTGGCGGATGAGCTTCAGGAAGGAGCGCTTGGACACGGGTGTGTCCCTGTACATCGGCCATCCCAGGAACTGGAACTGCTGAACCATGCGATGACCATCCTGCGGCTGTAGAGGTCAGGGAAGGAGTGTAGAGCCAGTCAGGGAGTGGAGGAAACAGCATGGCTTACCTCACTGGATTCCGGCCCTGTTCCCCCCACCACCTTGATCTTCCCATCAGAGAAAGGTGTTATTCAGGCAGGCCTGGAGAGTTATGACTTTAAACTCTGGTGACAATAAAGACCAGGTGTTTTGAATGACAGGCCAGAGATAAACAAGAGCGGAGTGGGGTGCTTACACTTTGTAAAAAGCCAAGAGAAAAATAACAACAGGACTGAGCATGCTGTGCGTTATATGGGAAAACGGCTTCACTTTAATTACAAGTAAATTAAAGGTAAGGGGATAAATTATAACCTAGAAATGTTTGTGAGTTCGATGCGCTGTAGCTTCTACCCTGTTTTCTGTATAAAATGGCTTTGCTTAACAGTGAGGCTTTCGCTGTGCTGTCAATAGTTAATTAATCATTACATTTAATTAAACAGGATTGCAGAATTCAAATTGTGTATTGCTGGCTTCAGCTTTGGAAGGGACCCTCTTGGCACTGGGCCAAAGCCGACATAGGTGGGTCTCTCAGTATGTTTTCCTTGTCAGCCGTTTCTCCTCCTCTGCCTCAGTCTCCCCTCTTCCCAGACCTGTGGCTGACAGAGGGCTCTAGGCTCCATTTTGGGGCTGTTTTCTTCCCTGATCTCAGTTTCATGGCTTCAGGTATCACAAGTCAGTCACCATTTAGATCTCTGTCCCAAATGTCAACCTCATGTACTCAAAAACCAACCACAGGGCTCAGTCATCCCAAGCCTACTGTGTCCCAAATTGAACCTCATTCAGCTCTTTACCCCAAACCATCTGTTTTTCCCACAGGCAAAGCAATTCCAGTTAATGACAATCACACGGCTTCCTTCTTAGGATCCAAATCTTGAGAGTCACCTTGACTCTCTGGGACCCTGATGCTCCAGCTTCGGGATCTAGCAATCTCTCTACTGCCTACTCTCTCCAAGTGTCACCTGGTCCTTCTATTTATTGAGTGATCCCAAGGCAGAACCAGCGTGTTCAATTGCAGATGTGATCGCTTGGTGGAGCAAGTTCTTCTGAAGAACCCTGTAATGGCTCAATGGCTTTTCATTTGCTTTGAAGCAAGAGTGTGCTAGGCTGCTCTCCAGCTCCACCACAGAGCCTCTGTGTGGCCATTGCTTCCTAGAGAGGCCATAGCTACCCCTGCTTTCTGTACTGTCTGCTCACATGGAATGCCTATTGAAAAGGAGGGTTGGTGACCCCCGTGGGGCATGACCTCACACTTTTTGTTCCTTTAAAATGTATCACTTTCTAGCTCACCATAATTCTATCTGTTGTGCCTATTATTTGCTGTCTTTCGATAAAGAATCTTGGTTTAGTCAGGACTCTGCTGGGGACCCATCTTTTCGGTTCTTTGTAAAACTCCCCAGTTTTTGCAACCCACATTATGTCAGTTTAGCAAGCATCCTCCCCTCCAGTAAGTTGACCACTCCATATCTGATTGGCTTCTTCAGCCTCCACCATGCCCTAGTGATGCCCGCTCTCTCTGGCCCACCTTCAGCAAGAATCCCCTGGCCCCGATTCTCCATCTGCAAACCCCTATCTGCTCCAGACTAGCCTCTCCCCACTCCCCTTGCTGGATTCAAGTAGTATTTGCCCCAGTGGTCCATGTTTTTCTTACTGAGCCTTAATATATTAATAACTCTCTCTTTAGCAACCTTCCCATTCGTGTGTAGGGCCAAGGATCTGTTTTGTTGATGGAGACACTGCAATCCCCTAGAACAGAGCCTGATAGAGTGTAGGCATAACAATAATGAAATCCCAGTTCAAGCACCGTGGGCCCTGCTCTTACTCTGGAGGCATTGTAAATCCTGAAGATCCTACTGATGATGTCTTCCTCTAAATCCGCAGACACAAATTCCACCTGGATGGGGCCATGTCTGTGCACTCCATTTTCTGGCCAGTACTGTGGACACAACTGAACCCAAACAAAACAGAAAAAACAAGTGTAGTTACTGGATGAGGTCAGCATCAACCTAATTCTTTATGCTTCAGTTCTTTTTCTTCCTAAAAGGCCCAGACACCAGGAGTTTTCATGGTAGCTGTGTCCTCAACTACACTTCTCCTCATCTCTGGCTGTTTTCTCAGAAAGCATGTTAGCCAGGGGATACGATTCAGAGCTGGCAACCGTGCGGGGTTGAATATTCTTTCTTGATGACTTTTACTTTTGAAATGGTCTAAAATGTCTTGTCACATGTTGCAAAGATTGCAAGGTAAATTCTCAGTTAACAGTGAATCGACTGAAAGAGCAGCCTGTCTTTTCTCCCTCTTGATCCATGATAAATCTTTAATCCATGATAGATTAAAAGAGAACATAGGGTAACCAAGACTATTCTTTATATTAGCTAGGTCTGTTGGATTTAGAAACTAATTAATTTATTTTTAAATAATGCTTTCAGGGGGATTTTTTTTCTTCCTCATCAGCACTTCCTGGTGACGAGCTATTAAACTACCTTGTCAAACTATAGCATGCAGATGCTTATTTCCGTTTTGGTACCCAAGGGTGCCCACTGTTAAGATTAATAGGCATGATGATAGGAAGCTGAGATGGTAATAAAAGCCATAGCAAACACATCTGAATGGTTCTGCCCATTTCTCTGTGGGCAGGGCTGGCCTTGCTCTCTGCTTATTTTCAAAGTTCAAGCGCCTGGTGTAAATGCTTGTCATTTACACCACAGAAATATGAATGGCCCAGACTGGCATCTAGCTCTTGGCACACTGTGTCCTACATTCTGCCCAAGGAAATCATGTAGAAAATGGCTTAAATGGTGCATAACACATCCATGAACTAGCCCGATAAATACTTAAAGTAGTCTCATGGCAGTTTTGCAAGGCCTCTAAGTTCCAACGCTCAGTTTAGCATTTGCTAAAAGACAGAGTCCCAGGAGCACCCCCTCACCCCCCAGAAATCAGCTCTGTCTGCTGAATAGAACGGGAGTCTTTTTGTCTCTCTGACTGCCAGTCAGCCAAGGCTTGGGTGGAGTCCAGACAGTTTGGGTTTAGAGTGTGGCTTCAGCATTCAGATGCTGTGTTCAGAGATCCCACTGGCATTGCTGACTGACAGGTGACCCATCTATACCTCCTTCACATTAGGGACAAGGCAAACCAACAACTCTACACATGGAACACATCCTGGACTCCTTAGCAGCTGTTTAATTCGTGAAATCTAAAAACTGCTGCCTCGATGTTAGAGTGACAGTTCTTGGTTCTATTGAATTGGGCTGGCTTTCGTAAACAGTGACAATCTGTTCTGAGAGCAGAGAGAAGGGAGAATTCTAAACACTCAAGCTAAGCCAAAAGGAGAGGAGAAGAACAAGGACTGTCATCATTATTTCACCAGCCAGCTTTTGGGTGAGAGCCTTAAGCGTGCAGTGCAGTGTCGTCAACAGAACTCTAGCTGCATTAACGGCAACAGAATGTATTTTGGGAAAGAAACATCTTGTCCTGTTTAGATGCTGAAACACTGCAGGAGCCCCCGCCAGCACTCCTGCCCTATTTGAAAATAAAATTTCCATACTGGAAAGGAAATTAATTAATTCCCAAACAAGTTTATGCTTAATACACACCACACTCAAAGTTTCCCTAATGCCTCTGTCATGGCGGTAACATCTGTGAGGAGAGTAGATTCTGCTCCCAAAGGGGCTTGGTGCCAACCTTCTCCTGACCGCTCCCCCCAAGAAGATTCTGCCGCCCTTTGCACCTCCCTGATGTCTCTGTGAGAGGCCCCACAGAATGTTCTGGGCTTACACCCAGTGCCAGTTTTGTTTCTTTTGCTATCTTTACAAAGACTTGACAAAGTGCAATGCCCTCCTTTAAGCCTGCTAGCCTGCCTCCGCTGTCCTTCCATCCCAATGCCCCCTCTTGCAGGCACCAGATGAGTGGTTCCTAGAAGCAGAATTGCCCAAGCAGGAGACCAAGGCCTGCTCCTGGCTCCACTGGTTGGCTTGCTCTCTCTTTTGCTCTGCAGCGTGTGTTTTCCAGTTCAGCTTGGACTGGTCTGTCTGTGTCCTTGAAGCTCACCAATGGGAATTTTATTTATTTGTTTCTGCCTTTCTGCCTCCCCTGTCTTTACCTGCAGTCTGTCTGTCTACTTGGTTTTCACCGGCTTTCTTCTGTCTTATATATTTCTCACTTGTCACCCTTGTATTTCCGTATCTTTCATAGGTCTCCAATCACTGGCTGTGGGGCTTGCCCATCTCATTCAGACAAAGCACACCCAGACCGGACCCTGTGACCTGGGCTCACCTGGGCAGGATCCACATCATTGAGCATAACTACCGACGTGCAGTGATAATCCAAGACCAGTCGCCAGAAGTCTTTGACAGTGTTTGGCAAAGGATGCTGGGTGACAATGAACGCTGAAGGCTGTTTATAGCTCTGCGTACAGAAACAAGAAAGATGCAGACACACTCAGTGCAGCAGAGTCATTTTGTGCACATGGAGATGGTTGGCACAAAACAAGGAACGTATTTAGTGACTGTTGAATTCTATCGCCATTGTCAATGCCAAAATGGACTGAATGTAAGCTTTTCTGTGAAATTATTATGAAACATTCTCACCTTAATACCATTGGAACTTCCATAATCATTTCTTACCGTTTTTGTTATGTTTCTGACAGGCAATATTGGCTCTCCACATTAATAATTTTAGTGGAGAAAGTTTCATCAGTTGACTTTAAAAACTAAGTACAAGAAAGTAATTCTGTTTTTTCCAAAATTTGTTTGCTTGTCATTTATTTGGGAGACAGTGTTGCTTATCTCTGCTGTAAAAGATGCAGGAGCTTTTGTCTGCTCCAGAGGCTTTAAAGGAGCTTAAGCCCCCGTCATGGTATCACACCAACAGAATTAAAACTTACACATTAGCCCTGAAAATAGCCATTTACTCTCTTGTCAGCTGAATAGCAAGAAGTAAACAGACTGGCAGGAGGCAATGAGTTGTGTTTCTTTCCCATGTTAATTGCTGCCTGAATTTGGGAGCAGGGGAACTAAACAATGCTGTCAGTCACCGCAACCCCTCTGCTCTGGCTCTCTGGCCATTAGGCGAAAAGCCTGACAGCGTAGCTGTAGCTTTGGTGGGCTTCATTTCGGAGTGCGTTGGACAGGTGGTGTGTGAGCCGGAACCTCTGCCTCACACAAACCCTCACAATGGAGAGCTAGATCTACTTTTGTTGTTGTTGGAAAGAAAAGCGGGCCTCTTAAAAGGCCAAAGGGGCATATAAATAAGATAAGCATCCCCAGTGTTCCTGGGGCTCCGTCCGCCGTTTCTGCTTCCTTCCCGCCGTGGCCCAAGGCGACTCACGTCCATCAGGGCTGCGTTGACGTAGTTGCTGCTCTCTCCATCGATGGTGATGAGGAAGGGCAGGCAGCGGTCCGGGGGAAGGATGTCCATGCAGCGGTTTTTCTCGTGGTTCCGGGGCAGGAGTGCGATGCTACAGTCCTCCACTCGCAGGGTGGGCGTCACCATGTTGAGAGTCTGTAGGATAAACGGGAGAGGTGGGACCTCCAGTTCCAGTCAGGTGACCACAGGTGGCCCATTTCCTGCTCCCATTTGACTTCATAGTATGAATATATGCATTGGAACCCCATGAACGGGTGCAGTTATAACGTGCCAACTGAGAAAAGCACACAGCTGAGAAACTCCCGAGGAAGTTTCAAGAAGGCTCTGTGGGCAAACTGATTCCTTTAAAGGGTGTGTGAGGTGGAGGGCAGCTTTGTCTCATGCTCAGCTGACTGCACGGTGGGATTGCCCCACGCCCTGAATTCTACCAGCTCCATCTATCATCCCCTCCTTGGGTTTTGCCTGTATACAATGCCCATCAGCCAGAGGAGACAGAGGCAAAGGGCTGGGCAGATCCATAGCTTACAGCACCATCCACCCTCACTAGTGCATGGTAACTGAAAGTCTGGGAGGCAAGAAGTTGGGAGAGCATTGGCCTGGAGTTAGGTACATTTAGACAAACCTTTTACCTGAATGAAGACCTAGGCACATGGAGTATCCTTAAGGGCCATTTCCATGGACAGACTGCACCCATGGACTACGAACCAGGTATCCTAGATCTTGGAACCAGTTGGTGGCTACTTGAAATGCAAATGGCTCTTCTAGACTAATGACTTGAAGCCAAGTAATTCTGCCCTTGGGGGTGTTTCGCCTGGTGCTGCTACAGATACTTAGAAAGTAGAGCCTAGGGCAACGGTTAGATACCCTATCAGACAGCACCATAGTAAAGTCATCCAGCCCCCAACGCCACTAGTCCTGAAATCAAGAAGTCCTGTGTTGGTTTGAGGGCCTAAGAGCTCACTTTGAGAGTCTTCTTAAAGAGGACCACCACAGCCCACCAGTCAGTCCCTCCTGCCTGGATCCCCACTTACCCGGAATTCTTCTTTAATTTGGCTTGAGTTTGTCTGTGGGTCCAATTTGTTCATGTCATAATACAGAGACCTGATTTGGGAGGCAGGGATGGAGGTGTCTCCACAAAGACAGGCTTCCAGGATGGCGTCATGGATGAATACATACTGTTCCTGAAAAAGCAGACCGCCTTAGTTAGTGATGGACGACTCAGGATAGACCCAGAGAACTAGAGAAGGAAGGTGCTTAGTGCGTTGTCAGCCCTGTTTCCTCATGATGACAGGGCAACACATTCACAACAGAGAAACAAGCATCACAAAGGACCTGGTGCCAAGACACGGGGTTGTCCTGTACCATAGCCCTGTTTTCGACAGTGGAGTGCCACTTGACCAAGGACAGCTTTATAAAGAACATTACATAGACCGATGAGAGCAGGTGGGACACTGGCTGAAACTCCTCTCCAATTCTGATCCCCGGGATTCAGAACTCAGTATCTCAGATGAGGACCGAGCATAATTTGGCCGATGTTGGAAGAATTTCCCAATCAAGTTCACAATATAAAAAATGGTCCAGGGAAACCTGACTTTGCTCTGAAGACGGTTAAGACTGTTAAGAATGACATATTCTGAACCATTTATTAATGGTTCTCATAATTATCAAAGCCCTAATAAATCCAGAACACAGCTCCTTTACACGTCTAAAAGTCTGCAGTTAAAAGATGGGCTCTCTAGAACTGGGGCTGTCGCTCTGCGACAGAGCACTTGCCTCATATATCCAGAGCAAGCCCCTGGATTTGACCCCCATCACCACATCGATACACAAGTGTAAAAATGATTTGTCTAATTATGACTTGGCAGAGACTTTTTCTAGAATTAATTTTCACCATCTTTATTATTGGTCTTCAATTGTATGAAATGCTAAAGACTTTCTTCTATCATTAATTTCTATAAGTAATGTTTCGAAAGAGAAGATGAAGTGAGAAGGGGGGTATTCCAATGCTTGATCAGCCGCTGAGGCATGCTAAATATAAAAATGATTACCCTTATATTTTAAAGTATGCCCCAGTCTAAAGGAAAGAGAGAGAAGGCAGCACTTTGGCCTCCTGGAATTCTAATACTTGTTAAAAATTCCCAAGATGTGTGTAAACCTTCGTGTATAACCTGAACATAAGGGATACTCATTTATCCTTCATTTTGCTTCAGGAGTGATCCTCCAGGGGCCCTAAGTCCTAGGTCCAGGATGTACATTTTAGAAATGTTAACTTCTCCATAGACCTTGTGTTTCAACTGTAAGAGTTACTTACTAATTGGTACAAATTGGGCAAAGTCCCAGGATGCCAGGGACAGGGAGAACTTTTTAGGGCTGGGGGCTGGTATTCTTCTAATGTCTGAAGGAGAATAAAATGCACAGAGCGGATCGCCCTGCAGCCACCTGGCAGATCCCTAGCTATTCTCAGGAGCTGTCCTGCTCTGCTTCTCAGCTAGTTTACAAGGCAGGCTGAACACCAGCAGTGCGGGAACCTTGGATGCTTAATGTAGAGGCTCTTTTGGGTCCCTTGGCACTGACAACTGTGAATTTAGGTTGATGGCTATGGATTCCGGTACCCGGAAAACTCCTGGCACCACAGTAATTTGAAAAGTTTCTTGTTTGTTTTTGAAAGAACAGACAAAAAGAAGGATGGAAGAAGGGAGGAGGCAGGGGAGGGAAGGAGGGAGGGGGGAGGAGGGAGAGAGGGAGGAGGGAGGGAGAGGGCAGGACAGGGAGAATCAGGAGTTGGCAGGCACAGGGCTTTTCTCCTAGGGCATTTGGTAGAGAGTTGGCAGCCTTCTTTTGCCCAGGGAGGTGGGCATACAGGATGGACAGTGGGGACTAAGCCGGGGGATAAAGGGCAGCTGCTGTACCTCCGTCTGCACCATGTTGACTCTCCTGGACCGAAGCTCTCTGACACAGTTGTAGATGTCCACCACGCCTTCCCTCTCTGCCATGTCCAGCATGATATCAATGACTATGAAGCAGCCGGTCCTGCCTGCACCAGCGCTGCGCGGAAAGAGGGGTCCTGTCAGCACAGGGAAAGGACCGCCACCATGCTGCTGCTGCTGCTACTACTACTTTTTTTTTCTTTGTTTTTTTCGAGACAGGGTTTCTCTGTAGCTTTGGAGCCTATCCTGGCACTCGCTCTGGAGACCAGGCTGGCCTTGAACTCACAGAGATCCTCCTGCCTCTGCCTCCCGAGTGCTGGGATTAAAGGCGTGCGCCACCAATGCCTGGCACTGTTACTTCTTAAAACCGTTAGCCACCAAAAGGTGTGTGTTTTAGTAATTAGGCACATTTCAAATGCTGCACAACCATCAACTTTATCCAGTTCTAGATAAACCAGAACATTTTCCTCGTTCTCGGGAACCCTGCACCCATAACTGGTCCATGGCACGCCCATGAGATACCTGGTCCATGGCACACCCATGAGGAGGCACCAGGAGCCCTGCTTACCTGCAGTGCACCACCAGTGGACCTGCATTAGGTGGGCTCTTGGATTTCACCTGCCGGACAAATCCAAGCAGACCAGTGGCGTGGTAGGGGACCCCGTGATCCGGCCAGCCAGTGAAGTGAAACTGTCTGATCTCCCGGATTTCATGAATGCCTCTCTGTAGTCCAAGGTCAGCCACAACGGGAAGGAAAACAGAGGAAGAGAAATGATAAACAAGAGTAAGAAGGAACATGAATCATCCCTATGCAAGCCCAGGGCTGGAAACCACAGATCCCTGGGCAGGAAGGCCATTTGACCCCTGGGCAGGAAGGCCATTTGACCCCTGGGCAGGAAGGCCATTTGACCCCTGGGCAGGAAGGCCATTTGACCCCTGGGCAGGGAGGCCATTTGACCCCTGGGCAGGAAGGCCATTTGACCCCTGGGGAGGAAGGCCATTTGACCCCTGGGCAGGGAGGCCATTTGACCCCTGGGCAGGAAGGCCATTTGACCCCTGGGGAGGAAGGCCATTTGACCCCTGGGCAGGAAGGCCATTTGACCCCTGGGCAGGAAGGCCATTTGACCCCTGGGGAGGAAGGCCATTGACCCCTGGGGAGGAAGACCATTTGACCCCTGGGCAGGAAGGCCATTTGACCCCTGGGGAGGAAGGCCATTTGACCCCTGGGGAGGAAGGCCATTTGATCCCTGGGCAGGAAGGCCATTTGACCCCTGGGGAGGAAGGCCATTGACCCCTGGGCAGGAAGGCCATTTGACCCCTGGGCAGGAAGGCCATTTGACCCCTGGGCAGGAAGCCCATTTGACCCCTGGGCAGGAAGGCCATTTGACCCCTGGGGAGGAAGGCCATTTGATCCCTGGGGAGGAAGGCCATTTGACCCCTGGGCAGGAAGGCCATTTGACCCCTGGGCAGGAAGCCCATTTGACCCCTGGGCAGGAAGGCCATTTGACCCCTGGGGAGGAAGGCCATTGACCCCTGGGGAGGAAGACCATTTGACCCCTGGGCAGGAAGGCCATTTGACCCCTGGGCAGGAAGGCCATTTGACCCCTGGGGAGGAAGGCCATTTGACCCCTGGGGAGGAAGGCCATTTGACCCCTCGGGAGGAAGGCCATTTGACCCCTGGGCAGGGAGGCCATTTGACCCCTGGGGAGGAAGGCCATTTGATCCCTGGGCAGGGAGGCCATTTGACCCCTGGGGAGGAAGGTCATTTGTAACACCCAATTTGGAAGGCTGATGACACTGAGCTGTTGACAGGTATGAGAGAGGAGGTGATGTTTGGGGACATGGGGACATGCTAGTCTGTACACAATGCCTGGAGATGAATGGGTCTTTTCGGTTCTTCAAACGTCCTTTCTTACAAAGCAGACCATGTGGAAAGCTGTTCTCCAGCCACTGCTGGAATGTTGAGACCCCTGTCCGGGCTCCAGGTACCCAAATGGAGTGCCCACACCGTCAGGGCTTAGAAACGAGAATCCCTTTCCAGACAGACCAGCATATCTGTTCCGTATGTGGATCAGGCAGGTTTCTCTCTCTATTTGGAGCGAATGTGTAGCCCTCCATTCAAACAGCAGCCGTTCTTTGACTATAAATACTTCAAGTTAAGGTGCCAGAGCTGCAGAAGCAGGGAGGTGCCTCGCCCTGTCTCCTGGCCATTTCCCCTGAGGAAGCAGGTGTGTCCGAGAGCAGTCAGGGTCAAGAAGTGCTCCGACTGTAACCCTCTGCTTGACCAGCAGGGTGAAGAGGGGCACTGCCTGACCCCTAAGAACCGACTGCAGGGGGCGGGGGAGGGGATGGGGTTTGATGGGGGAGACATCGTGCTTATTTTGGCTTTCAATTTGCTCTTCTTTATTTTACAAAGATTTGTTTTTATGTGTAAGAGTGTTGTGCCCGAATGCATGAGTGCATGCGTGTCTGGTGCACACAGAGGTCAGAACAGGGCACTGGATCTCCTGGAAGCAGAGCTAAGGACCACTGTAAGTCGTCATGTGGTATAATGTCTGTGCATCTATGTGCAGCTGCTCCTGCACGAGTGCCCACAGACACGCACACATGCTCGAGCACACACAGACACATGCGCATGCACACACACAGAGACACACAGACACACACACACACAGACACACACACACACAGACACACACACAGAGACACACACACACACAGACACACACACACACAGACACACACACAGACACAGAGACACACACAGAGACACACACACACAGACACACACACAGAGACACACACAGAGACACACACACACACACACACAGACACAGAGACACACACACACAGACACACACACACAGACACACACACAGAGACACACACACACACAGACACACACACAGACACACACACACACAGACACACACACAGACACAGAGACACACACACAGACACAGAGACACACACACACACACAGACACACACACACAGATACACACACATACACACAGACACACACACAGACACAGAGACACACACAGACACACACACAGACACACACACACACAGACACACACACATACACACAGACACACACACAGACACAGAGACACAGACAGACACACACACAGACACACACACACAGACACACACACACAGAGAGACACACACACACACAGACACACACACACAGACACACACACAGACACACAGACACACACAGACAGACAGACACACACAGACAGACAGACACACACAGACAGACACACACAGACACACACACACACACACACACACACACACACACAGAGGTATTTTCCTCGACTGTTCCTCTCTCTCCATCTTCCTCTTTGAGACAGGGTTTCTCACTGACCCTGAACCTCCATGGTTCAGTTTCTTTGGACGGCCAGTGAGCTCCCAGAACCTGCCTGTCTCTGTTCTCTCAGCACTGAGGTGAGAGGCACACACTTGGATGTGGATGCAGGGAACTGAACTCAGGTCATCCTGTTTTCACAGCAAGCCCCCTTACCCAGCGAGCCATCTCCTAACCCCAAAGGCTGTTTGAAAAACAAAAACTACTTTTAAAACCAAGGCTACAAGTAAACCTGGGATCCACTGGCTCTACTGGTTCCCCACATCTGGACTTTGTTTTGGTTTTATTACATCTTACAGATGAGCATGCCCGGGCCTTACCAGATTCTCTATGAATAGTTCGCAAATGTTTAGTGCACGAAGAATAAACTGCTTATTATTATGGGCTGGGACAGGGTAGGAGATGTGAGCCCGTAGTTTAAAATAAGGCCCATTGGCTATTTGCTGTTAGTGTGTTAATGTATCTTTCATATAATGACGCACCCAATGCCCAAGCTCTATTTTCTGTTAGAATCCCACTGTTTGCTAGAGTTTGAAAAGGAAAGAAGCAAGCATACAGTGCAAATGAACCACGCAGGCTCCCGGATCCCAGAATAATGGTGCTAGCAGTTAAAAACCAAATTTCCTCACCACTGAAAAACAATAACATTTGGCCAGCTTCAAAGACCCCATCGGGAGACAGTCAGGCCACCGTGCCCCTTCCAACCCTTAGCTCACTCCCCTGGAATTATGCACAGTGATTTGGCCAGTGCCGGTCCTAATCTGATGGCAGGCATCCCAAACCAGGACAGCTTTGGCAGTGAATGCTTATGTCCTCCAAGGGATGGGGGAATGAGATTTTCCTTTGTTCAATTTCAGCTCCAGAGTGGCATCTCTAATGAGATGGGCTCCCAACTCATGTCCTTATGGCTCATTTTCACAGAAAGGTACACATTAGCTTCAAGAGTCTGGAAAACCTGTTCCTACAACCAAGTCCCATGTCCTACTCTGCTCATGACTGTCAAGATTAGCAAAGGAAGTTGCTTCTGTTACAATACTCCTTGCACACGAACAATGGATTCTCCTGGGGAAACATATAGGAGCAATCAGCAATCATAGCCTAAGCATTTCCCAGCTGGACGTTAATGACACTATTCCTTTAGTTTTCATTGGAAATGCATTGGTGCTGTACAAAACAGTGTAAATCATTTAATGCTTCCATTCAGTATAATGGGAAGGGAGCCTGCACATTAGACCATTGTGCCTATCCCAGAGTAGGTTTATTTTATGTTTGTGGAGTGATGGGCTCAATGGTGAAGTGTGTGTCTGTCTTTGAGACAGGGCATCTTATTCCCCTTGCTTTCTCTGAATCTCAGGGTGTCTCGTGGGAACAGAGAATACGGTTGTCACTTCCAGCTTCCATTCTGCCAAAGCAGAAAAGGTCTGGGTCCAAGGGACCTCATAGTCGCCTTTCTGACATGGTGATTACTGTATGCTACACGATGTTAAGCTATGTGGAGAAGAAAGGGGGACCATCAGATGCCAATGATGAGTCCATCTCCTGCAGGCTACTGCTACCTGGTTGCTTTGGAGTAGATCTATTTTTCAACTTTAGGTCTCTTGTTACATCCTGTTCTCAAAGTAGAATTGCAGAAGCCTGGAGCCCATATCTAACTACTTCCTTTCTTTTGTTTTTAATCAAGTTCCAAAGTCCAAGAAGTGTCTCTAGGTGTTAAAGGATCATGTTTTCTTAAAAGACCCCACGTGCCCGGTCTGAAAAGCAGTAACACTTCATTTTGATTGTCCCAATGCTTTCCCAGGCTCCTCCCTAGCCCCCCTGCCCCCTGGACTGTGGCCTCATGGCTGAAGTGAAGGGTTGTCTGAGGAACATGTCTATGCAGCTGGGGATTTACAGAGACAACGAAAGGTTAAAAACAGAGCAAAGAAACAAACCAACCCTCCCTTTAGCACCTAGGATGCATTTTCAGCTTGTTAGAGAACAGCTGACTCCTGTTCAAAGAACTTCATGTTTAAGCAGTGGCTTAAGAAAAAAATACCCAGGATCTTTTATTGCTGTTTTAATGCAGTTATTCATGAGTGCTCTTGCCAAGAGCCATACAAAAATCCTGCAAGTGCTTTTCTCTCTCAGTCTTGCCTGAGAAGGAAAAACATCAACATCCAAGTGTGGGTTAGAACTCGAAGAATTGAGTCAACCAGAGCTTCACGTTCTTTGAAGTCTCCAAGACTCTATCTTCCTTATTTCTTTTTTAAAAGGACAGGCTATAGGAAAAAAGAAGCTAAATAGTATGAGAAACAGATTAAAATAAACTAAAACCGTCTCAGCATTTCGAGACTGTCATAAATTTGGATTTTCAAACTAGGAACAGCAGCTCCAGTCATCAGTGTGAACTAGACAATAAGCAGATGGTGTGGTTTCCCTATTCCCCAGAGATGTCCTGGTTGTTCTAAAGAGTGCATGGGGTGCAGTGACAACACAGAATGAGGAGGAGGTCCAGGAGCCTAGTGGCCAGCAGCCTGGCATAACCCAGCCCTCCAAGGTGTCTGCTACCACGTGATGAGTGAGAACAGAGCAAACAAGAGACAAACTGACAGGAGGCTGTGCAGGGCAGAGGGCTGGAGCATACGCTCTGACAGGAGAGCCCGTGAGCCTCTGTGGGGAAGAATGTCTCTCAGTCTTGTCACCTCCACCTTCCCCACAGCGTACCTGTGGCACTTCTCTGGACGGACTGCAGTTTGCTTCACCTCCGGCCCCTCCCTATGTCAACAGAGAGAGGGGAATAAGGAGATTCCCTGTTACGCCCTACAGAGCTCCCCAGAGAGGCAGCCCTATCCATGCGTGTGGGATGAGGTGGGTCTCACCCACGGCAGACACCCAAGTGTGTGCCGATGCACGAAGGAAGATGCTGGCTCAAGCAAGACTGCCGGTGACTGATGGAGCTCCCTCATGTGGGCCTCCAGGGAGCTCGCTGCCTCTAAGAGGGCCCTCCAGTCCCTCTTGAACTTTGGGCCTGAGAAAGGCTGAAGGAATGAAGTATTCCAGGAACACTTATGCCAATGCAAGCCCTGGGCACCCTGAGTGCGCATTCCACACAGGAGAGACTCATTACACTGGAAGGGCATTTATCTAAGTTCAGTAAACCTTGAGTTATGAATCACGAAAGAGAAAAGGGGCAGACAAAGACCAGCCAGGTTAAAGTGGAAATAGTGCGGTCGACATTATTTGTGTCTAGTCGCAAAGTACAGACTGTTGTGAAATGGGACTGGCTGACGTCGGGGATGGAGCTACGTGGGTATCTAGAATCAGAGGGCGAGATGCGGTCTCGAGAAACAGCGGAGCCTACCTGCATCCGGGTCTGCAGCTCGCTCCGGCTTCCCCACTTACCTTTTCCACGGCGAACGTTCTTATCACATATTCGGCCAGCAGCTCTGTATCTATTAGAGTGACTTTAATGTCCTTATAGATCTCAGTGTCGTCAGGCCAATATTTGCAGCACTTGACCTTCAAGAAACGAAAAGGGAACGATGGGGTTAGGTTTCTGTTTAGTTCCTGCGATGAAGGGGGCCACTACAATGGACAGGATAAATTTGCACGCACCGAACCACTTAACCGCACACCCCAAAGCAAGTTTGTCACCTACTCCCTTCACTCCTCCGCTCCCAAACCTGAAGTCATGGGAAGACTAAAGTTTAGGGAAATGGCCTAAAGTTAACAAAACGTAGTTATTCCCCTGTTATAGTAAGTATTCATTTCCCATCTTTGCTCCTCAGGAAACGTCCTGGGAAAATAAACCACCAGAGGAAGCTTGCATATTTTAGTCTCTTTGAAACTTAAGTTTCAGAAAGTGACCAAGGGTTTTGGGGGGAGGATTGAGCAGAAAATCTGATTCAGTACCAAAGAGAAGATGACTTTGCCTGGAGAGGAGAATAGCTTTGTAACGAATTCTACCGCAGACTCTCAGACTCCTGCCACTGCTGTGTGCACCCACAAAGGACTCTCTGGTTTTAAAAGTAGTTTCAGATCAGTAAGCAAGCAGTGGGGTTCACCACGACACCTCCATAGTGTGCGTCTGTATACGTGTTCAAATGCACCCCTCCTCTGGATCCCTCCCTACCTTGGAGCTGGTCCCCCCCCCACCCCCTCCCCCAGCCCGTTTATGGTCTCCTCCTCCTCCTCCCCCTCCTCCTCCTCCTCCCCTCCCTCCTCCTCCTCCTTCTCCCCCTTCTCCTCCTCCCCTTTCCTCCCTCCCCCTCCTCCTCCTCCTTCTCCTCCTCCTTCTCCTCTTCTCCTCCCCACAATTCCCTTTTAGTTTTGGCACACATACAGAAACGTACTCGAGACTGTGTACTTATACACACACATGCACATGATTACAAATCTAAGTTCCATATATATGAGCAACCACAGAGTTTGCCTTTCTGAGCCTGGCTCTTTTCACTTAACATGGCGATCCCCAGTTGTGTCCATTTCCTTGCAAATGTAATTTCATTTTTTCTTTAATGTCTACACGAAATTCCACACGTCTTTTGAAACACCTCCCAGACGTAACTTTTCTGTCCTTTCTATTTCCTCCACTACATCTCAGTTTGGCCTAGGGGGTCATCTGGTGGATGTTCTACACAGGCGAGATCCAGAAGCCGCCCCCTAATGGAGCCCCACACGCTGAGGCGTGCTGCTGCAAGCTTACTGCTTTCCGGCCACCAGATGTTCTCCTGTCTGGGGTGTAAGTAGCTTTAAAAATTGGCCACAACTTTCATTTTCAGTCCAAGGTACGTCATTTCCATTTTCTACTTTATGCTCAAGGACATACATTTACCCCAATCCTCAAATAGACTCTGTGACCCAAAACCATCCCTTCTGATGAGAATGTTCTCCCAAGCATTCTTTAATGCCCGCGTTAGACCCCACCCCCAGTCTTCTCTCCACAGATGTGGACTCTCTCTAATTCCAAAGGAGCATGTTTGGTGCATGGATGAGACACACTTCATACAAGACTTGGACCTGATCGTCCCTGGCCAGCGGGAAAGGGGCTGTTTTGCTTATTTCTCAGGTCACATTCGCTCCGTGATGAATATGCAGTGACCACACAGGACTGTATCTCATGGAGACAGATATAGCATCAACTCGAGGAGGAAAAGCCTAGACAGGCATCATTTCCCGAAAGGATTCTGGTCTGGGAAGACCCTTTCAGAATGGCCAGCATCTGCCTCACGCTCCTGTTGTGTGGCCTGTGGCTGGCTGGGTCTGCAGCTCCCTCTAAACTCTTGAAACTTTCTGCCAGATATTCCTTATTGAACTTAGTTGATAATATATAAATCAGAGTTCCAGGCAAGTGAGGCACAAGGCAAAGATGGGTTTGATCTCACGCTGTTTTCAATCCCCCTTGGGAACCGCCCTGCCACCGCCTTTGCCTGGAAATGCGATCTATGACAGTATTAAAGGGTGTATCTACTATATCTCAGAAATATCAATCGTGAATACCCAAGCAATATCTAAAATACCTGAGATTAAAAGAGACCTACAATTTCTTCTTTTTATATGCAAAGTTGGTCTGATCAGATGGTGTGTATGCAGAGGGATTTGACTTGAGGGTGACAGTAATTTCATGTATAGAATGTTCAGATCAGGGGTGCTTACATCACATGCAGTGGACTCCCCTCTGTGCTGAAGGCCTTGCTTTCATCTTTCTCTGACTTCAATTATACAAGCAGAGGGCAGGGGGAAAACTACAAATACAGTGTCATACACAGTCTTAAAACGGAGTAACCCAATTCAATACAACAGAAGTGGTTTTTTTCCCTGTGCAAAGTATAAGAGGACAAGAACACACACACACACACACACACACACACACACACACACAGAGAGAGAGAGAGAGAGAGAGAGAGAGAGAGAGAGAGAGTACCTGCAGCCTGTGTTATACCAGGGATCATTTATTTAATAAACCCCCATAATCTGGTGTATGGTAGTTGACAAACTATGGGCGCAATAGGTGTAAAGTCATTCATTGTATGGCTGCCTAGTCACCTACTTTAGATCCTTTCTTCTCTGCCTAGGCCCTTTTAACAAATATGAACATAGAGGCTTCAATGCCTTGGGGTCAAGGAGGTAAAACCTGCCAGCAGGACTGAGAGTCCAGAGTTTCTCTTCTAGATAGTTCCCATGTGCCAGTTCAGATAGCATCTGAACTCTGACCTCGTTCTACTGTGCAGTTTTCCAGAAATCTGCAACTCTGCAGGACAGGATGCAGCAGGATGTCCCGTGTAGGTTAGATCATGTCCAGCTCATCTGGGGTAGCTCCAAAGTCAAGGGTTCCCATTGCAGCCACACTGGTGGTAAGCAGAGGATGGCGGCCTCCTCTGATATGTGCGGTTGGGAGCTGGCCCAGAGCCACTGGGAGGCGCCAATCCAGACTCAATGAAGAAACAGAAGCATGGGGGGTGCTCCCTTCTAGAAAGTGGGCCTCACATCTTGCTCATCAGCCCTTGCTGGAGCCAGTCCGGAGAAGGCAGAGGGACCATTTTGAATCTGGTCCTCGTCAACTCGTCTCCCAGAATATCCTGAAATGGTTTGCCACACCTGTTTCAGCTCTCTAGAAATCCTTCTAAATTGAGTTCCTCTAAGTATCTTTTTAACCACTTGGGCCCGTGTCAAGTTATTATTTGGCTTAAAGAAAAAGGAACAGGAAGGGAAGTATGTTTCATTAGAGCTGAAGACCATATGTCTGCAGCATGTAGGACTTGGGGCCACCCCCTGCCTCTGACTCCACACCCAGAGGTGTTGAAGCCAAGGCTTTGGAAACACCTGCTGGAGCCCCGGCCACACACAACTGGATGCTCCTCCATCTGATCCCGTGCCAAGCCAGCTGTCTCCTGCGGCCCGAGGGTACTTGCCCAGCGCCTAGCAAGCCTCTGCCTCCCACACATCTTCATCATGTATGGCAACAGCCAGCAGCCTGGGAATGAGGCCACTTCCAGGATCCTCTGATTACTTTGGTGCCCTGTGTAGGTTCCGTTGGCCACTAATCAAGCAAAGAGCACTGCACTCCACTGTCTGCTCATGACCATGTTCAGGGCTGCAGGAGAGATGCAGTCCCTGCTCCCAAGGGATGGTCAACTTCAGCTTTAAAATCCACTAACTCAAAATGCAGGAAGAAGTATGATGGAGGATCTTGATATTCCTGGAGGAAGATTTTAAGGAGAGTAATTTTAAACTCGTAGCCCATGATAACCCCGTGTTCACTAAGGTCTTAACATTACTGGGGGTAGAGCCAAAGCTCTGGAGTCTGGGAGTATATTGGCTTGACCTTGAATGCATCCTGACAGGGTTTCACTAAGAGTTCTAAACTCCAGCAGTGATTCTCAACAAATCCTGAGGGTCTGGAGAATTGGCATTTCCAAAAAGCTTCCTGGCCTATAGCTCATACCGACCAGAAAGAATTTCTGCAACTCAACCAGACTGTAGAACCTGGCTGATAGGAGTTGAAAGAAGGCCTTGTCACTTGCTCATGCAACCTCAGGTTCTCCATCTGTCAAAAACAGATGACAATTCTTGTCCCAGAGTGCCCTAAGATGAAGTCAGTGGTTTTCAAATGTGCCTACACATTCGGATCAGCTGGGAGTGTACTCAAAGAAACCCTAAGGCTCAGGTCACATTCCAGGCGATTTCTCAGTTTCTGTGGTGGGGCAGAAGCAGTCACATTTCCTGAAGCTTCCTAGAGGCTCCTGAGCGCGGGTGGGTCTGGAAATCATTGGATACAGTGTGATAAAAACATCTGGCCAAGTGTCCAGTTGATGACAAGATCTCAACAATGATAATCCTTACTCTTCAACTGTAAGTCTCTAATCTGGACCTCAGATGACAACAGGAGTTGGCGGAGTCTGGGAAGGGAAACAGGATGCTTAGGAAGGGGGGGGAAGTCTTGAGCAGAGACAACTGTGTGGTTTGTGATGCTGGAAGGAAAACGAAGGCAAGCGTCCATGCTGCTTTTATTCTTTTCTGCAACTGTTCTCCCCCGAAATAAGATGACACAGAGGAGAGAGGTTGGCATCCCAGTCTCCTAATGGATGGCTTGGATGTACTTCCAAGGGGAATTAGGAAACAGTTTCTGTGTTCTGGGGAGACAACTTAAAGCAAACAGCTGCAGTTGCAAAGATAGTTTGCAAACTGTCATTTGCAAGGCCATTGCAGCTTCCATGCATGGAGCCGCCACTGGTTTGGGTGAGACATTCTCATAGCTGTTCACGTGGAGGCTTAAGGAGTAAAATGATTTGCAAAGGCCCAGGCTGGTCTCTATTCCCCCAGTTCCTTCTAGGATGAAGACAGGGCACGCCCCCTTATACTGATTCTGCAGAGTCCAGATCACCACCCATAGTTTAAACATACCTAACTTGAAACCGATTGACAGTCAGAAGAAGCAAAAGGCTTGAGGGATCAGTATTTCAACTTTATGGTTGGAATATAGCGAGAGCCAATGTCTTCACCTAGGACATAGAGTTTCCAGGTCGTCCTGTTCATCATTGGGTAGTCCTAAAGTCAGATATAAGCAGAACCATGTCCAGGTCTTTCTGGGACACTGAGGAATGAGCGATGATTGTAACACTTTTGAAAAGGCACACACAATCAGCAAATCTAACTTGAGGCAGATCACGAGGCTAGCGCAGTGGCACTATCTGGGTTAAAAGCCAAGTTTCATTTACTAGCTGTGATGCTGGGCAAGTTCCTTAACCTCTTAGAGCTTCCATTTTCCCCCCTATCTGCAGGACAGTAATAAAGATGCTTGCCATGAACACTGCTTTTGTGAGGCACTTAGAACAGCATTGGTGTAACCGAATGTTTGTTAAAAATTTCTGAATGAGATTGCAGTGAGAGGAGCAGCAGAATGAGTGTTAGTTCTAAAAGAAGGAGTCTGGAGCTTCCAAGGTTGACCACAGTATTTGTGCATCTGACAAGAAAGCTGTCCATTTCTGTGGGCGGAAGAGGAGGGGAGGGTGGTGCAGATGGAGGACACCTCCTCCAGGAAGCCCACGCAGTCTCAAGTCTTTGTCAGATGGGGCCTGGGAGGATGGGATCCTTTGATGGCAAAGGCAAAGTCCTACTTCGTGATCCCAGCTGCCTCTGATGGTGCTGGGGTAAAAAGTGTGTATTTGAGAACTGTGGATGCATGAATGCATTTGTGTAGTTCAGCATTTTAAAGTTGCCTAATTCCTTTGCATGCATGCATGTGGTCAGCAGCCTGTCCTGAGGCGTACAATAGCCAAGCCAAAGCTCATAGGCATAGATCAAGCATCTAGTTTTGAAGGGGGGACTCTTCCAGTAGCCCCTCTGCAGATGGAATTCCAACCAAATCACTGTCCTGCCCTTTCCTGTGCTGCTGTACAGCAGTGCCCAGTAAACAATCCACTGAAATCCCGGGCTCCAGGTCTCCTGTTTCCTGTACTCTTGGCTAATGCAACTAGAGTGTTCTATAATCCAGCAATGCTCCAAAGTGCTAAAATAGCATCACTGCATGCACCTCTGTGATCCTGGGGTTGACAAGCCTGTAGTCCAGGGAAGGACTTATATAATCGTCCTGTCAGGTGGAGGGAGTTGACTGGGTTTTATCACGATGGCATGCCTGGAAACTTGGTCTCACAGAAATGGGGCCTTGGCTTATACTATCAACTGTTGTCCCTGCCTGGTCCTACACACAGGGCAGATACTGCCAGAGAAAACTTCTAAGGCAGTGGGTTCTCCCTGCCTGCAGCCTTCTGAATTACTGCCTTATTTGTTCTATAACTGGGGAAACTAGAAATGCTATTGTTTTGCCACTTAGTTATAGAAACTGCCATCAAACTGCTCAACACATAATTCTACCTCTCTCATGCCATCCTCTTGGGAGGCACCGGCTTGCTCATGTATTTACTTGGCTAGATAACCATAAGCCTTAGGAGAAAAGCAGGGCAAGGGCTTAGAGGATTAAGTAAGCGGAGGTGGAAAGCAGAGAAGGGAAGAAGGATCCTGCCTTGGAATGAACACAACAGCTACTACTTGTCAGCAAACTCTTCAAGGATGGGCGTTGCTGAAGTGTTCGACTCAGTGAGCCACCATGGCTTGGAGACTTCCAATATTCTGTGCAATGATGGCGTTAAGAATGACAGCTTGTCTGAGCAGATAGGAGTGGGCTGGGGTTGGTAATAGAAGCTCTTGGGCTGTGATGTGTTTGTTTCAGGAACATGTGTTCATCTGCTCGATGTACAGTTTTGCTAACCTCCCAGGCACTTTATAGTCATGGAGGCAGATGACTGCATACATGCATCTCCGAGACTACAGTAGACAAAGGGGGAAGAAGCTGACCTGAGAGACGACCTGGCCCAGGACAGTTAGAAGGCAGCGAATAGATAAAGAGCCAATGATTCCATGACTGACCAAGAGCCTGCCCAAGAGCTGGTCTGTATCCAGCCTGCCCTTACCTGGGAGCCTGCTTGAGACCTGAATAACAAGATACATTTGTTATTCAGTTCCATAGATGTGCTTTGATTTGGCAATATCCTGCCAGGGTGGCATTATGAGAGACGGCTGGTGGAAAGGTGTCAGACAGACGACAGCGTGTCGGGAACCATCATTGGTACTTGAGAAAAAAACATTTTTTTAAAGGGGCATTAGGGGTTAAGTTGAATTGCTGAGAACCCAACCTAAAAGGGTTAATTCAGATAGGCTGAATGCAGTTGTATTTCTGTCATGTCGAATACAGTGGTAGCGAACTCCACCTAGAGGAAGGAACTGAAGCAGAGACCATAGAGGAATGAAGCCCACAGCTTGCTTCCCATGGCTAGCTCAGCCTGCTTTCTTACACAACCCAGGGTCACCTGCCTGGTGGTAGCATTTACCTACAGTGGGCTGAGTCTGCTCACATTAATCATTCATCAAAAAGATGCCCCACAGACTTGCCTGTAGGTCAATCTGCTGGAGCCATTTTTCAGTTGGGGTTACCTCTTCCCAGATGACCCTAGCTTGTGTCAAGTTGACAAAAACAAAACGAAACAAAACATAACCTTAACTAGCACAGAGGCCCTGGACATGGGGATGGTACCTGAACCAACCCTGGGGACCACCTGGCTCTACCCTGTCTCTGGCATCTTGAGCATAAGAAAGAAGGACCAGTATTCATTGTCTTTGCATAAGGCCTCCCTCCATACCGTCTGGCTCCCGGTCCTCTGGATTTGCTATGTTCTTTCCTGTCTGCCTGCAATCTTCACTCTCCACATTAGCATCTGGAGCTCCTGGTATCCTTCCAATTAATTCCCTGTTGACTTCAATTAGCTGGAACTGATCTCTGTGGCATGTGGCCTAACAGCACTTGATAGTCCTCCCTCTGAAACCAGAGGGAGAGTGGTCCAGTGACATTTCCTTGTCAAGCTCTTGGCTGTTTTTCTGGTTTTAAGTGGCTGTTTTTGCATCATCTCCAATGTGTCCCTTGTTCATGGTCCTTCCTCGTACAAACCCTTGGGGACTCTTGACAGGAAGTTGCTGAAACTCCATAGAAGTGTGCATTGGCTCTCCATGACGATACCTCAGCTCTCTCTGTTGTCACTGGGCACGTCTGCAGCATCCCTGCTGCACGTCCTGGCTGTCTTCACTACCAAACTCCTGTCCCTCCTTTTGGCTATGTGCTGTCCCTCACTCAGTGCAGGCCCTACAGACTCTGGGGACATTGCCTGAAGCCTCAGCTTCACGTCCTGGTGCAGTACCCCTCCTACGAATCCCACGTCTGTTACGATAAATCTTTCCGCCAAAAGCCGCCGAGCCCCACTGCCACGTGTTCGCTTTAAGCCAGCCGCCCGCCCGAATTAGTGCCCAAATTAATACACAGAAACTTGTATTAGGTTCAAATGCTGCTTGACCAATGTCTAGGATTTCTCATCTGTTAGCTCAGTCTTATTTATCATAAATCTATATATTTTATAAGACTTATCTTATCAGACACCTTCCATCAGCGTCTTTCCTTGCTGGTGGCTCACATCCTGCTGCTGGAGGAAGAGTGGAGGGGAAAAGGGACACTTCTTGTTTCTCCTTGCTTAAATATGAGTCTCCTTGCTATGTCACCTCCTATCTGGATCAGCACTTCCCTACTACATTTCCCAGAATCTCCTTTGACTCCTAGTCCCGTCTAACTTGCTGTTTCATTGGCCAAACAGAACTTTATTTATCGTCCAGTAAGACAAACACATACACAGAAGCACTTCTCCCATCACATGTCCCTCCGTGAAACCACTGTTGCAGAGTTTAATCATGCTACCCGATTCCTCATCCAGTGCTCAAGGACATAATTTCAGCCTCAGCCTTTTGTGACTGTCCACATCAACTGTACATGGCATATGCTTGATCACTGGAGAAATCTTCCATTTTGCCTGCAGTTTTCTTCTGTTGTTTCTTTCTTGTATTTTTGAGGTCTCTGACTACTAATGTTCATATTCCCAATTCTGCCTGTGTCTAAATGTTATCACTCAAACATAGCTCCTTTCCCAATAACATAGGAGTATACCCCCAATGTCTTATGCCAACAGTATTATGAGGGCAGAAACAAAGCCACTACGGATCTTAGAGGTAGAATCTTGAAGAATTAGTGTGAGTTATGTCTTTAGAGTAGATACTGTGTAGTTGAATTCCATGGGTTTAGAATGAATGAGGGGGAGAGATCCTTAGTGGCCCCCACCGTGATGTGGTGAAGTTATGGTGGTCTTGCAAGAATCTGAACAATAATGTTGAGACTAGTAGACTCCAAAGCTGTAGAGTTTTATCAGCCTCTTTGCTTTATAAAGTAGATTTCCCCAAGTATTTCATTACAGTAATCAAAAACATACAGATACACTCTCCTATCACCGAACACACCCGCCCACATATGTGTACAGGTAATTACTATAATCATTGTGGTGACACTTTTTAGATTGTGCCTTGTGTTTTCATCTTGATATTCATGTCTGGGTAAAGCGTAGGGTAGGGAGGACGCAGCAGACAGTGGGAAATGAAGAAGAAGACTCAGGTTCCCAGAGTCTTCAGTTCACCTCTTTCCCAAGACTTCTGGAAAGCTCACACTTGTTTTTGGTCAGCATCTCAGACTCCACATAACCAGATGGAACCGACCAGCCTTCTTAAATCTTCAGCCCTTTCCTGGAGGATGGGGTGAGGTGGAAGGGGTTTGGTAGGTACTTGGTGAATAGTCTTTACATTAATTGTCCAAGTCACAAAGCCAGAGGCCCAGGTTCATATTCAAGTTTTCCTTTTTCTTTATTGGTACCTGTGGTAGTTTGAATGTAATTGGTCCCCATAATCTCATAAGGAGAGGCACTATTAGGAGGTGCAGCTTTGTTAGAATGGATGTGGCCATGTTGCAAGAAGTGTGTCACTGTGGGGATGGGCTTTGAGGTTTCCTATATCTCAGGATACCGCCCAGTGTTTTCCTGCAAGATGTAGGACTCTCAGCTACAGCTACAGCACCATGTCCTCCTGAATGCCACTATGCCCCTGCCCATGATGATAAGGGACTGAATCTCTGAAATTGTAAGCCACCCCAATGAACTGTTTTCCTTGTAAGAGCTGACATGGTCATGGTGTCTCTTCACAGCAATAGAAACTCTTAAGACAGTACCCATCCCCAATAACATCCCAACTGTGATCTCCCATAAACATACTTGTAGACCGAGTTTCTGGTCCCACAGCTGTTTGGTGTCCATCCTCCCTCCCACCCCTGCCCCCCCCCACAAAAAAACCCCACACAGAGAGACTTCTATTAATTGTAAACTGTTTGGCTGATGGCTAAGGCTTCTTATTGGCTAGCTCTCTCTTAATTATTAACCCATTTCTATTAAACTATGTATTGCCATAGGGCTGTGGCTTACCAGTAATGCTCTGGCACGTTACTCCTTCAGCGGCTATATGGCATCTCTCTGTTGACTGTTTCTCTGCCTTTCATCTTCCCAGAATCTCCCAGTCTGGTAGTCTCACCTATACTTCCTGCCTGGCTAATGGCCAATAAGCATTTATTCGTCAACCAATAAGAGAAACATACCCACAGCATATAGAAGGACATCCCCCATCATCTCCTCTTTTCTGTCTAAATAAAAAGGAAGGATTTAACTTTAGCAAAGTAAAATTGTATATAACAAAATTGTTATCAAGCAAGAGCTATAGTTAACAATATTTAGTTCATTTACAGTTGGCAGAATTTAAAGAAAATATTCTATCATCTATCCTATCTTCATGAGTATAAAGTTTTATATGTAATTTATCTTTTATCATAACTAAGGAAAACTATAACCATAACTATCTGTCTTCAACTCCATCAAAGACCCCAGAAGGATAATATATAAACTCTAGAATTGACAGAGACATCTTGCTGCCTGGAAAGTCACCCAAAGTTTCTCTTTGGTGGTAACATTGGGGCATCCACCTTCCGTTCACAGGCCATAGTGTCTGGTAGACTTTTTAATGAAGCAGAAAATTTGAAGATCTGTTCTGTCTTGTATTGGCAAAGTTCATCAGTTTCTTTCTTCTATAAAGAGGAATTCCAAAAGACCATCCTGTTTCTTGGCAAGTTCAGCAGTCACTCTTTTTTTTTTTTTTTTTTTTTTTGTAATCTGCTTGTCCTGTTTGGACAGTGTGCTTATTGTCAGCAGTTGAGGCAAGGGTAGTTCTTTGCCCAGTAGGCCATTTTTCCACATTGAAACCCGTATCTCCCATATCGAGTTTCTTCAATGTCTATCTTCTTCTCTGATGTAATTGGTGTTGCCAGAAGCAGTTGTGTTTCAGTGTCATGAAAAACCCTAATAAACCATTTTAAATGCCATATTCTGTAGGTCTTTGAAAGGTTTGAAGAATATCTATCCATTTGAAATATATCTCTGTATATCTAGAAAACCTAACCAACATGACTATAAATTTTGACTACTTTAGATGACTGTCTATTACATATTAAATGAGCTATATAAACATAATACCTAAACAAGAGTAGAAATACATATATAACAAAATTGACTTTAAATTTCTATTAATAAACCAAAATCCACACCAATGCAAAGCATTCATTTCTATGTCACACACTTCCACTTGTCATACTCTGCTCTTGCTGAGACCTCTCACAGAGGCAGAGCTCGGGCCCTTCTCTAGCCTTTCCCCACTGATTACCACAGTTACCGCTTTCCTTGTCTTCTTCCTTTCCTCATCCTGTCTGGTCATGGATCCTCGTGCCTGAGTATCTGGGACAACAGGTGTACTCTACTGGGTCAGGCTAGAACGTTTCAACAATGCTAATCAAAACCACTGACTCACTTCCTTAATGCTCCCAGTGAGACTGACTTTCCACTTTTACCTCCCTCCATTACAAGCCCTGAACTAGTTTTTCCAGTACCAGAGTCCCCATCTACTCTAAGACAGGCCAGGCTACCACCTTCCTTGTCCTGTCACTGATTCTCCCTTTCAAGGTTTTCCTACCTTACTTTGCTAAAATGATTTCTGTCCTACTGTTGTCTTTTGAAATCACTTCTCCTAGTAGGGTTCAGCCTCTCGCTGCCTTCTCCAAGTCCTGGATTCCATAGGCAAAATTTATTTCATTAGCACTATCACAGTCTGACTTAAGTCTGCCACAACTGTTTATTATACTTGGGTTTCTAATATCATATCTACTATGCTATGAGGATGAGGGAATTAGAAATATCTATTTCTTGGTGCTATGGATTCAGCGAGTATATCATTAAATGACCAATCAACTACTGAAGAGGATTAGTAGGACTGGCCTTAGATTAATTTATGAACTAGAAAAATTAGCCTCTTGACATGTTCTGCGGAGTTTTACATTTTCGTAGGGGAACTGAGATCTTTAGGCAGAGAAAACCTCAAAGCTCAGGTGTGTGGCCAGGGACTTACTCTTCACAGAGACAACCAAGTGCCTCACTTGCCCTCGACAGAATGGCTCAGGAACACTGGGTGTCTGCTTTTCTGGCGATTGCTTTGTTGAGGTGCAATCGTGGCTCAAATGTCGTGGGAGTAACCAAACACTCTCTGACTGGATTTAAGGTCTACTCCATGACATGGAGCCCATGCCTGACATTGCTTGGGTAGCAAAGAACCTGGGGCTGGATGGAACATGGGCCTAGAGGAAAACCAGATGCTACGGTTCAGGAACATAGCAATAAAATGACTCCTGCTATATTCACAGATCAGTCTCTCTCTCAGCCGTCATCAGAGCAGTTTCTTCTTGCAGTAGATGGGAACTAACACAGAGACCCAGAGAGAGAGAGAGAGAGAGAGAGAGAGAGAGAGAGAGAGAGAGAGAGAGAGAGAGAGAGAGAGAGACTGTGGAACACTCAGTCCTAAATGGGTTGTCTTCAACAAACTCCTCCCCTCAGGGCTTAAGGAGCCATGCAGAAGAGGGGGCAGATAGACTGTAAAAGTCAGAGGAGATCGATGACTTCAAGGAAACAGTGGCTTTCAGACACAACAGGACTGATGCACATATGAACTCACACATAGGACCTGCCCAGGTTCAAGCTAGATGGAAGGTCAGTGTTGAGTGGGGAGTAGACACACATTCCGATTCCTAGGCAGAAAGCTATTTGCGATTGACACCCACTTAACAAAGGAAAACTTAGTTCTCTCCAATGGAATCTCACTCAGTATGTTAGTCACACGTAAGGGCAGGCCCCATTGCTTTGTTTGGATTTTTATTTGTCTTATTGGTCTTTTGCTTGTATATTATGGCTCCCAAATTTGTGTTGTTACTTATTTATTTTTTGTGTGTATGTTTATTGTATTTTTTCCTTTGCATTTTGTTTGATGTTTTGTCTGTTTTCCAAAGAGAGAGAAAGAAAGGGCTGAGTAGGTGGGGATGGAGAAGAATCTGGGAGGGGCTCAAAGAGGAGAAAACATTATCAGAATATATCGTATGAAAAAGATTTCTCAATAAAAAATAATGTGCTTCATTAAAAACAAATCAATGAAAAAGAATAGTGAGAGTTTAAAATGGAAGCCAGGGGTGCATATGAAAACGATTTATCTCTTCCCTTCCTGGTAAGATCCAGCAGTGTCTTCAACAAGTCAAGAACAAGTCAAGAATTTCTGTGGTGAAAGGGTCTGGTCACTTTGCACTAGTGAGGGTTCCCATAGCTGTTCTTGTAAGAGTTAGTTATGCCTACGTTTCAGGAAGTGCAACCTTCTCTCTCTCTTGAGTTTCCCATTGATCCTGGATCGGGAGACTACTGATTAACACCAGATGTTCCTTTTCCTGTGTAACAGGGACACTTGGAATTTTAATATACCCTCTTTACAGGTGTATTAGGAAGCTAATTCTGACACCCAGTGTTTACATTAAAAATCCTCACTTCCTATTCTTTCAGGGAGAACTACCATGAAAGGGATTTAAGGTCATCTTCCTTGGGGGTGATGGCATTCTTCACAACCCTGTAGATAGGTCGACTCCTTCCCTCCTCAGCTATGACAGAGGTTAACATCTGTGTTCCTTACTTTCCTTAGTTCTCAAACATTTTGTCATCTGTTACCACAACTATTCCATGACTCAACAATAATTTCCCTAAATGACTGTGAGACCTTGTTTGGATTTTTAATAAACAGTCACATTCTAATGAGGTCTTCATAAAACTGACTAAATATGTTTAGAAATCATTAGCTTAAATTACCGGTGCAAAAATCTCCTCTGGGAGCCCTGCAGATTTGGTTATGAGACTTCCGGCAGATGGATTCATTCAATACCATGGCAGCGTTGTTTGAATCTCCACACAAGCAGTGTAAATGGGAGTGCCTGGGAAACTGGAGACTGGATAAGACACCGAGTGTCCCTCAGGTGGCCCCATTAAACAGGGAAGACAATCACAACATGTTCCAGTGCCATTTAACTGCCAGGTGTGCGGCTGCTGGCAGGTGCCAGGGAAACTGACAAGGGTCCCTTCCTCGACACGTGGGCTGAAGGGGAATGCACAACAGTGACATGGAAGTCTCAAATAATGACAGGCCCTGGCAGATGTAGCAGGGACCCCACTGCAGGAGAGTGGAGCGTGTCTGTCTTCCACGCCAGGTGCTGCGACAGGGACGGCCTCCCAGTGGTTCCAGCACAGGCAATTAAAGCTTCCTGTTGCTGAGTGCTTGAGGGCAAGAAAGAGTGGAAACAGGTCCCCAGCTCTGATTTAATGAATCGGCAGCAAGTCTGTGTAAACAAACACGCATTCGTGAGGCTCATGGGTAATTCATGAAGGATGCCCCGTGTGTGGTGCACATGTTAAGAAGGTAGCGGTTGCCCTTAAAAATCATGTCATTTTGATTTCCTGGATGGTTGCTGTTGGTGTTTCTATGCATGGAAAATGGGGAGTTGCCTCTAAACAAAGATGCAGCGCTAACAACGGGAAACAGCCCGGAACAGGTCAGGGCCTTTCCCAGATGGGACACAAGCTCTTGTCAAAGCTTCCAAATCCATGCCAGACACTCAACAATAGATGCCATTAATGTCACTACTAATTGAAGACAAGCCCATGAAGGGACGGGAGGCCTCTTCTGAGGCCCCCACACCTTCCCCACCAACCTGGTGAGAGTTTAGGATTTGTTGAAAACAAAACTCAACGATTCTTATCTCTGGCAAGCCTATGGATATAAATTTATGAATAAACCAGAAACCTAATATGCACCCTGCCACCTTCAGCTACATCCCATTGCCTGGTGTCTCCATACTGATTTGGCAAAGCCATTGTCATAAAAACCAGTGACAACCCCTTACAGGGCAGGCCCAAGGGCCTGATGGGAAGCAGGAACAGTGACCGCCACAGTGGGACACTTTCAGTTGTTATATTTATGGGACTGCACCACTTGATATGAAAGCTGACTTCTCAAAAATGTACCTATAGTCTTTTGCACGATATTACTAGTTCTTTAAAAAATGTTTACGGGTGTTCTGCCTGAGTGTATGCCTTGGTGCTGGGGGATGCCGGAAGAGAGTGTCTGATCCTCTGGAACTAGAGTTACAGATGGCTGTGAGCTGTCTATGATTAGTAGGAATTGAACCCTGGTCCCCTGCGAGAGCCATGAGTGCTCTTAACTGCAGAGGCATCTCTCCAGCCATTATGGTTCCATTCACTGTAGTATTAACAGTACAATCTCCTGTCTCTACATCAAAGACCACACTGTTTCTACCCTTCCTTCAAGTAAAGAATTTATCATGTGTAAAGACTTTCCCCTCTTAAGGCTACTGAGTCTGGATAGAGCATACTTGGGAATTTCAGCTAAGGAAAACAAAATACACATGCATATTTAGTCTGAAACACTAGTGGCCCTTGTTATTTTACTGCTTATTCACTTTGCAAAATAACTTACTTCAGCAAACCTAATCTTTAAAATCTGAGGCAGCAAATTCTTTTTTTTGGGGGGAAGTAGCTATTGTAAAAGTCCATGAACCCTGGAAAGCTACCTCCATAGGCCTCACTATGGGATGTGGACATTGCACAAATAAAGCCTGTCTGGGGGACAGCTCAGAGAATGGAGCTTGCCACTAGCTAACCATAGAGGTCTGGAGGTCTGTACAGACAGACAGGAAGTGAGGTAGCCAGCAGAAACAGGATATAAGCAGGGAGAAACAGGAAATCGCTCTCCTGTCTGCTGAGATAATAAGGAGGTGAGGTGAGTTGTGACTTGCTTCTTCTCTCTGATCTCTCAGCATTTCCCTCTATATCTGACTATGGCTTTTTATTATCGAGACCAATTAAGAACTCCATCTACATGTGGAGATTTCAGAAACTGGAATGAGTGTGTGCTTCCTCAGAAGGAATGGAAGACCAAGACAATTCTCTGCTCTGTCACGGAAGACTTCAAAGGTAGACTCTATCGCTCTTTGACACTATCCAGGAAGCCACCCATTCTGGGTGTTTTCTGAGGAGTGGGGAGAGGACAATGAGCAAAATGGTTTCATATCTTAAATGAGAATGAATTCTGGTGCCATTCCCACCCTATAATATTCAGGAAGATCAGGGTTGTTATATGTATCACTGTTGATCTGAGGTTTGAAAATAGAACATTGAAATTAATATCTAGTATTTACTAGGTCCTCATAATGGGTAAGGACTTCTCTACTGGACATGGGGAAACTATTACACAGTCTATATCAGAGCTCTCCAAAGCAGGTGGTCATGGGTGGAATATTTTATATCCCCAGATTCAAATGTTGGGACCTGACTACCCATTTCCCGTGATGGCTATACCTGGAGATGAAGGAGCAAAGATAAATGAAGCTAAAAGGGTGGAGCTCTGATCCGACACCATTGGTGTTGCTGTGAGAAAAGACCTAGGAGCTCACTCTATCCGCCATGCTTATGCTACTTGAAGTCCCGGTGAGGAAGCATCCACGTGAAAACCAGGAGGAGCCTTCTTGAAATTCTGAAATTGGTGACCCTGATGTGAACTCAGCAGCCCCCAAAGCTCTAAGAAAATAAACGGCTATGGTTTATGCCCCTCAGCTCAGGGTATTGTGTCACGCACTCTCTGGCCTGCCGGAAGTGCAGGCACCATCGCATGCCACTCCTGATGCTATGACAGAGTCCCTCTAGGCTGACCACGTGACCACCAGCACCTGCTGGACCAGGCTCCAAGCCAGCTCACCTGCACTCCCACAGCTACCAGAAGCAACAGAATTGAAAGAAAGAAATGGGTTTTCTACCTTCAGTATGGAAAACATTGCTTTGAAAGGTGTTATGTTTTTACGTAATGGACCCATACACCTTCCTTCCCCACCTCAACTTGTCTCTTTGGATAACCTTTGCTGTACAGAAAACTTTACATGATTAAATTTTCAAAAATTCCGATCCTATCCAAGCTTTTGCTATCTTTGAAACAGTCTTAAAAAAAAAAACTACCCAAAGTCTTAAATATTTTTCCTGTATTGTTTTCTATCAGTTTTAAAGCTATATTTGTGATATGGAGGTTTTTAGCTTTTACTTGTTTGGGGCCATTCCATGAGGAAGAGATCTTTTTTCTTCTTTGGGTTCACATGGGAAGCAATGTCCCAGCTGGCCTGATTGGAAAGCTCTGTAATTACATATCTTTCCACTTAGGCCTGCAGTCAACATCTGGGCCCTCTGCTTTGACATATTGGCCCATTTATTTCTTCCTGTCAATTTGTGACACCCATAATTTTCTCTTCTATGGTCTTTGTCTGGGATGGATTTCAAGGTTGTCCCATCCTCAAAAGTCAGATGGAAAAGCAATCTTTCCTTCTCTATTTCCTTAGAATCATTTTTATAAAACACACAAAAGGTATTTGTATTTCATAACTTATAAGGTTAAATAATACAAGATTTGAATATTGAGTACCAATGAACACATTTGTGTCTAGTACATTTTCATGGCAGACTTTTGGACATGCTTCAGTTTTTAAATAATTGTTTTATCAGAATTTCATTTTTCCTTTGGAACTGGTCTTAAGAGACCAGTTCTACAAAATTAGCAAATGTATTAATTTATTCTCTTATCACAAAGCCACTATCCTCTTTCTAATATTGGTAATATCTGGTTTTATTCCTTTTATTTCTGATCTCTTGCCAAAGGTTTGTCTATTTCATGCAACTAGGTTTGTATTTGCTATGATTTAATTCACTTCTCTACTTTTCTTAATTTTCTTTGGTTTTGCTCTGACTGCTTTCTTGAATTAGAAGTCTCATCTAGGGACTTTCATATTTATTTTGCTTGTGTCCTGTGAGTTTATACACTCCTCCCTCAATATCAATGGGGAGTTGGTTCTAGGGTTCCCCTGGGGGCTCCTTTATGTAAACTGCTAAAGCATTTGCATGGAACGTAGGCGATACCCTCCTATATACATGAGTTACATCGTCTCTAGACCGTTCGTGATGCCCAATACAGTGTAATGTCAACAGTGTTGCTATATCGTCTAGGGAACAAAATAAGTCTGTGCATGTTGAATACAGATGAGGTAGGTGTAGGTGTGTGTGTGTGTGTGTGTGTATGTGTGTGTGTGTGTGTGTATGTGTGTGTGTGTGTGTGTATGTGTGTATGTGTGTATGTGTATGTGTGTGTGTGTGTATGTGTGTGTGTGTGTGTGTATGTGTGTGTGTGTGTGTGTATGTGTGTGTGTGTGTATGTGTGTGTGTGTGTGTATGTGTGTGTGTGTATGTGTGTGTGTATGTGTGTGTGTATGTATGTGTGTGTGTGTGTATGTGTGTGTGTGTATGTGTGTGTGTGTATGTGTGTGTGTGTGTGTATGTGTGTGTGTGTGTATGTGTGTGTGTGTGTGTGTGTGTGTATGTGTGTGTGTGTATGTGTGTGTGTATGTGTGTGTGTGTGTGTGTGTGTGTGTGTGTGTATGTGTGTGTGTATGTGTGTGTGTGTATGTGTGTGTGTGTATGTGTGTGTGTGTGTGTGTGTGTGTATGTGTGTGTGTGTATGTGTGTGTGTATGTGTGTGTGTGTATGTGTGTGTGTGTATGTGTGTGTGTGTATGTGTGTGTGTGTGTGTGTATGTGTGTGTGTGTATGTGTGTGTGTGTGTATGTGTGTATGTGTGTGTGTGTATGTGTGTGTGTATGTGTGTGTGTGTGTGTGTATGTGTGTGTGTGTGTGTATGTGTGTGTGTGTGTGTGTGTGTGTGTGTGTGTATGTGTGTGTGTGTGTGTGTGTGTGTGTATGTGTGTGTGTGTATGTGTGTGTGTGTGTGTGTGTGTGTGTGTGTGTATGTGTGTGTGTGTATGTGTATGTGTGTGTGTGTATGTGTGTGTGTGTGTGTGTGTGTGTGTGTGTGTGTGTGTGTGTGTGATGAACCTACTGTTGGTTGAGTTCATGGCCATGGGGCCCACAGACATGGATGGTCACTCTCTGTGACACTTTTTTGACCTTACATTAGGTCTTATTTCAACCCATGAATTTGGCAGAGTTCGCTTTCCTGGGATCTTAAGGGAAGATGGAGCAATGTCCCTGTCATTCTCCACGGCATCTCTCTACTCTCCTCTCTTTCCCACTTCCTCCCCGAGTTTGCCTTTTACCCAACCATCCACGCCCCCAGCTTTGGATTTTATGTCAACACTGAGGGCCCAAGATGTGATCTCTTGACTTCCATGAGCTTCAAAACCAGGCTGCTTCTCACTGAGATGGACACAGTGCTCCTCTGCCTGTTTTCAGGTACATTATAGTCTCCAGCCCTGTCTGTACATCAGGTCTGCGGTAGTTTTACTTTCTTGAGTATTAAGTTGCATATTTTAAACGGGTCTATTTACATACCCACGCTATGAATATGAATCATTAAAAATAAACATGGTTCATCTAGAATTTCAAGATGTCTGTGGATGGTCATATGATCTAGTCTGGCATCTTTTCAGTGTATCCCACTTACTGAGATCTTCTTCTGTTTGTTTGCGCCTCCTGATAACTTCCAGAAACCATAGGGACCACCCTCCCCCTTTAAGGTTCTTGCTTCAATAACTCAATTCTAGGACAACTACCAAGCTGCCTTTGCTGGGTATAAATACCGACTTCCCTAAGAAGTGATGGGCTCTTCATTTGGGCTGAGTGTCACCAAGGAACTGAACCCATTATAAGGAAGTTGTACCCTTTTTATTTTCTCATTTAAAACTTGTGCTCTGGAGGTAATCTGCTAAGATTACCACCGCTCTTCAGCTTCCTGGGTAAACAAAATGAAAACCCATAAACAGTCGCTAGAGACAGGAATATAAGAACTCTGGGGCATAAGAATTATGGTTCCAGTTTGATAGGTTATGACACCAAAGCACACTGAAGCGTGACAGCATGCTGGGTTTCTAATCCACAGACAGGTCCCAGAAATGCACATTGTTTTTAGAACCAATTCCCCCGACTTACAGAAGGCTATCATGTGTATTGTGGCACCCATGGTGGTTTGACACCCAACCACCGGCATTGATGCTTAGAGGTATTTCTGTGTGCCCAATATAGCTCAATAACGACAAAATCCTGAGTGTGCTCCCTGTCTGTTGCTATTGCAACAAATGGAAGCCATTTGATGTGCTTACTGAAAATGCATAAACTACTGTGGTAAGCAACGGGAGAAGCTGGGTGGTTAAGATTTCTTTCGGAGCATATGCAATACTTCAAGAGTGTGGTTCGTGTCTCCCCTGTCACTCACCCAGCAAGGGACCAGAGGGCATTTGCAGGGGATGGCCAGCTTACCCTTCCCACTTCCACGAGATTGGTCACCATGATGATGCTCGCAGTGTTCTCATGCCACACCATCCTCCAGAAGTCATAGATGGTCTCCTGCATGGGTCCTGCAGCAAAACAGAACTGGGGTGTCATTTTCCACTGGAGCACTGATGGGACTTCAAAGTCGTCTCTGCATTTCCACATACAGACTCTAGGCTTTTTCGCTGGACGCCTCTCTGCAGCAGCCATACAGAAAAGAACTCTGTCTAAGAGTGTACTTATAGCAAGAGCCGATGTTCCATTCATGGCTGACGCTTTTTTCATGTCTCCCAATATTATCTGCATTTTGAGTTCTCTTTACTCCTCTTAAACTACTACCGTGAAAGAAAGTGATTTCTCCATCATTTAGTTATTTATCTCCATAATACTCAAGAGTGGAATTAAAAAAAAAAAAAAACTGGCTAACATTACTCTTGCTGCTAACAATTGGCAGCTATCCCGGGGAAGTGGTATTCGGAATGAAATGAGCCTCTGTAGGAAAGATGGCCTTTTCTTGTTTCTAATATTTTTTTCTTCTTTGGTGCCATCAGTCAAATGAATCCATTTTCTCTTTCCACACGACTTTCTCTAAAGTGAGAGAGAAGCTAAGAGGCTAAAGCAGCTGCTCTCCTTCCCATGGCACATGGAACTTCCTGGCAGGATGTGGCCAGGCACCTGCCACCTTACCCCTTGAGATGTGAGCATTCAGAACTCTTTCCTGTGGCTTAGCAAAAAAATTCCCCCAAAACCCACCAAAAACCAAACCAAACCAAAACACCATATGGGTGGGAATATGAGTTACAAAAACGCCCATGCTGACATCACAGGTACAGAAAGCTGGGATTTAAATGTTCTTTTAACTCAAACTTTTATTTTTAACATGCGTATAGTAGACTTTGATAATATCCACCCTGTCAAATTCTCCTTGGTGCTCCCCTCCCCATGCCCTATTCCTCTTCTTCACTTATTTTTAAAACACAACTCATTGAGTCCAGTTAGCTCTGCCTGAACATGCATGAGCATGACACCAGTCGCCAGAGCTTAAAAAATAATAGCCAAACTGCCTCAAGCCCATGCGTACTGAGGCTGTAAAATTGACTGCATAAAGAAGACAAGGAAAAATGCAAGGGGAGGAGAGAAAAGCTAGTTTAAAGGCCCGGCGAGGCATAGCCTCTATGGAACATCACATGAACATTCAGACAGGCATAGACCTGCCGCCCTCTTGCACTAGAGTGTCTTGGCACTGGGGGTCTTGACTTTTCAGGTGTTTGAACTTGAGGGGTGTGACCTGGGATAAATTACTTGAGCCTCCGAGTTGCCTTCTTTAGGTGGCAATGCTAACACCTTTCTTGAGGACCCTTGGAGTGCAAACATCTTATTAACAACGAAGCAGCCGAGGGGAAACAAGGTGTATTTGTTGGTGTTCATCTCTATTTTGCGTCTGGACACAGCAATAGCAGCATGCCGAGGGCTCCCCTCAGGCATCATCCCGCTCCTCTGGACAATTATCAATAGTTACCGTGCAGAGTCTCTTGTTCCATCTGTCCAGACTCTTCCCTTTGCCCCCAGCACACATATCATCCCCCCTATGCTGTCCAGAGAACATGGCCCTACACTCCTGCAAAAGCCAACCCAGTTGTCCTAGGTCTGTGTCAAACCCCTTTGGGGATGGGGACACACATGCCACCTTCTGTGAAGTGACACTGGCCATCTCGGGCCATTTCCTGGCACATTCATGCCGTTCTCTGCTGCAGGACTTTAGTGACGTTAATCTCAGGCTACAGAAGGGACAGGGAAACCTCAGCCTCTATCAATCACTCATCCCTCGCTTTTGGCGTGAACCTAACAGCTCGTTACTTATTCAGTAGGAAAACTCTGCATTGAGTCGATCTCTGTGCAGAGTCTCCCCCCAGTGTGAAGAAAGCCCTGATACAGGGCCTCGGGCCTGTGCCACATACTGAAACATGAAGCAATAGTTCTGATGACCATGACTACAGTAGATGGGCCAAGGGTTCGGGCATCTTCAAGTTCCCCTACCTATGTCCCCAGGAGATTTCCCAGGCATATTTGAGACCAGGATACTTTGTTGGGCTTTTCAAAGTGCCTCTTGCTTAGTCCTTCATAACGGCTCACCCCCTGTGATTATTTAATTGAAATCTCCTATGGAGGGAACACAGTGTCTGGGTTCCTTATAGAACCCCTGCCACGCTGGGCGTTGGTGGCGCAGACCTTTAATCCCAGTACTCGGGAGAGCCTCCAAAAGCAATACAGAGAAACCCTGTCTTGAAAAACCAAATAAATAAATAAATAAATAAATAAATAGAAGCAGTGTGAGTGTGTGCGTAAGGCTGGTGCACGAGGCGTACGAGTGACCAGTCCTGGTTTTGACTCCCTTCTACGACCATCTGCAGAAGCTAAGGAACTATGGGCTTTATTTACCTCTTCTAATGCTGAAAAGGGTCATCCTTGGGGCTCATTTCAGACCCAGTGGGCCTATAGCTTGGTCCTCAGGTACTGCCTTGGGGAATTGATGTGGAACTGTTATTCCTGGCTTATAAGCAGATCAAAGCTCCAAGTTCAGGCTTTGCTTTTCAACTTTAGCTCAGCCCATTCCCCTGGTGGTCAAAGAAAATGCCTTCTTGCCAGCTGTTCTCCCCCGAGCACTGCTCTGAGTCTACCGATGAGCCTATCCCATCTCTAGGGCCACTGGGAATTTCTCTAAGTGCACAGGGACCTGATCGATTCTGGGTGAGGAATCCAAAACAGCAGGCAAAGAGGGGCTCTGCAAGCCATCCCTCTCAAATTCTGAACAGGTGTGACCCACATCTCTGCATGGGATTTCTGCTGCTTCTGGCTGAGTGGGAGCAGAACGGGACAGAAGGTGAGGTCAGATGTTGTCCTCCTGCAAGACCATGTCATTTGAAAGGTAATGTCTAGAAATTTCAACAGCACATCAGTAGCTCATTCCATTTCCTTCACATTGGCCGGCACACTGGGAAGGAAATGTGTGTGTGTGTGTGTGTGTGGGGGGGGCAGGCAGCTCACCACCACCCAGCCTTGCAAAGAAAGGCTGTAATACAATCAAAAACCCAAGTGAAAGACAGTCAAGGATGGATTCTATTGTGTAAGATGAGTTCTCTAGTTCACAGAGTAAGGGATATTACAAATTATAATTTCAAACCCTGGCTGGCAACCTACACCATGCTCCTTTCATGTTGGAATTTCTATACAGCCCGTTTCCTTGTTAACTATAGCTGCTGAGAAGTCAGGGTCCTCTGGACACTCACAGTGGCTCGTTTAGCTTTTAAAAGCAAGGCAGAAATACCAACGCTGCTCCAGGATACACAGAATACAATTTAACATATTTTGAGGGAGTTTTGAAGTATTTTAAGTGCATTATCTCATTAAGTTTAAAATTTACCATCCTAAGAAACGAGACTGACTGTCCCTGCCCTGCCATCAGATCACAGACAGACAGGCTCTGAGAAGCTCAGGAAGTGGCCGGATTGTACAGCTAGTGTGCCATGGAGTTGAGATTGTCCTTTCCCCCCTTCCTCTCCCTCCCCTCCCCTTTCCCTCCTGGATTCCTTTCTTCCCAAGACAGGGAGGGTCTCACAGCAGCTGGCCTCTAACTCACCACCCCCTAGTTGAGCCACTCAAGCACTAGCATGAAGAGGCTGAGGGTAGCTTAACTATTCCATCTCAGGGCTTCCAAGAGGAATAACTTAGCAAGACAGGTGTGTACCCTGAGTCTCAAGTGGAAGAGAGCAGAAAACCCCATGTTGCCCACACAGAAAAGCCCTTTGCAGTCTGGTTTTACATCAGGTCAGTTTTCTCCTTTAACATGTTTGTTGGCCTCCTGCTGAGACAGAAACAGCTCTCACCTTCACAGCAGCTAAGAGCTCAGGAGTTTCTCTGGAGCTCCCAGCTCTGCAGAGCCACCCAGAGTTCTTAACAGAGCACAGGAATCCTGTCTCCTGCCCTTCAGTGACACCTACCTACCTCTGACAGCAGCAGCCTTGACATGTAAAATGCCCAAGTGGCTCACACCCTCCCTGCCCCCTCCATCTCTCAGCCACACCCCACCCACAGACACACACACACACACACACACACACACACACACACACACACACACACACAGACACACATATACACACACAGACACACACACACACATACACACAATGAAAACCAACAAACTCGACCCTGCTAATCTGCTGATTGCCATTTCCTAATAGGTATAGAGCACAAACAAGGCCAAACCTGTTCTTTCCCCCAGGCCTCTTTGTGGACCTTTCCCTGTGTGACACTCAAAGCCCACATTTCATACCTGTTTCAATTCAGTAGGCACTCGGGAGGCAGAGGCAGGCGGATCTCTGTGAGTTTGAGACCATCCTGGTCTATAAGAGCAAGTTCCAGGACAGCCTCCAAAGCCACAGAGAAACCCTGTCTTGGGGGAAAAAACAACAACAACAAAAACAACAACAAAAAACCCAACCAACCCAACCCAAAACAAGCAAGCAAACAAACAAAACCCCAAAAACCACACAAACAAATCAATTCAGTAGGCTAGAAATCACTTCTTCCCTCAGCCAATGTTCCAAGCCCTCACAAGCACCAGCTCAGCCTCAGCCTGGTTTTGGAAGCTAGGTATTTTGTCTGGGATCCTTTTAGCAACACCAGGGGGCAAGGATGAGAAACAGCAGTACGTCCCCCACTTTCCAGAGGCCTGCCATTGTCTAAGGAAGAGATAATTCTAAGCACAGGTCCTCTCAGAGCAGGTGCAGTGCAGCCCATTCTCCTGAACAACTTCCAGCTGAGACCTGCAGGGCCTTGGGGACACAGACACCTTCCTTCCAAAGACAGCAGAATGGCTTTGCTAGTATTATTCCCCAGTGCTTACTGTCTACGTGGACTCTTCAGAAAGCTGCCTTCTGAAGTAGCCTGCATGCCTAATTGCCTTTCTTGAACTAAACAAGACCTTTGTTCATCTCCATGTGGTTGTGGGCATTGCCCAGGAGTAAAAACAACAGGAGTGAAAAAAAAATACAGCTGGGATATTGACCCTAGGAAGACAGGCTCCCTGCCTTCCCAGAGACCTTGCTGTGAGGGTCAGACTTGGTAGTTTTGCTTCACTGTGGGCGCCCTGAGTGAAGCACTCCAGAAGAGGAAGAAGCAGCAATGATTACCTCATAAGTGGAACCCGACTATCTTACAGGGAGCTCATTCTCTTCCATTAAATGCAGGGGTAGTGTTTCATGTGTTTGCCTTCAGATTTGGAGATTTGGTTTATTTTGATCTGTGTAAGACAGTTGAGATATATCTAACACATATAAAAAAATAATCATTTCAGTTACATAGATCCTCAATTTATCTGGGAAGATATGTAATATTACCGGCCTGCAATTGATAAGCTCACATGCTTGAGAAAAGGTTTATGTTAATTAGTTTTATGTGTGCATGTGTGTATGTGTGTGCATTCATGTGTGCATGCATGCATCTGTGTGTGCGTGTGTGCCTGTGTGTTTATGAGCATGTGTGTGTGTGTGCCCGTACCTGCATGTGTGTGCGTGTGCGTGTGCCTGTGTGTGTGTGTGTGTGTGTGTGTGTGTGTGTGTGTGTGTGTGTGCATTCATCCACACTCCACAGATCACACGTGGAGGCCAGAAGACACTTACGAAAGTTGGTTTTCTCCTTCCATCATGTGCATCCTGGGGACTGAACTCAGGTCTCTGGGTTTAAAGGTAAATGGTTTTCCTTGAGGAGACACCTTGCATGTCCTTAGTTTTAGATATAAATTCAAAATTCTGAAAGAAAGCCATGTGTTTTTTTTCAAACTTTCTTTTGTGGCTACAAGAAGGATGTCTGGAGCCTGGAAACTCTAAATGGATCAAGTGTAGATGCAGCGGGTAGAAAGGTATCACACTAGTGTATAAGCGGGGCTCTGCTACTAAAGACTTCGCTAAGCCTTCTACCCGAGCCTCACGAAGAAGACTGAGGGTGAAGACTGGGGTAGCAGGGCCTGGTCAAGGTGGACCGTCCCGCAGTTGTGACTTTTACCATTTGAGAGAGGAGGGGACACACAGGGACAACTGTCCTGAAGGATCCCATGCCTGGCAGGGCCGGGAGAGTCAACAGGAGAGGGCGTAGTTAAGGGTTTGAAACTGCACCTCAGAGATTCCTACCCAGGTGGCTCAGCTGTCACTGTGAACCACAGAGAAGAGCTGAGGTGAGGAACTGCCTCAGGGAGCTGAGGGGAGCAGATTTGGGGCTAAGTCCAAGGGTCACCTGAGCCTCTCGCTATTTCAGATATATGTCAGTGTCCAGAGTAGACACAGGAAACTGGATCCTGAGAAACAGAGATACAGAGAACACAAATAGAGTCTAACAAGAGAGGGAGCCACGTTTATTCAGAGGAGAAATCTGGAACTGGGAGGTGGCTCAGTGTGTATCAAAGTGCTTGCCACACAGATGGATGACCTGAGTTCAATCCTTGGAACCCAGTGGTGTGTATCTGTAATCCCAGGACTCCTAGGAGGAAACTGGGGAAGTGGAGACAGGAGAATTGGCCAGATGCTTGCTGGCCAGCTAGCTAGTCTGGAGAAAACAGCACAGGACATGGAGCAATGGAGACATGCCAGAGAGAGAGAGAGAGAGAGAGAGAGAGAGAGAGAGAGAGAGAGAGAGAGACACCTCCAAAACTACGTCTGTCCTGCACAGGGTGTCTCTCTCTCTTTCTCTCTTAAACGGATAATTAAAAAAATTAAAGAGGAAGTGTTATTTACAAAAGCAGACAGGTGGAGTTTGAAGCCCACTATGGTACACTGCGACCTTTAATGGGTGGCGATATCTAGCTAGGGGCTGTCCCGTATCAAGATGGATGGCTGATGGTGTGGATTGGGGTCACAGAAGTGATCCAGAGGCAGAGGGATGGGGTGGGATACCGAGGTGGCAAAGCCACAGATGATCCAGGGTACTGGGCTGACGCTGGCCCAGCCTAGGCTTTGGGGGGCTCTGGGGTACAGACTCATTCTACCAGAATGATGTAAGGTGCAGCATGGGTGTGAAGAGAGCCAAGCCTGGTATTATGCACTAATTGTAAAGCTCCTGCTATGTACTTAAAAGTGGCCCTAAATTTTTGATCCATTTATTAGTACTGTTGCCATTGGCGATAAACTAAAATAGATATTATAAAGTTGGTTATTCAACAGTCAGAGAATTAGACATCCCTTCGGTGGCTTCTGAGTAAGTTCTTATTGCAAAACTTCATGTGAGTTTTCAGCATGACACTGCCACAACACTCAGACTCATAATTTCATATTTAGTGTCTTTTCATTTTTTTGCAGAGGCCAAACGTAAAAAGGTAAAATGTGCCACTGCGCCTTACGGGCTGAAGTGATAATGGTGACAGGGAACACAGCTGGCTTTTGCATTAATAACCCTGAACACCACTTATTTGATAGCTGCATTTGCTCTCCCCTGAGGCTACTTATGGCAAAGAGTAGAATTTTATGAAAAATCTTTGGTTTTAGCTGTAGAAAAAAGGGGGGAGGAGGCAGAATTGAAATGGCTGGGTGCATGGGGTACTGTGTGCTCATTTCCCAAACACACAGACTGCCACGAGAAAATGACTAAAAGGAGCCAGGTAAGTCTGCAGTGCACAAGAGGCCAATGTAGAGTTATTCTGTGGGGAAAACTGGAGAGTATCTGATTGAAAGTGGACATGGTTGCGTGACAAAACATTGATTTCGAAGCACATCACTAAAGCAAACAAAACAAAACAAAAACAAAAACCTTCCTGTGTAGAATTGTGTGGTTATTGTTCGCCAGTCCCCTGGAATTTTAACTGGTGAGTGTACAAGAGGAGGAGCTTGGCATCAAACAATAATAAAACACCTTTGTAGAAGTAGTGTCGGCAGCTGTGACTTAAAGAGTGGGGTTTGACAGCATTGCCATTTTATAAATCCCCAGTTTCCACACAATGGCGAATCCCCGCTGTCCCTGCAGGAGGCTCACTGCCCATGGCTCGCTCTGACAGCAGGTACAGGCTCGCTTTCTGTACTTGCGTGTGTGTTACTCTTCTCACACCCAGAGCCTGGCCCACGTTTCCTATGGTATCTTTCAGTCATGTTTTCCCTCTACACCACCTTGGCCATATACTGACCGTGGTTTTCACCCATACCCCGATGTTTAAGGCTGAAATAGGAAATGCAGTGATTTGTGCTTTTCTCTGACTCCTTTCTCAAGGGCTGTTTGTGTCTGGGTGTCATGAGAATACATGAACCTCTAATTCAACAGTGAAAGGCTACATTGGCTTTAATTAGGAGCAAGTTCTATGAATATAAGCCACCTGCTCATACGTGCATACATACATCCTCAGAAACTTCTGTGATTTCAGTTATAACTCTTATTTAGATTAGTAACTGTTTTTACCCCCTTCATTTTCTCAATTAAAAACAATTGGGAAATACTCTAACATACAAAGTCTGGAGGATTACACAGCCCACATTGGTCTTTCTGACACGCGTATATGTTCATGTTTGTATGGGGGTTTGTGGAGACCTGTGGACCTGACATGTGTGTGCGTGTGTGTTTGAGACAATGTCTTTCCGTGACTGTATCCTCACCATGTAGGCCAGGCTGGTTGGTATTGTCTGTGCCTGCCTTCCATATAACCAGTGCTGGGACTGCAGGCACAATGCCACTATGCATTGTGTGAGTTTTTTATGTCAGTTCTGGTCCTCCTGCTTGCAAGGCCAGTAGTCAACCTCCTGAGCCATTCCCCAAGCCCCATATTTGATGTGGGATAATGATCTACTTCACTGTAAAGATTTGTCACTGGTATTAGTTTAATAAAAACATTGATTGGCCAGTAGCCAGGCAGGAAGTATAGGCGGGGCTACCAGACTAGGAGGATTCTAGGAAGAGGAAAGGCAGAGGCACAGTTGCCAGCCACAGAGGAAGTAAGATGAGAATGCCTTACTACTGAGAAAAGGTATGAGGCTAAACACAGATAAGAATTATGGGTTAATTTAAATTGTAAGTGTTTGTTAATAAGAAGCCTGTTTATAATTAATATAAGCCTCTGCGTGTTTATGTGGGACTAAAGGGCTACAGGACCAGGTGGGATAGAAACTAACATCTACACATATTTCTTTTAATAAAGATATGCTCAGCCGGGTGTTGGTGGCTCACACCTTTAATCCCAGCACGTGGGAGGCAGAGGCAGGCAGATCTCTGTGAGTTTGAGGCCAGCCTGGTCTACAGAGTGAGTGCCAGGATAGGCTCCAAAGCTACACAGAGAAACCCTGTCTCAAAAAAAAAAAAAAAAAAAAAAAGGTATGTTCAACTGACTGTCACGGTCTTCCTTAGAAGTCCAAAGACAGATTAATTCTAGTCTTTACTTTCCCATTTTAAAAATATTGTCTAACATTAGGTATAATAGGTTTATCCCTCTACAATTAGCCATTATTATAATTCTGTTCTTCTCTCTTATGTTTTATATACTCCCATGGTTTTGTTTTTCTTGTATTTATCAATTGATTACCAGAATAAAGTTTGGACATTTCTGCAACATTACTAACTACATCTTAGGTCCCAGTAAAACATTTTAAAACATGAAGAAATTTTTAAGACTGTAAATTGAATTTCTGAATACTACCTTCCTTTGCCCACCCAGAACCCCTATATCTTTACACAACAAAATGAAATCGTATCTTTGAGGTCTAATTGTGTGGTGGGTGGTGTTGTTTGTATGTGCACACTACATGCGTGTGCTTGTGTGAGAGCGTGGGCATGGGCAGGCTTTCCAGTTTGTGACGAAGCTAACTGTCTACTTAACCCTAATTTACCCCTGTTCAAAAGTCCCCAGTGGTGATGACCTCTGTACTTTGAAGGGGATACAGGATGTGGGTGTAGCACAGCGATTCTTTTTGGGACAGGAAGGGTGACTGGTGCAGAATGTATTGCTTTCATGATCGTCTCTGGGTGTCCTGTGGGTGTGCACTGCGTGTGGGACAAAGCCTGACTTATCTCTGCCACTGACAGTTGTGTGTCAGCATTGGGAACATTGCAAGGTGGGCAGAGTGGTAGCTAATGTTGACTGAGGGGCTGCTGGCGAAGCTGGCTTCAAAGCTGCATACACCCACTAACTGTGAAGTAACTGTTAGTATTCAGGCATCTGTACTGGCCTGTCCTTGGGGTTCTGACAGGATTCACCCTCGGCTACAGCCACTAAGAGCACCACCTGTGCACATCCACTATGTTCCCTTTTAAAAGGGCCCCGCCCACCTCCCTCCCACCCTCCCTCTCTGCCCTCTTCTGGCTGTCTGTTCCCCTCCCTCCTTCCCCCCTCCCCTGTCTCTCTGCCCCTTTCTCCTCTCTCCTGTGGCTCCTTTCTTCAGAGGCCTGTCTCCCCACTCCCATTTCCCTTTTATGATCCCTTTTCCTAATTAAAAAGGAAACCCCTCTGTTTGAACACTGTCCCATGGCATCTTGCACCGATTTTCTTAAATTACAACAGTAACCATATAGTAACTGTACAGTAACCACCTCCTTTAGGGCTTCTCTGGGTGGAGGGTGTCTTGGACACCAAGACCAACACCCGACACCAAGTGTATCGGAAGGAATGTTAGGGCCAACCGTCAGAGATCTGACTGTGAGCACGATGCGTAGGCAAAGTATAGTTAGGAGTGAAATCCGTGGCGGGGAACTGCCCACATCACTTGGCATGGCAATGTCTCAGAGTGGTCCTGGGAACCCCATCTAGATGGACTGTTAGATGGATTGTTATTTGGATTTATTCTCTATGGACTGCAATCAGCACTGTTCCAGAATCGCGCTCCACAGCAGCTGACCAAGCCCGTTTAGCTTGCAGTGGTACCCCTGTGCCCGGGAACACTGTGGGAGGCGGAGGCAGACAAAGCAGATCTGGTACAGACTGGTCCCCTGATGAACAACCGTAACACAGGCAAGAATCAAAGGCATGGTGCTTGGCACGTAGCAACAATCTGTCTATGAGGCAGAGCCAGGAACTTTTGGTCCCTGATCCCTGGTGTAGGTTGCATGCCACGTCCAGGGGAGCTGGGAGGAGGCACAGGACAAAGCGACACATGTCTGCAACACAGCAGCCTTCCCTGGCTGTGGCTCAGTGCCTTCATCAGTGTTGGTCTCCACAGAGAACTCCCAGAGACCGAGGCTGGGTACTTGAGCAGGCTGCAGGGAAGGAGCAGGGAGAAGGTGATCAAGGAGAGAAAGAGAACAGCAGCTCTCAGTTGGAGTGGTTTGGCACCCAGAGGACCTGGCTGCCTTCTGTCACAGAGAGCAGTGGAGGGAAAACCTGCGTCCACATGCCAAAGGAATAAAGGCTTTCATGAGTTTCCATCCTCTTTAATTAAGCCTTCCTCAGTACACAAGTGGGATCCTCTTTTATTTAACAAAAAAGAGACTCGATCTAATAAATGAATAAAATAGAGATAAATTGGTTCCCTAGACACAGCTGAGGGCAGGGCCTCACAAACGTTCTAAGGCAGTGTAGGGCTCAGCACCAGGAAATTTCTAGCAGTGAATTTTAGATGAGAAGCTAAGAGACAGAGGAAATTGAATTGGCACTCATTTTTTTTTTAACCCACCAAATAGGTCAGATTAACTGTCTAAGGAGCCCCTAGACTGTACAGCAAGCCCACACAAAGTAGCCATCATGCTACTATCCCAAGACAAACTCCACACTGCCATGTCGAGGTCACTGGTGACTTTGTAACCCTTGCTGAGCCCAGTGTTTGGTAGAGGAGCATGGCTGCTTGTTGACCTTCAAGTGGCCTGGCATTTTAAAGGAATGGCTTGGCTTTGCAAGGTCCATGGTGTTGAGGCCAAGGAAAGCCAGCACCATGGAACATATATGGAAATAACTCCTCACAAAGGGATGAACCTGGAAAAAAAGAGGTGGCCTCATGTATACATGTATCTAATCCCCTGTTGAACAAAATGTCCCTTAGGAGGGGAAGTCTGTCACATGGTGCAATGCTACTTGTGAGACTTTCTGGTACCTCCGGGCCCCTCAGGTGAGCACTGTACAAGCTCCTCTGAATTCTGACTGTCAGTCCACACAGTTGGTAGCTACTTCTGCATACATGATTCAGGAAGGCATATAGGGACAAAGGTCACATAAATACATTTTTTTCCCTCAAGTTCAAACTCTTTCCACTAAAAATCCCCCCAAATCAAAGAGGATAGACTGGGAAATGAAAAAGATTTCTTTTTTAAATTAAAAAGTCTTTTTTTTTAAAGCCAATTCTAAAACTTCATACTTTGTGTCTTTTTTAGCTTCAAATAAGGTATAAACCTAAATTCCTCTTAAAGATTTAAAAAGCTTTTGATGTGGTGGTTTCAAATTTAGTACGTAAAACAGACCATGCAATGTTCATCTCTTTGTGCCTGGCTGATTTAAAATAACACATTTTCAAAAATCTGTCCATTCATCAATAGACTCATTGGTTCCATATCTTGGCTATTATGAGTGGTGCTGTAGAGAACATGGATGAAGATCTTTAATGTCCTTCCACAAAAGGATGCTCACCATCTGGGATGATGGACATTCTAATTACCCTGGTATGATTACTTGGCAATGAATATGTAGATCGAAACACTATGTTCCATAAACATATCAAGATTAAGAAAAAAGACAATGTAAAATTACAAAGAGCATTTATGCACGGTTATTCCCAATCTGTATATTATTCTGTATGAATTAAGCTTAAGCTCCATTTTTTAGGCACATACTTCTGTCCCATAAGAACATAGGTGGCCGGGACCTCAGCCCTCTGTTTATCACTTTTCTTTTTAGTCTGAACATGTCTTTAAGTGTTCTCAGGGCAAGTTTATAAGGAATACAGGCCTGAGAGGCACCTATGAATATAACTTTGGATATAAACTTGGGTTGTTAAAAGGAATTTTCTGGGTAAACTGTCACTACAACTGTATATTCTAAGAAAGCCAGAAACAAGTGTTTGCAAGATGTTTCTCCCATAGATGTGGCTGGGACCTTTAGTTTGTTGATCACTGTGGGGAAATTACACGTATTTTTTTTTTTTCTTTTACAAAGCCTCTGCCTCTTTAGTGTTGGAAGCTGAAGAGTACTCCATTCACTAGGCAATGTTTTTAAACAAGTCTCAAACAGGACAAAACAAATGAATCCACAACATGACCTGCAACTGGCTGACGATGTAGGAACCACTCAGCCAGGAAAAACAAGACCAAGGGTAACAGAGAAGTTAGAGGTGAAGAGAGAGGCACATTGGTGGGGGCAGGGGGCAGAGAAACAAAAGCTGCCAGTGAAGGCTGAGATTTTCATGAAACAAAGCAGTTCTTTCAATTCTACACAGAAATAATTTCAAGTGGTCACCTCCATTTGGAGGCTAGGATGTGGGGACAAATGCTTCTTCACAGACTACGGTATGTGGAATGGGTACTGGAGCCCTCAGAACCCTCCACTTGGAGAATGGCTGCCACTGAGAGCAGCTTTGCATTGTCTTAGGCCTGGGGGTGGATTCTGAGCTGGGAAAGCAGAAACTAGCTCATCTTTCTGGAACAGAGAGCACGTGAAAGAAATGCACGAGAAAACCAGCTTCCTGCCCTCACAGGAAGCAGTCCTCACCAGATCCCTGCCCTCACAGGAAGCAGTCCTCACCAGATCCCTGCCCTCACAGGAAGCAGTCCCCACCAGATCCCTGCCCTCACAGGAAGCAGTCCTCACCAGATCCCTTCCCTCACAGGAAGCAGTCCCCACCAGATCCCTGCCCTCACAGGAAGCAGTCTTCACCAGATCCCTGCCCTCACAGGAGGCAGTCCCCACCAGATCCCTGCCCTCACAGGAGGCAGTCCCCACCAGATCCCTGCCCTCACAGGAGGCAGTCCCCACCAGATCCCTGCCCTCACAGGAGGCAGTCCCCACCAGATCCCTGCCCTCACAGGAGGCAGTCCCCACCAGATCCCTGCCCTCACAGGAGGCAGTCCCCACCAGATCCCTGCCCTCACAGGAGGCAGTCCCCACCAGATCCCTGCCCTCACAGGAGGCAGTCCTCACCAGATCCCTGCCCTCACAGGAGGCAGTCCTCACCAGATCCCTGCCCTCACAGGAAGCAGTCCCCACCAGATCCCTGCCCTCACAGGAAGCAGTCCCCACCAGATCCCTGCCCTCACAGGAAACAGTCATCACCAGATCCCTGCCCTCACAGGAAGCAGTCCTCACCAGATCCCTGTCCTCACAGGAAGCAGTCCCCACTAGAGTGGTTTTCTACGCTTTGGGTGGCGGAGTCTCTTTAATGTCTGCGCCCTCTAGAAACCTTCTCTCTAATGTCTGTCACGTTCACAGTGAAGTTTGCCCCCACATGCAAATCCCCCAGAGCTTCAGGTTTCTCCTCTCACGTAATGGACCAAGGTGACAATCAGGCACACTGGGTGGTGGCGGGGTGCGGGGTACGGGGGTGGGGGGGGAGACTGCAAGTGCAAAGAGGTGCAGTGCTGAGTCAATGGTTTACAGGAAACGGGCTTTTTCTAACGACATGGAAGGAGAAGTGTTCCATGGAATAGGAGCTGGCGGCCCTTACCTGAAGAAAGAGACAGGCATGTCACTGGGGCTATGACAGCTAAGTATTCGGTGAGGCAGAGGCCTGCGGGCCGGAGTGACTTCCCCTCCCCCCCTGGCTGAGTCAGAGTGTGGCTTCTGGTCCGCCCCTCTCTGCTTGTACACTCATGCCTTCTCGTATTTCTACCAAGAGTCCGCATCATGCCAGCTGCCCACCAAATCAATGAATGATCCCTGTCACTCTCTCTCATGTCCTGGTTCTGAAACAACCTTCTGCCGCCACCTGTCCTCTTCTTCCTGGCTACAGAAATAGAATGTCCCTGCCAGGCTGTCCCCACTGTTTGCCTGACAGGCACAGACATTTATTTCTCCCTGGTGTTTTTCTTCTCTAGATCTACCTATGTGACAGTGTAGCTTGACATCGTCCGGCATGGCAGCCATTATCAGTCTCAGCGTGAGGAGGTGGGGAGAAGGCCAAGGGTGTGAGTCACAGGGTCCGTCTGGATGCTGACTCTATCAAGGTGATGGTCTCGAGGGATTGTGCCAAGGCTTCTTAAAGATGTTCCGTTCAGCTTTCTCCAGGTAGGAGAAGGTGAAGCCCGGGCTCTAGATTTTACTAAAGAGTGCTTCCAATTGTATTTCCTGGTTAGCGAGGCACACTCTGTGTGGGCTCAATGCATTCTCACGGACAGGAGGTAGTTTTATGTTTATATGGTGTCTGTTAGTCTCTTGATGCCACGGCATTGACCTTCCTCACCCTGAAGCTACACACTCTCTTAAGAGCAACCAATGGCCTACATGTGTCTGTCATTTACATGATGAATTTAATCCTCATTGGGGTCCATTCTGTCTGTCACCTGTGGGCAATACAGGCACCTACCTCCATATTTGTGCACTCTGTAGAGGAGCAGAGGGCATGGCTGTATAGAGAATGCTATGTGGATGGCTACTTAACCAGACACTAAGGTTCCACCCTGATAAATTCAGGAGGTTCCGACAGCTTCTGTGACAGCACAAGCTTTGAACCCAGACCTTTTATCTCCAAAGCAGCTTATTTTAAAAAAATAAACACCAGTCTTGGAATGTGTTCATTTACTTTCTTATTGCTGAATCTTTTTCTAATATAAATACTAAAACTGTGGGGAGATCAGTGGACAAAAACTTTGGGGAACAAATGTAGAACAATAGTGCACAAGCAAGAAAAGCCCCAGAAGATAACGGAAGCCCAGGCCCTGCTGACGGTGGCCACAGTATGAAGGATTAGAATTCCAGGGCCCTTCATTTTAATAATAGTTTCTTAAATTTATAATGGTAAAAATGTTGGCGCTTAAGGCAGTTTTAATTGAGAGACACTAAGAGACTGTATCATGGAAAACTTGCTTTCTGAGCTACACTGTGGTGAGAAGCAGTGTTAGCTAGAAGGGAGTTCTGGGTGCCACACTCACTCAGTGACACAGTTCAGAAGGATGAGCAAGTAGTATAGGCCTGAGAGTGTCAAGCAGCCCTTTCCTAAGTGGCGGCCTTGAGTGCCCTCTGGAAAAGGCTGTCTGGAATGAGGGAGAGGCACAGTGCACAGCTGGACAGCAGGAGTAACTTCCAGAGTGGGGATGGCATGCAGGCCCCTGCACATCTAGGCAAAGTGTTCTTTCTGCCACTGAGCTGCAGTGTCAACCCTGACAGAATAGCTTCCACACACTAGATGACGTCAGTTCAAGATACTCTTAGCACAGAGGGAAAATGTCAGTCATCCTGGTCTGGTCATCACACACTGCAAATATATGGTAAAGTGTCACACTGCACCATGTAAGTGTGCAAAACTATGTGTCAGTTAAAAACAAAACCACATAAAATGTAAAAAAAGATAAAAATATGGATGTAACATGAAAGAGAGAGAGAGACAGACAGAGACAGACAGAGAGAGAGAGAGAGAGAGAGAGAGAGAGAGAGAGAGAGAGAGAGAGGCAGAAAGAGGGATAGTGCTTACAGACCACACCCACCACAACAGAAAACCACTTGCAGACTTTCTTTTGAGGTTTCTTTCTCTATGTGGCTAAAGCAGGGCTTTCCTGAAGTCAGATTTTAAAATGCAGCTCAACAATAAAACCGTTTTGTGCAGCTCCTCTGCTGCCCTTCAGGAAGCCAGCAGGCGCTCTCCCAATCAGGTGAAGGAGGATCCTTAGTGTGCTCCATTTCACCTGAGGCCCACTCCATGGGTGGCACTGTGATTGTGAACCATGATCATTTCTGAGCTAGCCTAGCCACAGGCACACTCTTTTGCTTGCCCCTTGCTGTGAGCCACGTGTTTGAAATGCCCTGTTTGTGGCTCTAAGTGTGCAGCGACAGATACCACTTCCTCTCCTATCATCCTGATTTGCTGGGTCATGAATCTTACATGTGACAACTGAATGGATGTAGCATTCAGATGTGATGATGCCCATACTGGACCATCAGTGTAGACAGAAAAGAATTAGCACCGGCTGGGCAGGAATACCTCACTGAGAATAACAAACAACCCCCACCCCAAAACAAAATAAAACAAACCCCAAACAGACCTAGTTTGAATTTGATTCCCTTCAATCTTCAGAAATGCCACCATTATCATAAGGTTGAAGTCTGATATTGGTGAAAAAAATTGATACTGGGGAGTCTGGGAAGGCTATGAGGGGACAGATGTCCTTTGTGTTAAAGAAACTCGGTGAAAAGCTATATTATAACTTCTTGGTAATTAAATAGGCTGTAAGAGCATGAGGCTAGGCTTGCTTTGAGTCAATTTTTTTTTCAGCATTATGTTAGCACTATCACTGAGGGACACAGAGTAAGGATGGGTTGAGAACTCGCCTCTTTCATTAGTCCATGCTGCCTGCTTTGCTGTCTTCTTAGAATGGAGGAGTATTGGCGGCATTGAGTAGCCTGCGAGTATATACAAGCTGCTCACGCTAAGGACTAGATTCCTGCTGCCATCTGTGGTCACTCGTTACACGATGCTTGCAGCATACATTAGAAAGGAGACTCTGTGTGCTCCTGATCCACAGGTGTAGCTCCCATTGGCAGCAATGCACATACCTCCAGTGTGGGGAGCTGTCATACAGTGCACTCCCTGGTGAGACAAGGACCCCATGGTCTGGCCACGGTGCATCGGGCGTGCCCTTCTCCATGAAGGTCAGGCATCCACTTGCCAGTCCTCAGCTACCTCTGGGTAATCCTGCTCTTGGCCACCTGGTAATCTGAAGGCTAAGGAGGCTACCGAGCAGGGAAGTGTCATTCAAACTCATTCTGAACAAAGTGGTTTTGCTAGTGCTATTTTCTTCAGAGAGTCATCTCCCTTGGGTGTAGAGAAAGTCAATCAAGAAAATCTCCAAAGGAAGGATAGATAGTGTGTAGAGCTGGCTATTTAATCATAGAAATCTTGAAAATTCCAAAGAGATTTAGTTATGTGATGTTTGTGCGATCTATGGAAGCATGGGCCACCAAAATCTAGCTGCTGGACAGATAAGCTAATGGGAAATTTGGCCATTTAACAACCAAAATTTCACATGCATTATAAAAATTGGCCAATTCCAAACATCTCCAATGTCATTATATCAGACGCTGTGACACCTGCTTCAGAACACTTGGAAAGCCACCAGAATTCATGCCAGAGAACTAACAGTGTGTGCCTAAAAGCACAGATGAGTTTAGTTTGGGGACAGCAGGGTCCAGAAAGTGCTGAGACTAAATTCAGCACTCACTGTTCCTGCCTGACTGCAGTAAACTGTACCAGGCTGTGCTTTCTGATGGTCCTGGCACCCACTGTGTAAGGCTAGCCTGTGCCAACTTCCCACTGAGTACTCTGTGGAGGAGTGTGTGTGTGTAGGGCTAGCCTGTGCCAGCTTCCCACTGGGCAGTCTGTGGAGGAGTGTGCATGTGTAGGGCTAGCCTGTGCCAGCTTCCCACTGTGCATCTGCCTAGTTAAGAGACCCTGGAAGGAGCTGTTACTAACTTCATGTCATAGAGAAGGAACAGCATTTAGAGACAAGGCAAGGGTCAGTTCTCATGAACTGGACACAGAGTCCCTGTTGGTGACGTGAGAGCATGGACTGTGTTTGCGCCTCAGGTTCTTCGTGCAGCCATTCCTTTTAGATAGGGCAAGACCCTGTAGGCATCTTTATCTTGTCTCCTCCCAGAGCTTTTCACACACTGCCCTGTCCAGCAACATCACCACCGGGAGTAGCCAGATGTAGTTACTTATCCGAGTCTTAGGTAACTCTGGTTCCTTGTATATGTTTTTGGTAGCTATATTTCAAGTGCAGTCATCATAGCTGTCCCTGGTGGTCTGGGGCCAGGAACCCCTGAGGTTGCAGACATCAGAAGATACTCAAGTCTCTGACAGCCCCCGGTGTTGTGATTTGCACATACCATCCGGACGCTCTGAATGGCTGCAGGAGATTCATGACAATGCAGCGCAAAGGCTGTGCACCCTGTCGCTATACTGCATCGTTTGGGGGAATGATGACACAGCAGAAAGCTCTGGACGCACCCAATTTCCCCCAAATATCTCCAGCTCATGGTCAGTTGATCTGTGGATGTGGAACCCACAGGTAACTTCCCAGCTATTTTTTCTAGGATGTAATGCTCCCCCAATTTAGTCCTTAGATGCCCCGATAAAGATCCTTAGTTCCCAACCTGGCACTGCTAGGGGAAGAAGTGAGTGGAAGCTTTAGAAGGCACCAAACATGTGCGGTCATAGGTCATCAAGGGATGTTGGGACCCGAGCTCTTCTCTTCCTTTCCCTTTCTGTGTCTAGCCTGAGGTGAGGCGCGTCTTTCACTTGTCATGACATAGTGTGTGGCCACAGACCTCAAGCAACAGGGACAGTTTGTCATAGACTAAAAACCCTAAGATAGCAAAAATGAACCTGTTTACTTTATAAGTTGGTTGCCGCGAGTCTTTTGTTGTGGGATTGTAAAACTAACACAGATAACCAGAAACCAACGATCAACTTAAAAGGCAGATAAAGAAATACATATTCTCCAACCTTGCTGGTTCTTCTCTGTGTTCTATCTCTTCTTCAGTTCATCTCATATCCACTCACTGAGTTATCTTATAGGATGACCCATACACAGAACTCGGTCTCTTAACCCTTCCTAGATGACCATTCCCCATCTGCCGCAGAGAGGAGCATGCAAAGGCCGTTGCCATGACGACCATCCTCAGCATCTCCTCTAGCTTTCTTTCATTTCCCATCAGCATCCCACCTGGGAAGTGGGGGTTTCCTGCTACCAGGTCTTCAGTTATGATCATACATATCCCCCAGTCCTGTTGACCTGGAGCTGTCTCATTTGAACAGCTCCACCCATTTCTAATTTTGCTAACATGTCACCTGTGCACCTGAAATTCCATGCATTGTGCCTACCCAGACACATGCAGGCCACCTCACAGCTGCCCCCTAAAGCCAACCACTGGATCAACTGTGGCTCCCCAGCAGAGACTCACACAGTTCTGTGCACTGACAGAAGTCCATACCTACTAATTAAATGGCATCTCCCTCCCCCATCTCTCTCCATATCTGCATGGAAAACACAGAATATATTCTTGCAGATTTCAGACTGATTCCAGAAGCACTTAGACTGAATTCAGTGATGAATTGGTGAGCACATTTCTTTAATGATCTCAACATGAAGTTCTGAATAAGAGAACACGGCCTCAGAAGTTCTGCTGGGAACACAAGGGCACACGAGTCAATGGCTAGGGACACGATATATTTGTATGTGAAATATTTTCATGAGGGCGTTACGTCTGAAGTGATGGAAACTAGCAAGCAACAAAAGACAGGTATAAGAGCTGAAATAAACTTACCCTGGGTTGCAATATAATGATTGGGTCGGTGATAACCCTAAAAACAAATGAGAAAGAATATCTGATAAGTTTAAAGCCAATGGGTGGCAGAGACGTCATACACTGGTCTGTGGAAACAACTCTGCATCCAGAGACCAACCACGGCATCACTTGATGGCTCAGTGTGTGAACGGTTGGGCACATGCAATAGAAGCTTGTTTGCATTTGGGATGTCATTGGCAACGTGCCAAGGACTGAACACATACTCTGTTCTATCGATGTAGACAGTTCCATCAATATCAACGCTCAGAGCCGTTCTCAAACACTACTCACAGCAAGGGCCAGGAGTTTAAAGAAGCAGAGTTTACATAAGACCCCTTCTTTTAATCATGACCCTATAGGAAGCAGGGAAGATTAAACTGGGGAGCCAGAAAAGGGGAGGCAAAGGTATCATAGGAGAAGTATCTGGGAAAGATAAAGTCAATTCAAAGAGAATTACTTCTAGTAAGATAATGCATCATCGCGGACCTTAATACATTTCTGTCCCTGGAGATTACCCTAAATATTGTTCTCAAAGATAACCGGAAAACAGAAAAAAATGGAGAGAAAATACAGATTTCTCAGGTACCTTAAATGCCTCTCGGTTAGATTACTTTTGCTCTTGAGTCAACAGCAATGAATAAGAAAGGCAGCAACTCGGTAACACACTGACTCGTCCCACATCTCAAAAGCGGGAGCTGAGACCAATATTACGTAGAATTCTTTAGAGAATTGCTCATTTGTTAGCAGTTGGTCCCACTAAAAGAATGGTGATTCTGCAAGTCTATTGCCTTAGAAGGTGTCCAGCAGACAGGAGGGACATGTCTGATGAACTGAGCTAGCCCACACTGTCTCAGGCGTGCCCGTGTTACTGACCACCTCTGTCAATTTTCAGTCCTCATCTGTATTACTTATCAGCTGGAGATGCCATTAAAATCCTGCACTGGTTGGCTTATCAACTTGATACAAACCTAGACATATCTGAGAAGTGGAATCTGAATTGAAAAAAAAAAAAAAGCCTCTAAAAGACCAGCCTTGTAGGCAAGTCTGTAGGGCATTTTCTTGATTAATGATTGATGTGAGTGGGAATAGAAGGAGACACTTTGGGAATGGAGTCTAAACACAAAAGTCATTTGTGTCTCATGTAGCCCTTATCCACATAGCCTAAAGGCAATCTGTATAGTAATTTAACTCTGTGGGAAACTATGTTGCAGCGCTATGGCTGAAGGTGCAGGGGGCCCTTTGTCATTGGTGACACTAAGCTTTGTATTGTGCATTGACTGCAGTTTGTCACATGAGGTGGGGTGCAATTTTCCAGTTGTGTGGCCTTGTGTCAGTACTGGAAAAGTTTGGACTTTGGAGAATTTTGGATGCGGGGATTAGGGAAGCTTAACACGCATATGGGTAAGAGCAGACCCTGGAAGTGCTAAAGGATTGAAAACCTGGCCTAGCACCGCCCACGCCTGGGAATGCGGAGGCATCTGTTGAATCTGTTGGTGGGGGTCTGAGCCTTGCAGGGCGCCACAGGGCACCCTGGATTTTCTACTCCTGATTTCATTCATTCCTTCAACTGAAAACAAGCTGTCTCTTAAAGAATTTATCCTAATGTAAGACATTAAGTTAACATGATGCAGAATGAGTAAGGCAGCCATCTTCAATAATTAAACAGCTTGCATATTTAATGACATGCCTTGCTTGTCTTGGAAGTCCTGGTGAGCAGCTGTGGATGACTTTGAAGGCAAGTTAAAAGTACCTCGATGACAAGAGCCTGCAAATCATCTGCACTAGGAATTAGACGGTTTTTGTCCCATTAATATGCAAGCATTTTTTAAAAAGTTGTTGACAAAAATGTAAAAACATTTTCTTAGTCCACAAAAGCATGGGTAGGCAGAGAGGGTAGAGAAAGGGACTAAGATGTTTATCTCCAAATGGGCTCAGCTGAAACAGCACTGACTGCATCCTGTGGAGTGTGGGAGCCCTGAAGCTTGTGGCTGGTCACTGATGCCCATCTACTAACTGCATCAGTGGGGTGTGGCATGCATGTGTCAGAGCGTCTGGGCTTACTGACAGTTTTTAAATACATACATCGATGTAATTGCCGTTGATATAGTCGGAGTTGTTGTCACCTTCCAGCATCTGCAGCCTTACCCTTGAGTGGTCATCTGTAAAAGGAAACAGAACAGCCATGAATGGAGGTGACCCCTGTAGGGAGAGATCCTGGATACCTGTACTGCTGACCACACCTGTTTGGGCGGGTCACAGGTATGTAGAGGGGTAGGATAAAGAGTGAGGAGGAGAGGTGCTCCAACTCTTTTGGGGTTCAGGCCGGGTCTCGAAAGGCTGCCGAGACTAACCTGGGTTTTTGAGGTAAGTAATATTCCACAATAAAATACCACTATCATTCTTATTCAATATCCTGTTATAATTCCGCTACAGACCCCCAAGGCTGACCTCAGACTCAGAGCTTCTGTGTGGCACACAGCTCCTCCCCATGCAGGGATCTGCTTTAAAGATGGCTGGCTGCAGTTTGGAATTTGACTTCCTTGGAAGGCTTAGCACCAAGCCTGCAGTATTACTGGGAACTAGTGCCCCCCCCCCCCCCCCGGAGATGAGGCGAATGCTTAATGAGCTGGAACCCTGAAAATGGGAGCCCAGGCAAACTTTCTTCTTTTTAAAGTTCTCTAATCTCAAGTATTTTGTCACAGTTACAGACAGTCCACTAACAAGATAAACAATAAGTATCACGTGCCTTCTAAACTTCCCATTTTGTTATTAAGGTTGGGATCTATAGATATTTTTAAGAATAAATCTATTTTTTTTTTGATCACTGAAATACATACAATATTGTAAAAGCTGGAGATTCATACTTAACCCATAAGAGTTGCTTTTTGGAAGTTTGAACAGCTTCACTAAATCACATACAAGGCTTCAGATGCTGAAGGTTGCCTATAAAGTCCTCCTTGAAAGATAACGGCTACCAATCCTTAGCCCAGCCTTCTAGGAAGTTTGGAAGAACTCTGTCCTAGATAAGGTTTTTGCTGCTGTGTGAGAAAGACCATGACCAAAAGCAACTTGGGGAAGAAAGAGTTTAATTTCAGCTTACAACTCTCAGGTCACACTCCATCACTGAAGGAAGTCAGGACAGGAACTCAAGGCAGGAACCTGGAGCAGGAGCTGTTACAGAGACCATGGATGGTGCTGCTTACTGGCTTGCTCCTCAAGGCTTCCTCAGCCTGCTTTCTTATAGAACCCAGGACCACCAACCCAGAGTGACACCACCCACAAAGGGCTGGTCCCTCACATATCAACTGTCAATCAAGATAACGCAGTGCAGGGTTTCCTACAGTGAGCTGGGCTCTCCCACATCAATAATCAATAAGAAACAGACCACAGGCTTGCCCGCAGGTAAATCTGGTCGGGCATTTAGTCAATGAGGTTCTTTCTTTCCAGACAACGCTAGTCTGTTGTTAAGGTGATGTGAGAGTACCCGGCACAAAGACCTGGCCCTCTCTGTAGTTTTCTGGTTTTCCCAGAAAACCAGCCTTTGCCTCCTCTGGAGAAGGGACTGGAAGAAACTGTCAGGAACTTGGCTGTTTCAAGACTAAAGGAGAACAAATATTATCAAGCACTAACCCTAACAAACAGGAAGCAACCTATGGGGATGTAATTGTATTAACAGGTATAGTTACATTATTTTCTGAATGGAAAATCATCTGTACAAATACTATTTGTTATCTCAGCTACTTCCCTGAACATCTATCTTTTGAAAAAACCAAAACAAAACAAACAAAAAAAAAAAACAAAAAAACAAACCAAACCAAACCAAAACAAAACCCTCCAGAAGTCTCATGGTCCTCAACCCCCATCACTAGTTTTGTACCAGAGACACAAAATGTACCACCAAAATATTTTCTGAATAAACAAAATACAAACATTATTTTTGAAAAACACATCTTTTTTATACCACCTCTAAGGGTTTGGCTGAGTTCCGGGGAGCTTGCCTGGATTCAAACCTAGGCACTGAAAAAAAAAGTTTGGCCAAAGAGTGAGTCCCTTTCCATGTGAGCCCTCTCTGAAACCCAGTATTGAGCATGGATCAGGGCCAGCTCCCTGAAAGGAAGCTCTGTGGTCACTGAAGGGTGGGGTGGCATGAGGAGGGATTTGACAAACTCCCATCACTATCACTTGGAAGAGTGAGACCCTCACCAGCTGCCATCCCCATCCTCTGAGGCTCACGGCACCCAATCAAGTTTGGTGAGTGAGAAAGAAGTATGCAATGTAAGGCAGGAGACAAGAGAGCTGCAGGGGTGGACCATCAGGTGTCTTCATATTTGGCCAGGGGCTGACTTGAATCTGCTCCTCCACTTGGCAGACTAATGGGCAAAAGTCAGGATTTTACCTCAGGTCCCGTGGGATGAAAATTTTCTTTTGCTGTCACTGGTGGGCATAATCTGTATGGGTTTTCTAATTCCATCCTTGATGAAGCCTACCCCCGCCCCTGACTCTTCAGTAACATTAGACATGTATTTCATGTCAGAGCCTCAAAGTGAGTCAGACCTCATTGCTAATCTGGGATGTGGTCACAAACTGGGCTACACAAGCCAGAGAAGAATCCAGAACAATGGTACTCAACCTTCCTAAATGCCACGGCCCTCAAGTTATTTTCCATGTATAGTTAGTTGACAGGTGTCAGTGACCATGCACAAGCTTCAGGGCTCCCACACTCCATAGGATGTAGTCACTGCTGTCTCAGCTGAGCCCATTTGGGGATAAACATCTTAGTTCCTTTCTCTACCCTCTTTGCCTACCCATGCTTATGTGGACTAAGAAAATGGTTTTACATTTTTTGTCAACAATATGCTAAGGAGTCCACTCTGAAGATATGCTATGGGAAACACACAAGATACAAAATAAAGGGCAAATACTACGGGACTCTGCTCATGAGGTTCCATGGCAGGGAACTACACAAAGGAACAGAATGGACATTATTTGTGGTTGGGCTGAGGGAGGAAGGGAGAACTGTTTAGAAACTCCATGCAGAGTTTCGCATTTGCAAGCTGAAAAGAATCCTGGAGATAGATAGTGGTGACGGTTGTCAACAGCGGAAGAAGGCAAATGTGATGCTGTATGCAGTAGTCCACCCAACTAAGAGAAAATACAAACACACTCAGTAGTCCACCCTTCCTCCATCCTCTGCTATAACCCTGATCTCCGTGGAAACAGCACCTTCAAGGATGGTAAGGACACTCAAGGACTTCCAGTCTTAAAAGCCCTTAGCTGGAAAGATCTTACTGACATAGGCTTGCTCCCTTTCTCTAGTGATGTATACGCAGTGGTGGCAAGGAGTCTATCTAGCGTGCTAATGGAGCGGTCATACATAATTGATGTCCATTTGCTAGAAATGTCTAAGAATTAGAAAGGGGTTATGAAGTATTCTCTTTTCAGTGTTAAAACAAGTGTGAGCAGTGACAATTGAACCTACCTGCCAGGAAGATACAATTGTTCCCTGGTGTATGTTTAGACTTTGTCTCAGAACTGTGTAAATACCCAAATCTATGGATACTTATATTCTTTCTATAAGATGTCATACTCTTTGCATGTAACCTATGCAAACTCCCCTGCATACTTTGAATTATCTCTATGGGGTGTGATGGAAATGTGAGGTAAATAGTTGTTCTCCCATATTGTTTAGGGAATAATGACAGGAAATCAGCACCAATTCAGTAAAACACATTTCCTCAAAGATTTTCAAGGTGACATTGGTTGACTCCATGGATATGGTACCTAGTGACGTTGTGAACTGGCTCTATATTAGTATGAGTGAGAATGGGCTATAGGAGTCAGTCTATAGAGAGCACAGGGAGGCAAAGCAAGGTGACTATGTTTCTTGGTGACCATACTAGTTGGTTCTAATTGTCAACCTGACACCAATTAGAATGGCCAAATGTCTCCAAGTGGGACTGTCAACATCAGGCTGGCCTGTGAGCATGTGATGCTAATTCATATGGGAAGACCTAGCTGAGAGTAGGTGTCACCATTCATTGGGGTGGGTGCCACCATTCCCCTGGGTTGGAGTCTTGGACTCTGTGAAATTGGAGAAAAAGAGCCAAGCATGCATTTGTTCATAGTCTCTCTGCCTTTGACTGTAGATGTGACTGGCTGCATCACTTCTTCCTGTCTTGATTTCTCCACAGAGACGTATGGTGACTCAGGACTGTGGACTAAAACTAAACTCCTTTTCTACCAACTTGCTTTTCTCAGGGTATTTTTATCACAGTAGCCAGAAAGGAAGAAGGTTACTCCCCCATCCTTCTGTAGGCTTGTGCAAAAGCATCTTTCCTCAATAGCAATACAACAACAGGAAGTATCCACCATCCACATGGAGCCACTGAAAGGGGGGATGCGAGGGACCCTTCTGGGTCCAAAGCCTCTGTCCACTGCTGCTGTGGTAATTAAGAAGGGCTCAGCTCAGATGCTGTGGCTTCCAGCTTCTTCCTTGAAGTCTAGTAGTCAGTGAACCACAAAATCAACATTGGCTGACGGGAACAAATAAGTAGGATGCATTGCCAATTGTTTTTTGAGTCGAATGAATGAATACATCATAACTATTCTTTTAGGAAACTCAGTTATCTGGTGGGGTTGTCCCTCTGTGTATATATGTTTCTCTTATTGGGTGATTAATAGATCACTGATTGGCTAATTGGCCAGGCAGGAACTATAGGCAATGCTAGGAGATGAGGATAATTTTTGGGAAACATAGGTGCACGAGGTCACAATGCAGCTGCCAAAAGAAGTAACAGATCTGGACATCCTCCGGTAAGCCAAGACCATGTGGAAATACTTAGAATTGTAGAAATGGATTAAAATTAAGACAGAGCTAGCCAATAAGAAGCCCTAGTCATTGGTCAACAATTTAATAATTAATATGTCTCTGTGTGTTTATTTTGGGGCTCAAGGGTGTCTGGACCTGCTGGGCCAAGAATCTCCTGTTAAAAAAGCCATATCAAATCTTTATAAGAAAATGCCTACTAGACATTTCTAGCATGTAACAAATACAAGAATCATCCAGAATAAAGAACCAAAGACATGCTAAGCACCCATGAACACTCCCTGTCAGCTGGGCCTTCTAGGATCAGGATCTGGGTATGATTGTTGAATGGAGAAAGTAGTTTGGAGAACTCTATTGTTCATGTATAAAATTTGGGAAACCCAATGGGATTTGGGGTTAACAGTTATTAGCCATGAAAGTGATACTGACAGTACTTCAAGTACTTAGTTTTTCTGGAGGTCCCAGCTGGTTGAGTAACATTATTAATGACAGCCTAAGTATCTACCCCAGTGTGAGTTCTTTTCTCCTGGTTATTCCAAAGCTCTTTCATGTTCTTATTTTGTGTAGAATGAAAACATCAGAGTCTTCAGAATCCCAGCATGATGACCCTGACCTCAACCATGGACTCAGACAACTTTGACTCTAATGAGCTTCAGCAAGGAGAAGGTGACATGGTTTCCTCTCACAAGAGTGTTAGGGACATTAAGAACAGTTGTACATATTAGTTTCCGTAGCATGGCCCTATTCATTCCTGTGTCAGTCAGATTTTCGTTGCTGAGACCAGAATGCCTTGAAGGAAGAGCAACTCAACGGGCCAAGTTCTAGAGCTTCAGAGGCCTTAGTTCACCCGAGCCAGGGAGTGTGTGGTGAACCAGAGCAGACAGGAATATGAGAAAGGCCCAGGGCAAGAAACAGACCAAAGGCAATACCCACAGTGACCGACTTACTCTACAGGGCTCCATCTCCTAGCTTTCACCCCTTCCCAATAATGTCAGCCTGTTGTGACTCCATCAAGGGTTCTATCTATCCATCGATTATGCTCGAGTCTTCAGGATCTGATCACTGCCCCAGAACCATCAGCTGGGAACCAAGTTACTTCCTCTAACACTTCCTACCACGAAGAAGAATCACCTCTTTTGTGTGAATGAAAGCAACCATCTGGCAGAAGTTGCATAATACAGCTCAGATCACCGAGAACAGGCTTAGAGAACAGCCAAGCTGGGTGAACTAATGACTCCAAGCCGCCAATCTCTGGAACAGGGGCTAATTTTAAAGGGAAAGAGGAAAAGGTCTGAGTCACACTCATCAGCTGCCACATCCAAACCCCTGGGGAAGCTACTCAGTAGCTTCTTTTCATTCTGTGTCATGGACCACAGATCTTAAGATCCCAGGCTCTGGAGCCGGAATCCTAGAGGGAAGCCAGTTCTGCCCCTTTCTGGTTGTGTGACCATGAATGAGTGAACTTAATTAGTGCCTTGATTTCCCCTATTGAAAAATGGGAGTAGCGATACTGCCAACCTGTTACTGTGTGAGGATTCAGTGAGTTCATATAAACCACGTGTTCAGAAGTGTCAGCTACATGCAAGTGAGTAAAAGCTAGCAGTCAGTTTTAGGACTGTACATGGCATAGCCAGATTGTTTGTCACTTGGCCTATGTCGTCTTTGACTCTCTGTCAGATCTATGCTGACAGCACCTTTTCTAAAACACAGTTTTTTTTTTTTCTTTTTTGTCACTGCCTTAATCATTCAGTGACATCCACAGTGAACTGAGCCACTGTGGATCACATCAGCAAAGGTCTGTTAATACAGTCACTAAAGGGATTGCTCTGGCTTTAGTTTATCTACCTGGGAAGGTTATTGTGGCAGAGTAGAGAAGAGCAGGTCACAAGCCAGTATATCAAATGCATGTGTGTGTATAGTTCGGCCTCCTTATCTGTTCAGTCCACAGCCATGAGTGCAGCCAAATTGAAAATATTATAAAGGTATGTTTGTGTTGAATCAGTATATATTTCTTTTCCTGTGATTATTCAGTAAACAACACACTGAAACATCTCTTCATCCAGCATATATACCTTGCTAAGTATGATCAGTGGGCCAGAGATTATTTAAATTGTCACTGTTAGTAGTTGTCCCTAGTTTATATACCAATATACCCTGCCCTACGAAAGGGACTTGAGACTTTTCCTGCATACAGTGTGGAGGCTGTGTGCGTATGACTACACATAGTGCAGCCATCAGAAGGAGGGCATTTCTCTGAGGCTGAGATTTGATGTGACTTTATATACTGCAGCTGTCTACATGTTTTATATTGTCTTTACAGTCAGAAAAAAATATGCTGACTATTTTTTATTAGAAAACAAAACCAACAGAAATGAAAAAATTAAAAAAAAACAAAACAAAGCAAATAACTTCCTGGCTTGGGAAGAAAAACCCAGGGTAAACTTAAGCAAATGTTAGCAGGATTTCAATTAGGAAGACACTGCTCTGGTCCTTTTCCTCAACTTTACTGTACATATTTTCTTTAATGTATATGTATTGCTTTTTTAATTAGAGAAAAAGAAGTTATTTTCCACGCATGCCTGGAACACAACCAAAACACAAGTAATGTTTACATTATAATCACAGCTCAGTGTTCTCCATTGTGAGATTAACACACTTAGCTGCTTTCTGAAATGCAGTCTGTACAAACACCATTATCCCCCAAAACTTTAGCCGGAGGACACGGGGCAAACGATTCAAAAGGTCCCCAAACTACACATTCCAGCTTCCAATAAAACTCACAACATCCATCTCATTCTTGATCCCTTCTTTAAATCTGTCCCCATTTGAGTACATGGCTATCCACCCGCCAGCCACCTGTCCGTCTATATATCTCTGCATGTGACTCCCATCGGACCCCACATTCCATCCAGGTTTTGGGGTGATCAGTTCTTTCCTTGAATGTACCCTTTCTCACTTGGGCTACTGATATTTTTGAGTAGGAAACTGGCACGTGAAGACCTGGTTATAAAAACTACCATGTATCGTTACCATCAGCCTGTGCTTTCCATGTTTGTGTGTGCTTGTGCATGGCAGGTGTGCTGTGCTGTGTTGGAGCAGGTTGGACCGTGTCGTCAGGAAGGAAAGGGGGTGGGGGAAAAGGGCATCGTGCCAAGACACAGCTAAGAAGGGGAGTCAGTACTCATGTTCTACAGCATGGCAGTGGCAATGGTCACTCCCAACAATTTATCCCACAGTTTGCCAAGAACTGGGAGAGATGGATTCAAAGTTCCATGATAAACATTTAAGGATGAGGAAGGGTAATTTCCCCATGTCATGTGTGCATGGACTGGATAGTCTATTGTACTGCTATTGGTATGTAGAATTATTATGTATCAATGGAAAGAAAAAACTCCAGAAAACTGTTGCAGGCCTAAGGAAAAAAAATACTAAACAAGTAAAACAGGTCTTTAACCCAAATTCTCCAAACATGTTATTCATACCTTTTTATCAAATAACATTATTTAAAAATATTCCCAAGTAGCTACAAATGCTTTCACACCCTCCTATTATACAGAACAATATCGGTAATGGCTTTACAATCCTAACTACCTGTGATCAGATATTCTCCCAGTGGCAGAAAAAGAGCCAGAAATTTACAAGCTTTCATCTCTAACCAAATCTCTCTCTCTCTCTCTCTCTCTCACTCTCTCTCTCTCTCTCTCTGTCTCTCTCTCTCTGTCTCTCTCTCTCTCTCTGTCTCTCTCTCTCTCTCTCTCTGCTAAATATCAATGACATAGTTAAGTTAAATATTGAACCAGAATCACAGTGACTTAAGTAACATCTGGCCTCTGAGAGTCAACATGGAATTACTTTAATTCTCAGTGATTTCTGTGAAGCCATGGCTTTGCTCCTTCTGTGGTTCCATCCAGTCAAGGACTCTGCTGCACCCAGAGTGAGGTACAGCCTGTGACAGGGGCCGAGTGAGGGGTGTCTAGCATGCTACTCATTGCTATTTCCACTTATCTCCCTCAGACACAGGCTCGCACCAGGCAGAGGAGGAAAGGCTGGGTCTCACTGCAGTGTTCTCTGTATGAAGATGCCCCTCTTGCTATTGGTTGACCAGGGCCTTGCCTTGTCTGTGGCTTCTCCACTCAACTTCTCTGCCATTCTCACTCTGTACTGCTCACAAAGCTTCCGGGGATCCCTGACTCTGGTTCTTGGCCTTTCTGAGTTTTACCCTGTGTCTTCCCAAACATGCTGCCTCAATGCGCACTGTTTGACTGTCCAGTGGAATTCAGGGCTAAAGGATCCTGTATTCCAGTTCCTTCTCATCTAGTGAAACACATCCTCTCTTCCCTCCCTCTGCCCTGGTTTTCACAGCTCAGCCAGAGGATGACAACTGTAAATGGTCTTCACAGATCTGCTGGAGTTGCTCAATTAGAGAGAGAAGAACTTGGCTCCAATATAAAAATCCTCTGAGAAAAAGTCTTCAACCTGGGCCAACAAAATTGGGTTTCTGGTTAAAGCAGTCTGGAGGGAAAGACAGGTCAAGCAGCCTCCTCTTAGCCACTGATTAGTATATTCGCTGGGAAAGCAGGGCTGGCTCCAGCAGGGGGCAAACCCTTTCTTAGGAGGACTTGCTTGCTGCCACCATCAGCACCAGGCCAGCCCTTACTGAACTGGATCTCTCACCAGGGCTCCAGCATCACCCAGACTCCATATGTATGCTCAGCATGGCACACTATGACAGCCTCCCGTCCCCTGGGTGGGTTCTGGAGACTCCTCCATGTGCCCTGTGCTCCTCCACAGACTGTCACTGTGCCCTGTGCTCCTCCACAGACTGTCACTGTGCCCTGTGCTCCTCCACAGACTGTCACTGTGCCCCTCTCTTCCTTTCAGATGCTGTCTGCCTGCCCTGTGAGTCACTAACTCGTTTTTTGGCACCAGGCCCCTTTCTTACCATTTTCAGAGCAGTCCTTTTAACTGTCCATCAACGGCTCATTTGAATGCTACAAAATGTCCCAAACTACACTCCCTAGCTTCCCATGTTACCGCCCGCGGCAAGCAAGCCCACTGCTTGGCTCTCCTTCACGTTCGTCTTTGCCCGAGTTCTGCAGCTCCGTCAGCTTCTGCCCTGGGACTGTCAGGTCAGCGTTTGTCACTGTGGTGACAGCGTCTCATGCCTGAAATTTCCCTCCCACCTTTGGGCCCTGGAAACACTGGCCTCCTGTTCTCACCTTGTAGCCACTGCCTTCTTCTGGCTTGTGTTATGCTCTCCCAGGAGGGTCCTCCTGGACCACATTCTACAAACTGAGAGTCACACTGGACACCGTGGTCCTCCGTGTGCTGCTTTCTCACCCTAAGTGTCTCTTTGCTGCACTGCTCGCTCTGTGTCACGTTTAGTGACTGCTCGGTCTGCTCTGTAGCCCCATGGCCATCCCAGTCTATGTGGTACCCTGCTCACTCTGTGACATCTGCAACAGTGTCTGGTTTATATGAAGCACACAGGAAAATGTATGTGGAGGGGCGGATTTCAGCTTGGCTCAGGACCAGGCACATGGTAGTTAAATATGTATTTGTTGGATAAATGGCCAAAAAGAGAGAGAATCTGCCTAGGAACTCTGTGCCCGTGGATTCTGGCTCGTTCTCTTCACCACCACTCCCCCATAATGGGGAGCAGCTGCAAGGGGCTGCCTCGTTAGCTGGGAGATTTGGTGTTTGCCTTCGCTTGGAGCTAATTATAACTGGGAACCGATGAGAGGATTAGAAGGGTTTCGTCTGTGTGTAGTGGTGGTTCGGTAATGGCGGAAGGAATGCTAGCTTCGATTTGGAAAGGGCCAGCTCAGCAAATTTATAGTGTAAATAAAGGAAAAGTTTAACTTACTTAAGAGCAAAGCCAATAAACAGTTTTGAAGTGCCATTAACAGCATTTTATATGCAAACACTGTTGTGAAACAATGAATGTGATCATTACAAGCTTTTATTTAATGTTCTTTGGAAAGCACGGCTGAGAATCTCTGATATGTGCACCGAATCCCATAATTCCTCACACCAAGAGGAGGAGGGCCTGTCCTCAGTGCCTTGGCTCTGTGAGGCAGGCATCTCATTTATATAAATCTCCAGGGAGGCAGAAAACTCCCTTTAACACTGCATGGTCTTTGGAATTTCCAGAACAAGGATACACAGATGACATCACATTGAGGGCAAGACAAGAACCCTGTCACTTAGTGTGTGAAAGAATGCCTCATTTTTAGCTTCTTGAGCCTCTTTGGACTTTAATATGAAGGGAAGAAGCTCTTGGCAAGACCTTAGGGGTTCTCAGAGACCATAAATGGAGGGCCCATGTTGGTCAAGATGACCTGTTTTCCTTCTGTGAGCCTCTACGGCCAGAGTCAAACATAATCATAGTCATCTGTCCTCTGTTTGCTGGCTCTGTCCTGCAGCAGGAACTACAGCTGATGTTTGGATCTCTGCAACGCCGGTGTTCACTACTGTTCAAGTGTCCCAGACTGCCAACTCACTTCACCAAGGGGAAGTCAGACTCTAAACCTCGGGGCACATTTCCTGCTCATAAATGACAGTGACACAGCCATGAAGCTCCAAGCAACCATGGTGGGTTTTCAAAGCCTGCCAACGGAGCACAAAGATGCAACATTGATGTGCTTGGGAAGCCAGTAGTTTGATTTGTATCCAAACGGAAGACAAGGCTTGGCTGGAACCTTTTGTGTTCTGTGTAAGCCCTACTCTTTTGTCTGTATAAAACATATCAACAATCTGTATTGTTGTGGTGGTTTGAATGAGATTGTTTGAATTCCTGGGCCCCAGTTGCTGGAACTGTTTGGGGAGGATTACGAGGTGTGGCCTTGATGGAGAAGGTGTATCACTGGGGGTTGAGCTCATACCATCCCAGTCTCCCCCCATCTACTTAATGATAAGGATTAAAAGTTCTCAGCTACTGCTCCAGCACCATGCCTGCTCGCCTGCTGCCATGCTCCCTGCCATGATGATCACAGACTCTAGCCCTCTTGAACAGTGAGCCCCAAATTAAACATTTTCTTTTATAAGTTGCCTTGGTCATGGATTTTTATCAAGGCAATAGAAACATAACCAAGACAACTGTCCAATGTGATAGCCACTAGTCTCACCTGTATTCAAATTCAAAATAATGACAATGAAACAAAAGTTAATTCAGTTTCCCAGTCATAACAGCGATACAGCAAGTGCCGAGTAACCTGTGGCTTGAATGAATGAGGTTTCCAAAAGCACAGGAAATGCCTGGGGCATCACTACCATAGAAGCTGTACTGTCACGCCAAGGGATGTTCAGGCAGGCAAGCAGAATTTAGCTGTACTTTCACAATCAATAAAACAAATACACGACTCCCTTGGAATTCCTGTGCCCTCCAAGTCTGTTCTTTTCTAGGTAACACGACGTGATGAGTGAGGTACTCCCAGGCTCAGCCTCATGCTCTTGTTAGTTTCTGCTCCTTCATAAATAGCCTGGGTTCTCTTAGGTGACCACAGTGGGCCCATCAGCACCTTGATGCCATCCTATATGACTTGGAGCAGTTGAATGCAGAGGATGGATGGTCTGAGCCCTGGGAGAAGGAGGCTCATCAATCTATTCGTCTCGGCATGGTTACAGAACATTAATGAGGTTGGGCTCGATTTAAAAGCTGTCTGAGGCATTATGGATGGTGGTGCGAAGTTTCTCGGGCGCTGGGAATTTCTGAGATATAATCCTAGCCCTTTTGCTAATGAGTATTGTGATACGGAGACTATCATTTAACTTCTGAGTTTCGCTTTCCTGCCCTGAAAATGGGGCTATTACTGACCTACCTAACCCAGTGTCCAGAGGATTAATGCGCCAATGCGCGGGCAGAGCTCTGTGCATGAAGCCTGCTGTGAGCCATTACATCTATTCATTCCATGCAGCAGTTGGGAAACATTAAGTCTGGGATGTTTACTCCTTCCAAAATGCATTTTCCTCCTCAGCATTGTAGCGTTACCTGCATTATCCAAACCCTAAATCTAAAAGTAAAACCAGGTCCCCAGAGAGAGGTTGCCTTGACGTAGCTGGGGTCGAAGATGATTTTTTTCCTTCGCTTAGCACGAGCCTTAAAACTAGCTCTTGCAGCAGAGATGAAGGCAGCAATCGCACAGTAAATTCTCACTGCACGAGCCTGCTGCAACCCTGCCAGGGGCACACACCGCCACTGCCGACACTTACATGCAATGATGTTCCCGTATCTGTTCTTCATCCTGTTCTCGTCTTTCTTAGCAGAGTCCCATGGTGCAGACTGTCCTTCAAAGAAGCTCTGGAAGAGACAGGAAGTGACACTCAGCATGACAATTTGATGTAGTGAACAGAGGGATCTTAATCGGAGGGCGTGTCCTTAAAACGTGGGGCAATGGTCAAGCAGGCAGTAGGCACAAGAACAAAGCTGTTTTATTTTGAGACTGTTTTGTTTGGCTTTTGTTAAGCATTTTTTTTTTTTTTGCATTGGCTAGCATCTCACAGAGATAGAGGTAAGGAGAAAACCCACAATTTATTTGAACAATACTCCACTAGAATATCCAATGAAGAAAAAAAAAACATTCCCCAAATTTCTTCATTATAAGTTTTCACTACTCTATTTAAAGACATATGAAGGTACTTTTTTTCTCCCTAATAAATAACCAAAATATGAAGGTACTTTTTTTTCTCCCTAATAAATAACTAAAGGAATGTTATTTTGGACTAGAATCAGAAAGTAGGGAAGTTAACACTTCATGACTTCAAGATTAAAATCTTATAGTATATTCTGAATGTTATTTGGATATATTATACCTGGGGTCTTTAATAGTCACATTAGGACTTCCTATCACACTTGTAATGAAAATAACCTTTTCTATCAGTGGACAAGTGGCAGGATCGATCCTGGGCTTCATTCACACATTAGTGCTCACAGCGTTTCCTTGTGTGGCCAATGCTGCACAGAAGTTACTGGCAGCACACAGTAACAAGGAAGTTGAGAAAAAACTTGTTTCTTGTCATTGTCACAGATGATGTCATTGTCGCAATGATGAGTTAGGGCTCAAGCAGTCACAGACTTGCCTGCCTGCCTCCCTGCCTGGTGAACAGTGTCCCAACCTTGAGTACAACGGGCAGTGCTCAGTGCACTCTGTCGTCGTCTGCTCGTCTGTGTCAGGCTGGAATCTGAGAGGGGAGGGGACTGCATGGTCTGCATTTCTGTTTACCTGGACCTTAGGCCCTCATCGCTTATATCAATAACACAGTTACTGAATGAATGATGGACGGCACTGCTTTGCTAAACTAGATGAGTGCTTTGATAGAAAACAACGCGTTCTAAGACTTTGGAAGCCTGTCTGTAATTAGTCCATTTTCCATAATTTGAATGACATACCAGAGGCAGGCTACTTAAAAAGAAAAAAGAGGTTTGTTAATTCACACTCAAGATCAGGTGGCCCTGCTTGCTTGGCCTCTGGTGGTGGATGACATCACGTTGGGGCACACTGGCAGTGGGGGTCAGGGGAGACATGGGGAGGCTGAGAGACTGGGATTTCCAATCCTTTCAGAGGGTCTCTTCCAGCTGACCTAAGAATTTGTCATCAGCCTCTACTGCTTAATGGCTCCATCTCAAAATAAAACGTGAGCACAGTAAAGTGCAAACTTCCATCCCTGGCCCTCTGAGGGGCAAATGGCATCTGAACACGGCACCCTCTGTATACACTTCACAGATTTCATTCAGATACAACTGTGCCATCCTCATTTTCATATCATATCCTAGAGTCTAGCTGAGGTCTCCAAACTAATAGGCTGGAAAAGTCCCCGATCATAGCTCTGTCTGACCCCTGGATTTTATCCCTTGTCATCATCAGCATACCCATGGCACAAACTAGGAGAAGCCACCGCTGCACAGCATGAAGAAACAAAGGGATCATACCACTGATGTCAGAACTGAGTATTAAATTGCCCACCTTCATCTAAGGTCCCTTTAGCCATGATCATAAAAGACACTCCACTGGAGAAAAATATTTAAAATATACTTATCATTGTGAAAAATCTCAAGGAGTGTGGCTGGAGAGATCAATCAGTGGTTAAGCGCACTTGTTGCTCTTGCAGAGGACCTGGGTTTGGTTCCCAGCACCCATATAAGGGCTCATAACCATCTATAACTGTAATTAGTGGATCTGATGCTCTTTTCTGGCCTCTACGGGCACAAGCTGCATGCAAAACACTCATACATATAAAATAAAAATTTCACAAAAAAATCCATAAGAAAAGTGAAGAAAGGTTCTGTGTATGAATAACTGAAGGGGCAGCCATATATCACTGGCTGAAGAATAAAGTACCCGAGGACAGAGGACAGATAAAAATGAAATATTTTCAAGTTATTGGTAAATTGAGACAATAAAACACAGCTAAAAACTCACCAGATAATTTCACCTGGAACTAGACCACAATATAACCAGGAGATTAGAAGCACATAACCCATGACAAGCTACAGTATGTTAACTCTACTCTGCCCTATAATACACATTTAAAAATAGCTCCAGGGATTTTTAAAGTCAAATATTCTCGTTCTGAAAGTGTCTTTGTTATTCTATGAATGACAATTATTTCACAGTTTGAGTAATAACTATTATTTGACTTCTAACAATGTAATTCTACTTTGAGTTTGTCATGATTTAATTACCAATTTCACTTCCCCTGCCTTTTCTACTCATTTCAAAAGTTCTGCTTTTTTTCTTTATTATTCTGTAGGAAGACAGAAGCAGACAACTGACTTTGAGGGGGACTCTGACATCTTCAAGTGAACCCTCTACTGCAGTTTATGGGGTCACCAGAGGCAGAGCTTCACAGATGTTCGGACAACTCGTCCCTCTCCAGACAGGCAGAGGCTCACCCTCACTGTGCAGTGTGTCTTTAGTGTAATCATGGAACTTTAAAGAGCCCTACACTTGGCTGTTATTTGAGCCCATTGTTTCCATTTAATTGGTGACCAGAAAAGACCCAATCAGCAAATGGGAAAGCAACCATTCCGGTTGCATTTCGGCACCCTGGAATGTTTTATTCTGGATGGGGCTTGCAGGCTGTCATCTCTGGGCTCTTACTAAGGTGGGCAATCAACTAGAGCCTGAAGATGAATGAGTTCATTGTCTCAGCTGAGCCTCACTGGGGTAAAGGTAGGCATGAGCAATGTGTTTTCTCACCCCTGCTCTTGTGGACCACCCTGTTCTGGTGGGACTTTAAAGGGAAAGGCAGTACTGTTTCTACCGAAAAGGAGCTTCCATATCTAGTTCAAAATTCCTTGTTTCTAATGAGGAAAATATTAAAGGGCCAGCAAGATGGCTTAGCAGATAAAGGTGCTTGAATCCAAGCCTACTGATAGATTCCACACCGTGGAAGCGGAGAACCTATGCCAACGATTCGCCCTTTGACATCTACATGTGGTGGTCACACCCACACAGCCACACATATACACCTAAAGTTTAAAGAGAAGTAAAGATTTAAAGACATATCAAGCAAATGTTGTCCTGTTGTTGCCTGCTTGTTATAAAGCAGGTGTTTTCTTATATGATACATGAAGCAGGGCTTTCGTTTTGAGCCACTCAACAGCCTATGAAGGGACTGTGGGACTCACTCTAACTGGAGAAATGTATTTTCCAACAGAAAAGCCAACACAAAACCAAACAAAGGGGTGCTGTGAGGAAATGATGGGATGGCCATCACCCTCATGCGACCACTTGATTCCTTAGTAAAGCAGCAAGATTGCATCTTGGACTTGGGCAATTGTGCTCCAACTTCACAGGCAAACACTCCATGAAAATACACCATTTAGATCATACCTTCTTATCATAGCCTTGGAAATAAGATAATACACGCATGGGGGCCAAGGGGGCAAGAGAGAGCTGCCAGGACTGGCCGTTGTGACCTTTGCTGGAGATGCTAAGTGCAAAGTTTTTCAATCGGAAATCTCTACTAAGACTAAAAACCAGTTTTAGAAGTTAGGGTTTTTATTCGAATACATTCTAAAAATATCTAAGAGCATTTATTTTTTAGATTTTAATTTCTTCTTATGCCTAAGGCAGTAAGTTAGGACGCTAATTTAGCCAAAGCCTCAACAGTAATGGGTGCTGTGCGGGGCTGTAGCAGGACACACAGGTTAATCACCGTCTTCATTGCTACAACGCCAAACATCTGACTAAAGGGAAAAATGATTATTTTGGCCTGGTTTCAGAGGGTCCAGCCATGGTTGCTTGCCTTCCACCTGATAGAGCAGCATGGTGGCAGGAAAACACAGAGAGCAGAGAACCCTGACATTAGCTTCATCCTTTTCACTGTTGTGTGTTGTTCAGGTCCTCAAGCCCAAGAAATGGTGCCATCTAAATCCAAGGTGGATCTCTCTATCTCCATAATGCATCCTGGAAAGGAATTGCCAATCCATAGGTGACTGTAAATCCACTCAAGTCAACAGTGAAGAGTACTCAGCACACAGCACCCAGGGTTACTCAGCACACTGCACCCAGAGTTACTCAGCACACAGCACCCAGGGTTACTCAGCACACAGCACCCAGGGTTACTCAGCACACAGTACCCAGGGTTACTCAGAACATAGCACCCAGGGTTACTCAGAACACAGCACCCAGGGTTACTCAGCACACAGCACCCAGAGTTACTCAGAACACAGCACCCGGAATTACTCAGAACACAGCACCCAGGGTTACTCAGCACACAGCACCCAGGGTTACTCAGCACACAGCACCCAGGGTTACTCAGCACACAGCACCCAGGGTTACTCAGAACACAGCATCCGGAGTTACTCAGAACACAGCACCCGGAATTACTCAGAACACAGCACCCAGGGTTACTCATCACTCAGAACCCATGATTCTCTTGGTTTCAAATTCTGAGAGACTAGAACATAGGTCATTAGCGCTGTACAACTGCTTTGCATCTAGTCTGTAGCCACACCCCACAGAAATGTGCAACCCCATACATAGTGGATGACTTCATTCTTTCTCCCTCTGAGAGACTGAGGCTTCTGACAGCGCTATTAATCCATTATGTGCTTTGTTTTGTGTTTGCACACCACAAAGTGGATTATCACTAGTAAAGTTACCAACAAGCAGAATATACAGTAGGGTATCAAGACCTGAGACACATTCTCCTGGGGAGTCAATAGGTTGCTTGTCAACAGACTGTTAGTCAATAGATTGGTTACATTCATTTTCACCTAGTGTTGGTTTTTAAGTCTCTCTTAATTAATAGCTTTATAAAACCCACATCGTGCACTTTTTCTATGGGCAAGAATAAAAAGGTTTCTGAGCTTGTTCTCTTTTAATATTTTAAGAGGTCAAAGGTATACAACTTTCTTTAAATGACACAGATTGAAGCTTTGCTTAGAATTCAACCTTGAACCAATACTCTTGGGAAGAAACAGGACATAATTTATGCTGTATCTTTCTAGACGGTTCTCTTGAATAGTTTTATCAAATCCATTGAAAGTACAGCCAACCAACCTTCGAATTCTCCCAGTGCCAAGGCAGAGAGCCCTCCAAGGACTCAGAATTTGTAAACACATGGTGGTTCAGGGAAACTTGACCTTCCCTTTCCTTAGATGTCTCTGTCATGCTCAAGCTGAAGTGCAGACCTCGGTTCCCCCCCCCATCTCTCACCTCAGGGTTTTCACTTGACAAGATTGTTTGCAAGTTCATTAAAATCAAATTTAACCCAAGTACAGATGATCTGGGGGAAATGGCCCAATGAGAGAGAGTGGAGGGTACATCCGAGGGACAGTCTGATTATTTGTTGGTAGGCTGCATCTCTGGAGCAGCCACTCAAGGACAAGCAGAGGAGACAGAGAGTGATACCTTGCATCCCCAGGACACGTTTTACAGGAGTTTCAACTTCAACATGCACTGCTAGGCATTCATTATGTGTCTAGGGCAGTTTTTTTTTTTAATAGGCAGGTACAATTCAATGAACTAACCATTTTTTTATTACAAAAAACCCTACTTTATGCATTTTGGGGATTTAAGTTAATGGTCTCACTGCACTTTCTGTTAGAATTTTCATAAATATACTTATGCTTTTATTCTACTTAAAATGTAATTAAAGTGTTTCCTCTGACTACCTTAGCTCCTATATACCAAGGAAAGGCAGCAAACCTGGGAACCGCTCTGAAAGAGTAATAAGTTTCTGAAACAATAAAAAACAAAACCAGGCAGGCTCCAGTGAATACCAATGACTTCTCTGCTTTAAGATGCAGTGCTCGCCACGGTCACGGGGCAGAAGGAAATTGAACATCCTGCACACTGTCATTTTTTCTGAATAGGGAACGTGTTTTTGTGATTCAATAACCTCCTCCTACACCCCTCATGCCACATCATCCCCCACAGGATATAATTACATCTCAGTGGCCCACCTCGAGAGAATGCTACTCCAAAATGATGCAGTCTGTTAAAAGTGCCACAGCTCTCAGATATTAAAAAAAGAGGAAGAAAGCCCCATTCAACAGAAAAGCTGCCAGGAAGAATGGGATTGCGGGTCAAGGCTGTATGGAACAACAGAGCGTTTTTCAGGCAGTGTGGGGTCAAGTGCTTTAGAAGCTTCTGAAATCGAATTTTTCCTCCCTTTCTCTTATGAATAAAATTGTGCACGTTAAAACTATTGGAGTCATCACCCTGGAAGGAGGAAGATGAGCCTATTGGGGCGTGCAGAGCCCCCAAACTTTCTTTGTTTCCCACCCATATTTGTCTTCTGGTTCTTCCAAGCATTGCATTTTATTAGGTCCATATAAACAATTTATTGCTAGAGCAATGGCAGGCATCTAACTTTGCCTGAGTGGCCACAGAGAGGGATGGTGATGGAAAGGCACCCTGAAGTTCATGCCCAGTGGTTGCAGTGGCCTCTGGTCACTGTCCTCCTCCAATGTCCCAGACAAAAGCAATCTAAGCATCGGACACTTCAAGGGCAGAAGACGAGGAAATGGGTGAGAACGAGAATCCAGACCCATGTGTGCGGTGTCTACAGAAACCAAAAGCAACATGTGCATAGCCATTGCATTTAAAGAAGCTGCTAAGCTCTTAGCAGTTCAATGGCCGTTTATTTATTTATTTATTTATTTATTTATTTATTTATTTGGTTTTTCAAGACAGGGTTTCTTTGTGGCTTTGGAGGCTGTCCTGGAACTAGCTCTTGTAGACCACACTGGTTTCAAACTCACAGAGATCTGCCTGCCTCTGCCTCTAGAGTTTTGGGATTAAAGGCGTGCACCACCAATGCCCAGCCTTCAATGGCCTTTTAAAAGCTTAATCCAGTCATGAACCATGCAGAACTTTTCTTAGTGTGCCAGGAAGATGAGGACCTGGGTGATATTCATCCTCTGACTGACTTCCTTTATCCAACATCCCTTTGTAACCTAAAACAAACCATAAAGCCTCTGTGACAGGCCCAAAGGAATCCCTCTGTGTCTGGCTGGCCTTCAGAACATGTTTCCCATGCTCTTGAATGTCACCCTGAGTGGAAGCAATGTGACATCCACAGCAAAGTCACGGTTCTCTTTGGAAACACAGCCTTGCTGTGTATCTAAAGCACACTCAATCTTTCTGTTTACATTTGCCTTGTTCAGAATCCCTTAACGATGTAACATATTCCTCAAGTGTGACCAAAGCAGAAGAAAACCTGAAAACCACTACCTATCAAGTGGAAAGGGAGAAGAAAGCAAAACCAACTAACTGACAAATGAACCCAACTCCTTAAATGAATGATGGATGGAGGCAGAGGTGGGGGCATGAGAAAGCGGAACAGGGCGCACCCTGCAGCTGCTTCATGGAGGGCTGCTTTCTATGGAACCCGGCAAACTCTGGCACAGCGTTGATTATAAAGGTGGAGGTGTGAGCTCAGGGATGGCCAAAGAGAGCTCAGGGATGCATGACCAATGAGAGCTCAGGGATGGATGGCCAGTGAGAGCTCAGGGATGGATGGCCAAAGAGATCTCAGGGATGCATGACCAATGAGAGCTCAGGGATGGCCAAAGAGATCTCAGGGATGCATGACCAATGAGAGCTCAGGGATGCATGACCAATGAGAGCTCAGGGATGGATGACCAAAGAGAGCTCAGGGATGGATGACCAATGAGAGCTCAGGGATGCATGACCAATGAGAGCTCAGGGATGGCCAAAGAGAGCTCAGGGATGCATGACCAATGAGAGCTCAGGGATGGCCAAAGAGAGCTCAGGGATGCATGACCAATGAGAGCTCAGGGATGGCCAAAGAGAGCTCAGGGATGCATGACCAATGAGAGCTCAGGGATGGATGACCAATGAGAGCTCAGGGATGGATGACCAAAGAGAGCTCAGGGATGGCCAGTGGTGGCCAATGTTTTCTTCAAAAGAAAGCATTTCCTTAAAAGGCAGCTTAGAAAAAAAAAGGCAGTGCTATTTAATCCCTCATTTTGAGGGTGCTTTCCTTAGTTAGACTTGAAGGCTTTTCTTGCTGTGCAAATCTGAGGAAACTCTCAGTTTAGAATTTGAGGAGCCCTGGCTCCCCAGAACCTGCTCCCGAACGGGGTTTGAAAGGCTTGTCGATGAGGGCTCTCAGCACCCAGAGGAGGTATCTACAATCCAGTCTTCCTCAACAGGGTCTCTGCAGCTTATCACTGAGCGTGGGCAGGTAGGGCTGGAGGCTCGGCAGCTGGGGTTAATAACAGTGTGAATGTCCGCCTCGTGATGCTGGGGTCAAAGTTGACTTCTTCAAGTTGAGCTTCAGCCAGTCCCTGCCTCCATGTTGGTTATACTGTGTGCCAGAGAGATTGAGCAACCTTTCAGAGACTCTGGAACCTGTCCTACTGCATTACCCTGGCAACCCCAAGGAGACCGGTGTAACTGGGAGGTGTCAAAGCAGTGATGTCATGGGGCGCCAGGCAAGGCGTGCAAACCTTTGTTTGCAAGGTGGCTGAGAGGATCGGAGCCAAAGGTATTTACAATTCTGGAGGTCACGTCAGGCTGAAGTCCTACCCCCAGGACTACCACCTGGACTTCGGAAAGTCTGTTTACATTTCCCTTGAGCCTCTACACTGCACGCCGAAGCCAGACCACATCTCCCCCCTTCCTTTCTGATGTTCGGAATGGAACCCAGGGTCTCACCACATAGCTTTGCCCCAGCTCCTGGGGTGGTTGTTTTGTGCTTGCTGACCTGTTAGTGACTAAAAGAAAATACAAATATAAACTCCCACCTCTAAGGGTGACCTCTTAGAAAGCTGTGACTTTTAAAAAGCCCTCACCTCAGAAGTCAGAACACACACAAGCCCTGTCACATATGACTGAAAAGCTAAAGTACACATTTTAAGAGATGACAGGCTTGGGGATGAATAAGTATAGCAGAAAAAGGGGAATTTTAATATGCAATTTGTGGCTCTCTTTTGACATGTATTAATTTATAAAATTTCTCAGTACAGTTCCCTGCTCTTCCTGTAATACCCAAGCCAAGGTGATTAAAGGCAGAAATTTACAAAGGAGAATTGTGTTTAAGACATAGGAAGTAAGTTTAGAGATACCGGTTCAGTTTAGTGAAAAATAATTCCTTTCCCGTTTATTGTCAAAAAGCCCCGTGTGTGTTGTTCTTAATTCATCTGTTCAGGACTGTTCTACTACAGAGCCGTGTCACCAGCCCACATCTGCGCTATTGAAGATTACAGCTGAAAGTTATTTCTGGGGTCAAGGAAGCTCTTCCTTCACTCAGTTTAGCCAAATGGCCTTCCTTGTTGAGGACTGTGGACATCTTTACTTCTGAGTTGCACAGCTACTTCTGGTAAGCAAAGTCTTGACATTGAGCTACAGTTGGTGCATGGGAAAGAGATGCCAGACAAGTCAGACTCTTGAGGCTAACAGGTGCAGGGTAGAGTGTGGGCACAGGCGGAAGGTCCAGTGTGCCGGGAAGAGCCTTCTAGAGAGATAAGCAGTCCCACCCTGAATGGACAGATGCATCATCTTGCTACACATAGAACACACTAACCCTTGGAACCCACCTTGTCAAAACTGCACTTCATCTGGGTAACGTGCTTTGGGATTGGCAGGTCTGGGTGCCTGGAGAGAGGGGAGGAAGGAGGGAGGACTCCAGAGGGTGACAGCGACAGTAGACCACAACTCACTGTATCTTTCTAAATTTCACTTAGCGATGCATCCCTTTTGCCCCGCTCACTTTCCTCTACTTGATTAAACGAGTTAATTATTACATGTGATATGTTTGCTTATAAGTGAATATTAATATTGTTACAATAAATGGAAAGCTGACACACCAGGCAAAGCGAATAGGAAGAAACAGATAGGAAACACGCCATCGAGAAAGCAAACCACAGCAGCGGCAGCCCCACCTGGGCTGTACTTACTGCCTGGCTATGTTCTGAGCCTGGAGCCTCTATTTCTGCTGAGAGAAAAGAGGTGATGAGAGGCCCCAGACGAGAGGTGACAGCTTGCCACAGCTGCACAAGCATGAAAAAGACCTGGAGCTTTCATCTCTAGCACACGTGTGAAAGCCAGGTGTGGCAGCACGTGTCTGTGACCCCAGGGCTGAGGAGCCTTGGCTCAGCCAGTCTAGCTGATTTGTGAGCTAGCTCCCGTTCTGGTGAGAGACTATCTCAAATAAATAAATAAATAAATAAATAAATAAATAAAATAAAATAAATAAATAAATAAGACAGCTGAGGAAGACACATGTCATCTACCTCTGACCTCCACATACCATGACATACACAACATGCACACATGTAAAATCTGTTGGTATCAGTGAAAAGAACACACAGAGTTTGTACCGGTAGAGCCAAGAAATGCGGTTACAGTAATATAGTGTATGGAGCTTCCAGAACTTTTAGGGAAATGCACAAAGCATGCCAGGCACAGGTATCTATACCCCTCCCAGACTCTGAGCCCTAAAGAGAAGATGCTTAGCACACATAGAATGGGACATCCACCTGGGACTTATGAGGGACACTACTAATGTTAGTAAGTGGTCCTGTCAATCAGCACTTCCATACATCATATTTAAATGTACACACACACACACACACACACACACACACACACACACACACACACACACATATTTCAAACATTATTGTGAAGACTGGCTCTTGGCAAGTTTCATATTGTCATGACATGAATGCTATGGAGTAACCAACCACTTCATAATTGATTTTAAATCCTGATCCATAGAAAGAAACTCATGTTTGGTACTGTAGATCTGGCCAAGAACCCATGCTTGGGGAGCTTAAAGGACCAAGGGGTGAACTCACTCCTCTTGTTCTACTAATCAAGCAGAGAATCAACGGACCTCTCAACTTTTTTTCACCCCTTCTATCTACCCATAAATTACTGTTTCATGCAGGTGTCATCAGAGACATCTCTTTGTGCAGTGGGCAGTGGTTAGCACAGAAACTCAGCACAGGGCAAAGAGCAGAGAGTACATGTCAACGGAGCACTCAGACACGATGGGACAGCACCATCACATCTCTCTCTATCTGCCTCTGGGTTCAGGGTCTAGCACAGAAGACTCTGGGGGCAGAGGCTAGTGAGGACCAGAATGAAACAGTGTCTTCTAGACATAACAGCACTGGTGCCATGATGAACTCACAGTATCTCCACAAGATCAAGATGCCAACTTCCAGTGCCGAGAGGGAAGTAGTTCCCAAGCTGCTAGCCCTAAATGAGGGGTCATGATCAGTTGGTGGCTTGGTGGGGGGCAATGTCTGCTTTCTTTAAGGTGTTTGTAGCTCCACACCCAGGAGTCTACAGACATCACAGAATCATAGATTAGATTTGAAGGCTTACTACAAAGCAGAGAGGGCACTTAAGTTGGGGGTGGGGAAAGGGAAGGGTGGCTCTGCAAGGAGTGGAGCTGAGTCAGGGGTGAATATGATAAATACGTCATATGACATTCTCCAGTAATTAATAACAATATTTAAAAACAAGTTCAAGGGTAACTTAAACAACATAAAACTCATCTCAAAATAAAATAGCAAGAAATAATACTGGGCATTCATTTATTGCCTTGCTTCTCATGTGTAACTGACAAAGCAATCCCACTATTGGATGGATAGCTCAAAGAAATAAAATTAACATATCAAAGGGACTGCTGTACCCCATGTTCACTGCTATACTGGTCACAATAGCCACTGTGCAGAAAGAATCTAAGTGTCCTTGGATATATAAATAGTTATAAAAATAGTGGTACATATAAAAAGTGAAGTCATATATAAAGTATATTTTCTGTATTGTATTGAAAAAGTATATATGCATGTATCCTGTCTAATTTTAAATAAATTACCATTATGTTTGAGAGAGTAATGCCCCAGGTAGAGTGTTTTTTTTTTTTTTCTCCTCAAAACTTTCTATCTGAGGTCAGGATTAGAGTTACTTGAAGTGAATCAAGGTTAGATGCAAAGAGGAAATAGCCAAAAGGCACATTTAGATTCTGCTACTCCTTTTTTAAATAATGAGGATTTGCTCTCCTTTCAAGGAAACAGATTATTAAAAGCTTGAGGTTGCACGTTTTAACTTTTTACTTACATTTCCAAAGCTGGGATTAAAATAGAGCCAAGATACTGCATGCAACAAGACACAGGGCCTTAGAATGTCTTAGTGAAGGCCACAGAGTTGACATTCAGTGGAAGCATGCCCAAGGATGAGTTTGAAATGCAAACGGTGGAGCTCTAAGGCCTTGGGGGTCCTGTGCTTCTGTGTGTTCTACAACAGGGTGAACCTTCATATTCTGTCTGGACACCCCTTTCAGAAGAAAACACTTCTGAAAATGAATCTGAGTTTATTTTTGCCAAGAGAAAAAGAGAAGGCTCAATAGTTTGATCAGCAAAAAAAATCATTTTAGTTAATCACAATCAGCTCTGTATTCAGTGGTAATGACAGGACAACAGGCCACACTGGTGACAGCCCAGGACAGCACAGAACACTCACTGTGTCCCCACATTGTGCTGAGTAATGCAACCAAGGTAGCTCAGAGAGGCCAGTGTGATTGCCATGAAGCCTCCTCTGCATTTTCATGTTAGAGTGGCAACATCCCCTTGAAGTTGACTCTAGCTTATTTTAAATTTCACTTCCTCGTTATTTTAGTAAACAATAGTTTTGAAATGGATTTTAAATCACGCCAAAGGTTAGGTTTTTAGGAACTGCTCACTGTGTACACTGCCTCCCTTTACCTCCTGTGTAGGCCCTACCTGAGCAGTGACAGAATGACCCTGCCTTTGAAGAAACTCTCTGTGGAGCCTTCCCAGCATCATCTCCCTGCCCTTAACTTCTGCCATCCACGTGACCGTGTCTGTGGCGTTTACACAGGATCTCTAGGTGGGCTCATAAGGAATTTCCATTTCCATCAACACAATCTGCACACCAAAATCCATCCTTTCTGGTGACTAATATCCCATGACATGCTGTTAGCTAGTTTTCTTTCCTATATCAAAAAATTGCAATGTGCAATATATGGAGACCATAATATACCACCCCTCCCCACTGTATTTCTAACTGAATGAACTGGAAGGAATCAACACAACTCATTCCATCACACTAAGAAAATATTTCTTGTTCAGGATGGCTGAGATAGATTGCAATTGCCCTTTGACCAAGAGGTCTTTGTTGCGAGGTTAGGCAAAGCAACCCATGAGCCCCATGGATGAGTAAACTTGAGTTGCCCAATACAGTTTAAACTGTCTAAAATGATACCCAAGGGTCCTGAGTGCTTCCTAGACCCCCAGAGAAACCACAGTGCTGCTAAATAGTTTCAAAAGCAACAGAAGTTGCTGGCTATCAGTTTATGGTTGATCCCCAATCCCAAGACAAGCCAGAGGTCATGAGCCATGCTGCTCAATGCCTTCACCATAGGTACAAGTGGCTCGTGGCTCTTGTACTGGACAGGGCAGGGTCCTACCATTGCAGGAGGGCCATGCTCATGGATTTGATGTCACCAGGTGTCTCTTAATTCCCTCATTTTGCTAAGTAGCTGCATTGGAACTTAACCCAAATCTGCCTCTTCTTCTAGGCACTTTTAATTTCTGTTGGCCTCTTTCTCCTATAAACCTTGACTGTAGCTAGAAGTATGTGTCACTTAAGTTTCCTTTGGAACTTGCTATGTAGTCCTGGGTAGTCTAGAACTCATGGAGACCTGTCTGCCTCTGCCTTCATTAGTGCTGGGATTAAAGCCACATGCTACCACTTCTTGCTAAAATTTTGTTTCTCATTTTCATTTCGGTACTTATGAATGCATTCTGGACCTCTAGTTTTTCTTGGGTTAATTTCAGATGTAGTATTTTCATAGGAATTTGTCTATTTTGTCTTTATTCAGAAATATGATAAATGTTACTCATGCCTTTTATCTTTTTGCTACAATGTTTCTGCTATGTTTCTCCAGTTTTATTATTCATTTCAAAAATAGCTCTTCATTTTGTTTATCATTAGTACTCTATTTTTTTGTTGTTTTTCGAGACAGGGTTTCTCTGTGTAGCTTTGGAGCCTGTCCTGGAACTCACTCTGTAGACCAGGCTGGCCTCGAACTCACAGAGATCCACCTGCCTCTGCCTCCCGAGTGCTGGGATTAAAGGTGTGAGCCACCAACGCCTGGCTCTTTAATACTCTTCAAATAGAACTCTTTTATTTCTTCTCTTTATTGATTTCATTCTACTTCCTTTGAGTCTATTCTGCTCTTACTCCATTAATGGGATGCTAAACACGATTTCTTTTTCCTGGGGTAAGTAGTGAATTAAGAATATTCAATTTCCATCTAAGCAACAAGGGTCCCACACCCAGTTGTCTGTCCAGGGTATTAAAATATTTTAGAATTTTTTTATTACAATATCTCCTTTGAGAAATGAATTACTTAGAAACAGTGAATTAAGAATATTTCAATCTATTATTTTCAACTTGACTGAATTATAATCATGGAAAATGAATTATAGTATGTGACTGCTACTTAGAAATTTCTACACTCTCAGCTTTCTTAGTAGTGTATGTAGCCTTTACCATACTGTTCCATGTAGTCTTAGATGGAACATTTAGTTTTGCTGTGAGGGTTTTCTGTACCTGAGTTTAGAATGATCTCTTCTGAGTAAACAGAATGACATGTTGTTAGTCAGCAGCAGTGCCGCCCTGACTAACACTTTTGCGCTACGTTTTATTTTGTCTAAGGTCAATGGAACACTACAATTCCCTTCTAATCAGCCTTTTCCTAGAATACATTTTCAAATACTCTGTAAGTTGTCTCTCTTATAAACTGCACACATCACAGCCCTTGATAATATACTGAACACACATTCTAAGAGCCCATATGGAGGCCTTTAACCACAGGTAAAATCAGACCCTAGACAGACTATAGCATTTTCCACCTGTCTGTCCGTGTGTCTGTCTGTCCATCCATCCATCCACATATGAAAGCAAATTAATAAATTAGCTCAGTAAGAAATGAACAACACAATAGAATTACTTTGACACTATTCGGTAACACTGTTACGTTAATGCTGTCTTCTGACTGGTGTACCTGAAAGTACAGAAAGCAAAGACAAAGACCAGGGGGGCTTCCATAGATGGACTCCGTATTCCAATGAGTTCTTACAGCTCTTACCATTAAATGCCACCATATTTCCACTTAGTTCATTGTTACTTAGGAAATTACTAATTCATCGAATGAATTTATATTGCTTTATGTTGTGTTTGTTTCCTTTTTTTGAAATTTAAGAACCTACTTTGCCTGTGTGCATGTGTGTGTGCATGGTATGTGTACATGTTGCGTGTGCACACATGTGTGTATGTGCATGTGTGTGTGTGTGTGTGTGTGTGTATGTGTGTTGTACTGAGGTCAGAGGAGCACTTGCTGGAAGTTGGTTCTCCTCACCACATAAGTCAGGGGGATTGGTTTCCTATTTTCACCGTTGTGCCATCTCTCCAGGCCCTTAATTCTCCTCTCATCTTCTCACCTGTTCTTCCCATCCTCTTCCCCATGTTTGACCACGCTAGTTTTCACACCAATGTGGGGTTATCTACTCTCTTTTACGGTTGCTATGGAAATGTTAGCATGAGCATAGGGGTATGGAGTGTGGGTTCCTGTGTGCCTCTGCTCAGTCACCTGCTACCCCGGGTTCACTCTTCATCACCCTCACCTCTTGGTTACTGCCTCCGCCTGGGTATCAGCCAGGCCCTGGTCTCTCTCTACAACCCCTCTTCTCATTCTCTCCATGGAAACAAGACCCTCACAGTGCCCCTTAGAAGTCCTAGGTGCTGGCAGGTGCCTTTCATAAGTGGCTTCGGCAATTTCCGTCCACCACCAAGAAGAAACAAATTCACCAACCTTGTGAGTCTTGTGAGTACAAAGGAGGGGGAAATGAAGCCCCACAAATAATTTAAAGATGGTGGCAAAAGTGCTTCGTGGGAAGTCTCATGGAATTTCTTCATTTGTGCTTTTGGAATGCCACTGAATGGTGATCCTGACTGTCACCATGCAGAGATGCACTGGGACACTGCAGTCCCACCCCCATAGAAATCTGTACCCCGACAGCAGCTGACCTGCTCCTAGTGGCACAAAAACCATGGCCACTGTACTCAAGAGTGCCCCCTGTAGGCAGAGCTCACTGGCATCAGTCCTCCTCTGGCCATGCTTGTTGGTAGAAGGTAAGTCTTCCATGGGACCTGCAATAGTTTATATTCTGTAGGATTTTGATGCCCAATTTCCATGTTGGACCTTTTTGTTCATAGCTTTGAACAGAGTTCATTAATATTACTGACCTCTTAACCATTTCAAACAGCTTCAGGGTGGCCTCAGAATACAGAGATAAAGAAAAACTTACAAAATTTATGTGTTTGAGCTCTAGCTGTGACTATTTGCACTGGCTGGATGACTTTAATACTTGAAAAAAAGCCAATATTTAGCACCAATGTTCCTATGAAATAAATAGGCGATTCTTTCTGATTGCTCTTCCAATAACTTTCCCCATACGGCACGTTCCAATAGTTCCCCTCCCAAGTTGCTTGAGTAGCGGCTGTCATGATTCTTGTGAACTGGCAATTATGTCAAAACGATTTAATCAGTGCTTGAGCTGTGCTGGCACTGCTCTTAGGAGACATTTTTCAGAATGACATTCCCCTAAGCATTTGTTAAATAATTAGACCTAACTCTTTACTCACATGAACTGTCAGAAGTCCTGTTTATGCTCAGGGCCTCTGAGACATGTCTGAGGCGCTATAGCGAGTACCAGAACCCTGTTAAGCAAAGCTCCAAATCTGAGGGAAGATGAGGGTTGGGCTTTTCCGTCCTCAGGAAACATCCCTGCACTGTCATTGCTAAGAGCTTGCATACATTATGAACTGAGGAGGACCTCAGTGGAATTTGATTGACATCAGATCCTATTGTAGCATCACATGTCAAAGGATGACTGTCTGTCTGGGTTTCCTTCATTTATAGGACATATGTCATTCTCCTTTAGGCTACAGTCAGGGTGGGGAACTTTAGTCCCCCTGCCATCTCCATCTGGCAGACACAGTAGGAAAGCCCATGAGAGGGGCTTAGATGATGGCTGGCTAAGTAATTGCTCACTGCACAAGCATCAGGACCTGAGTTTGGATCCCTAGCACCTGTGTAAAAGCCATGGGTGGCAGTGTGGTTCATGCCTGAACCTATAGCACCAGTAGGGTAGACACAAGCAGACCCTGGGTCTCACTGGCCAGCCAATCTAGCCCAAAATGACAAGCTCTCTCAAACCTATGATTCCTTCTTTAAAAAAGAAGTTCATGTCTATGTCATGGAAACACTGTACGGTACGGATGACTTTTTATATGTCCCTAAAGTGGCACTGCCTCTATTTGCTGCTCTGTACCAAAAGCTGGTGTTCCTTGGGTGTAACAACTGCAGGCTTCATTCAGTTCCTTAGTGTGGTTTCTGTGGGGCCTGGATCTTAACGCCGGGGAGGCACTGGGAGATGACTGTTTTGGACAGGAGTTCCCCCTAGACCTGATGGTGATGCGTCCACATAAGCCAAATGTGCAGAAGATTTAACCATCATGATTTCATGTCTAAAAGATTTTAATACCAACTGACATCTTCAGGGTGTTTATGAGAGTAATTAACTGTCTTTGTAACTGCATCAAATGGTTATTAGACACCCGGCCACGGGTCAGGCAATGAGCTAAGCTTTTCCATGCATTATCTCATATAAGGATCCCCTCAGTACTATAGACTTGAGGAAACAGGGGCGCAGTGAGCTCCATCATCAAGGGCATGAGGCAGCTGATCTGGGACTCGTGGCTGGAACATAACTGATATATATATATATATATATATATATATATATATATATATATATGTGTGTGTGTGTGTGTGTGTGTGTGTGTGTGTGTGTGTGTGTGTGTGATACATGTATATATATATATATATATATATATATATATGTGTGTGTGTGTGTGTGTGTGTGTGTGTGTGTGTGTGTGTGTATGTATGTATTTGCAGTGTCTCTTGGCCTTCTGGGTACAGTAAGGAAGTAGGATCTCCCTCCCCACTGCTCTCGTACCTAGGACCTATAAAGCCTGCACTAGTGGCTAACAAAGGAGATATAACTGGAGCAGGGAAGCTTGTCAATGTTCTAGCTGAGAATTATAGACTCTCAAAGTGTGGTTTTTATAGAGTTGGTAAAACAACCCTTTTATGTTTTTCCTTAAATGTAAAGAAATAGGGGAAATGCTGGAAATGAACTCATTTAACTTATTGCTCAACTTTTACCCATTTTCATCTCATTTGCATGTGTGAGACTCAGCTGTAGCTAGATTTGCCTCAGCTAGCACCGTCAAGGAGATCAGGAGGTGGGCCAACCATCTTTGCTTGGTGTTGGCTCCCAAAGTCATATTCTGCTTAAGCCATTATATTACTTCCCTCTGCCTGATTAGTGCAATATATGAGCTCAAGAAAAGGAGGGGACCAGGAAAGAAGAGATAACACAATTATATTTCAGTGTTTATTATGTAGAATAAGGAAATCCATAAATTTAAAAAGTCAGTTTCCTGGTCACACAAACTTCAAAAGTCTAATTAAAACCTCAGGTTGAAACACAGCACAAAGGCACCTGCTAAAAGCCCATTGTTTACCGTGTGTGTGTTTCTGTTTAGTGTTCTCTGAGCACAGTAAACTGGAAAGTATTCCACTGTTCAACACAGATATACTCCATACCTCCAGGGTTTTCTGTGTCTAGCAGTTGGATATCATGAAAGACTTAAGTGGTGGTGATTCCAAAGGAAAAGCAAATTTGTACACATGCCTATAAATTCATATGGACTGGAAGACTGTGAGCACGCTTACAGAGTGGGGGTCCTTTGTCGACACGCAGCACATTGTTTCAGTATTGAGAATAGGAAGAGGACAGTTCCTTTAGCATTCTAGCCAACCACTAGCTGGTCCTCAGTACTGATTCATATACTCTAAGAACGGGCCTTGGAGAGTTTTCAAGTGCAGCCTAATGCAAAGGATAAAACCTACATAACAAGGTTTCCTAACCGTGTTTGCCCTTGGCATCTGCTGGCTCTAAGACAAGATTTCAAAACACTCTTCTTACAGCAGCTACTTTCACTTGAGTGTGTAGTTCTCATGAAAGAAGTTATGGGGTAAAAAGATGACATGGAGATGTATACAAACCTGTGGTGTCCTTTCGGACCTGATAAACAGCCATCCTTCCTCAAGCTTATGCGTGTTAATGGAAAAACTAAATTATAATGTCATGAAGCCTCACTCTTTACTTCTGATTGAGGGATTGTTGCAGTCATCAGTGGGAGCAGAGGCAAAATGAAAAAATAAAAGACTTGATCACATGACTTATCTTAGTGGAACTGTAATTGGTTAGGAGTTCATGTGAAGTTCTTGGAGCCATTGGAAGAGAAGGGTAGTATGACACCATCTGGGATCTAAGCCTCAGGGGTGTGTGTGTGTGTGTGTGTGTGTGTGTGTGTGAGTGTGTGTGTGTGTGTGTGTGAGTGTGTGTGAGTGTGTGTGTGTGTGAGTGTGTGTGTGTGTGTGAGTGTGTGTGTGAGTGTGTGTGTGTGAGTGTGTGTGTGTGTGAGTGTGTGTGTGTGTGTGAGTGTGTGTGTGTGAGTGTGTGTGTGTGAGTGTGTGTGTGTGAGTGTGTGTGTGTGAGTGTGTGTGTGTGTGTGTGTGAGAGTGTGTGTGTGTGAGTGTGTGTGTGTGTGTGTGAGTGTTGTCTGTATGCATGTGTGTGTATGCATGTGTGTGTACGTTATGTGTGTGGTGTGTGTGTATGTGAGTGTGTTGTGTGCATGTGATGGTGTGTATGCATGTGTGTGTTGTGTATGTGTGTTTTGTGTTTGTGTGTGGTGTGAGTGTGGTATGTATGTGTGTGTGGTGTGTGTGAGTGTGGTATGTATGTGTGTGTGGTGTGTGTGTGAGTGTGTGTGTGTGTGAGTGTGTGTGTGTGATGCAATGGGTGAGAAGTGGGTGGGGTCCCACAAATGCCAATATATCCATCCAAACATCCCCCAGTTCCTCTGAATGTTAAATAATCACTTTCTCTTGACCTATTTTTTTCCCTAATCCAGGTGTGTTTGTCTTGGCATCCAGCGCTACCACTTCTTTTTCAAAGGGGATTTTCTAACCAGCCCTCTGAGAGCAAGCCTGGCATGACAGACTCCTCAGCAGGAACTGAGAGCTTCTCTTTCAAAGACCGAGTATCTTGGGAAATATGCACTTTGTGAAGGATGGGGATGCAATGGTGACCTTTGTTAAGGTCACCTCTGTGGATGAGGGAAAGCCAATGGGAGAGGTATGAAGTCAGCAATGAGCAAGCTTTTGTAGCCCTGAGGCCTGCCATCTAGGGCACAGCCAGAGACAGAAGGCAACCCTTTCCAGACCCCTAATTAACTGCCAGGACTCTTCAAACTGCTGCTGGCTCTTCAGCACACCCTATCACTTTTAATTAATTCTGGCTGCTGGACGAGCCCTCACCAGGTCATTTCAAAGCAAGGCTGACCTGTGGAGTGGGTTAATGGCTGCTAAGCCCATACAGTATACTTGCTTTCATTGATGCTAGCCATGAAGGCTGTGGTGGTGGTAGGCTTTCTATCCCTCTGGGAGAGTATATTCTGTTTGCTTGTTTGTTTTTTGAATAATACTGTTTGTTTTGTTTTGTTTTGTTGGGGGGGTGTCTGTTTGAGTCACATCACAAGACAATAGTGTTGAGAAAGAATGTCTTTTTGTAGGCTCGCTAAGAAACAAATAATTGAAAATGGTACTTCCAAAGAGTAAAGTAAGTGTCTATTATGGAAAGGCTAGCCTGTGAGCCAGGAGCAATGTGCGATTTGTGGCACAGACACTTCTTACCCAGTTCTGCTTGTCTAATTTTGTTTCCGTTGTCTGTGCTCCAGGAGCCCACCCCATGTTTCCTTAGGGGAGTTTTAATGTTACAGGGCATCTACTTTCCCCTTTACACCACTTCAAGTTAAGTTCTGTGTGTAGTCAGATGCAGGGGTCCAGATCTTTTTTAGCCCTCCTAGGCTGGGTTTGCTTTTAGCTTAGCTGGTGGCATCTATATGATGGGGATTTTGGTGTTCCGTGGGTTTGAGGAGACCTGTGCTGCTTAGAGGTTGAGTGGTAGGCTTGCTAGAGTTTGCATTTAGGCAGGAGACATACTTGTGTCCTTGGTCACAGGAGACTCCTGGGTGAGCACTGAGGTCAGGTGGGGCTGCTGAGCTCTGTTACCACATCTGCATGGGCTCTGTTAATAGATTTGTGCCCTGGCAGAATGGGGCCATAGCTTGTTTGGTTTCCATCCTGGGTGGGACTAGTAGCTTTGTTTTAAGTTAGGGTCACCACTAGGCTTCCATGTTGGTATGGCTACAGGCCCTGTAGATGGAGATGTAGGCTAGGATATGCAAAGCTATAGACCTACTGGCTATCATTTATACTAAATTGAGTTTTATTCAGCATTAGAATAGAAACAAAAAAATGTGGGATGTCAATGAGGCAAGCAGTCAAGAATGAGACTTGACACGATTCCCCATATACAACTCTAATACAGATTTTGGAAAAATGATAGAAATAAAGACTACAGAATAATGTTTCTGGACATAGGAGAAGCATTCAAAGAGTATAATGCATATACATTACATACATGCTCATATTTATATTCATATATCTAATCTATCTATCCATCATCTGTCTATGAATCTATCCAATCTTCATCTATCATCTATCTATCTATCTATCTATCTATCTATCTATCTATCTATCTATCCATCCATCCATCTAGCTATTGTCTGCTTATCTATGTAAACAAAGAAGGTAAAGACATTTAATGACACATTAGGGCTCCATGTGAGAACAAACTATGAGAGTATCTACCATATAAACCTGCAATAAAAATAAAAGGCAACTTCAAAAATACCCCATTGCCACAATAAAAACAAAAACAAAACAAAACAAAAAATTCCAGCATACATGACTTTCCTGAGAACCCATAGGCTACTCTGGTCAAGGAAGTAGGAGCCACACCCATCAGGATCCTAACAGGAATTTCCTAAGAGGCAACATTTAGCCACTACACTCTCCTAAGAACCAGAGAGGGCAACAGAAACCAAGGAAGACAGCACCCACCCAACAAAGATAAGACTGGGTTTAGCACCCAGAATTACAATCTTCCCAAACCCAGGTGTGTAGACTCTCGTGTAAAAACACAACAACAGCCATGATAATAGTCTCCACTACAGTCCAGCAACCCAACACAGTGGGCCTGATTACTACAACATACCGAAGCACAAGAGAAATACCTCAAAATAGCCTTTGTGTATACCATAGAGGTCCTTAAAGAGGAAGTGAATAAAACCCTTAAAGAAATCAGAGAACATAAACAACAGTAGAAGGAAATAAATAAAATAGTTCAAGGCATAGAAGTGGAAATAGAAACAATAAAGGAAACCCAAACTGAGGGAAATCTGGAAGTGAAAAATTTAGGAACTCAAGCAGGAACCTCAGAGGCAAGACTCATACAAGATATGGAAGAGGGAATCTGAGGCATTGATGGCATGATAGAAAAAGTGGATACATCACCCAAAGAAAATGTTAAATCATAAACAACAAAAAAAACAAAAAACAAAAAAACATCCAGGAAATCTGGAGATACTGTGAAAAGACCAAATCTAAGAATAATAGGAGTGAAGAAAGGAGAAGAAACCTAGGTCAACAGCACAGAAAATATTTTCAAAATCATCAAAGAAAATTTCTTAACCTGAAGAAGGAGATTCTATTAAGGTACACCAAGTAGACTAGTGATGGGGGAGGGCCTTCTGTGTATGTGTTTGTCTTATTGGTTGATATAGTACTGTTGGCCAATAGGAAAGCAAGATAGGTGGGACTAGGAGTCAAGGAGGATTCTGGGAAATGTAGTAGAGATCCAGGTAGGAAGTGACATAGCAAGTAGACTCATACATAAGCAGGGACAAACAGGAAGTTGTTCTCTTGCTCTTCCTCTTCCTCCCACTCTATTCTCTATGGAGTCGCCATCTGACCACCAGGAAGACAGGATGCATTCCGACACCGTCCACCATAAGTCTTATGATTATGGTTGATAATTAAGACTGAGCTAGCAAATGAGAAATCCTAGTCATTGGCCAAGCAGCATTTGTTCCTAATATAAGTCTCTCTGTGTTACTTGGGACCTTAATATGGCAGCTGGCAGAAAGCACCCACATGGTGGTAGGGCTCTGGTGGCTTCAGCGGAAAGACTTATTGTTACAGACTAGACCAGAAAAGAAAGTCCCCTTGAAACATAATAGTCAAAACACTAAACATACAGAACAAAGAATATTAAAAGGAAAAGGACTGAGTAACATATAAAAGCAGATCCATTAGAATAACATCAGACTTCTCAATGGAGACTCTGAAAGCCACAAAGGCCTGGGTAGATCTTCTACAGACTCTAAGAAATCACAGGTACTGGCCCAGATTACTCTACCCAGAAAAGCTGTCAATCACAATAGTTGGTGAAAATATGACATTCCATGATAAAACCAAATTTAAGCAATTATCTACCTACAAATGCAGAAGGCGCTGGAAAGAAATCTCCACCCTAAAGAGGCCAACCATTCCCAAGAGAAAATAAGGGATAAATAATCTTAGATGAGCAAATTAAAAGAGAGGAAACACACACACACACACACACACACACACACACACACCCCACCACCACCACCACCACCACCACCACCACCACCACCATCACCAAAATAACAGGAATCAACAAACATTGCTCACTGATCTCTCTCAACATCAATGGTCTCAATTCCCCAATTAAACAACACATTAGTATGGAATGAATGAGAAAACAGGGTCCACTCCTCCACTGCATCCAAGAAATACACTTTAACATCAAGACTAGACATCACCTCAGGGCAAAAGGATAGAAAAAGACATTCCAAGCAAATTGGCCTAGAAGAAAACTGGTGTAGCCATTTTAATATCTCACAAAATAGACTTCAAACCAAAACTAAACAGGAGAGACAGGGAAGGACACTAAATACATATCAAAGATGACATTGCAATTCTTGACATCTATGCACCAAATTCAAGGGTAACCATGTTAATAAAAGTAACATTACTAGAGTTTAAATCACACATTGGTACTCACACACTTATAGTGGGAGATTTTAATACCCTACTCTTGCCAATAGACAGGACATCCAGAGAAAACAAAACAGAGAAATGCTTGAGCTAATTGACATCACAAACCAAATGAACCTCACAGATATTTACAGAACATTTCACCCAAACACAAAAGAATATACCTTCTCCTTATCAACTCATGGAACTTTCTCCAAAATTAATCATATACTTGAACACAAGGCAAGTCTCAATAGATACAAGAAAATTTGAAATAATACCTTGCATCATATCTGACCACCATGAATGAAAGCTGGCTATCAACATCAGAAACAACAAAAAAACTTACAAACTCATGGAAATTGAACAATTCATTACTTAATGAGTAATGAGTCAAGAGAGAAATTAATAAAGGAATTAAAGCCTTTCTAGAGTTGAAAATGAATAAACACTATACTCAAACTTATGGGACAAGTTCATAGCACTAAGTGCCTACATAAAAAAAATGGAGAGATCTCATAATAGTAACCTAACAGTATTTCTGAAAGCTCTAGAACAAAAAGAAGAAAACACACCCAAATGGGGTAAATAACAAGAAATAATCAAACTCAGGGTTAAATCACATAGGAACAAAGAGATAATCAGTTAAATAGAAATAAAAAAGCAATTCAAAGAATCAATGAAACAAAGAGTTGGTTCTTTGAGAAAATTAGTAAGATAGACAAACTCTTATCCAAATTAACTAAGAGGCAAAGAAAGAATGCCCAAATTTAAAAAAATAAAAATGAAAAGTGGGATGTGAGTAATCCAGAGAACATAAGAACATACATTAAAACTTGTACTTGGTTGGAGAGATGGCTCAGAGGTTAAGAGCACTGACTGCTCTTACAGAGGTCCTGAGTTCAATTCCCAACAACCACATGATGGCTCACAGCCATCTGTAATGAGATCTGGTGCCCTCTTCTGACCTGGAGGCATACATGGAGGCAGAATGTTGTATACATAATAAATAAATAAATAAAAACTTGTACTCTACCAAATTGGAAACTCTGAAAGAAATGAGTAACAATAACCTCTAAGTGAAATAATTATTCAAATAAAAGTCTCTCAACAACAACAAAAGCCCAGGGCCAATGGTTTTAGCATATAATTCAAATGGATGTTCAAAGTAGAGTTAATGATAATATTTCTCAAATTAGTCCACAAAATAGAAACAGAAGAAACATTGGCTAATTTGTTTTAAAGGTCACAGTTACCCTGACACTCAAACTCAAACATAAATAACCAACAAAGAAAGAGAATTACAGACCAATTTCCTTTATGAGCATAGATGTAAAAATTCTCAATAAAATACTTGCAAATTGAATCCAAGAACACATCAAAAAGATCGTCCACCATGATCCACTAGGCTTCATCCCAGAGATGTGGGGAGAGCTCAACAGATGCAAACTGACAAATGTAATGTACCATATAATTAACTGAAAGAAAAATGACCACACCCTCTCCTTAGAAACAGCATAATCTACCATATAACTAACTGAAAGAAAAATGACTACACCCTCTCCTTAGAAACAGCATAGACCTTCACAAAGTCCCCTTCATGATAAAAGTCTTAGAGAGATTAGGTACATGCCTCCCACATCTGAAAGGCAGATTTTAGCAAACCCATAGCCAACATCTAGTTAAATGGAGCAGAACTGTAAGTATTTCCACTAAAATCAGGATCAAGGTTGCTCATTCTCTCCATACCTATTCCATATAGTACTTGAAGTTCTAGCTAGAGCAGTAAGATAACTGAAGGAGATCAAGGGATATGATAGTATATGGAAGTGACCTTAAGAATTCCACCAGGAAGCTTCTACAGTGATTAAACATTTATAAACTAGATATAAAATTAACTCAGAAAAATCAATAGTCCTCCTATATAAAAATGACAAAAGAAAGAAATCAGGGAAACAACAGCTTCACAATAGCCTCTAATAATATAAAATACCTTGGGGTAACTCTAACCAAGCAAGTGAAAGACTTGCATGGTAAAAAAATTTAAGACATTAAAGAAAGAAATTGAAGAAGATATCAGATTTTCCATGCTCATGACTTGGGAGTATTAACAGAGTAAAAGTATCAGTCCTACCAAAATCAATCTATAGACTCAATGTAATCTCTCTCAAAAGTCCAACATAATTTTTCACAGATCTTTCAACAATTGTCAGTTTATATGGAAGCACTACAACTTTTGGATAGCTAAAACAAGTCTTAATAATAAAAGGATTGCAGGAGGTACAACACCTCAAATTTAAAGCTGTACTACAGAGATACAGTAATAAAGACAGCATGGTATTGATACAAAACAGACATGTTGATGAATGGAATTGAATCGAAGACCCAGACATAAATCTACATACCTCTGGACACCTGATGTTGATAAAGAAAGCAGAAATATACACTAGAAAAAAGACAACACCTTTAACAAATGTGCTGATTAAACTGGATGGCTGCTTGTAGAAGAATGCAAATTAATCCATACTTATCACCCTGCACAGAACTTAAACCCAAATGGATCAAAAGAAAAAAACCCTCAATATAAGGTCTGATTCACTGAACCTGATAGAAGGGAAAGTAGGAGGAGCCTTGAACTCACAGAAAAAGACTTTCCAAACAGAACACTGTTTACACAGGCACTAAGATAACAATTAATTAATTAATGAGCTATCATGAAACTGAGAACCCTCTGCACAGCAGAGGACACCATCATTTGGACAAATGAAGGCCTACAGGCTAGGAAAAGATTTTTACCATCTATGCGTCTGATAGAGGGATAATATCCAAAATATATAAAGAACGAAAACAACAACAAAAACCCCTGAGTATCCAGAAAACAAATAGCCCAATTAAAAATGGGATACACATCTAAACAGAGAATTCTCAAAATAGAAAACTCAAATGGCTGAGAAACACTGGGAAATGCAAATTAAAACTTCTATGATATTTCATTTTGCAGCCGTCAGAAAGGCCAAGATCAATAAGACAACAGCTCATGGTGGCAAAGATGTAGAATGAGTGCAAGGCTCATTAGTTGCTGGTGTGAGTGCAAGCTTGCACAGCCACCATGGACATCAGTGTGCTAGTTCCTCAGGAAGATGCGAATCTAGCTGTTCCACTCTTGGGCATATACCCAAAGGATGCTTTATCCTACCAGAGACATTTTTGATCAACCGTGTTCATTTCTGCTCTACTCATAATAGCCAGAAATGGGAAATGACTTAGACAGCCTTCAACAGAAGAACTGATAAAGAAAATGTGGTATATTTATACAGTGAATGGAACTTCCAGGTAAATGGATTAAACAAGAAAAATGAATATCCTGAGGGAGGTAACCCAGATACAGAAAGACAAAATGGTATGTGTTTGCTTATATTTGGATATTAGCTGTTAAGTCAATGATAACAAAGCTACAGTTCATATAACTACAGAGGTTAGGTACAGAGTAAGAGTTTGGTGGGCACTATTAGACCTCATTAGGTAAGGGAAATAGAATAGATAGTTACGGATGATTTTGGGGGTAAGGGTGGGAACATGGGAAGAGACAGCTAAAATTAAGGTCATTTGAGTATTATGGAAACATACTACATAGATGCTTCCTTCATTTATGTATATGTATGTGTATGTGTATGTGTATGTGTATGTGATGTATATGTATACGTATATGTATATGAAGGCAATATCCATAAAAATCACCAAATAATGGGGGAGATAGAGCCCCAATTGTCCATCTTTTGTCACCAAATAAAGCTTCCAGTACTGGGATTGGGTTACATCTAATTGAGTTGTTGATCAAAGGGGAACTATGGGGTCCCCTTGGCTGTTGCCAAGGCTATGGGTTGCTCTCCAGAAACAGACAGCAAGGTCCCATTCCTGTAGACAACACCCACACAACTCACTGAATACAAAGATGTCAAGCTGGTGCCCATAGAACCTCTAGCCCTGTGTTCCAGTGTCTTTGGTACAGGAAAGTACTCTACAGGCTACCAAAAGAAAAGCTTAAATGCCAAGCCAGCCACAAACCATTTACAATGCTGTCCTGCCTCTAAGATAGGCTAGCACATTGGTGGTAACAAGCTTATAGGAGTAACTAACCGATCCGTGATCTGACTTAAGGCCCACTCCATGAGGTGGAACCCACACCTGACACTGTTTGGGTGACCGCAAACCTGAGACTAGATAGTCCAGGCACCCAGGGTAAAACCAAATACTACTGTTCTACTGAAAGAATGCACCAATAAAATGACTCTTAATGACATCCTACTATATTCATAGATTAGTGCCTCTTTCAACCACAACCAAAAGGTGTCCTCCTGCAGCAGATGGGGACAAATATAGAGACCCACAGCCAGACATTATGCAGAGAGTGAGAGACCTTTGAACACTCAGACCTAAATGGGATGTGTGCATCAAATCCCTCCTCTTAACACTCAGGGGACCCTGAAGAAGAGGGGACAGAAATAATATAAAAGGGGGATGAGGAGACCAAGAATGCAAGGTCCTCTAAATCAGCATGATCACAGCTTCTGTGAACTCTGGGGAAGCATGCACATGTCTACACACGGCTCTTTGAGTATTTGTGGCTTCCAGTCTTGTGTTTTTATGGGTTTCCTGAGTGTGCGAGCAAGTGGGTCTCTATTTCTCGTGTCTTTATGGTTTCCTGAGTGTGTGAGCAAGTGGGTCTCTGTGTCTCGTGTCTTTATGGTTTCCTGAGTGTGTGAGCAAGTGGGTCTCTGTTTCTCTTGGTCTCCTGTTTGTTTTGTCCCAAATTGATGTTGGTCTTGTTTTGCTACCTATTTTATTTTATTATTTTATTTTATTTTAGTATTATCCCTCAGGAGCCAGAGTTTTCTAATTAGAGACACAATGGGTGGCGGATCGGATGGGGGGGAGACGTAGATTAACTTGGGAGGAAGAGAGGGAGGGGAAACTATAAATCTTGATATATTATGTGAGAAAATATATCTTCAATAAGAGGAGAAAAGCAAAAATGTATATACATATGTATATGTACTTACGTACATATATAATATACATATACTTACATACATGTACATATATGTAGTTACATACATATATATGTACATATACTGGACTTTATCATAAAAATTTTGAAACTTTACTGAAAAAGCTAAAGACATTTCAAATAAATGAAGACATGAAGCATTAATGGGTAGGTTAATTACTCATTAACCTACCTATTACCAAGAAACCAAGTTTCCTAAGTTTTATAAATGGCCCCCTGCAATTCCAACAAAATTGCACCAGATTTTTCATGAAGCTATGTGGCTAAAGTCTACCATATTTTTGGTAGACAAAGTGATCTTAAGATCATGGAAACACATTGACTCCAGATTTTTCACACCTTTCTCTAAGAGAGGCCATGCAACAGCTCACACACACCCTACGAGACCCTTGGGAAAGGGCAGCAAAGGTTTCAAATGTTTCACCAAAGGAAACCCCCATTTGCTTGCAAACATGAAGACATGATGTGTGTAAAGAAGGCACACTAACAAGAGATGCATTTTCAGTTCATCAAAGGGGCACACAATGAAAGACAGCTGAATGATAAATTTAGTGACAGTGAATTCTGGGGACATTTAAATGGAATGATGAAGAAAGTGTGAATCTGTTTAACCTTTCATGAAAGTAACCTGTCAGTCATCTGGGGAGCCAACACAGGACCAAACAAGGCCCCCTGAACAGACTTTATCCAGTAGCTGATGGAAGCAGGAGCAGGCACCCACAGCTAAGCACTGAGCCATACTCCTGGAATCCAGTTGTAGAGAGGGAGGAGGGATGAGCAAAGGAGTCAAGACCCACATAAACAGCTGACCTGACCTAGTGAGAGCACATGGACCTCAGTCATAAAGCTGGGGAACCAGCATTGGATCGAACCAAGCCCTCTGAATGTGGGTGCCAGTTAGGAGGCCTGGGCAGGCTATGGGACCTCTGACAGTGGAACTATTATTTATCCCCAGAGCACAAATGGACTTTGGGAGCCCATTCCCTAAGGAGGGACACTATTGCATCCCAGATACACGGAGGAGGGCCTAGGCTCTCTCCAAATGATGTGACAGACTTTGACGATTTTCCCCATGGAAGGCCTCACTGTCCTTGGGGAGCAGGTGGGGGGTAGGTGGGGGGTTGGTAGGGGACATGGGAGGATGGGAGGGAGAGGGACCAGGGTGGGGGTTGATATGAAAAATGATCATTTCTAAATAAAAAATAACAATGACATCGAATGAGAACTAAATCAGTACATAAGTAAATATAAAATAAATAACAAGAAAAAAAGTAACCTGTCAGTATATGTGAACCTGAATAATTTTATACTCCTCTCTGCCTGCAGTAAATACCTTCAGTTACTCCAAAAAATTACTTATAGTGGTGTTCATGACAAGGATAAGTAGAAAAAATAAGGTTTGAAACTGTGTTAAGATCCAAATGAGTTATTATATTACAGGCTTACAGGAAACTGTGATGTTTAACTGTCCTTTTCTGCTGTATACTAAATATGTTTCAAACATTATGTTTTACTTATAAAGGAAAATAACTATAAAATTGGGCTTAGAAAGCATTAAAAACAAATTAAGTTATTTTGGACCCTTGCAAGATTTTTTCATCATTAAAACAGGGGAAAGAAATAAAAGCAGGCAGTCTCTTTAGGCAAATTAATCATGTTAATTGGATTTATAGTATATTCACTTCATGTTTCAAGAAGTACGCTTAAAATATATTTAGTAATCAGCCAAGTAAAATATTTTGGCCATAAAATTGGCAGGGAACTCAAATGCATAATTACCTAAAGCACATAAATACAATATATATGAAACATATGCAACATATTTATAATTAATGCTGAATACATTATAATTTTCAGTATCTCTTGTATAATTTCCCTGAAGTAAATAGATAAAAGGTTTTCCATGTCTCCCTAAAGGACAACAGTAGAAGGTAAAGGGAAGGAAGAAATTTTTAAAATTCATATGATAGTGAATAACATGGATAAAGTCTATGTATTACATATCTCAATCATGGGCATACAACTACTCTATTTCAAGACATGCAGCGGAAGGAACTGGAAGAATAAGCATGCCCCCTCTCCTTTTTTGTGAACGAGAGTTCAAAAACACCATGAGCTTTAATCTAACCTTACTGCTGTCTGATGAATCATGTGTCTGACATTGAACTTATACAGTTTAAAATGTGAAATAAATTACTTCTAAACACTTAATCCATACAGTCACATTATTCATCCTTGAAAACTTAGTGGAGTTTAGAAACAAAATTAATAGAACTATAGTGACAACCACATTTTATACACAGCTGGGATGTGACATAATGACATGCTAACACTAGTATGAAGTCATTACCACTCAGCACTCTTAGAGTTCTGGAGGTAGGGGAGAGGTTACACATGAGAGCAAGAAGAGGTTAAAATGAGAGAAGAGAGACACCAGGAGGGAAACCAGCTCATGGAGAAACTAAATAAAATAAAAACTGGGCCTAGAGAATAAAAGACCAGCCTACAGGACATGACATGGTAGTCTATGTAAGCACAAAGTCCATGTAGGCACATGTCCACCACCCAGGTTTCTGGCAGTTAATCAGCGCTACCTACTGTAAACCTCTTCTTGTCTATGGGAATATATTGATCACCCTGGGGCTCTGGTGACAAGGATGCTACCATACCACCAAGAGCATCACTGATGCTCAGGATATTGGATTAACTGCTTCATGGAAGCTGAGAGATTTGCTCAATGACAGAGTTTTGAGTTGGCAGAACGTAATTGGAACCTATGTCTTCTTAGTCCACTGTTTGTCTTTTACACATTTTTGTTCTTTGAAAAGACAGAACTTATGTGTCAACTGGCTATATTTTAAAGTGTCGCATCAGAGCTTAAGCACTGCTTGAAGGTACCCTGAGATCAGAGATTCATTAAACAATGGTTGTCATTGTCTCTGGAAAAAAATCCATCTTATAGGGAGAATCTTGAAGGAAGTCTAGTAGACTCTCCCGCTTACTTCCTTTGCCTCTCTGAGGCTGGGCAGCTGTAATTCAGAGGAGCAGCAAAAGCTGTAACTTCATTTGAGTTTGTAACCGGTCATTTCAGATAAGCCAAGCTGGCCAATGCTTTCTTGAATTTCTCGGACAATGGAAAACCAGTCTAGAGAGGAGGAGTTGGCATGGCCTGGCATCATGAGCAAGAATAACGGGAAGCGCTTGCTGCTCAGAGAGGCTAAATACACCATGAGTGGCTAAATACACCATGAGTGGCTTGGTCAATCCCCACCATCTCAGCAGTGTTGTCCCAAGCCATCCAAACCACAGCTAGGGAAAATACCTCTCCTGCTGCAAAGCTACATGTCAAATCAACAAAACACAAGGTTGATTTCCTTATGTGTGTGTCTGCAGGGCATTGGGCAAGGAAGCCTTGTGCAGTGGGAAGAACAAAGACTTGAGAGTCCACAGTGACAGAGGTATGTATGGCTGGGGAGAGTTCCAGCGATTCTAATCATAATACAGCCTCATAGTGGATGGTGCATTTTTCAATGTCTCTTGCTACAGTGCTCATAATTAGTATGTATCGGACACATCAATGTTATCATCATGGTCTCAGGAGTCAAGAAAGACCTACGGGAGGTCCGCCTTTTAAGCCTTTTACATTGTGAAATGATTGTGTGATGCAGAGTCCCTTTAGGAGGTTTTAAACTGTCTGTGATGATGAAGTTTCCTTTGAATCGTTACAAGGAGACTTTAACCCAAGTCACGCCTAAACAATTTTGTCTTGCTTCTACTAGGGACTGGGAAAACCCAGGTTGTTCTTTAGCTATACATAACACAGCATAGAACACTTCTTTGTATTTCCAGATAGGCAGCCTGTCCATATCAAACAGTTCTCCAATGGACACCAACTGTGTGTTCTCCACCTGAAACTAAGAGTTGGATCCTGTATATTGTTATTCTCCCAAGACTGCACCACCATCAACAACAGCAGCTTGTCATTTCCCTCCAATCTACCAACTGACTACAAGACATAGTTCCCATGACATGCCACCCCCCCCCAGGTTGATGCATTTGAAAGGATGGCTCAAAGTAATATTAATTTATCTGTTATGATAAAGGGTATTACAGAGGCTAGAAATGAAGAGCCAGATGAAGAGCTCCACTGGGCATGGTGAGGGGTGATGAACTCAGGTGATGAGTGTAGGGGAAGCTGTAGCCACCCATGCCTTCTTAGGGGCTGGCTACAGGTGTGCCTGACCAGACTTGTGAGGGCGTGGTCAGAGTAACGTAGTGTGACTGCATTTGCGGTTTCGGTTTCTCTGCTGACCCACCTGCTGGCTAGGTCGCTCTGTAAGTAAGGCTTTTCCCTATTAAATACCCTTATATTTCTACCTGACTCCCTATTGGTAATTTCCCACTATAGATGAGCTCAGGTGATGAGCACTTGTAGTCCCCCCGTGCTTCCAGTACCTCCACATCTTTGGCTACCCAGGAGCTCATCAAATCTTGTTGGTCACTTGTTTTTAGACATGCTGTCTCCAGCTGCCCCTACTCCCTTTCTCCTGGGCGGTCGGTGGTTGGGGCTGAACATTTCAAGTCCAATTCTTTAAAATTACTCAGTCATTCTAGAAACTGGTCTTGGGGGAGAGAGGCAGGGCACCCCCCTCTTCCTGGGATACTTGGAAAGGTATTATTAAGTACTCTTCGAATGCCTTTAAAATCTCTACTTGTTAATTTTAAGTCTCATTGAAAAAATAGTCAATTCTGATGTTCATTGCCCCATAAATAACCAAATATTTTGGGCATTGGGTAGTTTGGCTCCTAGTTAGCAGCACTTGGATTCTCTGTCTGGCTTCCCTGGATGCCATGAGCAACAAGGATTATCAATCAGTCCAAAGGAGAGCCAGAGTACCCTTGTATCAGCACCAGCCACTCTGACCACTCCAGGGACACTGAGAAATCTTGGAAAGGATTGCAGCTGACTGTCCTGACTCTTGAATGTGCAGCCCCCATCGAGGCTGTTTGAAAGAGTGTGTACTAGACTCTAGATGATCCCTCAAACATTGCACATTGGCCAGAATGGAAGCTCCTCATCCTCATCTAGTGGCCTAGCAGAAGGGTCTCTGGGTTTAGCTCTAAGGAGCCAGGATGGGACTGATTCCCACATAAACTTCCATGGATGTGATTGGGTGCCAACAAATATGCTAGTTTTGGTTCAAAGACCCCTGCTCTGTGAGTAGAAGCAGGCTGTTCAGCTTTACTTGGTGAGCTGGATGGATACACGCTCCTGTATTGCAACAGTAGTCCTGATGAGGGTTAGCATCTTCTCTCATCCTTGTGCTGAGGTGGTCTCAAGAAGAAAGCAGCAGAAGAGCCAGTAGAGAAGCAGTGATGATGACAGAGGCCGTGGTATCCATGGCTGAACAGATCGGGGCTGTGGTAGCCACAGTTCAATGGTCAGAGACTGTGGTAGCCAAGGCTGGGTGGTAGGCAGGCTGAACAATGAATATGGCCAGGCAGTCAGCTGTTTGACAACTGAAGCAGCAGTATTTGAGCAATTTGAGAGCTGACTGACAGGCCAGGGCAGGATGGTGAAGGATGAATGAAAGGAGAGAGAGTTGGCAGGAGACGGCAGAGAGCTGAGACTGAATCAGGATATAAAGATACAAAGAACCAGAGGAAATAAATGGCAGACCCTGGTTAAGGCAGAACCCAGTCTTTAGGGCCAAGAGCTGTAATACTGGCTGCCATTGAGGGCTAAAAATCCCAACTTCCAGGGCTATAAAAGGGCTGTGACATTTGCAGGGCTTAGGGATCTGATGTCTGGGCCCTGGACTCACTATGTAGACAAGGATGGCCCTGGATTTCTGGGCCTCCTGCTTCCATGGCCTGGTGTTGGGTTTCAGGCATATGGTGTTACAACGCCTGGTTTACATGGTGCTGGAGCTCAAATGAACTCAAGTTAGGCAGCCATTCTACCAACTGAGCTGGACTCCGAATCTGTATTTTTTTCAATAGTTGAGAAAAATAAAAGATTTTTTCAGGGAAAATACCATTGAAAGAGATTCTAAATTGGAGCCTGGAGGCCATTAACAGGCAGGACTGGCACTCATCTCCTGCTGCCTAGACTAGTGGTACTTTTCTATCCTTCATGTAGCCCCTGTCCTTTCTCAATATCCAGTGAGTCACATAAAGTTCCTATTGTCAGTCTTCTTAGGGCTTTTAGTTCAAAGCTGTCTGAGCCTGTATCCCTGAACTGCAAGACCCAAATAAACTCCTCTCTCTGGTCTGCAGGTTCTGAATCTGGACTGATGGACAGTTATACACATCTTTACCACTTTCCCCCAAATGAAGTATATGTGTTCAAATACATAGAAACCAATTAATCAGACAGGAGTATTTCATACAAGTATACCAAGTGTATTGTGCTACCAATTATTATACTGTTACTATTGTTAAAATACAGAGTGTAGGACTCTAGAGGAACTGTTGTCTCTAATGGGGAGACCAGGAAGACCTGGGATGGGGCTCACTGAGCTAGGTCCAAAGGGATCAGATGAGCAAAGGGCTTGAAAGTCACTCTCTGCAGAGACCCCACATGAGGCATAGCCCAGAGTCACAGGTGGGCTGCAGAGAGAGGAATGGCAGAGCTGAGCAAAAAAAAAAAAAAAAAAAAACAAAAAAAAAAACAAAAAAAAAACCAAAACAAAACAAAAAACAGTGGGAAAGCAGTTGCAGCTGAGGCCAAGGCCTAAAACAGGAGCAGAGTGCACATCTGGAGCCAGGGATGCTACACAGCTTCCCTGTGTTTGAAAGAGTCCATAGGTTTCCAAGCGTTAGTCAAGTGCAAGGCCATAAATGTCTTACGATGAAAAACTGGCCACAGGGCAAGAGACAGATGTACAGGGGAGCAATCAAATGTAGAGCACTAAGAGGGGGACCCTATGACCCACTTAAGTGATGAGGGATAGGCTGTGGGATCAGGAGGAGGAGAAAGACTGAAAAATGGTGAGGACAGAAGCTGCTAGGACTCCTAGCCTGCTGGTGTGGAGGGAGAGTGGGGCCAGGCAGCCGTGACCTTGAGTCAGTAGTGACACCATCAAGTTGATCAGAGGCATGAAAGACAGATGCTAGGACACAGGCACACCGACAGCCCCTCTGGGCCATGGCCTCTGTGAAAATACTTGAGGCTAATGGCATCTGACACTAAAAGCATGTAAACAAGTGGGGAAATTGCTCAACTTTGCTCAGGTAAGATAAAGAAAACCCTAAGAGCCATCCTCCAAATGGAAACCAGACAGTTGCCTAGAAGTGTTTCAAAGAAAATGTTAACTGCCACACGCTGTTGTCAGGACAAGGCCAAAGCCCGGGAAATAACAATATCTAACCTCATCCCCTCAAGTTGGAGCTCCTGCATGACATCAGGAGAGGTCAGGGCCAAAGGGACTGCAGTTAAAACCAGCAGAAATCAGACTCTGAAAGCAAGATGAACAGCAGGCAATAAAGAAAACAAACCTGCAGACAGCACCTTGATTACAAACCAAATCAAGCACATGCAAAGAAACTGGTTCTCTCTATTGCCTTTCTTAAAATCATAAGAACACTTGCTGAGCAAGCATGAAGACCCACGTTCAAGTCCCAAGGACCCACATGACAAGCAGAGTGAGGCTGTAACCCCAGCCATGTTGGGGTGGGGACAAGAGCATCACTGAGGGTGCTGACTGCCAGCCCCATTCCAGGTTTCCTGTGAGACCCTGTCCCAAAGGAGTAAGGTGAAGAGCGACAGAGCGGGATTCCAACTGTCCTCCTGTGGCCGCCTGTTACACACACACACACACACACACACACACACACACACACACACACACATACATGCAGGTGGGAGAGCATACACATAGACATATGTATGTAAGCACACACACACATGTGGGAGAGCACACACAGACACATGCATGGAAACGCACACACATACACACATGTGGGAGAGCACACACACAGACACATACACAGACATACATACACACATGTGGGGGACACACACACATATACATGATGGACACACATGCATACACACATGTACACTCACATACACACATGTGGGAGAGCACACACACAGACACATACACATACACAAACATATATGCATACACACATGTGGGAGAGGACACACACATATATGCATGGACACACATGCACACACATGCACACATAGACACTCACATACACACTCAAATACATGCATGTGGGAGAGCATGCACATAGACACATGCATGTAAACACACACATGTGGGAGAGCACACACACAGACACATACACAAACATATATACATACACACATGTGGGAGAGGACACACACATATATGCATGGACACACATGCACACACATGCACACATAGACACTCACATACACACTCAAATACATGCATGTGGGAGAGCATGCACATAGACACATGCATGTAAACACACACATGTGGGAGAGCACACACACAGACACATACACAAACATATAGACATACACACATGTGGAAGAGGACACACACATATATGCATGGACACACATGCACACACGTACACACATATACACTCATGTACACACTCACACAAAACTCAGCACAGACACGTAACATGGAAAAAAGTGGATTTTTTTAATAGAAGCAAGTATTTATTTGGGCTTCCATCACAGAAAGATAGAGTCCGTTCCCATCACAGCAGGGGAAGCATGCAGCAGACAGGCCCAGCAAATGGAACAGCTGAGAGCTCACAAACCAAACCACAAGCAGGGAGCAGAAAATAGATTTTTTTCAGTCCAATAAGAAAGTATCTGCAAACACACACACACACAACACACACACACACACACACACACACACACACACACACACACACACACACACAACTTGCCCAAAGAGCTGGAGGCAATCTCAAAATTCCAGAGAGAAATTTTTATCATTTCCTTATGGACCTGGCTCACCACCAACACAGTCATTGAAGAAAAGAACATGTCAAAAAATCACTTGGCTGCTTCTGCCACTGGAGGCGCAGCTGTTGCCGTTCCTAAAGTACCTACTGGGCTTGCCAGACCCCCCCCCCCCCCGAACCTTCCATGGTTCTGTTTTGTGTGTTTATCATCCTGTGGGACAGAAAACAACCTGCTCAGATTGTGGCAATTAATGGACTCAGCTGGTGCCGGAGGAGAACATGAAATGGGAACTAAAAGGCATATCTGAGGAGTGTGTGCTGGGCAGAGGAGAGGAGAGGGGAGGAGGGGAGGGGAGGGGAGAGGAGGGGAGGAGGGGAAGGAGGGGAGGGGAGGAGCTCCCACTGGGATGGTCACCAGTCACTGAGTGAGTGGGTTCCAGCAGCTGAGTCACACACAGTGCTTTGCATTCTGCCTGCTTCTGTCTCTGCAAGAACCCAATAAAGGGCCTTGTCAGTCAACCCCAAGGGGCCAGGGCCTTGTCAGTCAACCCCAAGGGGCCAGGGCCTTGTCAGTCAACCCCAAGGGGCCAGGGCCAGGTGTCGGGTGCTGGGCCTTCTAAGGACCCAGGGCTCATGCACCCAGCTTGGAGCATCTGAAGGTGAGAAGTTGGCTTCATTTCCACAGAGAGAAGAGGCTGAGTGGTGATCTACTGGCCTTTCTCAGCGGGGAGGCAAACAAGGACAAGTCAGGCATATGCTATGGTAGACAGGGAGGCATTTCAGTGATCGTTCTTCCTTAGCAAAACATTGTGCTTGCATTTAACTAGTGCAACTATTTTACTTAGAAAATAGGGGATACATATCCATGTCTCTCTCTCTATAGAGAGAGAACTCAAATATTAAAATGGAGCAGCTAGCACTTGTGAGGAAAACCCAAGTTCCTTAGAGACACTTATCTGCTGTACTCCAGCCTGGGTATTTTGACATACCGGTTTTCAACTCCCCTACTTTAAACTGAGTAAAGAAACAATCTCCATGTTCAATTAGAAAATTAACAACCAGAATTTGTGCTCTGGAGAGAGAGACAGACATATGAGGAAAATAAGTGCGATATGCCAGTGTTTTTCTAAATACTGTGAGATGTATCAACACATTATTTTGAATAAGGGGCAAATAATTACTTATGTTTTCTCATAAGTTTGAGCTCCAGCCACAGGAAAATGAACTTTCTTGCCCCCCCGAGTGAACTCTTGGCTGTGCATCTCGGGATGTCCAGTCTGGAAGGGCCGTTTCTTTGTCTACGCTGTGCAGACTCATCATTGCATACCCTTTGAGAGCAGTATGCTGCTTGCTACCGAAGGTCACTGTCCTGCTTGGCTCCTCAAAGGGACTCTGCTGGTTACAAAACTCAGTGAACAAAGCCCTTGGGAGTACAGAGGGAGGGCAGGTCACCCTCTGACTGCACAGGGCCATGCTTGCTTTGTTCCCAAGGTAGTGCTGAACACTCTGTCACTCTCCGTGTTGGGTCCAGGAGGAGGGTGTGTGGCCTCGCACACCCGCGGCTAGCACAGGGGCCGCGTGCTCAAGGCAGAGCTGCAGGGCCGTGGCAAACCTCTCTTGCAAGTTTGGCTAACAAGAAGCCACCCAGTCTTCAGGGCTCGGTAGGTGAACCCCACAACAGACCCTGGAGTGCAGCAATGCCCTTTCTCCATTTCTGGGAAACCCTGTAGTGAGATGTCCACCCCGCCCGCACCTGTTGTACTGACCACGCCCATCTAGGCGTGGTCACAGGTGTGGATGTGATGGGGGAAGCCTAGGTCTGGGGTCCTGGACCCCAGCTCGCACTGTTGCTTCCAGTCCGGTCATGAGCAGCCTGGGTGGGGATCCTTGGAGCTGGAACTTGCAGGTCATCGGTTTCGTACATAAGTGACTTGTCCCCGATTAAGTTAACCTATATTTAACCAAGTCCCGTGTATCTTCATCCATGCTTCTACAAAACCCTACACATACAACCCTGGGCGCCTGCAGTGATTGGCCTGCCTTTGGAAGAAAGAGCCTGCCGGTTTCTCCTGGCAACACAAACTTTTCTCCCCAGGTCCGAACCCCTTGCTGCTGACAATATACCATCATGGTCTGTTCAAATGAACAAGCTTACTGCTTCACTGGGATTCATTGCGAGTTTCTCTGGAGTCACATTGTTATGTCTCCCTGGTGAGATGTGCCCTGTGACTATCTTGTTAGAACAAAATCAAATACAGAACCTGCACTGAGAACAGCTCTGTGCCCCACCCCACCCCAGCTCTAAGAACAGCTCTGTCTCCGCCATCCCCCAATCCCTCAAACCCCCAGTGTGTTTCGGTCTCATTCGGACATAACTTCTGCTGGCTACTTGATTGCTAAAGAAACCTTACCCGGGTTTAGAACAATTTTCAGACACTGCTGGCTTGGAAAGCACAGAGAACTGGCTGGAAACAGAGGAGCAGGGAAAATCCACTGTTCCAAGGATCTTGAACATGGCCGAGTTTTCCATGAAGATTGGAGAAAAGCAGAAAGTCCAACAGCCTGAGCAGGCTGAGTCAGGCAGCTGCCGAGGTTTCTGTAGCATTTGTCCCTGGGGATGCTTTGGTACCGTGGGTTCAGAGGCCAAACATTCTAGGAAGGTTGGAATGCTTCCTCAGCAAATACATTTTCCTTTCCTCATTTGCTTTCTGGAGCTTTGAGAAATAACTTAAAAACCAAGCTGCTTATATGAAATAGGTATCCATCTCCATACGTGGGGGGGAGGGGCAGTCCTACTTTCTGAAGTGTTCTTGGCCTCCTGATGCTTCCAGAACAAAAGCTTCTCACATAGGATGACACATTAAACTCTTTGTGATCATAACCCTCAGAACTTGTTACTTAATACCTACTGAGACTCAGGCCTGAGCACTGGGGCCATGTCTCTAGAGCACCCCTGTTCTCTTTGCACTTATTGTGGCAACTCCGACTCATGTTTTAAGAGACACTCTTTCCTAGGTTGGATCAGGTGTCCCCAAGTCCTTCATAGGACCCTAAACATTTGTCTGTGTCATGTAGTTTTCTATTAGATGGGCAGCAGTTCTCACCCAGCTCCGTCACCACACTGTGAGTTTACAGAGGGTGGGGCCGTGCAGTGTTCCCCTGAGTATGGCTGGCAGTGGATAACTTACCACATCAGCCTCCCTGCAATCTCACTTTGCCAAAGACAGTAATGTGACCCTCCACCTACTTTCTCCTTCCCTCGTTCCCTCCCCCTCTTTCTTTCAGAAGAGACTTCTGTGGTCTATAATCAATCTCATTACTTAGGATTTTTCACAGATATAAATACATTATTTTAGCAATAAGAGGTGTAGCATGCATTCTTGGATTTTATAGCCTTAAGTCCATAGATTCGACTCCACAACTTTTTATTTTTCAAGTTACGTTTGTAGTAGGAATTTTTGAAAATATGGACATGGGGTTCGGGAGTCATTGGGCTGTATGGATTTAGCAAAATATATTGTCACCTTTCTGCAAAGTTCCCTATTCTGTCTCGGTTCACCAAGTCCTGGCTCACTCTGTTTCTCTGACATTTAAGTGCAAGAGGTGACAGAGATGATCACACTAGAGGGAGCTTTCCACCACTAACTGACACGTTGAGTTGTGGAGCCCATTCTCAATGGGTCCATCTTTGCTATAACTCACACACCCAAGGCTCAGAGAACAACATAGAAGAATAAGGGGGAAACAGTGTAAAAAACCAGGGAATTGTGGAGTTTGCTGTGGGGTTGTGTGTCTGTCAGAAACTACACCCGTAGTCTCACAAAGAGGAGTGTTCAAACATGAGTGATCAAAGATGACACCAATAGATATTCTAAAGTAGACAGGGGCAAGTCCATAAGGCCTCAGCCCTACGTGAAGATCTACGGGATGACTAAGGGATGTCGTGGGAGAAATAGTCTTCCCGGGGAAAGGAACATCAAGGGATGAACCAATGCCAAATGGCCAGCCCTGAAAATGTGCATGTGACAACATTATACAGGCTGGGCCGGCTATATTTAGGGATATAATTGCATGTATAATACACATATGCCTATAACAACAATTAAAAAAAGAGGCCATGAATTTGAAAGAGAGCAAGGAGGGGCATATGAGAGAGTTTGATGGAAGAAAAGGATATAATTATACAATAATCTCAAGAAGAAACCAAGAGGGAAAAAAAATAAACTATATAAAGGCTTCATCTCACCACAGCAGAATGGCTGTCAGCAAGAAACAGATGACGTATACTGGGAAAGGAAACCATTGAACAGCGGATGTAAATCTGTCTAGCCACTGTGGAAATCTGTATGGAGCTATCTCAAAACACTAAAAATAGAAATCACCATATAATCCAGCTACATCTCCTTACTCCCGAGAATATACCAGAGGGACTCAAAGCCAGCACACTGCAGAGACCCTGCACGGCATGGTTATGGCTGCACTGTTCACAATGGCAGAGTTAAGAAATCAGCCTAGATGTTCACAGAAAATGACTAGATGAAAATGCAGTCTGTGTGCATAAGGAGTTTTATTAAGCCATGGAGAAGAATGAAGTTATGCCACTTGTAGGAAGACACCAGGATAGAATTGGAGGTCATCATGTTAAGCAAAATAAGCCAGACTCTGAAACACAAGAATCTCATGTTGTCTCTTTGTATGTGGATTCTATATATGTATACATATCCACACATGTGTAAGTGTGTATAACATATCTTTCTACTTTCATATATGTAGACATGTATGTGTACGTATGTACTATGAAAGTGAACCATGGTCATCTGGGAAAATGAAGGGACTGGTGAGAGGTAGAAGACAGATAAAGAAAGGGTACAAGGGGGAAATATGGCCAACACACAGACATATTTGAATCAATATATCTTTTACCACTATGTAAATGAAAACATGCCAACAAAAATGTTTGAAAAACATGACAGAAGATGGGCTAAAACCTTACTAGAGTACAACTTCTGAATGAAGAACAGAATGTGCCTTCCTATTGGGTCCTGTTATTAAAGTGTTTTACCCTTAACCTCACTAACACTTCAAATGGTTTACTCTATGCTAGATAAAATTTTAGTCCTTAGGATATATTATGTGACCAAATCTTCACACAACACCATAAGGCTGGTTTTGCATGACTTCATTTTATGAGTGAAGAACCTGAGGACTGTAGAGGCTAGACAACTTGCTCAAGATTCTTAAGAAACACACATCTCAAGGCATGAGCGGGAGGGCTAATCCTGCTACAGCTCTAAATCCAGCTCTCAGTCAGGCTCTCTATTGCTATGACAAACACCATGACCAAAAGCAACTTGGGGAGGATTTATTTGACCTATGCTTCAACATCACTGTTCATCATGGAAGGAAGTCAGACCAAGAACTCAAACAGGCAGGAACCTGGAGTCAGGAGCTGATGCAGAGGCCATAGAGGGGTCTGCTCATTGGCTGACTCCTCATGGCTTGCTCAGTCTGCTTTCTTATAGAACCCAGGACCACCTGCCCAGGGATGGCCCCACCCACAAAGTTTAAGAAACTCTCTTACAGGCTTGTCCACAACCTAATCTATGGAGGCATTTTCTTAATTGAGGTTCCCTTCTCTGTGATGACTGTAGCCTGTGTCAAGTTGGCACAGAACACCAACTGCATTTAAAAGTCAACCATTTGAAGATTGCCTTTGCCCACGCTAGGATAAAGACTACCTGGGCTGATGGAAAACAGAACAAGAGTATTTTCGGAGCAGGTTTTCTCACTAGACTCTCAAGTTTCTGAAGCTTGGTTTTGCTCATATACAGATTTAGCCTCAAAACTCAAGAAACTGGGTGATGGAAGCAAAGCAAGGGATGTCTCAGGACTTCAGGCCTCATGAGAAGAGATGCTACGTAGAAAGTATCTGCCCTGTAAAACTGCATAGGCTCATCCACCTTTGCTGCAGACCAATTCTGGCATGCTCTAAAGTGACAGATGGGGGTAAGGGGTGAGGTACTGGGTGGCGGGATCATTGCTAATGGAATTTTCCATTTTGTATTTGCTCAGTAGCTGCCTTCCTCTTCATATATATATATATATATATATATATATATATATATAATATTTTCACATTTTTTTCTCCTTTATTATTAAAATTATTATTTGAGATTCAGAGTATTTGCTTTAAAGCCATCTTCCTTGATCACTGGATGGGCTGAATGAAAGAGGAAGGTTTTTTGTTTGTTTTTTGAAATGCATCAACAAACAACATTTTAAGGTGTAACAAATCTCAATGAATTGACAATCAGAGAATGTTTATAATGAGCCTGAGACACCTGTAGTTTGCACCTAAGATCAGTTGTCTTCAGGAGATTTGAATGGGAAATAATTTTACATACATTCAGTTATACATTGCCCATAGCTTGTTACAGAAGTCACAAGGTAGGTATTTCTAAACAGCCCATGAACAATTGGACTTAGCTGTTTTATGAATTGTTATATTTGAGCCTATAACTAATCTCTTTGACATTAACATCTATAATACACATTTGAGCAATATCTGCATGTGGAGAGTTGGCTAAAACTAAGACATCATCTCTATTCATTAAGCTTATATTTTCTCAATAACCTAATTTTGTCTTTCATAAGATATTAATGCTTTTGGAAGTCTTACTCTTAATCCCATTAATTCCTAAGATACCCTTTAAAAGTGTGTGAGGCACTATGCAAAGGCTGTCAATGTCACTAAATTATGCATTGAACTGCTAAGGGTAAATCTAAGGATTCCAGGGCTGCTGAAACTCAGAGCTTCATCTGAAAATGTTCTGGAACGAAGCAAAACTCCAGGGACACAGCTGATATTGGCTCCCGTGGCTTTGCAGTCTTCTGATCTCAGATCACTGGCACCACACCAGGTGGTGAATGCTTGGCTGGGCACAACATGTCTCTGTCTTCTTTGCACCACGGGCCTATGCTTCAGAGCAACTGTGAGTCAGCTGCTGTTGGTGCCATGTGTAGTGGATCTTTGATAACCAAGCTGAGAGCTCAGCCTAAGGCAAAGCAGCCCTGAGGTCCAAGGGAAGAACCATGAGTGGCCCAGAGTGAGATACAGAACATTGCTTGATATGCGTAGGCTTGAGAAGATAACTGATGAGTGTTACACTCTAATATTAGTTCTGTGGTTGTGGGAGTAACCAACTACCATTTCTCTGGAGTCAAGGCCCACTCCAAGAAATGAAACCCACATCTGAGCCTGGAAGAGTAGCCAAGAGCCAGAGACCACATAGACCAGGGGCCTAGAGGAAAAACAACCCTAATGTGCTGCTCTGGGAACATAACGATAAAATGACTCCTAATGATATTCCTCTATACTCATACCTAAGTGCCTTGCTCAGCCATCATCAGGGAAGTGTCTTCCTCCAGTAGAAGGGAACTAACACAGAGACCCCCTACTGGACTATATGCAGAGAGAGAGAGAGAGAGAGAGAGAGAGAGAGAGAGAGAGAGAGAGAGAGAGAGAGAGAGAGAGGAGAGAGAGAGAGAGGCTTCGGAGCATTCAGTCCTAACTGGGATGTCTTCATCAGGAAGCTGTACAAAGAGGTGGTGAGAAGACTGTAAACCCAGAGGGGATGCACGTCAGCAAGGAAACCTTGTCTTCCAGACACGCACAAATCCACAGAAACTGTGGCAGCATGCACAGGGCTTGCACAGGTTCAAGCCAGATGGGGTCCCAGGGCTGCAAAGGGGGTGTGGACAAGGCCTCCCACTGCTACCCAAGAAGTTATGTAAAGCTAACACCGCTTACAAAAGAAAAACTAGTTTTCTTCAGTGGTGTCTCAATGGGCACAGTAACCACATTTAAGGGTAGGTCTCATGCCCAGTAACTGTTGGTCAGCACAAACCAAGTCAATGGTATTTGTCTCATTGCTTTGGATGACTTTTATCTTATTGCTCTTTTGCTTATATATTTTGTTTTCGTGTGTGTGTGTGTGTGTGTGTGTGTGTGTGTGTGTGTGTGTGTGTGTGTATTTTTTTTGTTTATCTCTGTTTTTGCTTGCTTTTTTTTTTTTTTAAAGAAAAAGACAGAGAGAGAAAGGGGGCAGAGTTGGGTGTGTGGGGTGGGGAATGCGGAGGATCTGAGAGGAGCCAGGGGAAGGAAAAAGCATGATCAGAACATATTGTGTGAAATTTTTTAACTTTTTTTTTTTTAGAAAAAGAAAAGTGCAAAATCATTAATCATGCGTGTTATCTCCAGAATTTGGCATCAAGCTTTGCTTATCTCCTTATATCCGCTATCATTTTCCATCCAGGGTGTGGTAAGCACCCCTTGAATCAACACGTGTTTCCCAGTGCTGACGTGGAGCCTGGGATTAAATGACACTCTATGAAACTGCAGTGTGTTGCTTTCCCCAAAGTGCCGACTGATATTTAGCCAGATCCCCAGAGTCGGTAATGTAGAGGCCTGCCTACCTTTCTTAAAGCTGACAACACCCTGAGATAGACTGGAGGAACCACCTGTGTCTGGGTGCTATGCAGGTGTAAGCACTATTGAAATTGTTAGGCAACAAGTAAGGATACAATTAGTAAAGAAACAATATCCTGGTTCTAGATTAGGTTGTTCAGACTGTGAGCTGATTCTATAGATAAGGGATTGATTAAAAAATGTACCCCAAGGCTTAGAAATCCACTCCCAGGTAGTTCTAGTTCTACTGAAAAAAATCATGCTCTTTAACAATGACCCCACACTTATTTAATAACATAAGAGAGCAATCCAGTCTTCCTATTTCTCCCACCACACCTGTGTTACTTTGAACACAGAAAGTTGAAGTCAGAAAGTTGCCTCCATTTGGAGAATTGAGTTCCTAGCAGAATTTGCTGATGACTACAGTTGGGGAAGAGGAGAATCCTGAATTTTATATATGGCAGGAGGATGCGACTGTCACAGAAAAATCCCCTGGCAGGTGTCCCCTGGGGCACCATGACAACAGCAGTGTGCATTCTGGGGTGGTGAGACTAGGGGAGCAGTTACAGCTATGACAACAGCCAGTCCTGTTACTCTGTCTACTCTTCACAATGTCACTTCATTGCGGGATCTACAGTGGCTTTAAGTAAGGATTTGCTTCCTGGGACAGCTACAGAACTTGGATTTAACACCGGACTTAGTTTCAGGGAAAGGATTGAGCAGGAAGAGGGGAAAGACAGCCTGTGGCCAATGCATGTTTCTTCACAAGGAAGTAAAACGTGGAATGGTTCTCCTTTCCCGCTGAACACACGTGAACTAGGTAGTAAGTCTCAGAGCAGCGGGGAAATGCCAGTGGATGCCCCATCTGGGCCTTGTCTGGCATCTCTGGGGTCCATGCAGCTTGTTTACTATGCTGCCAGCCAGCAGCTAGCCCAGGCTCACCTCATACTCCTCCTTGAAGCCATAGCCCTCAGCACATTTCATCTGAGTTATGTGTTGGAGGAGATCTGCCACGCGGATGGCCGGGTGAAGCTGCCCAGTCTGGTAAGGCACGTCGGTAGCCTCTCGCTTCTTGTATGTGTGGGACTGCACCAGGCTGCTGGTGTCACTGGCCATTGTGTGGGTCTCGTCTAGAAAGGAGATGAAGGAGAAGAGGTGGGTAAACCAGCAGGCTGAGTCAGGAGCACGGGATGCTAACAAGTTGGCTGCTGACATCCTCACCCTAGGATGGCTCAGCCAGGAATCAAACGGCACAGGTTCGTAGGTTTAAATGGGATCGGCAATACTGCTAGGAATGAGGTGGGAATCTTTGCTCTTACAAAGCAGTCCAAACGAGATATTGCTTCTGCAAAGCTCATTGGCAGGAGCCTTTTGGCATTTCAGTGGTAAAATTGGTAAAAGTTTCGATCTGAAACTTCATCAAGACCTGGTGCAAAACCAGGCTTGCACAAGTCCGAATGTCAGCTAGTTAATTTGTGTAATGAAGTGAAATAAACTCTACAAATGTTCTGTGAGCAAAAGAAAAGTGCACAGAATGGTTCGGCATATAAAGCTAGCAATGCGAATGGGTACTCGGCACAGGAAATCAAAGGCGAGAGAAAAACTCAGAGGGAACCTGGTTTGGGAATGATGTTTTGATGAGTCACTTTGCATGCTCTGGGATCAGAAAGCTTAACGAAATACCGTGGGCCAGTGCCTCACACATAGACTGCTCTACACAGCAAACATGCAGGCCAGCACAGGGCGGCACACTGGCTCTGTCAAGTCTAGGGGTAAGACACCCCTCCCCCACCCCCACACTCCCTCCGAAGCTTCTTCAAGGGGCAAGTTGGGGAACTTACCATTGATTGGCACTTTAAAGCGGATACGTATCAGGAGAAAAGAGGAGAAAAGGAAACAGGACATAAGCAATGGCACTGTGTACATAACTGTAGGCACTTTCACTGTGTGCTTTTAGTCTTCCAGTTAAATTATCTGTTGAGAGGTGGGCAAAGCCTCCATCATAGGATGGAGTTGTTTTACTTAAGCACTTGGTAACAAAAAGGGAGGTTAAAATTAGTATATAATTGCTTTTCCTCCCCCCAGGAACCAAGAAATAGCTAAATAAAGGCTATTTGTGTTCAACTCATTCGTCATTTAAATTTCTTGAACAAAGCCCATCAAATTGTACTAGAAAATTAATGTCAAAATTTGGCCAAACAAGCCTAAGAGTCTCTATTTTAATGGGTGATGACTAGTAAATTAGATTAATAAACTGCAGAAACGTTATCTATTAAAAATGTTTGAGGCACACATGTTCAATTAAGGCTACTCAATTAGGAATTTCATCTTCTGTGGGTTAAATCCTTAAAATGCTGAATCCCTTGAGTTGTTTCATGAACTATGAAGGCTTTTATGGAATCACAATGCTAAAAATCACTTAAAAGGAGATATACAAGTCAATATAATGTATAAATAATAAAGATACACCAGCAAGGATGGGAATGTTGGGGGATTCCCAATTATGTATTAAACAGGGATTTCAGCTATAGTTGTGAATGGTGCTGTTGTTCTACCTAAAGGCTGAGTCTTAGGAACTATGTGAGCTGGGACTGTCCTGCAGCCTTGCTCTGTCTGCATTGCAAAGCCCCTGGGGACGCATGGCATGAAGGTGGTGACACAGGTGTGGAGCTATGTTGCTGTGGCTGAAATGGCACCCTGGTCACTACAAGGCGGCTAAAGACACAGAAAAACAAAATAACAAAAGGGTGATAAGCTGATTTTATGATTTGTTTTTGTTTTTCATTTGGATTTGCTTTGAAATTTAGCAACGGCTATGTTCCCATTTTAGTTGTCACCAATGCCCCCTGGAAATTTGCATCTCAGATCTGCTGTTGGCAACTGCCAAGAGTTATCAGCTGGGAGGTGAGATCCCTGCTGAGGCACTAAATCCACTGGGCTCTTAGTTCTCTGGGAGAAAGCTTTGTTCTCTATAAATACTAAAAGAAATGGAACATTAATTAGTTTCCCCTCTGTGCCTCTCTTGTTCTCTTCATTTTTTTTTTTTTTTTTTTTTTTTTTTTTACAATTTGTGCGGTGAATATAATTAATTTACCTCTGGTTGTGGCTGAATGAGACACCACCTACAGGACCCAGGCTTTTCATGTGGATATACCAGCACCCTAGTGATGCTCTGGTCTCTGGCCTGGGTATTTTTTAGTGTTTTAAGGCCACAGAGCCACGGCCGCTGCCCAATGTTACATATATTTCTCCATTGCACGATGACACCTTGGCCTCGTCTCTAGAATGGAACACCTTTCAGGCACTTACACACCACTATATCTGGCCAGAGAGCGCTGTTGTCCAGCACAGGAGTGTTCAAGGGGAGTTGGAAGCCCCTGCACCGTATCTTGTAGGAAACTGGGTCACCTCTCCTACTCGACACTCCTCACTCTCCTAAAATGAGCGATCCATTGTTTTTGACTGCTGGAAATGATTTAGTAGTGTCATCTAATGTCTTAGATGAAGGAATCAGAAAGGAAGGTTTCTTAATATAAGTTTTGGTGGTTTCTGAGAATTAAAAGTTAATTCTATATTCATTAATGAATTAGTTGAAAAAATACTGACTTGGAATGGATGCTGCATTATTGAGATGGAGGAGGATCAATCATTTGTTATCTACCAGCTGTCTGTCTGTATGTCTGTATCCATCCATCCATCCATCCATCCATCCATCCCCCTTTCATCTTTGTAAGCAAATGAGGTAAGGATATACTTAAATTCTCCCCGTGAACTGGATCTTTGTGAGTGAAAATGAAACACTATGGCACCATGTAACATGAATAGTATAAAACCCAGTGACTTGTATCAGGGCTCAAGCTGAAGGTCAGAAAATGAGTCTCCAGCTAGACTGAGGGGAGGCCGCAGTCTAGGATTCTGAGCCCTGGTGGAGAGCAGTGCAGTTTGGGGGTGCAGTCAGCTGGGTTTTCTATGAGGTGTGCTATAGCACTAGAACTTCATTCTTGCTGAACTGGGTTTCCTAACGGGATAGCCCTTCTTGCCTTGATGTAAACTGTAACTGCTCCCATCCCTGCAAAGGGCTAGGGTAGACACCTAGCCCATCTTCCTGTGGCTTCGATGGCTTTAAGGGATAACCTCACTGACGCTATTCCAGTGAGGAATAGACAGGTGCACAGTGCACCAGACCATGGGGCTCTACCCTGGTTTCCGAGTACCGCCAATTGTCCCTCTGGTTTCTACTACATGGATCACACCAGAAAATAGTGATCTGTGCATTTGGCAGACTTATTTTTTTTCACACCATTTTGGAACTTGAATTGACTGTTCCAGTTATGTTCTCCCAGAAAAGAAGCCTAAGCAACTTCAAAGGATGTCATTAATGTCCCTAATAATAAGGCAGTGGCTTTGGAGAAATGATATTTGTTTAAAAGGCTTATCTCAACCCTGCTGTGAAATCTGGATGCCTTGTTTTTCCCTTTGACAGTGCATGTCTCAGCCCCTCCAACCCACAGCTCCTCCAGGATCAGAGCATCTGCAGAGGAACCTTGGATGTGAATGCCACAGAACACAAAGACGCCACTGCCTTCTTTGCCTACCCCAGTGACTTCACAAATGCCTCCGCATGGAGATCAGAATGCCAGTGTGGATGCCATCAGCCTGTGTCCCTTGGCTGTGTCCCTTTATACTTGCTAAAAGACTCTATTCAGTGGGGGCTGTATTGGGCCTCAGAATAACAGCTCAAATACTCCGTTCCATACTTAATCTTAGTTCATTTTTGTTACTTAGGCAACCAACTTGCTTAGGCCTAAAGGACTCTGGGATGCAAATGAAAATTACCCTCTCCTTGGAAATCTGACAACTTGGAGAACTGAGAAGCACAGTGGGGAGTCCGGGTTGGGGGTATTGAGGCCTCATGACTGGAGTCAGGCAGAGGAATTTGAAGGCGAGGATAAAGCTCTGGCCCTTTCGGGCAGCTCTATACCTGGAGGTCGCCTTTGGTGCACTCCTTTCAGCACAGTTAGTGGTAGAAAGAGAACACGGCCAGGACACACTCGGGTTACTTAAGCGTCTCAAATGCCACAGCAGCCCATGCTTTTTTGCTTATCACAGGCAGGTAATGTCATTTCTCCTCGCCCTTCTTAAACTGTACAAGCGGGACTTTAATTTTCCCCCCCTGTAACCCCCTGCTGGGGATATTTCATACTTTAAATGCATTCTGCCCCATTGGGCTAACATTTTAGTTCATTTCTTGTGACATCTGACACATAATAAACCACACGATGATAAAGCGCCCTCCTGTCATTCTGCTGCTTGGGACATCAGTTCCGTTAAGATTCCACCGGGTGACAGACATGCTGCTGGGGGGTGCCCTGGGCGGATGGGTAGGAGGTCTAGACCCCACTGTGATCACTGCACTGCATGACATGGGGGGCGTCATTAGGAAAACGCTATTTTTGAAACTGGCAATTTTTGTGCTTAGAGAGATAAGTGAAAATAACGAGGAGCTATTTTCACTTTTATGACTGTCATATTGGACAGCATTCATCCCTTGGAAGTACACAGCTGAGTGATGACGTGTCATTTGTCTTCTCCTGGGATCAGAACTAGCATTAAATTCGGAAACACAGGAGGGGAGAGCCCTGGAGCTGAGATTGCTCACTGAAACCTTTTGCTATCACCATACCGCCCCCCCCCCCATGCAGCAAAACCTTCCAACCAGTGGAGGCTTCAGAGAAAGACCCAGCACCCCACCCCATGCCCCTACCCCATGCCACCCCCATGCCTACTTCTAATCATGGTATCATGCACAGTTCCAAACTCCAGTCTCCTCAAGAGTGATGCTGACTTTCTCAGTCACTTCTGAAATAAACTTTTGGGTAAGGGAATTATTCTCACCTAAAATTGCAGTTGGCACAAATGGGTCTGTCATACATCGTAAGCAGGGCAATGCAGAGAAAGTAAAAAGAGAAAGAGCAGTAAATGGTTGATGAACAGTCCCCAGTCTCCCCAGGAAAGCCATAGGAAGCCTTGGTTTTATGGCATAGCAAGCGAAAGGTTCAAGGGCTGCCAAAGGCGCTGAGGATGCAAGATGGTGGAGAATCTGTTACCTGGGTAATAGGAATTCGGCACTGATGTGCTCAGCGTGTTTGTTTTCATCGTAAAGGATGATGGTGAAGACACAGCTGCGAAGAAAGAAAGGCTGGTCAGAGGCCACTGATAGGTTGAGTTCAGAATGCAGGACACTTTGGAATCATGGGAACCACTCCATGTGGAGGTGACCGATCATAAGGACAAGTGTCTGGGATTAAGTACACATGACACACACCACTGTTCTCAGTGGTCTTTGGGTAGCTACTCATCCTTTCTAGAGGACAAACTAGATCAGATCAAGACTTTTCTCATCCTATAATGGAAAACGTCTACAAGCAGCCACCCTATGGGATAGGGAAATCCAAGAGGTTCCTCCGACTTCTGGCCTTGGTCTTTTGATTGTGTGACTGAACTGAAGCTTACAACTAAAACCGTGGAACAAGTCAATACATGGCTCCAGAAGAACAGTAGGAATAGCAGTGTTGGGTGTTTTGCTAAAAAATCACACCCCTTATCCTTTGAAAATTTGGGTTGCTGCAACCTGGCATATAAAAACAAAGTTGATTTGTGCTATATTGGAAATGAAACTATTTTCCCCATGATTCTCTTTAAGTCTTTAAATTAAAAAATGCTTTTTCTATTTCTTTGTGTTATTTTTCCGAAGCACACATGGCCACCACACCAGCCCTTTGTGTCCATTGCTAAGAGGGAAACCCCTCTAACTGATTCCATGGAAGGTGGGGTTTGCCATTTTAAGGCAGTACACTAACTCTGCTCTACATGTTAGTTGGTGCGTAATATAAAAACACTTACTTCATCAAAACACAGTGACTGATGTGTGCTCAAGGTAGTTCAACATAATGGCCCCTGCCAACACTTCTCCATACTGAAGTGACTTGTTTGATGCCGAGATCCCCCTGACACACACACAATTGCATCATCCCACCAATGGGCAGTGCCTCGGACCCTGGAGATTCCTCAGGTTGTGATTATTTTGATGATGTGTTAATGCATTTTAGTTGTTAGAAGCAACTCTCACTGTAAAGGGAAGTGCTTTACTAGTGTTCATATCTTCAAATGGCAAATATGCCAACAACAGAGGGAAGGGATCCAGGCCTCCTGTCATTTATTTGATTGTTTCTCCTGAGAAGGGTCGCTTTTATGCATGGTTTTGGCAAATTGCCAGGAAAACAGCAACTGATGAAAACAAGAACTAAAGAAATCCTGCCCTTATAAACTGCTCAAGGTGGCTTTCTCACCTGCAGCCATTTTTATGTGTTTGGTAAAAGTGTGCAGGGTAAATACAGAGTAATTATGTTTATTTCCATCTTTGTGTTAAAATATGTTTGTCTTTAACTACTCAAATGGAGCCCTTTCCTATCTCCCATGTTCTATGTCCCTTTTTATGGTATATTAAAGTGGAAGGCACAGCTCATATTTGTAGTGGTAGACAGATGATTCTCCACACTCAGAAATGAATTCTGGTTTGCTGTTAAATCTTTCAGTCTTATTTTCTTTCTATCTCATTTTAAAAAAAGGGACTCACCCTACAGCTTTTAGAACTTTCTGAGTATGATTTTGCAGATTTCTGTATCTGAATGTCGAGTGTGTGTGTGTGTGTGTGTGTGTGTGTGTGTGTGTGTGTGTGTGTGTGCTATAGCTGAGATGTCTGTGTAAGTCTTTCTGGGATTGCTTCCCTAGTGGCTTTTATTGAAAGGGAAATTGTTTTATTAGTATTAGGAAAATGTTTACCATTGGGATCCCTGTCAGTGAAACTGTAAGAGACCTCTCATGGCAAACCAAATGGGAGGGAATAATTTCTTTTGCTGGGTTTATTTTACTTTATTTTATTTTTTACTTTTTGGTTATTTGAGACAGGGTTTCTCTGTGGCTTTTGAGGTTGTCCTGGAACTCACTCTGTAGACCAGGCTGGCCTTGAACTCACAGAGATCCACCTGCCTCTGCCTCCCGAGTGCTGGGATTAAAAGTGTGTGCCACCACTACCTGGTCTTTGCTGGGTTTATTAAGAGGATACTCAAAGAATTCCAGACAGTGGGTCAGCCAGGAAGGCTTCAGTGGTAAACTTATGCTCATCTGCGCGCCTGCAGATGCAGACCTGAACTAGCTGTCCAGTTAGACTTCCTGTCTAGAAGTGATGTCCCCCTGGGGTTCAAACTTGAAACATCCCATAACTATTAATTTTTGTTCCTGTTCTTGAAGTGAGTCATTTTAAGAAAATGTATTCCCGAGGAAACTGACTGTGCAATAAAACTTTGGAAGCTGATGGGTGATCCCGGCAAGTGGAGAATGTATCTGAGTCCCCCTTCTTTCCTCCATCTTAGTTTTTGGTCTTCGGGGGCTTCACACATGTTGCAGGTGTGCTAGGCAAGTGTCCTTCTCCGAGATGTGCCCTGTGAGGCCTCTTCTAAATTGATTCTCACAGAGCAGACACAACTATACAAATTCCAACTCTGTACCAGCTCAAAGGTTTGTGGTCCCCCCCCCCCCAGATCTAATTCACAACAAACAAAGTCAGGGCACTTTAATTTGGAGCTATGTACACTATGTAATTTTTTTCCGTGAAAAACAAACAAACAAACAAACAAACAAACAAAAACCCAACAGCCAGTAACTTCTGCTTCAAAAAAAAGCAGTGACAATCTTACCAAAAATGTGAAAGAGTTTGCTGTGATGACACACCAGTTTCTGCACCCTCCACTGAGTGTCATGGAAGGATGGTGGCCAAGAACCCAACTGAACAGTGCTGCCCTCCCAGTGTGTTGGAGTAGTGCCTGCTGCAAGCAAGTCTGGCAGGCTGGGTATGCACAGGTAGGCATTGGTTGAGCTCAGTTAGCCCTTCTGATTCGAAGCTCATGAGATACATTGAAGCACATTTTAATTTATTAGTTGCCACTAATTGCCCCGTAATAAAGGCAGAACCTGTCAGCTGAACAAACAAACAATTAACTGGTTACTGCCATTTAACGACTGGTTTCATGGCAGACTTCTCTGGTGCCATTCCACACCTGGCACTGCTTACAAATGGGATCTAAAGAGCAAAAGGGGTGAGGGGTGTAGGTGCCTCTTCAGCCAGAGGAAACCTTAGAGTTAACACTCTCAAAGAACTGAAAGACTTTTCACAGTGGATCTCCGGGCTCACTGTCCTAGGTAGTAGCATCTTTAGAAAAATCACCTTCACTAAGCAACTTGAGGCCTAGAGACAGGAAAGAGCCGTTCTGTGTAAGAGTGCTCTAAGAGGATTTGGGGTTTTCATCACACAGAACTACTAGAGCCCTGTCTAGCCCAACAGGCACAGTGAAAGCCATGTGGCGAGGACACTTACATCTCCCGTTCAGGTTGTGTGTGTCCATGAACGAAAAGGCTTCGTCACAGTTCGTGCCTTGCTCAGCATAGCTCTTGTCCATAGAATTCACCATCACAGTCATCTCCTGCCGGGTACTGCTCATCGTCTCCTTCCTCTTCTTGGCCAGTTTCCTTGGGACATAGAGTTCAGTGATGTCAATGAACATGTGGACGGGAGACAGAGGCGTGACACAAGTACTGACTCATGTTCAGAAATAACCACTACCAAATCAATCATTCACTCTTACATTGATTTATATGCCTTATGTATGTGACGTGCCCTGCCAGGCTGCACACATAACAACAGCAGAAGCAGCAGGAGCAACAACAACAACAGAGACATTGCTTTTCCTACAATGAGCTAACCCTAAATAACCAATGACTCTTAGGTGAAGGTTATCATCTGTTGGCTGATAAGCTCCTACAGTTACTAACTTCTTACTAAATAATTGTCAGAGACAAAGTGTCAAAGAGTAAATTCTAACTAAAATCTGCCAGGCAAAACTGGACTACAAGTTCCCATTTTGTGACAGGGTTACACCCCGGTGAATTGCAATTATTCTACTTTGAAATGATGTTAAGTATAGCCAACCTAACTCCTAGCAGGGTTAAGGTCTCCTCTGTAGGAGGAAATGCAAAAAGTCCCTCAACAGGGATCCAGGCTTCTGTATCCTCCTCACCAACCACAAGATAGCCATTATTTGAAGTGACAGCTACCTGTATGAAAGCCCATGGAAAACGAGCAGATAAAACACACTGCTGCAGATTTTATCATCAGAGATTCTGTACCCACGACAGACAAAAGTAGAATTCAGAACATTTAAGGAACATTGATGTAGTGAAGAGGTGTCAGAGGACCACAGCACTTCAATCCAAGCCTCTGGGGAAGTCTCCCTCAGAAATGGCTCATAAACAAGAGCAGAACAATGGCAGGATCAGCAGGCATGCTAACATGGAAGGGGGGAGTTTTCTGGGGTTCCATCCATACACAAGGAACTACAGGCAGCAAGTGAGTGCTGTGAGGAGAATCGGCCTCTCCCAGGGATGAACTTCTTGTCCAATGCAGTATAGTCAGCCTTGAAACCAGTTATACACAATAAAATGAACACAGCAGGTTGCATACACGCACATATAAATGACGATCATAAAGAAAAAGAAGCTGGCAGTTTGAGAGTGGGAAGACGTGAGTGGCTTGTGGAAGGAAGGGGAGAGTCAAAGTCATCTAACTGTTTAATGTTTCTAAAAACAGACCAAACATTTTTTAAATGAAAGGAAAAAGAAGAGAAAATATTAAAATTCTGCCTAAGCACCTACTATCATTTAAAAAAGAAAAATGGCGGCTATTTCCAGTAAATCATCCTGACACTGATCGACCTGGGACACGGCAGAGCTGAAATGAGCCACAGTCATACCCACACCCATGTCAGGTGGTTGCTAAAGCAGCGCAGGGTGCTGGGACAGGAGGCCATATGGATAATCTTTATTGTCATCTCTAAATGATGCTCAATCCAAATGCTTTCTTGCCTGTAGTTACAATTGGAAGGAAGAACAGCCCCAAGATTAACTTGCCCTTTTAATTGCTAAAAGTTGGAACAAAAGACATTTATTTGAGGCAGATGAGTGAAAATCACGTACAATGTCTCTGGGAGGGAGAAATGATGTGCATGGTGAGAGGCCGGCCACTCTGACCTCTCTGGGCACCGGCACCCCCCCCCCCTCTTTCTATGTGCAGACACGACTGTCTTTTGCAAGCCCCTTCCTGGCTGGCTGCAGTATGTGGGCGACAGTGTCTAGACCTGCCTGTTGTTATCAGATGCACTGGACAGAGGCCACTGTAACTCCATCTTATTGCTGCTGTCTCAACACCACCAGCTCCTTGCAAACATTCTTAGGCCAAGTCTCCCCTGGAACGCTGATGTGGAGGACTGAGAATCTACATTCCACAATTCAGTTCAGCCTAAAAGGACAGGTGTGGCTAACTCTTCCAGACTCCCCTTTACCTTTGTTTGTTTGAATTCCTCTAAAGAGATTACCAAACAGCAGCTCACGGGTGCCTCTTGCATTGTTGCTGGCAGCCTGGGAGGTGGTGGCAGATGGGGAATATGCAGCCCCAACCAAGGCTAGGCTTGTGCTAGAAACGACCTTCTTCTCCTTTTCTAAGGCCTTGTATGTGTGGATTAATTTCACAGTACCACACTGAACATGTCATTACTGATCTTTACATACAAAGGAACCCCTTTTCAGGATTCACAGGTGCTGCTCAAACAGAATGGAACTCGAATCAGAAACCTACAGTTTGATGCTCACAACTGGGGGCCAAGCGCATTAAGCCCGTGAACGTTTTTCAAAACTCAGTTAGCTTTCAGTGTCCTCAGCCAGCCTCCCTTCATGGATTCTGTTCTTCATCCGTGTTTCCAGTGCCGACACAAACATCTTCAGACAGGAAGGTAGCGTAAGTGAAAGAAGCCAGGGTCAGAAACTAAGGGTAGTGAGTGCTGGAGACAAATAGGGGAAGCAGACTGGGCTCTGTCAATGGATGCCCGTGGTCCCCAAAGCCAGATTTCATGTCAACTCAGGGTGTATGTGTTGGCAAATGTCTTAGTTAGGGTCTCTATTGCTGTGAGACCAGGACCAAAAAGCAAGCTGGGAGGAAAGGGTTTATTTGGCTGACACTTACACATCACTGTTCATCTTTGAAGGAAGTCAGGAGAGGAGCTCAAACAGGGCAGGAACCTGAAGACAGGAACTGATGCAGAGGCCATGGAGAAGTACTCGTCACTAGCTTGCTCATCATGGCTTGCCCAGCCAGCTTTCTTATAGAACACAGGACCACCAGTCCAGGGATGGAACCATCCACAAAGGGCTGGGCCCTCCCCCGTCAATCACTAAGAAAAAGCTCTACAGCAGTGGTCCCCAACCTTCCTGATGCTGTGACCCTTTAATACAGTTCTCATGTTGTGGTGACCCCCAACCCTAAAATTACTTCATTGCTACTTCGTAACTGTAATGTTGTTACTGTGATGAATTGTAATTTAAATATCTGATATTCAGAATATCTGCTATGCGACCCCTGTTTTCTCAACTGAGATTCTCTGCTTTCAGGTAACTCTAGCTTGTGTCAAGTTGATATAAAATGAGCCACCACAGGACATAATTAAAAATGTAAAATTAAGCAGTGTTTGCCCAAATAAAGCACATTGGTCACTACTGGTGCCCTCCAGGAGTAATAACAGCACTTAGAGGCTTAGCTGTGTCAGAAGAGAGAGGAGTAGGAACTAACGCCTTCCACACAGCCAGGGCATGTCGGCACCCAGCACATCTTACCTCCTTTGATCCTGGGAACCATGGGAGACCTATTTCTAACTCTTACTTTGCCGATGAGAGAACTGGGTTTCAGGAAAGCTACTTACTCATTCAAATGGTAGAACTGAGCCAGGGCCTAGAGCTCTCTGACTCTAAACAGTTCCCCTTGCCTTGTACATTATTACCAAATGACTTTCAGGCATGAATACTCTATCACCCCAAATGTCAACACTGTGTACCGAAAAGTCAGAAAGAGATCCACAGAATGCATTGTACAATGCTAGTGGCATTCAAAATGCTTAGGAATGGATTCCATCACCATCATGGGTAAGAAGTCATCCATTCAAAGCAGTTCCCTTAGTTAGGGGAGATGTGGATTGACACGAGGGTCTTTTATTTGTTCTTATATGTGGCAGACAAGTGTCTATCAATGCTCACAAAAGGTTGAGAAAGTTTAGATTTAGAACTGAAGTTCATTTATGACTGCACAACTTGCTCTCTCTCTCTCTCTCTCTCTCTCTCTCTCTCTCTCTCTGCTATCCATCCCCTCACTCTGTGATGCAGATCTGTGATTTTTTAAGTTGAAAACCATGAGAAAAACTTTCTGAAATTAACATCTTGTATTCAGAGAAACTCTTTAACCGGAAATGGTTTTCTTTATACTCTTATCTAAAAATGAGTAAATTTATTTTTCATCATAATGTTTAGAGAATGGTTTGTCTGAAGCCCTGTAATTGCCAATCTCCAAACCTGTGCTGTATGAATCTCAAAGGTCCTTAGTGATTAAAAGAAGAAGAAAGAAAGGCTCCTATCAATATCTATAAGTAGATGATTTTTAAAAATGAGACAGCGATCTGGAGAGCTTCCTGGCAGCAGGGAGGAGTTAGAAGTCACCATTCTCTCCAAACAACAACCAAAGCAGGACAGAATGCAAACTGACTCCTTTAGATCAATGGGAGGACTGAGAACACAGGGGGAGCACTCCCCCAAGCAGGACGGACATGGCCAAATGTGGAAATCACAACTTAAAGGAGCAAAAGTGCATGTGCAAAAATCCCTGTGAAACTAAATGAACAAATTTAAATAACTGGTATTTAATTAATAAAGAGATATACAGTTATAAACAAACACTGGGGCTGTTGGTGAACAGGGCCTAGGGGCTGAAATGCAATCCCTATGGCATGATGGGATGGGAAGAGAGAAATGAATAGCAGAAATTTTTGAAATGCTAATGCCTAAGCATTTCCTAAAGGTAAGGACAGATACCAAAGTTCATGTTAAAGAAATCCAGGGAACACCAGGAGGGATAAGTTCAAAATGTCTACAGCTGAGCCTATCATAGTCAGATAAGCAGAGAAGAAATTGAAACAGAAATAATCTTAAAAGAAGCAAAAGGCAGGAGGGGGAAGCAAGTATGCTTCCCAACAGGAACAACTGACTTAGGGTGTCTCTCTATATGCTGTGAGTGTGTTTTATTACCATTGGTCAATAAGAAGATGAGGTGGCCAATAGCCAGGCAGAATAGAGCCAGGCAGGAAATCCAGGAGAAAAAGGGTGGGGACACCAGTAGCTGCTCGAGAGGCAAGATATGAGTTAACAAACCATGAGCCTCATGGTAAAATATAGACTAATGAAAGTGGGTTAATTTATTGTAAGAGCTAGTTAATAATAAGCCTGAGCTAATAGGCCCAACAGTTTGTAATTCATGTTAAGCCTCGAGTGGTTATTCAAGAAGTGGTGCATGGTAGAGAGATGTCCAGTTACAAACAATAAAACGAGAGCTACATTGAATTTCTCAGAAACCACTGAAATAATAGTCCAGTGGGGTGAAATGACACAGAGAACACGGCAAACCTAAAATGCTACTCTTTAGAAATGGGGAAATAAACCTTGGCAGATGTGTGAAAGCTGGGGGATTTGTTGCTAGCAATCTCCCCTTCCAGAAAACATTAAAAGTTCTCTGGTGTCTTGGTCCACTGCCTGGACCTGTCTGTGCACTGGGCCCTGACTGTGCCTGTTTATCTCAACTGAGAGGAGTTCATAAATTCTCAACTCCAAGCTACCTTAGACCACTTTGAGCATAATATTCTATCTTCTGAAAACAAAAATATCCATTATTCCTAAGTACAGTGTCCATGAATCAGTTTGTACAAGAGCTAAACAACTGCATATTCATAGACTCAATAACTACTCAGCACCTGTGTGTAGGCACACGCGCACACCCGATTCCCCACGATTGAGAGCTGGTGGATGAGAGTTCATGAATGAAATGAACACAGTGGACCCATCATGGGCCCTGACTGGGCTACCAAACCGATCATCATTGCAGGGCAGACGGCATTGCCTATTTCTGTAATCAGAAAGATGGCCTATTTTGAATCTAACTCTGGTGGATCCTGAGGATAATTGCACAGTCACTTTTGTGAAGTGGTTCCCCCTTGAGAGCCAATTTGCTGTGGGAAGAGGAGCACAACTCAACTTTGTTTGTCACACTGAGTCTAAACGGAATCTAAAATGGACTTAGGGGTGAGCCAGCACATTACAAAACAGTTTGCTCCCCGGAACTCAGCTAGGATTGGCATCTCAATGCCTCCCTGGCAGCAGAAGCACACGCATCTTCCCATATGGTATCACCGCCTGTCTACCATAAAGGGGATGAGGAGCCAGCTAGTGTACTCATGCAGCAAGATGCCTTCCGTCAGGTGATGTCAGTTAGGTGGCTTAGGAAGTAATAGCTGAGTCCGCCTTCCACCACCAGAAGCTGCCTGGTCTGAGTCAGCCACAATATCCCTGTGCCTACTGCTGATGCCTCAGAGAGCATAAGGTCTCTGAAAACTGAGTTATGAATACCCCAGGGGGGTTATTGCTCGCCTTAGAGAACAGATTGTACTGATAGCCTTGACTTCTGTCTTATGTTCTTTACCTATGGTAAACATAGCTTCCTGACAAGTCCAACACTCCAAAACAGAGGCCCGGCATCATATATCTACGTTGGGAGGCGGGAACCTGTCTATGACATGAACAAAGGTGTCACAACCAAGAACCTCATATGTATCAGTCTACAGATCCTGACCCATAACAGGTGATGTTAACATTTATTTGTGAGAGCAACAGTCAGACTGCCAGAAACTTGGTATGACTGGCAGACATGGAGACTTGACAATTCAGGTTTCAAACCCATCCAGGATCTCCAGCTATTCCAGAGATGAGGGAGACTCTGATACGTAACACGATGAACTGCAGTTTACCCGTGACTCTGCCATCTGCATGACAGTGAGGAAAGAGACACTTCCTGTAATCACTGTGCTTTGCTTTTCATAGAGCTGCTGTCTGTGGTGCTGTTTGCTTTTATTTCATCTCCATCTTAACCAAAGCTTCTCTTCAAGTGGCTTGTAATGGAAAAGCTGTCCCATTAACTTAAAGGAAAGGATGAGGGAAAAAATATATACAATGTCTGGTAGAAAATTAAAACCATGAATGTGGAAAAAGAAATCTCAGAGAGAAGGAAAATGACTTGAAATCATACATTTGGATGTACCTAAAAAGGAAAAATATTAAAGAAGAAATAATCAAGGTTATAAGAAGCCTTTTTAAAAATTCTTAATCTAAGCAGATAAAGGTTGGTTAACAAAGCAACAACAGAGTATCAGACAGCTACTGCCTGGATAAGTGAGATTTAAGAGAGATACAAGAGAGGAAAATCAAAGCACACTTGGCTCTCAGAAGAACACACTGTACCTGCAAAGCAGAATAAAGTCACCCAGAGGGGCACTGGCATCGGCTGTGAGGGTCTAGTGTGTATCTAGGACAACCACGGGACAAAGAAGCTGAGAAGGGAAAAAGTGGAATAACACAAAATGCTCAACACAGCATAGAAAGAGACAGAGTGGGAGCCAAACTATAGACGGACAAGGAAAGCACAAGGCAATAAATCCAAAATGGTAAAAAAAAAAAAAAAGTGAGCTCTTAATATGGTACATATCCACGATCAATTGAAATACCAACAGTTTACACATGTAAGCTGAAAGACAGATACTGTTAAAGTAGATTAAAAAAAATTAAGACCCAACTTAATATCTGAAGAAACTTATTATATGTACAAGGACCCAGACAGATTAAAAAGTAAAGGGATGAAGAAAAACACACCAAGTCATGACAGTTAACAGGAAAACAGGAAGAGCTACAGTAGATCAGACAAGGCACTCCAAAGAAAGGCGAGTCACCATGGAGCATCAAGGTAGCATTACCTTAAAAAAAAGGTTCCTTCTCAAAACAGACTTCAAAATCTCATGATATGTTGCCAACTGTCAAGCTTATACACGAATCAAACAGTGATAAGCTATGAATAAAAACAGATGAGCCCATTCCTAGGGTTGAAGACTTACATCCTTTTGTTAGCAATAGGAAGGTCAAATAGGTAGACAATCATTGAATCTTCCATTCCACAGCACAACCAATTGGCTGGATTTAACTGACATTGTTACAATATTTCACACAGTGACAGTTGATCCTTTTCAAATGTACATGTCATAGTCACAGATGTAGATTATGTTTCGGTCCATAAAACAACACCTTACTTTTTTTTTCCAGACAGGGTTTCTCTGAGTGGCTCTCAGAGCCACTGACTGTCTTAGAATTGAATATGTAGACCAGGCTGACCTTGAGCTCACAGAGATCCACCTGCCTCTGCCTCCAGAGTGCTGGGATTAAAGGCACGAACCACCACTGCCCAGCTTTCTCTCTCTCTCTCCCTCTCCCTCTCTTTTTTGCACCTTACATTTCTTAAAGGAAAGAAAATATACAATGCATATTCTCAGATGAAATTCTACAACAGAAAGATTGCTGAAAATTACCAAACATTGGAAGATAAGAGACATGTGTTTAAGGCTTCATCTCCAGCATGGTCCCACTGGACAGCAGAGAATCCTTTAAGAAGTGGGGTCTAGTGAAAGACCGTGGGTGCCTGGAGGCCATCCTCTAAGGAGACTACAAGATGGTGTCCCTTCTCTTTGCCTCCCAAGAACCGTCAGGTGGATAACTTTGCTCTACGATGCTCTCTCTCTTGTGATTTCCCTCACCACGGACCCCAGAGAAATGATCCCACCTCAGCAAATCCAAAATGAAGCTATCCTTTTCCTGTGTTGACTCTCAGAAAATTTGTCACAGTACAGGAACATTGCATAACACATGGCTTAAAGATTATAGCACTGCTTGGGAAAGAAAAATTAGAGGGAAGGAAAAAAAATGGTTGTCACAGCTCTTAAGTGCAGATAGGAGTTATGGTGAGAGAGGAGAACAGTGTGTCAGGTTCTCAGAGAGAAGAGATTGTTCTCATACTTTACGCTCACCACACGTGAGGGAACAGGAAATAAGAAAACACTTCCTGGCACAGTATCATTCACATGACCAGGTGCAAATCATAACTGATCAAGAAAACCAGGGAAGAGAGAACTCATTGGGGAAAGTCCTGTGGAAGAGCTGGGGGGCCAAAGGGTGGCCACCTAGGAGAGCAAAGTAGGAGAAAAGAGGCATGGATCCTCCTCCCCTTTCCTCTCTGTAATGGAGCTGGGTGATGGGGTTGTCCTTCTGTAAATATGTTTATCTTATTGGTTAATGAATAAAACACCATTCAGCCTATGAGGCAGGAAGATAGGTGGGTCTAGGAGACAAGTCTGGGAAAGGTAGGCAGAGTGAGCCTGCCACACAGAGTCGCCATGATGCCAAAGGAATAACAACATGCCAGGGCATTACCGAGTAAGCCACAGCCTCGTGGCAATACATAGATTGATAAAAAAAAATAAATGGGTTAATAATTAAGACAGGGCTAGCCAATGAGAAGACCTATGATCAGCCAAGAATTTAATAATTAATATAAGTCTTTGTGTGCTCATTTGGGGCTGAAGCAGCAGCGGGACCTAGTGGGACAGGAGAAACTCAGTAAGAGCTGGGTGGTCTGTGGCATGGAAGGACATTTCACTACAGGTATGGTGGGTCAAAGGGGAAGAACGCCATCATGCTTGTGTCCAATGGCCACTCCAGATGAAGGGAGAGTTCACCACCCAGTCCCATTCTGACATGGATGCTGCCACCAAGGGAGTGGCTAGAGATGCATGTAGGCCTGACCTGGACCTCAGCCCGGGGAAAGACTGTCTTCACTTTAAAGTCATCTTTCAATTAAATACTACAGGGGAGGCAAAACTTACAGACATAGAAATCACATACAGAGAGAAGAATAAAAGAACAAATGGCTTTCTGGTCCTGGCTTGTATAATTACGTGTGTGCTTAGACTTAATTAAATCTGGGGTAGAAGCCGGAACCCACAAGTATTTAATTTTTCTCACAGTAGGGATGAAAGAGCTATTGGTTGGGACCAGCTGAACAAAGCTAAATGAATAAGGAGCTGTCACCTTAAGGACAGATCTATTCAAACTGTCACATAACGTTGTTTTCCAAGTTAAAAATTTTAAGGACTAAAATCCACTGTGGTCTGATAACTGACAGAAACTGATAGAAGCAGAAATGAAAATAATTATTACAGGAGCAGTGGGTTCAGAAAAGCTGCACCATTTTTAACCCTTAAACATCCAGTGAAGACATGGCTCTCACGAACTCCTACTGTATAGAGAAGGAAACTGAGGATCCATCACAGTAAGCTGCCCAAGGCACCACGCTGGGGTAACTTTCGGCATGTGGTATCAGTCATGTGTAGAGAAGATAGATTCATTTCTAAAACCGTCACTGAATCACAGCTAACCACACTGGTGGCTCTAGTCTGGACATACTTGAACATAGGATAATCTTTGCACTATAGAGCTTCTGGCTTTAGTGGACATAGAAACATCTGTCTGTCTGCCACCACTAACTGCAACTCCCTGTAGTCTGTTCAGTCTCTCCCGGACATAGTACTGCACAGACTACTCACTGACTACCCAGAAACCTTCTGGTCCCCTCTGACTAGTTGACAGACAAGTATTTCTCCTGAAGAATCTTTCTGCTTCCACACAAGCCAGAGCTTTTATTTGTGTTGGGCTTCTGCTTTACTTATCTCCTGAGCATTGGATGAGACAAAACAACAGACTGAAAAACGCTCAAAAGGAGATGCATAATACCAGCACCATGCATGCAAGCAGAGGGCATCGTGTTACGTGACCAAAGTGAGGTCAGAAAGACAGACGTCACATGTTCTCACTCATATGTCAAAGCTGAGAAACCTAACCCCAGAGGCATGGACAGGAGAAAGGAGTGGGGTGGGAAAAGGCAGGGTTAATGGGCAGACCAGCGCCTCTGGATAGGTGGAATTACTTCTCATGTTTACAGAACAGTGGGGGGAAACTATGGCTGACAATAATTAGTTGCAATTCCAAAAGAGTATGAATGATTTTAATGTTCTTAACACAAAAGAATGATAAATGGCTGGAGTAATGAATATTTCAATTACTCTAATCTGATTGATGTATGTATGTATGTATGTATGTATGTATGTATGTATGTATTCTTTCCCAAGACCCCTTTCAGCCTTTTCTTTTAACCTCTGTGACAGCAGCCAGACATGCAGAACTAGTTTCTGGCAGGGTCCTCCTCAGTGGCCATACAAAGCTGGGACCCAGGAACTCTACAGCCATCACATTTGGCTAGGATCAAGAGTGGGCAATAGCAACCAAGAGATGAATGTCCACCCAACAAAGCTAAGACCAGTTATCTATATCAAGAAATGCTTTAAACATCATAACAGTAGATTACAGCAGATCCCAGGACTCAAACTCAAACTCAAAGAGCCAAGACAATTTGCTTTCATCAACCCTATTGCAATAGGCCCTGGAAATGCAATTTAGCTGAAGCATAAGACAAGGACTTCAAAGTAACAATTACAAATATGTCCGAGGAACTTTAAGAGGACATGAATAGATCTCTCAATAAAGATAATGAAAACACAAACTATGAAAGTGAAATAATGAAAACAAGTAAAGACATTACAGTGGAATTTAACAAAGAAAGGCATAGAAAAGTATTTTTAATAAAATCATAGAAGAAAATTTCTCCAACCTAAATATGGAGGTACCTACAAAGGTACAAGAAACATACAGAACAATACAAGAAATAGACAGGACAAGAAAGGAAATTACTCACAACACATAATAATTAAAATATTAAATGTACCAAACAAAAAGAATATTAAAAGCTATAAAGGAAACAGACAAAGTCACATGCAAAGGCAAGCCAATTACAATAGCATGTGATTTTCAATGGAGACTCTGAAAGCTAGACCTGGAAAGATGTTCTATGAATTCAGAGAGACCACAGACACTAGCCAGGACTACTATACCCAGCAAAACTATCAATCATAATAGAGAAAGAAAACATTCTATTATAAAAAAACCAATTCAAGCAATTTCCATCCACCACTTGAGTTCTACAGAAGGTACTGGAAGGAAAGTTTCAGTATGAAGAAGTTAACAACACCCAAGAAGACACAAAGAATAAGTAATTATAGAACAATAAATCAAAAGGGGGGAAATTCATTTCACAACAACAAAATAACAGGAACCAACAAGCACTGCTTATTAATAACTCTCAGTATCAATGGTCTCAATTTCCCCAACAAAAAGACAAAGACTAACAGATTTGATTAGAAAATAGGATCCATCTTTCTGTTGCATCTAAGAAACATACTTTACAATTGTTCATGGACATCACCTCATGGTAAAAGGACACAAAAAGTTATTCTAAACATGGGCCCAAGAAGTAAGTAGGTATAGTTATTTTAGTATCTGACTAAATAGACTTCAAACCAAAATTAATCAGAAGAGATAGAGAAGGACACTGCATACTCCTTAGAGGGAAAATCCACCAAGATGATATTGCAATTTTAAATATTTATGCATCTGAGTTTATAACTGTAGAAACATTACTACAGCTAAAGCCACATATCAACCCTCACATAGTGATAATGGTGGACTTCAATTCCCCACTCTCACCAATATGTAAGCCATCAAGACAAAAACAAACAAACAAACATGGGAGTTAAATAATGTCACAAGTCAAATGATCCTAACAGACATTTACAAAACATTCCACCTGAACAGTACAGAATAGTTTCTTTTCAGCAGTTCATGGACTTTTTTCAAAATTGAAAACATGTTAGGAAATTAAGAAAGTCTTGACAGATATAAGAAAATTGAAATAACATCCAGAATCCTATCTAACCACCATCTATTAAAGCTGGAAATCATCAATTGTAGAAACAATGGAAAGAAAAATGAATCCATAGAAACTGAACAACTCAATACTGAATGAACATGGGCCAAGACAGAAATTAAAGCATTTTAGAAGGAATGAAAATGAAAATACAACACATCCCCAAACTATAGGACACAATGAAAGTAGTTTTAAGAGGCAAGTGTCTACAAAACAAAACAATAAAGCAAAATAAAACAAACAAACAAACAAACAAACAAAAAACCAAAACAAAATGAAACAACCCACCTGAAAGCTTAAAAAAAAAAAACAACAAAAAACAAGTAGCCATACCTGGAAAGAGTAGATGAAATAATAAAACCCATGGCTGAGATCAATGAAACAGAAACAAACAAAGAAAAAAAAACAATACAAAAAGAACCAGTGAAACAAAGAGCTGGTTCTTTGAGATAATCAACAAGGTTGACAGAAAAGATGAAATACAGATTTTTGAAGTATGTCTTTGATTGTCTTCTCTGAATGTCCTTGGTGTCTATACTAATGTCTCCCATTTCAACTCTGATGTTAGTTATTTGGATCTTTAGGAAAACCCAAAAGAAATGGATGAATTTCTTGGTTTATATGACCTACCAAAGTTAAGTCAAGATTGAGTAAACAATATAAACAGGCCCACAATCCCTGGTGGAACACCAGAGAAAGGCAACACAACCATTGCTGGTGTCAGTGTAGACTGGTGCAGATACTACGGAAGTAAGTGTGGTAGTTCTTCAAGAAGTTAGGAACAGATCCACCTCAGTGTCACCAAGGTACAACCCTGAGACCTGTAATAGGGACTTGCCCCAAAGGGTAGACTGGTGCAGTAATGATACAAATAAGGGAGTGAGCATCCAAGAAGACACAACAGGACCGAGACAGCTCTCACAGGACCCACACAGGTTCAAACCAGGCAAAATGCCAGCACTGGAAGGGGAAGAGGACACAAAGTCACACCCCTGACCCAAAATTTATTTGCTATTGGTACCTGCTGGCAAAGGGAAAAACATCAGTTTTCTCCACACTGCAATGTCATTGGACCTTTGATTAGTCACCATTGCTTTCCTACAGTTGGGAAGCCATTGATTCACCTCTGAGCTAAGGCTTACTGTATGCATGAGCATGATTACATGGGGGCTGTGTGCTAGTTAGCATTAACACAGTCAACAGTGCCCTGAACGCCTCAAATAAGTAAGTGGCTTTATCAGGTTGATCCATGGACATGTCCGTGAAGAATTTGCCTTGATAGGAGTCCCCCTCCCCCTGCCACTGTGAAAGACACAATTTCCTGGGCAGTGGTCCCATTCTGTAAAAGAACATGACCACTCATGAGTTGATAGAGTTGGGCATGAGTTAATAGAGCCAGCAAGCAATCCAGGCTCCTGCCTCCAGTTCCCACCTGACTTCTCTCAATGGTGCATTGTGGCCTGGAAGTATAAGCCAAATAAATCCTTTCCTCCCAGTTGTTTTTGGTTATGGTGCTTGTCACAGCAACAGAATGAAACAAAAATAACCAATATCTGGCATGTGGCAGGTATACACCAAATAGCTGTCCCTAAACTTGGGACTGCCCAACTGTCCACACCTTATTTCCTATTCATATAAACCACACAATGAACACAGAGTGATGACATCTCACTAGGCATGGGGATGTCTGATGCTCAGTGTTCAGCTGTGACTGCAGGCTCCCGCTCAGGAATTGCTGGTCACTATGCTCCACACGCTTATCTCCATGGTCTACAGGTTTTTCAGTGGCTGCAAGAATTCAAAAGACCTTGGCAACTGGACATACACAATTATTTCAGGGACGCAGGCATCGTGTTTTGGATTCTTTTGTGAGGGATATGGTTTGAATGTGTTTCCCCCACATTTTGTGAACTGGAAACTTAACTCCTAAGTTCATGCGGTCAGGGTTTTAGGAGCAGGAACTTGGGGATCTAGTTAGGATGAGGTGAGAACATAGCACCCACGATGACATCCGTTGCTTTATAAGAGAAAGGGGACTGGAGGACTTTCCAGTAAGCAGGATGCCCTCTGCCACAGCCCGACACAGTAGGAAGGTCCCTTGTACCAGGAGCCGGTAGATCAATATTGGATGTAGGTGGGAAAACTGTTGAGAAACAAATGCATTTCCTTTATAAACTGCCTGTTTTATGGTATTGACATAGCAGCAGGAAATGGATGAAAGTACAGTGAGGTTGAATTAAAATCACATACTCTCTTTTCATACCTGAGCTTCAATACTATTCACTTAACACCCTTTGAGGAAAGCCTTTGGGTCAGTCCTGAGATTCATTTTAATATCGCTCTGTTGGGGCTTTCCCTCCACGCTGTCCTTCTTCCCAAGCAAATGCCCTGTGAGTCCCGTGTGCCCCTTAGGCCTCTCGAGTGTATGGGCTCTGCATACATAGAGCTCTTAGTTTAGAGCAGTTTGTCTCGGCTTGAAGCCTCCCAACCTATGCTTCAGTGAGAATGATAGCGCCACACACAGCCTGCCCTTCAAGATCCACCTGCTCACAGATCCCACCTGACAAAAACATCTTCCATTGGGGAGCAACTCACGGCTCACGCGGGTGCTCCAATGTAATTTCCAAAACCAGCTGAAGATTCTTAAAAACTAGGAAAGAGTCAGCCATAAAAATAATAGATGCGGTCTCTGTCACCCTTAGTAATATTTTGCTTAGCTTTATATCTCACTTCAGAGTGATATGAGTCTGGAGGGACTGGGACCAGCCGTGCCGCAAGAAATATGAAACCGGTACGATCCACCGTAGAGCGAAAGCGGGAATAAAGTAACATTAGTGAGAGCCGCCCAAGTCCACACGTGCACATTATCTGGAAATTTAATGATTTCAGAAATGTCACTCTGCAGAAAAACTAAACTGGCATACTGTTGGTCCTCTAGCGGGCTATAAATACAAGTGAGAAAGCGGGGATTTAGTGCATGTCACACTGGAGTAGTACCTCAATTGCCCTGATGTTTATTGAGCACACTAAAGCCTAGGAAGGCCTCTGCCTAATAAAAGCAGGGCAAACCGCTGGTATCAACACAGCAGAAAACAGGGCTCAATAAAATTGCCTGGTATGGATCTTAATTTGTGGATTGACATTTTAAAATCCAGATAGCCTTTGGATACACAGGACTAATTTCATAAACAGATAGGCAGAAAAATGTAAAGAGTGGAGAATATGCTCAAGGTACAGTTTATACTTGCATGAGACATTTAAAAGCCTAACAAAAACTGTTAAAAAATAGGATTCGTATTTCAAATTTCAAAATGTAACTGCTGGTTGGTTGATGTAAACAGGAATGCAAACCTGTTTCTCAAGGGGTCCTTGTAAGAGTGGCATTAAGTTTAACCTAGGAAGGGATGCCTTCACTACGGGGTGGGATGGTCCTGGAAGATGCCCGTCTCCCAGTCTCGGAACCTGTGACTGTAGGGCTACAAGCACAGAGCTGCGGGATGATTGTTGATAAGATTAGAACAAGACTGGCTTTCTTCCTCAGCCATCTGAGATAGAACTGTGACACTTCCTTGGTCACCAGCAGGTAGAATTGTGGCTCTGCAGGAGGCAGAACAGCATCAGGTCAGAGTCATGGGGTGCCCAAAGCTCTGAACAAGGAGAGATTCACTTCTGGAAAGAGTGCCACCCTCTGGGTACCTTCTGACCTCCAAAATTGTAAGGCAATTGTGTTTTAAGCCATTATCTTCGTTCAACATATCAGTGCAGCCATAGCAACAAACACATGGCATATTATTGGCACTCTAATTTTTTAATGCATCACTTACGGGCGGTCCTATGGCCCCACCATCCATAGGTCTTCTGAGTGATCCCTACACAGATCTTCCCACCCTCCCTTCCCTTTCTCTTCCTCTCTTGCTCCCATCTTCCCTCCTTCTAAGTCATATACAATCTCTATTGGCTTTTTAAAATGCTAATCAATAGTAAATTTATTGTTAAAAAAGTCACACCGTGGAAAAATATAAAAAACCCTACACCTTAAAGATCTGTACCAATGACTATAAAAATTCAAATTTCTCTATCACAAACAAAGGTGACCTTGCTACTTGGATACGCTCATAACTAATATAAGGATCCCCGCTAATATAAATAATCAAATAACCTGTGTCGCATCTGCTCCTTGTGGACAGCTCACAGGATTGGGGTGCAGGGTAAGAAGGGGTGCCTTTCCTAAAACTAAAATGAACCTCAAAAGGGTCAGGAAAGTTGCAGCTATGAGGGTCGAGCCAAGTCAGATAAATAGGCTTCAGGTTGAATGAGAGAACAGGAGTCAAAAAAAAGTGTGTATGTGAGACTGACCTTTGACCTTCATATTGATGTATACATATGTACACATGCATCTACATGCATGCACATCTGCACACACACATACTAACAAGTACATATGCTACACACATACCCGCATTATACAATAATCAATTTGTTCATTGATTCAAATGCAGCTGATTATGAGTGAGATTGAAAACTTGTCAAATGTTACTTGTAGTATAGACTATAGTATATTATTTTATATTACAAAGTGCATTTCTATTATAGAGTTGACTATATTTTACATTCAATCTTCTATTTGGTTATTGATCTTTTATTATTGATAATCATATTTACATATTCTTTATATTTAGGCCACTAGTACTTTGAAATATAGTCATGTAAGAAGTATGTTTGCCTAATTTAAAGCTCCATTTAAATAGTGTCTTTTGGTGTGCAGAAGTTTATAATCTTGAAGTATTCAAATTTATTGATTATGTCTCACTGTTTTTGTTGTCTTAGATTTCACTATGTGTCCACGGCCTTTTTACTGTTAGTGAGCAAAGGAAAGGCGAAGAGTTGAAGCCTGGCCTGTCGGACAGTGGCAGGTAGATGGGTAGAAACAGGGTAAAAAAATGGTAAAGGCGGTTGACACCAACCTAGAAACAATGACTGATTCGGATCAGTGGTCACTCCCTACAGTCATAGGGTGCTTTCTAATCAACATTTCCTATTGTAAGAAACCAGGTTTTCTCCGAGAAATGGATGGCTCTAATTAAGGGCAGATGATGCTCATGACCAGCGGGGGAGTCTCCTGGCCTAGAAGTGTTCAGACTTTAGGAATGATGTCAGAAAAACATGAGACTACTTGAAGGGGTTTCTGTTGGCCAAGAATGAAGATGCTCTGACCACTCAAATACTAATTACGTGGAAACAAATGGCATACCTGGAAAATCACACGTCTGCAGTGAGATAGTCAGCAATAAAGCTATAGGGACCAGATTCAGTGCGGAAGGAAAATAAGGGTGGTTCCTGACAGTTGCATTCTGGAGCCACCAAACAGTCAGGCCAAGAACAGCACTGATTAAATACAGAAGGAATGATAAAAAATTGGCATGTCACCTTTCAAAATAGCTCATAAAATAATGGATCTAAGTCATCACCATTGGTGGCTCAAAAACCTCAGTAAGTGCAAGGCTGCTGTGGAGCCTCCTAACAGATAGCTACGCCTGGCAAAACCAGACCTCTCCTGCCAGTCTCAACAGCATGTGAGACTTTGTCCAAACCCAAATCAATTCTTCAGAACCCCGTGATCACAGATCACAGAAAACACAGATACCATAGGGGCGTCCTAAATGACAGGAATCAGCCACGCTTAGAGTGTGGGGGGATTTTACATCTTGTACGGTTTATTTGACAAACAAGTATGCTAAGGATGGCCATATCATGCTATGTGTGAAAGCGTGGGGGTCTGACCCGTGTTGCAAATATATCACGTATAGCAGCCAAACAGAGCTCCAGATCTTCATTGTTTTCATTCTCTCTCTTTTCTTTCTAGCATATTCTGGGCAAGATCTCTGGCTTGGCAGGCTCATAGTCAGATCAGCTGCATCTGAGTTTCAGGGGACTGGAGAGACGGAAGGGCACGCGCTGTGTGAAGCCTGTTCCAAATAGATGCTTCAAAAAGCCACTCGAAGGCCTAGGTTTTGTGGACAGAAAATAGCTTTAATTTTAATAGGTTGTTTCATCCTGCATGATCCCTTTTTCTTGTGAACCATCTTTCTCCTTTTCCAGTGATCAGAGTGACAGCATTTAAGAGAAACTGATCCCACCGCACAGACGATAGCTGCGTGACTCTTAGAAGCATAGCATACAGACACAAAAGACATTTCCTGCAATATATGGCAGACTTTCAAATTATCTTCTGCTAACTCATTAGCATTTTAGAAAAATTAGGTTCATCATTAAAGAAGCCATCTGCTTATCTGGGAGATGCTTGCAAACAGTGCTGGCAACACTCAGAGCTGGTACCAGCAGGCACCATCTTTTCTTCTCACTTCCAAAGCAGAGGGAAGGGCTCCAACCTCCTGTCCCAAATCTGAGTCATGTGAGAGGCTCTGAGTATATCAGAGCCTCAAGAGACAACAGGTAGTAGGTGACGGTATTTGAAAGCTTTCCATACACACAATATATACATGGAAATGTATTTGTATATTTATTTTTATAAATATTTTATAAATATATTAACACACACACACACACACACAACAAAACAAAACAAAACAAAAAACCCGAGGAGATTTGTGGTTTTGCTAGATTTCTAAAACACCTGCCCCTTCCCATAGTAAAATCATGCCAACAGACCCATCCTGGCACTCGACATGAAACACAGCCCTTGGATTGTGTGAGGTAATATTTGAACAGTCGAAACATAGAAGATCTTATATAGGAACGGTTCTCAGCCTGTGCATTCTGACCCCTTTGGCGGTGGAATGATCCTTTCAGATGAGTTGCCTGAGGCCATCAGAAAACACAGATATTTACATTGTGATTCATAACAGTAGCAAAATTATGGTTATGAAGTAGCAATGAAAATAATTTTATGGTTGGGGGTCACCATGAGGAGCTTTATGAAGGGGTGGCAGTATCGAGGAGGCTCGGAACAAGTGCTTAGTGTGAAAATGGTGAAAGTGAGCTCCCTTCTTTATCAACTGACCTGAGTTTCTCTTTTGTCTCACACAAGCTTGGAAGGCACCATGACTGAGCATCAGGGAGAGTGTGCTGTGTCTTCTTAACATGCCAAGGGCCACACTCAGACCCCAGTCTTCTCACCGCACAGCAAGGGAACTGGTTATTTGAAAAGTGTCTGTAGCATGGGAGACGAATTCATAGGAAGTTGTAGGGTTGGAAACCTTTTATTTAGCTTTTCAACTCTAGGCTACTGGACTTGAAGCTGCCTTAACGTTTCTGTTTTTAACAAGGTGTAGGAGCTAGCTCTTAAAATTATCATTAGATGGCCATATCTTTCAGAGTTTATTCTGAATCCACCAATCTACTTTTGTAAAAAGAAGGAAGATGTGAGCTGCCTACAGAAAAACCCTGACACTACTTGTTATCGATGGAATCCCTTAGAAGCCAGGCTGGGAAATCAGTACATAAATCTTAGACAAGAAGAGTCACATGGAGGGAAAGAATAATGAGACAGACATTAAATTTGAGAGAAGTTAAGGTTCCATTGCCTTTTATCTCCTCCTGTTTCTGTTAGCTTCTCCTCTCCTTTCAGATAAAAGCTTCTTATTTCATTGAGAAAACAGTGATGCAAGGAGACTCCCTTCTACACCAGACAGTTCTCGATTTCCGTATCAAAGTCGCTGACACCTGAGTCTTACTTTCTCTACATGGACAGCAGGGAGACCAATCCCTTCCTTGTGGTCATGATGATTGAATGAGAAGCTGTGCGGTGCAGATATTAGGTAAGGGCTATCTAGACAGGAGTAACGATAAAAAAGACGGTTGCTCTGCAGCCTAGTGGCATGTAAGACACGTCTGATGCTCCCACCACCGCCCCATAGCTAAGATGTCCAGATGCCTTAGTCTCTCCCACAGTTCATACATTCAAATTCCAAAAGTCCCCCCACAAATACAGGATGATGATGACAGCCACCACTTGTGAAAATTCCAAGGTGACTGTGGCATATAAGCAACAACAGTACACATCAACCACAGCAATGGTGAGGAGGCAGGGGACACAGAAAGGGAGGTGTTAGTTGCAGTTATAATTTGGAGAATGATTTTGTTGTTGTTTATTTGAGATAGGGCCTCATGTAGCCCACGGTAGTCTCCTACTTGCTGTGTAGCTGAGGTTAACATGACTTACCCTCCTGACTCTATGCGACAAACGCTGGGATTCCAGGCACCAGCCACCACACCCAGCTGGATGAAAGATTTTCTTTAAGTGCATCTCTAGTTTAGTCTTGTAAAGTAAACCCCTGTTTGATTCTGTAGTAGCCTAGTGGGTGGGAAACAGAAGGGGTAAACCCTGTTCAATTCTGTAGTGGCAGAAACAGAAGGAAAATGTTGAAGTCTAAGACATGTCAAATGCCTTCTTTTGCGAAGACAGCCGCTAGAATCTTAGTTCACCTTTCATCTTATCATGTTCATTGGGGTCTTGCTTGGTAAGGGTTCTGTAGGGTACACTGGGGTTAGTGAATACACTGCCTTCACTCTGTTTGTAGAGTGACTATGTAAGAGGCATAAAATTTAGCAAAACTCATCGGCACATAAATGCTCTATCTAGTTCAGAGAAACAAACATTGAAACACCAAGGCTCTTGAGATGGGCAATTCAAGAGATCACGGAAGAAAAATCTCTACTAATGTAAACCAGCAACCACAGGCATAGCTATCCAAACAAATATCTAAGACTTAGATGAATTTTATTCTTAACTGAAAAACAAAACAAAACAACTTATTTATTGGGTATATTTAATGCAACATAATAAATATCTTACTTTTTATCCTTGATTCTCTGTTGCTAATTGGTTCCGTATAGGGAAGGCCCACACAGGGAACAACATACCCAAACTTCCTGGTCATTATAAAATAGTTGTCCTGGCCAGTGTTGTGCCAACTTGACACAAGCTAGAGTCATCAGAGAGGATGGAACCTCAGTTGAAAAAAGAAATGAGTCCATAAGATGGGTTGTATGCAAGCCTATAGGGCATTTTCTTAATTAGTGATTGATGTGGGAGGGCCCAGCCCATTGTGGGTGGGGCCATCCGTGAGCTGGTGGTGCTGGGCTCTGTAAGAAAGTTCACTGAGCAAGTCATGGAAGTGAGCCAGTGGGCAGCTCTCCTCCATGGCCTCTGCATTGTCCCTGACACTAGGTCCCTGCCCTGTTTGAGTTCCTGTCCTGACTTCTTTCAATGATGGACTGTACTGTTTAAGCGTAAGCCAAATGAACCCTTTCCTCTCCATCTTGCTTTTAGTTGTTCTGTTTCATCATAGCAATAACAACCCAAAGACAATGGTAAAGGATAAATAAGTCCCTTTATGGTATGTGTGAGAATGAATATAAGTGTATGTGTGCACTCATGGGTGTGTGTGCATCTCCCCTCTAAGTGATTCCATTCCTTGAATTCTGTGTCTTCAATGATTTCATAGGGAATGTTGCTGCCCCTAATGATCCTAATGATCACACCACACATTTTCCTCCTGCTCTGCAAGGGGATGAGGAGACAATGGAGTCTATGTGCACGCTGAGAACAGCCCACTGTGACTTCTGATGCCGAGGCCCCCATGCCATGTACCCTGTCTGTCAGGCCGGGGCACCGCCAGTGCCCACCCCAGACTGCCTTTCCAGAGAAGAAGTCCTGGATATCGTCACCTACGGAGGATTTTTAATTTCTTGAATGTTCAAAGAAGTGAGATTCAATCCTTTCTCCCCAAGTACAGTTTCTGAAACAATTACAGCAACTCAAAGTCTTTGGTGGCTCCAGGCCACAGGCCACTCCCCTTTTCCTTTAAAGTGCCTAGAACTCTGACAGACATTGCTAATGTCTCACAGGCACAAATTGCAAAGTGGGAGCAGGGGAAAAAAACGAGAGGCCAGCATCTTCATCCCGCTGGGCACCCTCCAGCCTTTCCCAAGGCTTTGCAGATCCCACAGATGGGCAAGAGTTAATCTGCTGTTTATCCAAAGCCACCCGCAGAAGTTAATAGACAGATATAAACTAATTGAGTGCATCTGTGGCCTTGTCTCCTCATCCATCTTGCTTATTCTGTTTAACTCCCTCAGTCTCCCACAAGGCACAGCGTTCCTGCTGCTCAGAACCCTTGTTGGCTTCGGTAAAGGGGCTGGAGCAATGGGAAGCTAATAGTTTAACCAGTTCCTCTAAATTTGTTTGACAAAACTGACATTTTGGAGCATTATGTCAAGTTGTCAGTAATCTGCAATTTACCCCTGGGCGTGAAGTGGATGCTCATTTTATTTACCTCTTCGAGTTAAAAGCGTAATTAATATTCCACTCTGTAACAAAGATTAGAGATTTGACAAACATCGTAATTTAAATTCTCCATTATAGCAAACACTAAAATCAAACATCTTCCACACGCCCCATTGCATAGAGGACACATGTAGCTATAATTTAACGTTTTAGTTTTTAATACCACAAACTAATTTCTGCTGTCAGTTTAATGAGCTGGAAAACACAAGTCTTGCCTCTCAGGGTGGGCATGGGCAGGGGGAGTCGATCTGAAGACAGGGCCCAATCCCCATCTTTCAAAACACAGTCTAGATACGTCACCTATGTGTGTAAGCCACACGATACCAGGAATTCCGGAGATCACATTGGAGGTTAAACCTAAAACATTTAAAAGCAAAGAAATTACTCGGGCTGCCTCTGAAGTAGAGGTCTACACATGTATTGATATGTGGAAATGCATGGATACAGACAACAGACAAAATAAAACAAGAAGGCGGCACACTTAGCACATGCTGGGACACAGTCATGTTCCTAATGACAGGGAGCCCTTCCCGGGTGCTAATGGTGGCCAGCCAGGATGGAGCGATCAAAGAAACATTTCCACCATTCTAATTCATGCTAGTTTGCACCCAGCTCCATAGATTTTATGCGACTGATTAAAATTATTGTTATGAAGCATACCTCCAGGCAGCTGAAATGGCTCATTAAACAAGGAAGCTGTCTGGGAATTATCAGTAATGTAACAAATTTGTACACTCTGAATTTGATGTCTTTAGGAAGCAAGTAGGTGGGGTCTTTGCCCTCCCCCAATAGAGCCCGGTTGGTGGAGGGAGGAGACATGCCTGGATCGCAAAGTGGCTCTGGTTCCTCTGCTCTTCCTCCTGATATGCAGAAACCCACCAACTTGCCAACTTCTGCACGAGACTCCATTAGTCACTGCCAAGTTCAATCTGCTTTAGTTATTTTACATTCAGATCCCAGGAGGAAGCAGGCTCTCTGCTGCAATTTTAGGGTAAACCAAAGATAAACCGATTCGATTCAGACCAGGACAAGCCAGTCCATCCCAGCTTAGATCCCTATCTCTCACCAGTGATGAGGGTGTGTATAAATATCATTAACCTGGCCACAGGGTGAAGACTATGTCTGCATATATTTCTAAGTAGAATACACAGCAGAAGTCAATGCTGATGTAAGGCCCTTTGCAAAGGAATACAGTTCCAGAGGTAAGTGGATAAACTTCCTTTTGTTCAGTGTAAGCTACATCTGTCTCTGACATTCTATGGAAAGGAAGACCTGTGTTGTCTGAACACCCCTCCCCCAGAAGGACTTGATCACTCTTGATGAACTTTGAGAGTAAACTAGCAATACATTTCGAGTGGAAATCCTTTCCCCAAGGGCACAGATCACAGCTAGGGTCTCCGGGTCCCAGGAGTAAGTCATGATACCAGCACGTGCCACCTGGGACCACACCCAGACTACCAAAAAAAAGTTATTGGTCATGCCAAGCATACAGGAAAATGAAAATGATTTGCAATAGGCTAGGAATTCACAAATAGCATGAAATTTCTCAAGAAAAAAACCACAAGGGTCTCTGATAAATATTTAGGGAATGAAATAACTCGAAAATACTGTTTGATTTCTACAAGCATGAACCAGTTATAAACAAAATTGTTGAGGGCTAGACTGATCAACTGACTCTTTCCCTGGAGCCCTGAAGCATGGAGATGGAACAGGGCTCTATCTCTAAAACCAGGAACATGCTTGGCAGAGCTGGTAATGGCCTGCACCAGGGCTTCAAGAAGCTGTATCTTCTGATCCTGAGAACCCAATGTTTGGAGCTTAGTCACCAGTCCTGAGGCCTGTGTGCTCACACTGTGATGCTCTAGAGATTCCCCATGTGCCCTTGGGTGACACTGTTTGATTAACTTCCTGCTGGCTTGGTCCCATTGTATGGTAGCTTCTGCTCACTTTGTCCCATTTCTCCCATGGAAACAGTGTATATGATGCTGCACTTCTTAACAAGCTTGCCTGATAAAAGGCATAACTTGTGCAAGACCTCCAATCCCAAACTTTCTCGTCTTCTCCATCTTCTACCCTCTTTATCTCCTGGTCTTCATTCTCAGGACCCTGTCACTGAAAATGACCTGCTGGTCAAGGTCAAGAAATAATACAAATTGCATTATATCAGATACAACTGTGGTCCATATGTTTCTACGGTTGATGGCCTTTTTATTTGGTATATCATTCTTCCCATGGTATGGGCTGGAGACCTGTTTAAGGTCACAGGTCACCTTTTCCTATTGTGTTTCTGTCTTCTTCACCATGAATCTTCCTAGGGTGGTTTTTCAGAAAACCATTTTCGGAGGTTGAGAAGGTATTTTTAAAGGTTATGCCTTTTATTTATTATTTATTTTTTGTTGGGGTTAGTAATTTGGTTAAAATGATACTAGTCAAAGAAAATCTAGCCTGGTTCTGTGTAAAATTGTATTTAAATCATTGATAGGAATGTTCTGAATTTCATATAAGAAACACAAACCAAACACTGAAAACTCAATTAAAATCTCAATTTATAGTTTAGAGATCGGGTCCTAGCAGAAACACGCACACACACACACCTCACATAAAAATCCCAGCAAAGGAAACATAGACACCACAAAATGCAGAATTATGCCCATGCAATTTGCACCCTTTTGTATCACAGTCAACAAATCTTCACAATAGTTTCCCACGTGAATTCTGTAAACAACCACTGTTTAAATTCCCAAAGCTGCTGTTCAGAAATTAGGGTATAATGTCACCAGTGCTTAATCCTGTCACTGAGTTCTTCTAAATATAACTGCAAACAGAAACAGATTATTTCCTCTAGGAATCTGGGGGTGTGGTCTATGCAGCACCCATGACCAGTTCACCACAGTCATCGGAGCTTCTGGGTAATGCTCAAGAGACACTGTGCCCCTCTCCCTCTACCCCCACCCTCTACCCAATTGCCAAAGCCACTGTAAACTCTCTGTGGGTGGAAAGTGGGATTTCCATTGTGTGAGAATCCCAGTGACTGTGGCAATCATTTTACTCTTCATTCTTGGCCTGAATGTATAAGGCGATATAAATAATCCTAACATCAATCGTAACCCAGGCAAATAATGTAAACTGGGAGAAGTTAAATATCTCAATCTGGGGACTTTTCTATCTTGCAGGCCTCTGTCATTTGTGAAATGTCACAAGAATGCTGATGAAGAATTCATCATATGTTATCTCTCAGACAGGCCTGGCCAAGAGTGTGCTCCGTGTATGCTAGGTGAACTTGACTCTGATACCCTGACTATTTCAGGTGGTATGCAGCTGCATGGATGGTAAGGTTTGCTTGAAGCCTGTTTTCATATGGTGCTCAAGGGGCACCAGTAACGGCAATGGGGTGATACGTTCTTGGTTTGGGGGGGTCATGGTATGATGTTACCTTAAGCTATTACAGCAGTTGCACCTCAATGCTTTTGTAACACAAAGTCTTCTATTATGGCCTTTAGAGTTTTAGAGAGGGTAAAATACAATTAGAATCAGTCCCTAAAGTGATTGGGGTACCTCACCCCAGGCAGCAACATCACTGGGCTATTCTGGAAGTTCAGAAGGCAGTGCCTGGAAGTCCAGCTGTGAGGTTCTGAAATATGCTCCAGAAAAGCCATTGCTTTGCTCTGACTCTACGGCCACCATCCTAGACCAAGTCCTTGACCCCTTCTCTACATTGAGAGCAGCCACCTGACAGCATCCACCTCTGGGGACCACCATCCTCCTTCAAGTACAACATTAAGACACCAGCAGGTTTGCCAATGTGGTGGTTTGCATAGGAACGGCTCCCATAGACTCATGTGTTTGAATGGTTGGCCACTGGGGAGTGGCACTGTTAAGGAAGCGTGGCCTTGTGGGAGTAGGTGTGCCACTGGGGATGGGCTTTGAGGTCTCATATGCTCAAGCTGTGTCTGTACATCAAAATGAGGAGCTCTCAGCTCCTTCTCCAGCACCTGGTCTGCCTGCAGGCTGCCATGTTTTCCACCATGATGATGATGGAGTGAGCCTCTGAGACTGGAAGCCAGCCCCAATAAAGTGTTTGCCTTTTTAAGAGCTGCCATGGTCATGGTGTCTCTTCCCAGCAACAAAACTCAAACTAAGATAGTGAAGACGCAGCAAAGCTTTCCTGGAAGTCACAGGTTGCCTTCGACAGGGTGCAGCTTATCCCACAGGCCAAGTCCCTTCATCTTTAAATTCCCTATAAAATTGACTTGGGAAGGATAAGACCTTGGGTCATGGTATTTTCCACCTTGGGACATCCATCAACTTGCTGGCTGCCCCAAAGACTGCTTCCTGATAACATTCTTGCGTAAGCATTGTCCCACCCCTTTTTAGTGAAATTGCTCAGCTTTTGGTAGACACAGCAACCATTTGTGTTTCCTCCCCTATAAATGAACAGGTTTGTCCCCCCTTTCCTCTCTTCCCTTAAAATCTGCAAGTAACAGTCAGGGATTTGAATAAATTCCATGTAGACATGAAGGCAGCCATTTGCCACTAATTAAAACAAGCCGCCGTGCTTCCTGCAGGCCACGTCTTTTCTGTGCTTCTCTTGCAACAGACAGACCCTCTCACCCTTGATTCCCTGACAGCCATCCTCTCTTGACAGACCCTCTCACCCTCGATTCCCTGACAGCCATCCTCTCTTGACAGACCCTCTCACCCTCGATTCCCTGACAGCCATCCTCTCTTGACAGACCCTCTCACCCTCGATTCCCTGACAGCCATCCCCTCTTCAGTCCATGGTCACACCACACTTCTCTTCCGCATTGTAAGGTCACCAGCACCATCAACTCATTCTGCTTATTTAACTAATTACCCCCTATACATACAAAGTCACATGGGATTCACCAGCTAGGAAGCCATTTCTCTACAAATCTGGGACACCATTGGCAACCCTGTTCATGGGCACACCAGCTACACTGTGATGCCAAAGCGGTCTGTGCTGACTTTCAAAATGTTTTTGGTGTTTCTTTCACCAGAGTCCGTTGTCCCTAGGAAATGCTATCAGACATAGACAGCTTCTAGATAACATAAATTCACTGTGCATACAAATTAAATTATTTTACAGGACATAGTAAGGCTGACATTATGTCCCAGGATGAACAAGTAAGTAATGCCATAGGAAAGCAAGCACTGTGCAAATGGAAATTTTTTTTGGCAGACATGATACCTACCAAACATGTGTTATTGGTAGTGGATGTGCCAAATTATTTCTTCCAACTCAAGCATAACTATATATAGATCACAGCAATACAGCATATTGCCATCTTCTAAAATACCAAAATATTGACTGTTATATACAGCACACAGTTAAGCATACTATGCAGAAACTAAAAAGTAACCCCCTCAAGTTAGTGTAGCTTATTATTTTCAAAAGATTTATTATTTAGGTGTGTGTGTGTGTGTGTGTGTGTGTGTGTGTGTGTGTGTGTGTGCATGATGCATACGTGTGTGTGCTCGTGCACAAGTACATATGTTTACAGAGACCAGGATGGGGGAGTCAGATCCTAGCACTGAGTCACGGGGGTTTTTGATCTGCTTGGTGTGCAGGGAACTGAACTTGGGGCCTCTGGAAGAGCGGTATGCCCCCTTAGTCACCTCCCCACCCTCATGTAGTATATTCTCCACGATGGGAAAAATGCAAGTTAGACACACATCTCTAAAGATGAAATCCTGTAAACCTGATCCGAGGCACCGTGCATGGAGGGACATGGCTGTTTGGAGAGGCTGCAGGGAAAGGGGACAGACTTTATGGACAGGGCCGCAATTGAGAGGTCAACGTTGACACGCGTGCCTTCTGAGACAGAAACAGAAACTGAGCCCTGAGTGATCCATCGCACGGTGAGTGGTAAGTTTGCACAAGGCACACGATTAAGTGGCCCTAACCCTTCACTTCTGAATGTAAGGCCACATCCTTCATGGTTTTCACAGTCATATTTTGTTCCTTGGGATAGAATAGCTGTTTTGAAGCCAACTGGCTGCTGAGATCATTGAGTTATGCGATACGTTGTCCAGCTGTGTAAGGGGAGCTCTGTAAAGAACTTCAGAATACAGCAGCAACTTAAGCCACAGAGTGTCATTTCATGTCACAGACGCTCACTAAACAGACAGAGCACGGCGTAGTCTCAGAACCTAAATTCTTTCCACTCTTGGGCAGGAAGAACTGCAAATCCAGACACACTGGAGAGAGAGTGAGGGATGTAAACCCCCCTTAGAATTTTGTCTTCTGAGTTGCTTCATCGTCATGAAAGTATTGCTTATCTTGAAGAAGAGCTCTCAACGCCGTCGTTTTCTGTGCCACACCGGAACTCTTAAGGAGAGCAAAGTGTAGGAGAAACAGCCCTGCATGCGCAGAACTTCCATTCTTTCTTGGGTGGCAACGGCACACTGCCGGGAGGGAATGGTTCTTCCTCAGCGCTCTGAGCAGCACGGAGACGTGGGCTTCCTTCCTCCTTTCTGCTGTTACTGCCTCCCACACTTCCAAGTCTGTATTATATTTTCTAAACTCATCTTCCCTCCTTATATTTCAATGAAAAACCCACGTGAAGTGTTTCACTCAACAGCCAGAGGAGTTTACAAAGGAAACAGTGCCCATTTTACTGCAACTTGTCAAGGCTTAAATCACTACTTAGTACAAACCAGCACAAAGAGCGGAAGATAAGACACACCTGCGGCAAGGCAAGTGCGGATCGGCAGGAAGTGCCATGTTAGGGATGACAGGAGGCTGGGTAGCTTTTCAGAAAACTGTAAGGGCAAGAGGTCCATGAACTAACTGCAGCCATCTCTCAGCCACCCTTCCTCTCTCAGCACCAGAAGACAGCACCCCTAAAAAACTCTTGCCAGCACGCTGGTGGCTCGTTTGTTTGTGCATGGGTGCACGTCAAAGCAAAGGCTTGATGTTGGGATGTCCTCAAATCACTTTCCCACTCTGGTTTCTGAGACAGTCTCTCTCTAACCCTGACCTCATTGTTTTGGCTTGAATGACCGGCTGGTGAACTCCAGGGACCCACCTGTCTCTGTCCCCAGTGCAATGCAACAGGTGCACCCTGCCATGTCTGGTTTATACATGGGTGCCAGAGTCTGAGTTCTAATTACAATCCGCACTAATGGGACAAGTGACTGTGAAGGTTCTTGGGGAAACCCTGTTCCTAGATTCTGCATACTTCCATGGTAGAGCAATTTTGTGTGCTCGCCTCTCCCACCGCTGCTCCCCTTTAGGTCTCTGTATGGACTGTCAGGAAGATCTTTCTGTAGGAATGGGATGCAGGGCGGCTGACTGAGTGCCTGCCTTTACTCACTCAGAGGAAACTAGGAATGACACGCTTGAATCTAGAAGACACAGTTCTCTGTCGCTATAGAAATGACCTCACATGACTAACAGCAGGCGTGCATGTGGGGAAACCATGGCAGATGCTTTGATTAATGTGGGGGTCCCACAATGTGTACTTATTCCTCTTTACAAAAGGTTAGTCACCCCACCTTGCCTTCTGATGAAATCAAGAAAGGTGAAGCACCCCAGAAATATGAGCTTGCTGCTGTTGCTGGCCATCATTACATAAACTTTTCCTGACAGTGTTTCTTTATGTAGTAGTGCTAGGCTAGAACTCATTATGTAGACTGGGCTGGCCTTTGCCTCCCAAGTGTTGGAACTAAGGGAGTGAGCCACCACGCCCAGTTGATGAGGTATATTTAGAGTCTTACTTTTCTTGCAAACAGAAATTTCTGGATGAGTTAGGTTAAGAATAGAGGAGGGTATGGTCTTTACAGTTTTCAGCCCGCTTTGTCTCTCTGATGCCACTATTGATGTGACTTCAGGTGTTTGCTTCAGTCAGTCAAGCAAGCCCAGGAGAGACAGCAGCTGCAGCTTCCTGTGTGCTGTGTAACTTAATTTCAGCACTTGGCATTGTAGGGGCAATCAGTGTCTCAGCCTAGCTGGGCAATGTTCTGTTTCATGTATTGAGTCGAACAGAGCCCAACAGGACGCAAGGCTCTAGCTGAACAGCTGCAGGACAATGCAGGAAGGGCTGTTCACAGTTCTGTAGCCCTGTGCCTTTAGACGGCTCCTCTCCCTCCCTGCAGAACCAGCACTGAGAAGGCGCCCGGTGAGCATCTGCTGGAGTAATAATAGCATTGCATTTCTTTGCCCTTTTTAAAAACAATTTTTATTTGAAAAAATTATGTTTGTGACTGTGTGGGAATGTATAATGTGGGCACAGATGCCTGTGGAGGCCGGAAGGGGGAGCTGGGTTTACACACTGTTGTGACACAATGCACTAAGGGGGAGCTGGCTTTACACACTATTGTGACACAATGCACTAAGGGGGAGCTGGCTTTACACACTATTGTGACACAAGGCACTAAGGGGGAGCTGGCTTTACACACTATTGTGACACAATGCACTAAGGGGGAGCTGGCTTTACACACTATTGTGACACAAGGCACTAAGGGGGAGCTGGGTTTACACACTGTTGTGACACAATGCACTAAGGGGGAGCTGGCTTTACACAGTATTGTGACACAATGCACTAAGGGGGAGCTGGCTTTACACACTATTGTGACACAATGCACTAAGGGGGAGCTGGGTTTACACACTGTTGTGACACAATGCACTAAGGGGGAGCTGGCTTTACACACTATTGTGACACAATGCACTAAGGGGGAGCTGGGTTTACACACTGTTGTGACACAATGCACTAAGGGGGAGCTGGCTTTACACACTATTGTGACACAATGCACTGTGGATGCTGAGAACCAAACCTGGGTCCCGGGCAAGAGCAACAAGCACTCTAACTCTTGAGCCACCTCTCCAACCCCTGTTGTTGTTGTTGTTTTTAATAAATACATGCTCATTTTTAATTAGAAAACCATAACTCAATCTGAGGATCAATGGCAAAGTTTTGTTTCAGTGATGTGAACATGGACAACTTTCCAAGCCACAGTCTAGCCTGGAGACCAACCTTTCAGTACACAGCTATTTGCTAAGGATCCCAGAAACAGAATGTATGGGGCCATGCACAAGGACAGCTGAGGCCACCCAGTGGACCACACCAGTCTTCTACCAGGCTCCACAGCAAGCCCTACTGGGTGGAATTCCTGGACTGAGTTTCCAGAGGCTGGTGAAGTCGGTGAAAATGGGTTCTGCAGACAGTTGCCTTGGCACTGACTTCCCACCACCCCACCAGAGAACCCTGCCTTGTTCACCAGGCAGAATGGGAAAATCAACCTTCATCTTTCACTGTGTCTGAACATTTGCCTGAGAGGACGCACATACACAGCCCTGAAAGCCTTCCTGTGTGAAGGGTGAGGAAATGCTGATGTTATCTGAACTGTATTAGTAGAGCCACAGGACCGCTCGTGGCCTGATTAATCTTATGGACTCAGCTTTAACAGACTGCTGAACGTAGTGCCGATTATCCATTTAAGAATAGCCAGCACTAACTGCCCAGGAAGCGGAAAACTGTCCTCGGAAGCAACAACTTCATTCCGTCTATTCTAACTTCCTCCTGTGAACAGAGACTAACGTTCCAGAGGAGGGATTCAAAAATCTCACAGGGATGAAAAGGAACATGCTTTTTCTCTCATTAGGAATAAGACCCTCCAACAATCCAAAGTATTGGAAAATAAATAAAATTGCATCTGCAATAACCAACTGAGTTATAGTCAACAATGCTTCAGAGACAGTTAGCTTTTTGACACAGTATTTGTGTAACACTCTAATTTTTTTTTCTTTTAAAAAAGTATGTTCTGAGTGACTGGTAACATTATCACCTAAAGTGCTTTTAAAGTCCTAAATATTTCACCTTATTGGATAGAATGCTATTCTGAAGCTCATGCAGGCATTAGCTCAATAGCAGTTGCTATCCACAGAAGTACTGTAAAAGAATCTCTCTTAACACCATGTCTACAAATTGTTCTCATCTCTTAAAATAAAGCAGAATTAAATATTGTTCTTACCTTGAAATACTTGGAATGAGGATTTTTTTGGCACCTTCCTACGAAACACATTTCCAGTGGGCCACTTAGAGGCAATCAAAACTGAGTGTTGAATCACCTACAGCCCACAGGGTGCCCATTTCCACACCCACTCAGCAGGGCTTTGCTCAAGGTGTAAGACTGACATACAAGGAGGCTCTCCCTCCCACCACCCGCTTCATGCAGTTTTGCATTTTTGAGTGCTTTAGGCTGCCCTGAGGTGATATCATGTCTCAGGGACAGTGGTTTCTAACTCAAGTTCATGAGAGGCAAAGTGAGGACAATACCCTGGCAGTATGAAACCACCAGTCTCTCATGTGATCGAAGGCCATTGGCACCACAGTCTCTAATTGATAGGTATTTCTCCAAATTGATTTTTGGCCTCATCTGACGGTCTTTGCTATAAACTATAGTTGTCATCCAATATGCAAACTATACTGAATGCCAGCTACAAGACTGTTGCCAATAACCCCTCCAATGGCACAGACCCTAGAGAGCTGCAGGCCAGTGCCATATGCCAGAAACAGTTTCTGAATTTTGTAGAACCAGCGAGCTGATACATTTCTCTCTGCACCCGCTTCCTTACAGTGACACTGTACTCTCTTCAAAGAGATAAACACCGATGAATCTACTCTGCTACTCAGCTCTCTTGAACAGCAACAGCACCATGGAACAGAGTGTAAGACTTCACCTGGGTAAGAGAAGGCATCTGACTGCTTTGGTTACAATTGTAGAAAAAAAGCAGAAAAACCAAACCACAATAAAATCTCTTGTATTATCATAAGGCATATCATGCCAGGCTTATCTTTACACCACTGGAAGGGACTGATATACCCGGTTCCAAGCCCAGAGTTCCTGGAAAATGCTGAAGTAACAGAAACTCGGGCCTGGCTGCCAGCTCTATCCCTCTGAGAGTGCAGTTCCTGCTCTAGAGATTGCAGCTCCCACGGTGACAGGGGCTTAGCAGGGTCTTGGTGACTCTTCTAGAAGATGACCATCAACGGACTGAGTGCTCAGCTGGAGAGCCCCAGCTGGCCCCAGGCTGAGCATCCCGAGTCTCAAGACGGAAAGCATAAAAAGCTACAGAATGCAAGCATTGCTGACATAATGTCACCAGTGAGAACTCACCTGCCCCTCCTCATGTGACGGGCTGGGGTAAAACCTCAAGTGTTCTGAAAACACCATGTAGAATTACTCTCACCTACCCTGAATTGCCTGTTTAGACCTCGGAATCATTGCTGGCAGACATCAATATGCACGGGGGATACCCTCAAGATCTGGAAGTGGAGCATCTCTGGTCAGCAGCATGTTGGGTAAGCGGCCTGGGGTGGGCACTCAGCCTATACCAACCAAACTGCTAACCAGGCTTAGTGCAGGGGTGGGTGCTCAGCCTATACCAACCAAACTGCTAACCAGGCTTAGTGCAGGGGTGGGTGCTCAGCCTATACCAACCAAACTGCTAACCAGGCTTAGTGCAGGGGTGGGTGCTCAGCCTATACCAACCAAACTGCTAACCAGGCTTAGTGCAGGGGTGGGTGCTCAGCCTATACCAACCAAACTGCTAACCAGGCTTAGTGCAGGGGTGGGTGCTCAGCCTATACCAACCAAACTGCTAACCAGGCTTAGTGCAGGGGTGGGTGCTCAGCCTATACCAACCAAACTGCTAACCAGGCTTAGTGCAGGGGTGGGTGCTCAGCCTATACCAACCAAACTGCTAACCAGGCTTAGTGCAGGGGTGGGTGCTCAGCCTATACCAACCAAACTGCTAACCAGGCTTAGTGCAGGGGTGGGTGCTCAGCCTATACCAACCAAACTGCTAACCAAGCTTAGTGCAGGGGTGGGTGCTCAGCCTATACCAACCAAACTGCTAACCAGGCTTAGTGCAGGGGTGGGTGCTCAGCCTATACCAACCAAACTGCTAACCAGGCTTAGTGCAGGGGTGGGTGCTCAGCCTATACCAACCAAACTGCTAACCAGGCTTAGTGCAGGGGTGGGTGCTCAGCCTATACCAACCAAACTGCTAACCAGGCTTAGTGCAGGGGTGGGTGCTCAGCCTATACCAACCAAACTGCTAACCAGGCTTAGTGCAGGGGTGGGTGCTCAGCCTATACCAACCAAACTGCTAACCAAGCTTAGTGCAGGGGTGGGTGCTCAGCCTATACCAACCAAACTGCTAACCAGGCTTAGTGCAGGGGTGGGTGCTCAGCCTATACCAACCAAACTGCTAACCAGGCTTAGTGCAGGGGTGGGTGCTCAGCCTATACCAACCAAACTGCTAACCACGTATAGGGCTGGGGTGGGTGCTCAGCCTATACCAACCAAACTGCTAACCACGTATAGGGCTGGGGTGGGTGCTCAGCCTATACCAACCAAACTGCTAACCAAGCTTAGTGCAGGGGTGGGCACTCAGCCTATACCAACCAAACTGCTAACCACGTATAGGGCTGGGGTGGGTGCTCAGCCTATACCAACCAAACTGCTAACCACGTATAGGGCTGGGGTGGGTGCTCAGCCTATACCAACCAAACTGCTAACCAAGCTTAGTGCAGGGGTGGGCACTCAGCCTATACCAACCAAACTGCTAACCAGGCTTAGTGCAGGGGTGGGTGCTCAGCCTATACCAACCAAACTGCTAACCAGGCTTAGTGCAGGGGTGGGTGCTCAGCCTATACCAACCAAACTGCTAACCAGGCTTAGTGCAGGGGTGGGTGCTCAGCCTATACCAACCAAACTGCTAACCAAGCTTAGTGCAGGGGTGGGTGCTCAGCCTATACCAACCAAACTGCTAACCAGGCTTAGTGCAGGGGTGGGTGCTCAGCCTATACCAACCAAACTGCTAACCAGGCTTAGTGCAGGGGTGGGTGCTCAGCCTATACCAACCAAACTGCTAACCAGGCTTAGGGGTGGGTGCTCAGCACTGGGGTGGGTGGGCTCAGCCTATACCAACCAGGCTTAGTGCACTGCTAACCAGGCTTAGTGCAGGGGTGGGTGCTCAGCCTATACCAACCAAACTGCTAACCAGGCTTAGCTCAGCAGGGGTGGGTGCTCAGCCTATACCAACCAAACTGCTAACCAGGCTTAGTGCAGGGGTGGGTGCTCAGCCTATACCAACCAAACTGGCTTAGTGCAGGGGTGGGTGCTCAGCCTATACCAACCAAACTGCTAACCAGGCTTAGTGCAGGGGTGGGTGCTCAGCCTATACCAACCAAACTGCAGGGGTGGGTGCTCAGCCTATACCAACCAAACTGCTAACCAGGCTTAGTGCAGGGGTGGGTGCTCAGCCTATACCAACCAAACTGCTAACCAGGCTTAGTGCAGGGGTGGGTGCTCAGCCTATACCAACCAAACTGCTAACCAGGCTTAGTGCAGGGGTGGGTGCTCAGCCTATACCAACCAAACTGCTTAGTGCTCAGCCTATACCAACCAAACTGGCTTAGTGCAGGGGTGGGCTCAGCCTATACCAACCAAACTGCTAACCAGGCTTAGTGCAGGGGTGGGTGCTCAGCCTATACCAACCAAACTGCTAACCAGGCTTAGTGCAGGGGTGGGTGCTCAGCCTATACCAACCAAACTGCTAACCAGGCTTAGTGCAGGGGTGGGTGCTCAGCCTATACCAACCAAACTGCTAACCAAGCTTAGTGCAGGGGTGGGTGCTCAGCCTATACCAACCAAACTGCTAACCAGGCTTAGTGCAGGGGTGGGTGCTCAGCCTATACCAACCAAACTGCTAACCAGGCTTAGTGCAGGGGTGGGTGCTCAGCCTATACCAACCAAACTGCTAACCAGGCTTAGTGCAGGGGTGGGTGCTCAGCCTATACCAACCAAACTGCTAACCAGGCTTAGTGCAGGGGTGGGTGCTCAGCCTATACCAACCAAACTGCTAACCAGGCTTAGTGCAGGGGTGGGTGCTCAGCCTATACCAACCAAACTGCTAACCAGCTTAGTGCAGGGGTGGGTGCTCAGCCTATACCAACCAAACTGCTAACCAGGCTTAGTGCAGGGGTGGGTGCTCAGCCTATACCAACCAAACTGCTAACCAGGCTTAGTGCAGGGGTGGGCACTCAGCCTATACCAACCAAACTGCTAACCAGGCTTAGTGCAGGGGTGGGTGCTCAGCCTATACCAACCAAACTGCTAACCAGGCTTAGTGCAGGGGTGGGTGCTCAGCCTATACCAACCAAACTGCTAACCAGGCTTAGTGCAGGGGTGGGTGCTCAGCCTATACCAACCAAACTGCTAACCACGCTTAGTGCAGGGGTGGGTGCTCAGCCTATACCAACCAAACTGCTAACCAGGCTTAGTGCAGGGGTGGGTGCTCAGCCTATACCAACCAAACTGCTAACCAAGCTTAGTGCAGGGGTGGGTGCTCAGCCTATACCAACCAAACTGCTAACCAGGCTTAGTGCAGGGGTGGGTGCTCAGCCTATACCAACCAAACTGCTAACCAGGCTTAGTGCAGGGGTGGGTGCTCAGCCTATACCAACCAAACTGCTAACCAGGCTTAGTGCAGGGGTGGGTGCTCAGCCTATACCAACCAAACTGCTAACCAGGCTTAGTGCAGGGGTGGGTGCTCAGCCTATACCAACCAAACTGCTAACCAGGCTTAGTGCAGGGGTGGGTGCTCAGCCTATACCAACCAAACTGCTAACCAAGCTTAGTGCAGGGGTGGGTGCTCAGCCTATACCAACCAAACTGCTAACCAGGCTTAGTGCAGGGGTGGGTGCTCAGCCTATACCAACCAAACTGCTAACCAGGCTTAGTGCAGGGGTGGGCACTCAGCCTATACCAACCAAACTGCTAACCAGGCTTAGTGCAGGGGTGGGTGCTCAGCCTATACCAACCAAACTGCTAACCAAGCTTAGTGCAGGGGTGGGTGCTCAGCCTATACCAACCAAACTGCTAACCAGGCTTAGTGCAGGGGTGGGTGCTCAGCCTATACCAACCAAACTGCTAACCACGTATAGGGCTGGGGTGGGTGCTCAGCCTATACCAACCAAACTGCTAACCAGGCTTAGTGCAGGGGTGGGTGCTCAGCCTATACCAACCAAACTGCTAACCAGGCTTAGTGCAGGGGTGGGCACTCAGCCTATACCAACCAAACTGCTAACCAGGCTTAGTGCAGGGGTGGGCACTCAGCCTATACCAACCAAACTGCTAACCAGGCTTAGTGCAGGGGTGGGCACTCAGCCTATACCAACCAAACTGCTAACCAGGCTTAGTGCAGGGGTGGGTGCTCAGCCTATACCAACCAAACTGCTAACCAGGCTTAGTGCAGGGGTGGGCACTCAGCCTATACCAACCAAACTGCTAACCAGGCTTAGTGCAGGGGTGGGTGCTCAGCCTATACCAACCAAACTGCTAACCAAGCTTAGTGCAGGGGTGGGTGCTCAGCCTATACCAACCAAACTGCTAACCAGGCTTAGTGCAGGGGTGGGTGCTCAGCCTATACCAACCAAACTGCTAACCACGTATAGGGCTGGGGTGGGTGCTCAGCCTATACCAACCAAACTGCTAACCAGGCTTAGTGCAGGGGTGGGTGCTCAGCCTATACCAACCAAACTGCTAACCAGGCTTAGTGCAGGGGTGGGCACTCAGCCTATACCAACCAAACTGCTAACCAGGCTTAGTGCAGGGGTGGGCACTCAGCCTATACCAACCAAACTGCTAACCAGGCTTAGTGCAGGGGTGGGTGCTCAGCCTATACCAACCAAACTGCTAACCAGGCTTAGTGCAGGGGTGGGCACTCAGCCTATACCAACCAAACTGCTAACCAGGCTTAGTGCAGGGGTGGGTGCTCAGCCTATACCAACCAAACTGCTAACCAGGCTTAGTGCAGGGGTGGGCACTCAGCCTATACCAACCAAACTGCTAACCAGGCTTAGTGCAGGGGTGGGTGCTCAGCCTATACCAACCAAACTGCTAACCAGGCTTAGTGCAGGGGTGGGTGCTCAGCCTTTACCAACCAAACTGCTAACCAAGTATAGGGCTGGGGTGGGTGCTCAGCCTTTACCAACCAAACTACTAATAAAGCTAAGGGAAGAATCAGGTATCTTTCCCATTTTGCTTCTCATATGACATCAGGAGTGATTTTATGTTTCTCTGTTACCATCCCTCTGTCCAGCCTAAATGGATGATTGCAGAGTTCTGGCTGATTCTGTCTACACATTCCAATAATTGCTCAACTTTTTATAGGCAGCCATTACTGCAATGACCTTATGTCAGTCTCCTACGATAGAGCCTCAACATAATGGGCACTTGAACGAGAGGTCTGAATTAAGTCTTGGAGTACACATGAAAGGATTCTATAACTGGGCTTCCGAGAACAGAAAGAAAATGAAATTGTGTGAGCTGAAAATGTTGACCCCATTTCCCCCTGGATCTTTCCCATACTCCTGGCTGGCCAAAGCATGGCTAATAATACTACAGTTCTTGAGAAGTTTCTGGGTAGAAATGTCCTTTTTGAGAGGAAGTCTACTCAAATGTGGGACTGCCCTTGGGACTATCAGGTGTCCAGGAGAGACCATTTCTCAAAAGTTACTTCTTGAATCCTGAGATGGGAGAATAGTATGCTCAACACTTACAATAGTAAAAATGGCTCTTGCAGCTTGGATCTGACAAAACAGAGAAAACGACCCATGTTCTGGGCTGGCGAACACTATATCATTCTGAATACATGGCAGTCCCAGCTAGGAGTGTACAAAACAATGCAGTATTTCAAAAGCAAGAGAAATAAAAAAATGCAGAAATGTCACTGCGAATTGGATTTCTACGTTTTCTCTGAGCAGATAGGGGATGCTGGCTGGAAATAGCTGCAGCTGTCCTGACGCCTGTTCTTATTATTTCTAGACGGCCTCTGCCATGAATCACTGTGGTCCTGAAGTCACAACAAATAAAATAAGGCCTTGTGAATGCACACACATCCCCACAGCCACCACGGAGGGGTACAAAGTTCCTAGGCTTGAAGGAGGCAGCTTTTGATTTCCAGCCTGGAGTCCAGCATGCATTCTTTGTAGTGGGACTGGAGAGCATGGCTCTTTGAATAAATTCCTGCGCAAAGAACTTTCTAGAAACAGAGCCATGGTCTCTGAATGGTCTCATTTTCCCACACAGTCTTTATCATCATGACTACCTTTCCTCAAAGTTTACTTTTCAATCAAACTCAAAACACCGTTGGATTAAAATGTGTGGCATATTCAGTCCAGGTTATAAAGCTTCCTATGTATGATGGGCTCTCTCTCTCTCTCTCTCTCTCTCTCTCTCTCTCTCTCTCTCTCTCTCTCTCTCTCTCTGTGTGTGTGTGTATACAGCTAGCTTTTGAAAGAGGGAAACTGAGTCCCGATGGCATAACTGGTCACTGTGTGGCTCTTGTGTGAAAGGAGTCACTGCCAATGCAGACAGCAGGGTGAGCACAGTTGCATACAGAGGAAATGGTCCATGGGGTTTCAGTTTCAAATCAAAAACTCCACACATATGTTGAAATGTGGAGTTCCTGCATGCACATACACTAGAGGGGAAAGATGACAGCAGGCCACTAGAAACAAAAGTCCGTTTCAAATGGGTTCTCAAGGGAAGAATGTGACATGAGAGAGGATCACTGAGAGAAAATCCAGGGTGCAGCTCAGTCGTGTACGACTAGTAAGTCCTGGTGCTTTCCTTAAAACGGTTCCCATTAGGACACAGAACTGAAGTTTCCACTTTGTGTTCCTGGGACAATTTAGAAAACACACAGCATTGTAAGAAGACAAGCCCAAGCATAGGGCTTTGTGGCTGAGCATCTACTGGTAGCCTCGGTGCTACCTTCCACACACCATGCTTGCTGGGGGATAGGCAGTTTCTCCCCTCCCCACCTTGCTGTGTGGACAGCTGGTGGGCCCTGCCCCCAGGAAGCACTGGTCCCTCATCTCCTGTCTGCATCTTACTACAGCAGGGTGCAGCCAGCTGCTCACTGGCTGTTGTTCTGGCCTCTCTATTCCCACATGCTAGACTCTAACTGTGAGTGCTCCCTGAGTCTGCAGGAGAGGATCCTGTGGGGAAGACATCTGGCCATGGGCTGCAGGACAGCTTACACTCATCCAGCTGACCACAGCTCACACAGGGTAAGAAAAACCCTTAGCTGTTGTTTAATCATAGTTTTTAAAGGCCCTTGGGAGGTATGGATAGTTTGTTGACTTGACTCTTCTGGAAATGCAAAAAGACTACACACAACATAATGTCAATATCTTCCAAGCCTTGGGAAGAGAAGTCAGCCATCCTACCATGTTCCTCGATAGCTTTCTTTTCCAGCAACTTCCTGCATTAAAAATTCTCAATTCTATGTGGAGAAAAAAATTTACCCTCTGTTGCTCCTTCCTTCCCTCCCTCCCGCCTCCTTTCCTTTCTTCCTTTCTTTCCCTCCTCTCTTTCTCTCTCTGTATAAACATGTATGTGTGTATGTATGTGTGTTTACATGTATGTGATTGTATGTATGCATGTGTCTTCATTGAACGATGTGAAATTTTTAGGTATAATTACTATCCTTAAACACCAGCTCAGCATGTAACTCTTACACAATAAAAACACAGGTTGCCCTGCTATAATGAAAAAATGTGAAATCCAATATTTTACTACAAGGTCTGAAACATATTGAATGTCAACACGATGCTTGAAAAGTATCAGACTTTGGCACATTTAGATGGCGGGTTTTTGAAATATAGATTCTCAACCAGAAAAGCCTACTCAAATATTTCTCAAATCCTTCCCTTCTTCCCAAATCTACTTCTGGTCCCAAGAGTTTAGATAAAAACCACACAACCTCGCTGGGCATTGGTGGCGCACGCCTTTAATCCCAGCACTTGGGAGGCAGAGGCAGGCGGATCTCTGTGAGTTCGAGGCTAGTCTGGTCTCCAGAGCAAGTGCCGGGATAGGTTCCAAAGCTACACAGAGAAACACTGTTTTGAAAAACAAAAACAAAAACAAAAATAGTAAACAAAACCCCCCAAAACTAAAAAACAAACAAACAAAAAACCACACAACCTTAAATAGTGTCCTAAGTAAGAATAGGATGATTTTGTAACAGCATTTAACATAAAACCTACAGTCTACACAGCCAATTTTTAAAGATTTAATTATTTTATGTGTATGAGTGTTATGTTTGTGGACCTAATGTGTACCTGGTGCTCATGGAAACCAGATGAGTGCATCAGATTCCTACAACTGGAGTGACACATGGATGTGAGCCAACAGGCGGGTGCTGGGAACCAAATCTGGAGTACAGAAAGGACACATGCTCTCAACGCCTGAGCAGTCCCCCTACCCTGCCTAAGTGTTTTTGTCTGTTTTTAATTTTCTTTATCTGGGCTCACACACAGCATTTTATTAGGGCTTCTAAGGCTTCTTTAACCTACAGTGGTCCTCTTCCAAAAATTCCTGAGAATAGAGTTTAGGTATTCTGCTTTCTCTCCCCATAAGGTAATAGATATGTTAATTAGCTGGATTAGGCAATCCACAATACATATTTATTTCAGAGCAAATAAAATATAAACAAACTTTCATCATTAAAACCTTTAAGTATTCTACCAAAGAACAGTAAACCTGGCCATAATTTTCATGAAGATTGGCACTGAGCAGGCATTTAAAATACAACATTGTTTATTTTATTTTTTCAAGTGAATAATTAACAGTAAAGAGCATTCTGACAGTGGGATGGTCTGTCTCTCCATTTGTCTCTCAATCCTGGGCTCTCTGTCTCTCCATTTGTCTCTCAATCCTGGGCTCTCTGTCTCTCCATTTATCTTTTCAACCCTGCAGTCTCAGAATAATGAATAATACACAAAAAATAATTCATGCCCAACACACATCAGAAAAGCATTTTCTGAAAAGTCACTCGGATGTGGCCACTATTGTCTTCTTAACCCAGGACTTTTAAACTAAAAGTGATATATCTTTTATTAATGTAATGCAATTTTAAAATATTTATGCTTGTATGTCGTCCCTGGGGATTCTGGGTAGGTCTGCAACAGAATCTGAATCTTTGTTCTAAGAGGGGAAAAAAGGAAGAAAGAAGAAGAAAAAAGTATTCTGGGGACTCAGATGCATGCCCTGATTTCAAAGGAATTACATCATACATATTCTATTCTGTTTTGTCCACCAAGCCAGCTATGGTGAGACTAGGAGAGATTTTACAGTAATGATTATCGATTTAATGGTCCTTTCCTCTGCTTACCCATCTGCACGGCTGGAAGTGAACACTGCCGTAAGCACCGAGTTCAGGACCACTGTTTACGATGGACTTTGCCTACACACCCAGCAGTGCGTTGTTTGTTACACAGCGGCTGTGGCCGCTGGTTCACTGTCAGTGTTAATCACTTACTTCTCGCCTACATTGTTGGCTTCAAAATTATAGGTTGCCACAGTGTTGCAGAGTGCAGAGCAACACCGGAGAACCAACAATGGCAGCTGTGCACATCCTTTGTATCAAGTGCAGGAGGCCTTCCCTCTGACCACATAGAACTCACAGTTTGTGCACAACCACAGCTCGCTTGATACTAAGCTGCATGCCTCTCTGCATTTTGTTTAAATCTTGTTTGTACCTCTTGACAATATGGCACTATGTTCAACTTTTCCTTTTCCCCCCTCCACAGGTAGCTGAGAAGTGATTAATCTGAGCAAAATTAATTTAAATTTCTGGGCTCAGGAATGGAGAAGTTCTCAAAGTTCCCTCAGCTCGCTGAATGAAATATATTTTTAGTTCATGGAACAAAAAGGTTATATATTATATGAATGGCTGGAAAGGAACCAGAAAAAAATATAAGACAGCCAATACAAATATTTGAAACTGACGTATGCAAAATCCCCAAAGACATATGTAACAGAATATTCCTGAACAGAATATGTAATACTTTTACTACTCAATGTACACAGTAGGGCAGACTATTTTAGAATAAATGAGATACATAAGATTCTTTAACATATTCAGCAAATGTAAACATAGTTTTACAATCAATTCTGCTCCTTGTTGAACAGTATGGTGGGTTTCCCCAGGGGCTCTCTTTCATGGTAATAGCAACAGGCAGGAAAGTAAAATTCTCGTAAGAACTGAGAATGCCAAGGCAGGTGTTCAGGTAAACCTGGAAACCTACTGATTCTTGAGGCTCCCAAGGAGTGGTCCTCTAGCTCCTCCTCCTACCAAACCAGGGGAGAGGGCTTCCTCACAGTTCCAGGTCTCTTTTAAAGGACTGAGTGTTGCGGGAGCCTCAGAAAAGAACTGTCTTTACCTCAGCTCTGATGAGGGAAAGTAGGTTTTGAGCAATTGGCCCAGGGAAACCTGGTGCAGGGCCATATTCACCCCAGGAGCCCTCAGGGTCTGTAGCAAGGACTGTCAAAGAAACCACCAGGGCATATATTTTAAAACAAGATTCTTCTCTTCCAAGATGCATCCAGAGTCCTAAGGGCACAGACAGAGGCACAGTTGTCCCAGGCTGATCCAGTCTCCTCTCCAATGTCCAGGTCTGCCTCATCTCCGCTCACCCCTGTAGTTCTGAGATGCCCAGCTGCTCTACTTCCTAAGGCCACCCCCTGCCCTGCTGCACCCCTTAGTGTTTGTTTGTTTTCATGGCGCTGGGATCGAGGCTAGAGCATTGGGTGTTCACAAGCACACTACAGTGAGCTACACCCCCAGTCTCTAGCCAGCGCCTCAGAGCAGGCTCACATCAGGAACCCCTGCTCCCCATTTCCCCTCTCCTCCATTTTTATCCGCACAGCCCTACAGAAGTCTAGACTCACTTCTGATGGGGGAAGTACTTCTGTGTATGTTTAATTAAGTTCTGTTTGGCCAATGAAACGGCAAGTTAAGCAAGGACTAGGAGTCAAAGAGGATTCTGGGAAATGTAGTAGAGAAGTGATGATCCAGGCAGGAAGTGACATAGCAAGAGACTCATATCTAAACGAGGAAACAGGAAGTGTGTCTCTTTTCCCCTCTGCTCCTGCTCTAGCGGCACAATGTGATCCACCGGCAAGGAGGGACGCCAATAAGTCGTCCGATAAGATAAGTCTTAAAAAATATATAGATTTATGATAATTGAGACGGAGCTAACAGATGAGAATCCTAGTCATGGCCAAGCAGCTTTGAACCTAATACAAGTTTCTGTGTATTCATTTGGGCCCTAACTCGGGCAGGCGGCTGGCGTAAAGCTCACATGTGGTGATGGGGCTCAGGCACCTTTTGGCAGATAGTAACACACTTCTGCCTCCTGAAATTACTGCTCTTCCTACAGCCTAGTTTTAGCAGAGTGTTCATTTAAACAAAGTTTCTCAGTGTAAAGATTGGGGTTTTAAAGATTGGGGTTTACCGGGGAAGGGCAAAAGTATCCCCAAGCCCGTTTTCCTCTTTGTTGATCATTCAGGGAATGTAATTTGATATAACTTTCAAATCTCCAGAATTTTCCTTTTCTGTCCACATTGCCTACAACAGTGTCCGACACAGAGTTTGGTTAACTCTGGCATGAGTATACCCTTTCCCTTCCAGTCCTTAGGGACAGATGCACCCTGACTGTTCCACTTGGCTGTGCCCCCAAACCTCATGACTTCAGAAAGGAGTCTTCAGGGAAGCAATGCTGAGAAGTGGGGCCTCTAAGACATGAGCAGGCCATGAGGGCTCTGCCTTCATGAGGGAGGCAATGTGTTCCATGGGGTCCCAAGAAAGGGTAAATTTGGTCTCTCCCTATGCAGCCTCCTGGCTTCTCTCATGCCCCTTTGCTGTGGGATGGAATGCCAAGAAAGCTCTTGCTGGACGTGTGTCCTCTGTCCTGATTTTCCCAGCCCTGCTCATTGCGAGTAATAAGTCTCAGCTCTCTGCAAGCACACACTTGCGGTTCTGTCTGTTGTAGCAAAGTCACAAACTTAGGCCAACTAGCTGAAAGTCCCACTCTCCTTTTAGGACTCTCTTTTCTACAATAGCAGAGTCTTATGTAAGCACAGTAGCCAAGCTTCATGCACCACAGGCAGCCAGTTTAATCAGCCTCGGTTTAGATAAAGCCAACCAAGTCTTAAGCACTGAGGCTGTCTCCACCTTGCTTCTGATCTCTGTCCAAAGATACTGCCTGCTTACCTTGCAAGGCAGAGAAGGGCGGACCAGGCAGGGCAGGGAGAGAAGGGCAGAACAGATCAGAGCAGAGCAGAGGAGAGGAGAGGAGAGCAAGGCAGGGGAGAGCAGAAGAGAGCAGAGCTCTGATTCCCCAAAGCTTGGCTAGCTTGATTCTTGATTCATCTTCTATTCAATTAGATTCTACTAAATTTGATTTGTCTAAAGTTATTAATTTGGCAATAAGTTCTCAAAAAAAATGAATCCAATGGATGAATAACAGAGGCCCTGGCCCATGATGTACCACAGAACTTCTGGGAGCTGAAAGGAGGGAATGAGGGATCTACACTTAGGAGATATGTCCTAAGGGAAGCTGGAGGGAAGCTGCCATCTACACACTCCTGCCAGCAGGCAGCATGCTCCAACAGAGTCAAAGCATAAAAGCCAACTGATCACTGGTGGAGCCTTCTGAAACCAGGAGACAAAGCAACACCAATTCTTTCATTATGTGACCAGTGGTATTTTGTCACATTGATAGGAAGCTAACGGGCAGTGTGTCTTCATTTTCCCCTTGTTGCTGTGATAACTCCTGACATGACCAACTTAAAGGACAAAGGGTTCATTTGGCTCATGTTCTAGGGGATGGACCATTATCATGGGATAACCAAGGAGGCTGGAACTTGAAGCAACTCTACCACTTCATCTGCAGTAGAGGCTCAGAGAACAGTGAATTGGTGCATGCACACTCATGCTCAGTTCTCTTTCTCCATTCTTATACAATCCAGGGAATGCTGCTACCCACAGTGGGCAGGCTTCGTCCGCAATTAGCATGGTCAAGATAATCCCTCAAAGATGCACCCAAGGGCCATCCCAACTTAGACAGTCCCAACTTAGACAATCCCAATGTAGACATCCCAGTGTAGACAGTCACAATGTAGACAATCTCAGTGTAGACATTCCCTCACCTGGAGTCCCCAGGTGTTTCTAGATTGTGTCAGGTTGACAATTAAATAAACTAGGAAGGAGACATATTTCTGTTCCTTCTGAGCCACAAAAAATTCATATTTACCCAACCAGCCCTTCCCCATCCTTTCACCACAGTGCAGACTACTGTTAATAGTGTTCAAGTGCTTAGTGCCCCTGAAGAGAATGGTAGGCTCTGTTGATTACTAAGGTTGGCTTCCATTTGGGAGGGTTGCTGACCTACATCCCTTCCCCCAACTGGCTGTTGGTGTTTTAATCAGAGCAAACTCCATCACCAGTAACCATTAGCACCCAAGCACTGAATCCTGCCTCCCTCCTGCTCTTCCTTCAGCAGCCATCGGGATGTTCAAAGTACATCACAAATGACCACTGTATGGACGACGATGGGCACTTTGGCTGTTCTTATTAACAGACAGCTCTTTGGGGTTAAGCTGCAAGTGGATGGCATTGTCTGATGAAATGGGAAGTGGTGAATCTTAGATTCACATTTTTCACACAGTAAGATCCTCAATGAAAGGAAATCACAGCACTTGGGTTTATTACAGTGCTTGAATAATTATGGGAATAAAAGGAAGTATCAGGGTCTTTAGAACTACCAGGTCCAGCCCCCTGCCTCAAGGAATGTCAGGCTGCAACCACCAAAGAAAGATGCTTGACCAATTTTAGAGGTTGCCACAGCAGAGACCACACAGGCTCCCTTGTTTCCTTGTTCCTTAAAGAACTTTAGCTTGTGTCTAACTCAGTGTCTCTCTTTTTTTTACTGCCATACAATAAGCGATTCACCAGTTGCTCAAAATACAGGACAGTTTTGGACAGTTTTCCCCTCAGGACAACCCTTAACAATATGACCTCATACATTTTTACATTTCCCAGTTTGACCTTGGATGGACTAAATCTTGAATTTTTAGTACTTAGCCAGCACTGCTTCTCTTCATTAGCATGCAGAGCCCTAGCTCTTTAAAACCACTGTCCTCCCTCTTGCTTTGTAGGCAAAGAGGAACACAGGCTTGTCCTTTCCTCTTGGGCATCTAAGAATAAGAAGATGCCAAAAAAACACATAGCAAGAGGGTGAGCAGGCCACAGACGGGTCTCTTCTCCATTTTCAGTGAGAAAACGTGTTTCTCTTTGAGATGGTCCTGGGAAAGTTTAAGTTAGACTTCTTTGCAAGTCTAACTGGAAACCTTGTGCAACCACCTCCAGTAGCTCCAGGGTCTTATCTCACATGCTGGGTGAGGTGGCCTTGCTGCGAGCAATCTGCTTCATGTGGGCCAAATATTCCCAGCTGCAGTTCACTGGCTTTAAGCACTCGGCTAAAGGCATGCATATGTGAGAATCTTATATACTGAACAAGAAAACTATACAATGTTTAATTAAATCCCCAGTTGTGAACCTTATAAATTGCAAAGAGGGCATTTGCAAATTGTCAGTGTTGCATTTAAAATGCTACAAAAATGAAACTAAAGTAAAAACAAAGTTAATATACACCTAAGCTTCCATAGGAGATTTACAACCCCTTTTGTTAAAACTTCCAATAGAAAAACAAACAAACAAAACTTTAAATACACAGCTTATCTGTTGAATTCCCTCCAGTTGTGGAAGAGTATTTACTGAAATCTTTAGTAACACGTGCAGACATCACTTCCTCGCTTTAGATTACCACAGGTCACTGGAACGATGAATAATAGTATTGCAAATTAATTTTTCTCGACTATGGTATAACGACCGTAATTAGCAGCAAATCCTCTCGCTCTATTTGCATGAGCTGAATTTTCCTTAATTACTCTGCAGTCTAATTATGAAGCTCAATCTGGAGAACTCAGAAAAGCCAGTGAGGCAGAAAGCAGAAGACAGCATATCCCAAGTCCTGGATTTACTACTCTGGAGTCCCCGGTAAACCAGTTGGAACAGACTCTATTTGTGAGGGTATTAGCATGTAAGCAGTGTCAGGACGAAGACACATGGCGCTGGCCGGCCATGCTAATGGAAAGTGATATTGAGTTTACTAATTCAGATAAGGGCGCACAGATTGCCTTTTCTCCAATGCGCAGGGACTGTCAGTGAAACAAATGCGTGGCCCATGTTGCAATTAATTTGATTCTTGTTCCTCTAAGGCTGCACTTGTAGATTTAATTAAGCTTCTGCACACTGGGCACATGCAGGAAGGATGGGGGTTTAATGGCTTCTTTTGAGTGAGAGTAGCTGTGGATCTTATGATTCACACAGTAATGGCAACCACAGGACAAAGGTAATTTTAATGGAAAAGTATCTTTCTTCTTCCCTACCTCTGAAGCAGGCAATTTTTATTATTTTAATGAGAGGTAGCAAATCGTACCTTCTCCTCAGCTATGTCCTCCCCATGTTTGTTGAATTGCAAGTCCTGAGACAAATCTGACTCCTCCGCTTTGTTGGAAAGTGCTCCTACCATTTGGTTGACAATGTCTTTCATCAAAATAACCAGAACATCTTCAAAATCCTTGGTTTACAATCCCAAAGTCGGGTACTTTGGCTTTGGTCTTTAGGTTTACTCCCCAAATCATGCTCAGACTTCCATTTGCTCTAGAAACAGGCTGACAAGCCTCGTCTGTAAGCAGCAGTTCCCTGACCTACCTGCCTTTTGACTCAACTGAGCTCCCACACCAACCGGAAATCAACAGGCTGGGGACTCTGCTGACACCGGGCATTAGAAATGTTATAAATACAGTAATTCCTAGAAAGGGAACACTTCCGCAGCACAGATGCTCTCACCACCCATTTCACAGTTTCCATATTGAGAATTCTCACAAACTTGTCCCCCTTCCCACCTCCTAAGCTCTCGTGACTCCTCTACACGAAGACAGTTTGTCTCTGAACTCAAAGCCTTCGCCCGAGCTTCCCGAAGCATCTTCTCATACTCACCCTTGGACTGTCTTTAAGGCCATAGCTTATTTTGCCTACCAGACTGTGCTACTCCTCAGAGCCTGTGGGGCCTGATCCTTGTCTCCATAGCACCTCAGGGTCCTGCAGGAGGAGGTACCTCAAACATTCATGGTATAAAGTGATGTCCCTCCGGTTCCTAATCCATAACCCTGAACACAACCCTTTAAGGGGGATGAAGTCTTCGGTAAACAACGAAGTCCGTACATGGGAGATGTGCACACACACACACCATGCTTTGCGTTAGGTGTTGAACACACCGCAGCTGCCACAGTGATGCGGGAGTCAGTTCATCTACCAAGCTTTCAAAAGGTGTTTGCCATGAGGCGCTCCATAGCACCTCCAGAGTCAGGACTACAGAACTGGGTCCCCTCGAAATTTCCCAAGTACTTATGTTCTTGTGTTTAACCCAGCTCTCTGTGCTTCATGTATATCCTCTTAGTTTAGGGTTCTGGTGGACACTGTAGCAAGCTGGCCTACCTTTCCGGGGCACTGGCTCTTAGCCCTCACAGAGGACCATCGTCACACGGGGAACTGGCAGAGTGGAGCACCTGCCTCCTCACCCTGCGATGGAGGCAGACAGTGCATCCTGACACAACTCTGTCCCACACAAAGATGAATGCCCTGATGCTCCAAAGACATATCTACTAACAAGCTATGAACAGTAGCAAAGTTATCTATAGATCAATGCTGCAGGGAGTGAGTCGGTCTATAAAGGAAAAAAAAAAAAACAAAAAAAACTACAACCTTGAAGTGTCATACAGAAATAGTCAAGTTTATTTGTGCTACCTGTCATCTTTTATCCATCATACAATCATTCTCAGTGACAAGAGGACACATGCCTGAAACAGCCCTTTGTTTATAAGTCCCATTTTTCCATAAGGCCAGGGTGCTGACCATGATCTTAGGCAAAATTAAGTCTTAATCACTCAGAAGGGTGTAGGCTGAGGGCGAGAGCCCATGCATGAGAGAATGCAATTACTAGGTTTCAGACCGCACTGGTAGCCATCATGTACGGTCCAACACGACAATGGCTCTCTCTATTAATTTCTGGCAGACTGGAGTACACACACCACAGAAATGAACAAATCAAAATCCTCTACACAAGTTCTTATGCAGGGAATACAGGCACTAGTTTCTCCAGCCAATTCATTTGTTATAGAGATCAGAGTTGGAAAATACCAGGATCAAACATCAGCTGTGTTAAGGAATCTTAAACACTACCTGGTAATCTTTGGATTTATCAAGCAGGAGAGTCTAAGAAGGGACTTTCCAGAGGTTACTACCCAGAAGACTGGCTTCATAGCACTGCTTCAGCTCACCCCCTGCCCCAGGCCCTGGACACAGTCCTAGCCTTTTCCTAATACAAAATAAGCTGGCATTTTCTCAGAAGCATCCCATTTTTCCTCTCCCAGGAGTCTCTTGAATGATCTGATGATGGTAAAGAATGACCTACAAGACAGACAGACAGTGGCTGCTGTGGTTTTCACATACACTTGACTGGCAGATTCATCACCTCTCCTTTGACCTTTAGCCTCATTGTTTTCCAGGACCAGTTGCAAAGGATTTCCCAAGAGGACCAGGAGAACTAACACAAGAAAGAGATGCAACCACTATTGTGTTGAGTGGTGTTGGCATCTACAGAGAAGTCTTAGAAGTGTCTCCTTCCAGTTGCATGTGTTTAAAAGTCTGGGAGCTCCCCACTTTCTACCCCGTGACCCACTGTACAGCTATCCTTAACTAAGAACTAACTATTCCAGATCCACCTTACTCCAGCTCGGATGGAGCACTCTCCACCAGGTATTCTCAGGTCCTGGTCGGGTTAGCAGAAATGGGAATGCTGGGGAGAAGGCTTGGCCAATACTTATCCGGAAGACCCAAGTTTGGGTTCCAGCACCCATGGTGGGTGGCTCAATGCCTTCTTCTGGACCCACACACATGTGGCATACACAGACACAGAAATAAATGTTTCAAAAAACAAGATAACTCAAGTAATACAAGATCTTAAGTAAAGCAAACAGGCTAGAGCTTTAAAAAGGTATTTTTAGTTTGATAGCTGCTTACAGGGATTAGGAGATAGTTCCATGGCATCTTTCCCAAACAGTTGAAATTCTTTGTTCATTTGGAAGAGACTGAAAACTCTTGTCAATCCCAGGGACCCCTCTCCTGTTGATGGAGTATGGCACATTTTGAGGCTACAGGGCACAACAGCAGGCCTGCCATACTTTCTCCCCCAGCTCTGACACTCTTCCGATAAGACCCCAACATTTCCTTTTCTTGCAAAGGTCCAAGCTGTTTACAAAGCCGCATTTCCTCATTCCTCACAGCCCCACATCTGTGGCAGCACCGTGGCATCTGGTTCAATATTTCATTAAATCCTCCCGAAACCTAACAGTTCAATCTATTAGAAAACTACAGACCCTGAGCAACATAAATTACCTCGCAGGCTGAAGGCTGCGGTGGAGCACACAGCACAGGCCATTTACTGGGGAGACATTTACAGCCGGGAGTTTCTGCACATTCTAGATGCTCGAAACAAAACCTTCATAAACCTCACTCGGATGATAAGCACTGAAACTAAAGGAAGGAGAGAACAAGAGCTCCTTGGCAGCAAAGGTTGGTTAGGTCCAGAGTGACGATCTCCACGCTGTGTCTTAATTACCCATGGGATGAATCCAGCATCTTCTCTTGGGGACTAACTGTGTGTGGAGCCATGCCTGTAGCCCAGGTTTCTGTACTTCTTGTCCCTCAGCAAACGACAGAAGAATGTTCACAAGAAAGTCACACTGAAGCCTGTGCTTAATGGAAAATTTAGAGCTAATTTAGTTTTGCTGTGGGGCATCTTCGAGTTAGACAGCAGAAGGCAGCCTCATGTTGGGCCTGTTTTTACCAGCGGCTGCTCAGTCAGGTCCATCTTCAAATGTAGTTGTCCCTTGACATGTTCTGAATGCCTGGGATCTTTGATGGCAGTGATCACCTGGACCTCCATGTCTTCCACTCAGTGAGAGTGACAGCATTGGGGCTTGGCACAATTCAACTGCCTGTATTTGGAGGGCAATAGAAACCTCCCTTTTATTTGAACTTTAATGAGTTCCTCCTCCTGCCCCTGACCACAGTTTACACTTATTAGAAAGGTAGACAAGAATCATTACATGATAAGGACCCCTCAACTGGTTGGTTTTTGTTAACTGGTCACCAACCTAGATATATCTGGGAAAAAAGAATTTTTTGTTTTTGTTTGGGGGTGGTGGTTGAAATGGGGTCTCATTATGCAGCTCTGGCTGTCCTGAAACTCACTATGTAGACCAAGCTGGCCTTGAACTCACAGAGATTTCCCTGACTCTGCCTCCTGAGTGCTGGGATTAAAGGGTATACCACTATGCCCAGTTGAAGAGACAATTTTAACTGAGTAAATTCTTCCTTTGAGGTCTGCCTGTAGGAAAGTCTGTGGGGTATTGTCATGATGTAGGATTGATGTGGGAGGGTCCAGCTCACTGATGACAATAAGGTTGGGTGGGTGGTTCTGCAATGTATTAAATAAAATGCAGCCTAAACAAGTCAGTAAGGTCAGTAAGCAGCACTGTCCCATGGCCTCTGCTTTAGTTACAGCTTCCAGGTTTCTGCCTTGAGTTCCTACCCCGACTTCCTTCAGGGATACATAAGCTATGGAGTGAAACAAACTCTTTCATCCCCAAGTTGCTGTTGATCATGGTATTTTATCACAGCAATAGAAACCCGAACTAAAACAAACCCAAAGAGATTAACTACAGGCCTGAAACTGCCTTTAGGTAATCCCAGGGGGATTTTTACCCAGTTGGGTGAATAAAGCATTAGGTGTGTGCTATACAGAGAATAAGAAAATGAAGCTTTAATAATAACAAATGTCCAGCCCATTTACGAACTGATTGCTTCATAGTTCGAGGGAGCCCAGATTCTACATGACTAACCGTTTGGCTGGCAGAGCAATTGATCACACTAGAACCTTTTCTGGGCCATATAACTTCCTGCAGATGTCTAGGCCTGTCCCAGACATGAAGACTTCTTGTTACAGGAATTTACCTAGTCGCATTCAAAGAATGAGATGGTTTCAGATTTCTTGTGTGGTCCATGGATTGCCGCTTCTGTATCATGAAATCAGCGTAGCTGTCACCACTCCATTAGCAGTCATCAGGAAAGTCACACATGGAAGTGATTTATGCAGAAACTGTAAACTAGAAGTCACAGCTGTGGCTGTCCCCCTCCACTGACGAGGCTGTCCCTCTCCACTGATGAGGCATTTCACTTAGCTGGGCTTAGATGCCTCTCTCTCTGAAATGAGGGATAAGCCTAAGATCACTCTTCCTAGCTCTTGAAATGTCAGGCACAGTTTCTGTGGAACAATCACCAGCATGCCATGCACTCTGTGAGGCAGGCATAGAAAGTGAACACTGTGTGCTCAACCCTGCCTCCAGATCTCACCGCTTTTTAAAAGAAGCCCAGGAAATAAATGGACCAACACAGAAAAACAAAATCTATTACCACCATATTTCAGGGAGTTAGCATCCATTTGGCCCATGTGAACATATATGTTTGGCATGGAAAGCTGGCACATTAGCATCAACCTAAGCAATTGCTGAAGACTAAATAAAAGTAACACATGCATCCATAAGGCCTCAAGTTCCTGTCTCCAGGTGAATTCTTGACTGTGGTTTATATGGCATCTCGGGACACAGAGAGTAGAGTCTTGCCTTTTTCTTCTTCATTGACAAACTTGTCTAAATCACCGCTCTCTGAGGAACCAAGTCCCATGGAGGCCACTTTGTGAAGAATGTACTCAGGCAAGAAGTCTGGAATAGACTCTGGTGGTTTGAATGAGAGTGGCCCCCACAGGCTCATATATTTGAATGCTTGCTTCCCAGTAGGTAGACTGCTTAGGAAAGATTAGGAGATGTAGCCTTGTTGGAGGAGATGTACTGCTAGGGGTAAGCTTGGAGGTTTCAAAAGCCCATGCTAGGCTCAGTCTTGTGTTCTCTATCTCTCTGTCTCTCTGTCTCTGGATTAGGAAGTAAACTCTCAGTGACTGCTCCAGCACCAAGCCCCCAAATAAGTTCTTTTTTCCCTACAAGCTGCCATGATCTTGGTGTCTATTTACTGCAATGTAACAGTAACTAAGAAATAGGTCTATCACTTTTATTTAACTTTCACAGCCCCACCAAACAGAGACTATGCTATTCTCATTAATTTGCTAGGTAATTTTATTCCCAGCTGGCTATATTTTTGAAGAGGTAGCATTGGGATAGCTGTTTGCCAACATTAACCTGTGAAAGGGCCTTACACTATTCCCTTTCCAAGAGGAAGGGAAAGAAAACTAGTAGAACATGTCAGAAGGGAAGAGGTGACTTGTTTCCTTCCATGGGACCTGCTTCTCCCTGTGACACACTGGTGGCATTTGCCATTTTCAGCCATCATTGTGTTCCAGATACTCATGGCATTTCTTTACCTCAAGAAACTATCTCCTAAAGGGTTGGCATGCTATTTATAGAGAAATGGAATTCCAAACTCAAACAGAAAGGCAATATATTTTATTTCACTTTTCTGCTGAGTCTAGGCAGAGCTTAGCATGCATGGTATTACCATAAATGTGGATTTGGGTGAGTAAGTTGCTTTTACAAACTGTATCTTGATGGCAGTCAGTGGGGTCACGGTGCATGAAGGGTTAGGCTTCACGTGTGAAAAAACACTGCAGTAGCCAAATCATGCTTCACCAGATTTAGGAAAATAGGGCTCAATGTTCCATAAATTAGCTTTGTTTTGTCAAATTCATAAATTCTCAGCATATACATAGTTTGTGATCATCTACTATCATACCTGGCTATTTCTCTCCTCCAATAACATGAATAGCTGAGTCTTGATTCTAGTTATAAAGGAAAAACTTAGAAAATAGCCATTTTAATAAAAACAAATATGGAACTGACTTAGTTCTCTTGCTAATGAAGAAAAAAGTCTGAAAATGATCAAATTCAGCAAACTTTTTAGAAAGGAAAATTAATAAAAGCCAGAGAATAATGTAGGCATTGAATACAGACCATGCGCTGGCTTTGCTAGTTTAATTTTCCATGTTTACAATGAAATTTCAAAGTGTACTTTGTAAGAATTCCAAGGCTGTCATAAAGAACTTACTATGGTTTCCTGATATTTGGTATTGCTTAGCAAGTGGTCCTTGGATCCAGGTTCTAATGAGAGAACGAAATGGTTTGGCATAAATGTGAGATTAGCTGTTATCAAGAATGAAAATATGTTCTTGTCAAAGTGTTTCAAAATATTTAGTAGCTTTCAGGACACATCTGTCAAACTAATACTAATAGTATAAAATACCGTTGAAATGGATGGCAGGAAGCATGGGGATGACACTTAATATTTTTAGCTGAGTGCTAGAAATACACCCTGTGTTGTCCAGAGTTGATATTAGAGACAATTTCTTGCTCAGAGGGAGGTAATCCATGGGCAAAATACTTGTGACTGGGAATGAAGAAGAGACAGGCAGCTGTTGTGAAAATTGGTGTGGAGCCCTAACATCCGAAATAGCAAGGTATAAGTCACTAAAAGCTGTGACAGGCTGTTGGTATCCTGGCATTATACTGACCCCACCCCCTGACAACTGGCAGGATATGCACACCCGCCTTCAGGCAGATACTTAGCTCAAAGGGCTTGTTGCTTGGCTACTGCGTACTTGGCTGGGTTAGGACTCTGTAGGCATGTGCAAGCTTTCCCTTTTAAGCGAGCTCCTCCCACCTGTTTTCCCTTCCATCTCTGTTCCTGGTGGGCCAACACTTACCCCTCCCTTTGTTTCCAGTCCCCAATAAACTCCACATGGGTTCTGTTGAGTTTTGTGGTTCATGTTTCATTGTCCGAAGCTGAAGCTACAGTACAGGCTACATCCCTACATCACTGGAAGGCGATACCTGTGTCTGATGCCCTACTATGTTACTAGGGTAAACATAACAGTGGCTCTCTATGCTCGTTTTACCCAGCTGTTCACATGTCAGAGTCACATCCCCACCCTGTCTACCCAAAGTTGGGGCTCCAACCCCAAACCTCAAGAGCCTGTGTCTGGCTTGCCAAAGTTCAGCCCTCTGATATCTTTTCACTTGTGACAGGAGAGCTCCCACTTCTGGACCGGAAGGTGCCATCCTCACAGGTGTGAGCCTCACAGTCACAGGTCTGCGAAGGTACAATAGTGAGAGAAGCAGTGCCTGCCAGCCCCTCTGCACACACAGCCTAGCCTTTCTGTTTGTATGCAAGGACTCAGAGAAGTGTAGCTGGGTCATGGGGGCCAGTGGGCTAAGAACCATGCTAGAAGGCACAGAGCTCTGCCTCTCTGGGACCCACAGTGACCCACAGAAAAAAACAGGCTAGGGGCCTTATAGCCTCTTTCCAAATTCAGTCTAGTGCTAGGAAGCAGGAAACAGGAAGCAGGAAGTAGGAATTAGGAGGCAGGAAGCAGGAATCAGGAGTTAGGGGGAGGGAAGAGAGAAAGGGGGGACAGGGGACAGGAGAAGCAGGGAGGGGCAGGGGCAGGAGGCCTTTATGCTTTCAAAGGACTCACTAATTGCAGTGTTAAATGAGGCTGTGTGGTCAAATAGGATTTTGTGACATGAAACCCACTGAGTTGGAAAACAGTGAATCTAAGGGAGAAACTGGGAACCCCACCTGCATCTGGGTTCTTATTTCAACTCCACTGTGGTTTATTTCCAGTCCACTCAGACATTCCATATGGCAAAGGCTTTTGAAGGCCCCTAGGGTCGGACTCCTGGGTGAGTTCGACTTACACAGGGCCAGCTTTTAGGCTGTCTGTCTGGGTCTGCTGTATAATTGTCTTCTTTCTCTAATTCATGGGGCGAGGGATAAAGGCATACTGGTCACAGTGTAGATCAGTTTCTGGTGGTCCTCCATCCCCACCCTGCCCCCCCACCCCCAGCTCACTAGAATAGCTCATACATCTTTTTGAGTTTTGACAGCTATTGAAGACAGCTCCCAGCTTTCTCTTTTGGTTCTGTTGCCTGCTGACCATGTGATCTTAAATCGCTCACTTTTCTTGGTTGTGCTGGAGTTGAAACAAAGTAGCAACATAGAGTCACCGAATGAGTATAAGGCCCAACTGAGAAAATACTCATAGATATATTACCTCAGTGTCTAGTATGAGTCAGATGCTCATTTAGCAGACGTTGGTCACCACCTCTACCGACATTAAATAAGTAGTAAATCATACATATGAGAAGATGAGAATAATATACTCATTCATTAAGTGTGTCAGTGATTTAGACTAAGGTAAACCTCATTTTATCCTCTTTTGTGGTCTTTGTCATCTCTTCTGATCCATAAACTTGTTTGGAAGAATGATAGGCTCTGTGACATGTTTTCTAAAGGTGTCATAGGACGCATGTCACCATGAAGTGTCCCCATATAGGACAGGCTGGAGATATCCCGTCAGTGGGCATTGTCTTCAGGCTGCCTTCAGGAGGCAGTTAGGGAAAACGAGAGTGGGATTCCTTGACTGGTGATGTGGCTTTAGTGCTAGAGGGAACACGGAGCATGTGTAAGGCCCTGGGTTAAACAAAGGGAGATTGTGTGCCAGAGCATGGGCAGACTATGATCACCAATGAAATAAATCCAGTAAGCTTGAGTCCATCAAGTCTCTTCTAGGAGCTGGGATAGAGACAGTTCCCTGTGTGTGCTGGCTATTGCCATCTTAATGGCCATCGCTCATAACCATAGCCTACGTGTGCTGGCAGTTCCATCTCAATGGTCATTACATCTAGCTTGAGGACATGCTGTTGGCAATGCAGACGATGCTTTTTGAAGACAGTTTGGTTTACTCACAGTTTGGTTTGCAGTTGGTAAAGATGCCAGAAGACTACATGTAGAATGAGTCTAACATGGCTCAGGTGCTTCCATGGCCTCAGGAATGGTACCAATCATCATACAAACATTTTGTCATCTGAATAACATGATTTTCTTAGCCAGACCAGGCCAAGGCTAACACTCCAACAGGATGACAAACCCTTTGTCCAGTTACAACAGAGTCACCTAGTGCTCTGAGATTGGTTAAAATGATGGTGATGAGAATACAAACTGTTCTAAATATTTTTCACCAATTTTAAGACTTTCTTTCTTGTGAAATTGTGTATGCCATTTTGAAACAGTGGCATTAAGCAACTCACATAACCATACAACTCACATAACCATGCAACCATCACCACTATCGACCTTTGGAAATGGCCATTACCCTAAACTGAAACTCTGTCCCCATTAGACGCTAAGCCTTTGCCTCTTCCTCAGCCCCTGGTAATTCTATGACAGTGACTATTCTATATGCCTCATATGAGAGGCACTACATAGCATTTGCCATTCAGCCACTTGTAAAGGTTTCACTTAGCCCTTTATTTCCTTGTGGCTACGGACAGGTAGGGCTGAATGCTATTCCACCACACTTTGTATATCTGCTCATTTGCCAGAGGGCGCTTGGGGGGCTGCTAGCTCTTAGCTTCTGTGAATGATTATGCTGTGACTGGGTATGTAAATTAGCCTTTAAGACCCTTCAACTCTTTGGGACATAACCCCAAAAGACTCCCCTTGATAACTGAGAAGAGCAGGCTGCACTACGGGGCCCCAGTAGGGCACCTTGAACATTGGATGTCCATCTCAAAAAGGGAATTTGAAAGAGAAACAAACACAACAGACTATGCTGGCCAAGGCACAAAAATTAACTAGGTAAGAGACTTCCTGGCTGACAGCCTCATCCAATGGGGTCCTCAAGCCACCGTGATAAACATTTCAGAATCCAAAAATCTATTTTAATTTGTTTTTTTCCCATTCGTTCTGCTTAGTTTGTCTCTTAATTTATGGCTCTTTCATCAAAGCTATTTCATTTACCTTAGCTTAATTTGATTTGTTATTTGTGCAGAGCTCCTGTTAAACTGTTGAAAGTTCTCCACATATTATCACCCAAATTAGCAGCACAATGTCTGAAAAAGAAGTGATTGCCGAGTGCCCTCGACTGAACTAAAAAGGCTGATGCTAATGCAGTGGTCAGAATGGTAATTAAAGATATTTCTGAGAATTCAAAATTTTATAAATCACAGGACACATTGCCATTTAAAAAAACTATGAGCAATGCCCTCTGTGCCTCATATTCAGAACAGGGCCTGAAGAATCAATGAGCAGTGTAGCTCTGCACATAATCAGATCTATAATTCTGACCTTTCAAACAGTGAACTTTTTAATGGTCCTCATTCATCAAGCCCTCTCCAAGCTCAGCATGTCTCCCTCTACATAATGAATTGTCCTTTTAGATACTTAGGGCTTCGGTTTGGGTGCTGTTCTCTAGGCTATAGCTGACCATGGAAGAGAAGGGGTGCTTGGGATATGAACTGGTTACTCATAGTGTTCTTTTGGAATATGGCTGCCCATACCGGCTGACCTCTCTAACAGCTCGGGCAACATGGTTTTATAAAGCAAAGGCCACTGTAGACTACTGATAGGATGGCACAGCCTGGTCTTATAACTGGGAATTGCCTCGTGTGATATTCCTTGAGAGGTCCTTCAGTAAGCTTTGCCTAAGCCAGAAGCAGGGAGTCAAGCTTCATGAATCGTGTTGCCACCCTATAGGATCCCAAATTAAAGCATACACAACAGATTTGATCTTAGGGCAATGCTTAGGGATGAGAATTAGAACTGTTTGGAAAGGCACATGGATAGGTTCTTGGAGCCCGAGCAGGTAAAAAACAAAAACAAAACCAAAAAAACATTATGAGAGTAGAGAATTAATTCTACCCTAGACAAAGTGTATTTGGCTAAAGCATGTGAGCAGTTGCTGGACAAGGAACTGAGGTGGAGTGGCCTGGCTTGGTCACAGGGACAGCCTGTGTGGCACAGTCAGCAGTTAGGAGTTGGCGGGTGGCTGATGGAGGGTGGCAATGTTGTGGTAGTGGCTATTGGGTATGCTCAAGAGTGTCACACATCTGTGGCAGAGCAAAACAGTAAAGGTGCAGATCGCAAGGCTACAGATACAGGACATTTTGCTACTGAGCATTTCAGTAAGCGCCTTCTTCCGGAACTTGCTTTTACTAATATTTCTTTTGGATACAGGGTCAGTGAGCCAATGTTTGGCACACACTCATTATTAAACACAGTCTATGGAACAGGACCCTATAAGAATAAAGTGGCAGGTGATTACCAAGGCTTTCCAGAGAGTGAGAAGCCTCAGTGAATCCCAGAGTGACTGCTACCACACAGAAGTCTAGACTTTTCCATTGCAAATGCACTGAATAGAAGGCTTGAAATGGCTAATATTTTAAGAGCCATGCCTATAGTATAGAGAAAAATTCATCCTCACATTTGTTTATTCACTTTAAATCTAAATTCATGTTATATGTGAACAAAAAAATACTAAGCTATCTACAAAAGTGTGTTTCAAAGGTGGCATAAAAGTAAAGTAGCTCTTTCCAGAGCCTAAGCAAGGGCTGGAGGAGGCAGGGATGGCACAAGGTACAGTGGGCAGTGGTTGGAGGGACATCTGATATTCTGTAACAGGGGAGGAAAACTTGTGGACAGTGGTTCAGTGAATGTAAACAGAACCCTGATTGTTTCCAAGAAAGAAAGGGCACAGATCTGAGGTGACAGCTATGTCAGCTGCCCTGACCTACCTAAGTAGTGAGCAGTGCACTGTGACCTATAAACATGGATCCTTGGTGCATATAAGTTAAAATAAGTGCAATAAAATTAAACAAATAAACTATAGTTTAAATAACTATTTCTGACTTTTTAATTAAGCCATATAGGAAAGCAAATATATATCTATCCAACTACTTTCATATTTTAAATTAAGAATGCGAAGAATTATAGTCAAGTTCTAAAACAGTCCTACCTTCCAATCAGGGACTCTATCCATTAGAATGTTTATATTACAGGAAAGTTAACCAAATGTGATCCTATGCAACTTATATTCCCCATGATTTTAGTATATGTATTGCCGAGCACAGCATTCTTCAGGTTTTTAAATGCCAAAACAATTCAAAGGCTTGTACTATATGCTTGTCTGTGGAGCAAGTGATGGCAGCCTTGTACATACCAGCAAACATTCTGCTCTGCAGGCTTGGATTAAAGAGGGCTTTTGGTTGCCTTTGTTGAGGACCACAATGCACACTTGGACTGGACTAAGCACTATGGCAGATGGGAGGTGAGTTTCTGAGCATGGCCACCAAGGGAATTCTCACAGCCCCACCATGCTGTCACCTCTCAGGAAACAGAAGAGTGTGGCCCTGAGGAGAGTGGACACCACTGTGCAAACAGGAACAGGACAGAGGAAAGCACAAATTCCAGGTGTCCAAATTGGAACTGGGCACTCAGGCAGGTACTGTGATGTCAGAGGGACACACTCCATGTTGGAAACTTGTGAGGCCCAGGAGAGAGAAAATGGGCCATTCTTGTGACCTCAGGCATCTTTGTCATGCTTTTTCTTGCTTTGTTTTCACAAAGTTGAAGTATATTTAGAACTTGGTAAATGACTCCATTTTCACTTGTTGCAGTAAGACCTCTAGAAACAGCTTCGTGCTAGTACCACCAGAGTGGTGTCAGCACAGCCCGAGGGAGTATGAAAATAACAGTGCCCCAAACGCCTGCCAGTAGACCAAAGTGCACAGTGTATGGGGGCGATGCTGTGTTTCATCTTACACTGCTGACATTGTCAAAACCATCAAGACAACAACAAAGTGCTTGCTAATTAACACAATAGGTCTTCCTCCCCCTTTTGAAAACCCATATTACAAATGAATGTAATGAAAAATTCCATTTATAACTTGATTCCCTATTAAAAAGAAATGCAAATTTATGCTAGAAATTCATGTCACAAGGATCATGGATCCAGCTTAAAGTCAAACTGGAAACTGGCCTTTTTTTTTTTTTTTAGTGTATGTAGTTTTCTTCTATTTTGAGTATGGTTCACGGCTATTTTTACTTATTAATCTAAAATAAAATGGGAAAGAAATGCATTGATTTTATGAAACTTGAGTTCTGGGACTCTCTGAGACCCACATTTCAACAATCACACTAAATAAAATGTGCAGTTTCCACAGCCTTGGTTTATTCTCTTGTACTAATAGAAGGTGAGGCCAGTCAGCCAGAACAGTCACATGCTCTTTAGACAAATGCGAAGACAGTTGTACGAGTGAAGAGTCAGTGGATCTGGACACATTCACTGTGAAGAATGGTCACATTTTCTCTTAATATCTTCAGCTGGAGGGAGTTTCAGACATAAAATGCAAAGAAATATGTCCTCCATACATAAACTATGCTAATGGAGGAATAGAGGAGGGCTGAGCTGGAGAGTGCACCCGGCCATAACACCAGGAATCAGGAGGACAATGGCACCCTGAGGTGCCCGGCACTAAGGTAGTTCAGAAGCCTGTCCCAACCTTCTGGACTGTGCCAGTCGGACAAGCAGGACTGAAGGCGGCCTTGGGCGTCACTGCACGTGTACACTGAGGACGTCTGCCCCCACCCGGTGGACAGCCACGAGGTCTGTTCAGGCAGGTTTTGGTTGCTAAGGTATTGTGTGTGGTGCCACAGCCAAGCCTCTGCAGCGCCTTCGAGTGGTCGCCAAGCACTGATGCCATTTTAGTGTCCATCTGTGCGGAGGGACGCTTTCGGCCACCCAGCCCTCCCAGCTGCTAAGCAGGACCTTTGCATCCTGAGTCCTAGAGGGTGAAAGATGGCTTCCCTTTGTGTCTCCCGGAATCCTGGAGCGCAGGAGGTGATCAACAGACCTGCCAACCCTCTCCTGTGCACAGCTAGCCAGGGTCAAGCATGCTGAGTCATGTGCTGCGGAACAAAGTATCGACATCCGGTCTTTATTGAGATGAGAACATGCTCAATGCACATATGCCACGGAGAGACATGGAATCGACGGACTGACATCATCCACGCGCTTTCCTGGCACATGACTGTATGCTTCTCCACGCTCTTTCCTGGCGCATGACTTTTGAAACTGGGATTTGAATTATCGACGTACTGACATGTATGCTTCTCTATGCACTTTCATGGCACATGACTTTTGAATCTGGGATTTGAATTAAGCATCACACTTAAGGTCTGTCTCGCATACAGGTCGCGATGGGATACAGTGTAGGTGTAAGAACAGGGGACCAGAGTCAATATCAGCTTGCCTCCAGCCACACACGTCAGGCATGTCTTTGAAAACAGGGTTTTCATCAAATTTTCCCTCTTATCTTTGTTTGTTTGTTTCATGGTGTCTTCAGAAATACCTCCCTTTTTATGGCAGATTTCTTCTAGGTAGTACTTGTATCACTTCAACACAATAGAGTGGGCACTAAGTGTTTAATAACTTGCTTCATTTGTAAAATGCATCACAGACAGGTGACAGGGCTGTGCATTTCAGGGCTAAGATAGTTACGTGTATCCCTGACAGGTGCTTCCGTAAAGAATGGCTCCTGCGTGCTATCTTACATAACAACTCATATCTCTTTAATTATTTTTCAATAGTCACAACTGTTGAGATCGCTATGCACCATGGTGGCTTAGACAGGAACATAATTATAATTAATACAAATGCTCTCAAACTTATGTAAGATCTACAACAATTTTAGAAACAACAGCAAATATAATTAATCACAGTAAAATCGACAGCGGCGATACACCAAAGTCTGCCAAACTGTTATTGAGACAAATTATTCCTTATGGAAAATGTTGAAAACTCAGGTATTTTTATTTACACAAATGCACTAAATCAGAAGTGGGTAAGATATGGTTAAGAAGAAATCTTCCAATTTGCACTATTGTAAATTAATTATGAGAGCGTGCTGCAATGGCGCTCTGTGATAAAGCCTCCGTTTTCTAGATGTCCATTCGCCTTACAGCCTTCCTCAGCATTTGCTGCCCAGCCACTTCACTGACAGGGGCTGAAGACACTGACTTGCCCACAGATAAAACAAATCTATGGGTCTTACCAAAGGCACTCGGGTGTACCTGTGTGTGTGTGTGCGAGCGCATGTGTGCGCATGTGTGTGTGTGCGCGCCTGTGTGTGCCTGTGTGTGTGTGTGTGTGTGTGCGTGTGTGCACCCGTGCATGTGTGTGCGCATGTGTGTGTGTGTGTGCGCGCGTGTGTGTGCGTGCCTGTGTGTGCCTGTGTATGTGTGTGTGCGTCCGTGCATGTGTGTGTGTGCATATGCACATGTGTGTGTGTGTGTGTGTGTGTGTGTGTGTGTGTGTGTGCACATGCATGCATGCGTTTGTGTTAGCAAAGCTTTCATACCATTAGTTCAGGCAAAGCCTAACAGACTTGTGAGAGTCATAGGGTACTGTGATGCACTCCTCATGGCCATGCTAGCTCTTGGTCACTATTACCTATATGCTAAAGTGTTCCGTGAATTGATAGATTTTATGTTGTTTGTCAGAGTTCTATCATCAACAAGTATTGTTTCACAGGACTGTCCTTTCAGAAGGCAAAATGGTGTTCGCTATCTTAGTGACTGACAATGCCTCCTTACAGAAATGCTAAGACACAGTAGAACAAAGCCTGGGGTACGAACACAAACAGAAATCTCTACTAAGTTTGATAACACTAATTGTCACCTAGAAAAAACAGCCAGTTCTGTGTAGAAATCCACACCTGAGACCATTCTCTTTCATTCTCTCTCCTCATTCCCGCTGGCCTCTCCTTATTTATTGACAATCTGCTGTGGGACAGTGAGAAATGTGGCTGAAGGATCAGCTGCTCAGCGACCACCATCCCAGGGCTTAAAGTGATGGAACAAAGAGGATGTTTTGAAGACCCACTGGGTAGCTTAAATAATGAAACACGCTTGTTACGCACCAGTGAAACCCCGGCAACCGATGCATGATTCATGCGAGGCTTTAACCATTCTGTCTAAAAATGGTGCTTGTAAAATTTAAACTTGAATTTTGGTAAAAAAAAAAAAAAAGCCTTGAACAATTCCAAGTTTTAAGGATTTCCATCACGTGGAGCACAAGCCTAAATTTTCAAGTGTCAGTCACATTTATAGGCAGAGGGTGTTGGCTAATTTGTCTTCTGGAGAACACAGTCTCTGTTTCAGAGAAAGCAAATACAGTGATACATGCTGCGCAGACAGCTCTGTTAAAATTACTGTGTAGTAAATAATCATGTAAAATCTGACGTGACTTATGGGGCTTTAGTCTAAAGTTGTATCAAGGCCATATGTTACCGGAGGCAATCTCCTCAAATGCATAATTTATAGCATCAACCCTCTGACTACCTGAGAGACCTAGGTAGAAAAATGAACAAATCTAGCAGAAAAAGACCCTTGGAGGATTAGTTAGCATTTAGTGGAGGTCACAAGGGCTACTGGATTACTACATTTCAAGCTGTTCCTCACAGAGAGCTTGCCGGGTTGACACAAAGAGCCAATATAGTCTAAGAATTTAAAATAAGTCTTGGATATCTTCAGTTTGAATATCTAGGCAATAAAGAATGTATTTTTACTTGAGATGTTTCCCTGGTAAATGTTAAAAACAATATAACATCACTGATATCCCCCAAAAGATATCTACATAAATGTTGAGGTGGGGATCAAAGATCATCCAGAAAAATATGAGTGATGAAGCACATGAAGAAAGAGATATGCTAAAATAACAACAGTACAAAATGTGGGGAAGAAGAAAGGGAAATAAAGACACAATGACAATCAATGCGAGGCACGATAGCTCAAGCCTGCAATCCCAGCACCCAAGGGCTGGAAGCCAGATCTTGAGTTCACAAGTCCAGCTGGGGCTATAGAGTGAAACCTTGTTTCACAAAAGAAAACAAAGAATCAAATGTGAAGAGAACACTGAGATAGGAAAAGGAAGAGTAGTACAGAGGACACATGACAAGGGACAAAGGACGCGTGAAAAAAAGCAAGATGACAAAGTTAGCTGGGTTGGCATGCCTGATAATGAACTCACTTACAGACTGCTCTAATACAAGGCTTATTATCTTTACTTCGGACATTCCTTGAACTCCTCAAGCTCACACTGAAGAGCTTCTGAGTCAGGACTATTCTGGTCCAAGAGGCATATCCACACACCAGGGATGTACACCCTGGGAGTGCACCCACATCATGGGATCCTCATCTCCAAAAGTCCAGAACTGAACTCTCCCTTCTGCTGTCAGGTGTCTTCTGGTCATTCTCTGGTTCACATTCAGGTGAACAGTGTCATCACCACGGCCTTGCTGCAAGAAGAGCTAGGCTTCTTCCAGACTTTCCTTCTCCCTCCCAACAGCTATTGAAAATTACCCCGTTACCCCCTCTCCATTCAGTCTCCTTACGAGAGCCTTCCCTCCTAGCTACACTCACGTCTGAACATAAAACTTAGCTGCTACCCCCATCAGCTAGACTCCATATGGAGTCCAGCCTCCTTCCATGGCCACATAACCTTCACGATAAGACTCTGGAAAGCTCTCCTGCGTCACCTCCTCTGTCCTCGTCCATATCCTCAGTCCATGGCTACAACTGCTTTTAACCACAGAGGGAAGCAGCTAGAAGTCTCAGGTACTTCCTCCGTTTAGGGACATTTACCCGCACTGCTTCCAAATCATCTATATTTTTTGTTTGTCATTTTAAATAAATTGAAGACTTTATTATTAAGTCGGGTTTTTAAAAACTCACACCAAAGTCGACACTAAATGTTTTTCCATTTAGGAATAATCACTTACCTACCACAACCAGAGCTCCTCATCTCTTCCACCAATGAGCGATAGTTCACTTAGCCAGACAGAACCATACAGTAACAGGGAACTTGCTCTAATGCCTATGGCTGCCCTGTTTTTTTGTTTTTTTGTTTTTGTTTTTTACTTTGGGGCTGATCTTTGAGGTTGCTTTCTCATGGGGTACTGCACGGATTAACTGCTCTAGCATGGTGGCCAACATAGGACACTGGCTCAAGAAATTCATCCTCATAGTTTTCATTATGATGGGAGAGCAATCCTCCTCCTCACACAGTTGGGAGGGATCAAGCACAAGAACTGTCGCTCGTCAGGACCAAATACTTGTCAGGAGATAAAAACAATTTCACACAGCTTTTATGTTATCCCACGGGAAGAAATAAAGTCCTTGTATTCATTTCGGCATGATATGCTTTTTACATTCACAAAACCCCAAGCATTCACTCCAAATTTCTACCCCCTAACTGCAAACGATACAGGATGAAAAATGTTCACCACCACAGTCACAGCTGTGTCTTGGCCACCACTGCCTACCCAGTAACTGGATCTTTTCATACACACAGAGTGACCTGGCAAACAATGAGGGCCAGCTCCACTTTGGGCAACCAGCTGCAAGCTCACCTCTTCTTCATGACCAGCACAACTCCAAGAAATATGATAACAAACAGCAAGATGCCCGCGATCACTCCGGCAATTTTAACAGTGTGGTCTGTTTGTTTCTCAGGTTCAGGGACTGGCTTGGGAGTAACAGCTCCTGGAGATGAAAAGGAGAACACGTGTATCAGACAGAATAAAGACGTTACATTTAAATGTCTCCCCCTGCATTCAACAGAATATGACTTATCAGAGCCAGCAGACAGATGGGCTTTGGCTTTTTTCTTTTTTTTTTTTTTTTAGGCAGCTTTCCTAGGTGCTGAAAGCACCGCCATTGTTCATTCTGCCACAGCACCCCCACATCTGACCCTTTTATAAGAGACTTCTCAAACGCACTTTTAAATATTTTTATTATATCTTTTAGCTCCCGTTCTTCCTCCCATTTAAAAACTTGCTAGGAGCACAACAGCTAGCCCTAATCCTTTTTCCAAATTTGATTTGCTGGAACATTTTTCCTCAATTATTTTTCATAAATGAAGCAATAATTCCATCACACATTAGCCCAAACACCTGGGAAAGTGAGATAAGCTCATTTACCATGCTTTTTTTTTTTTTTAAAACCCAGCAATTGTTTTTTTTTTTTTTTCAACACAATAGCGAACCCCCCACCCCCAACACCTTTGGAAAACTGAATCTAGGTCACATCTGGGAAGCAAAAGGATCCTTGTGAGCAATTTATTCACCAAGTGAGTAGCAGCTGGTGACCATGCCACCAGCACCCACAGTTCATATCTGTTTAAATGAGATAACCAGGGCTTTAGAAGCACGGCTGTGCCTCAGCTCGCTTTCGTGCCTGTTTCCAACACACCGTTTGTCCCTCTCACGGTATAATGTGATGGAATGTCAAACCTATGTCTGACGAAATATCCATTTCCTCTGCTAAATGAGTTCGGGATGAAGACTATTATGAGCGTAATGTCCAATTCATTCACCGCCACCCACATTTTAAAGGAGTTCTCTCCTTGCCTCATCAGGGTACGGTGGCCTTTGGTGTCTGGACCACCGCATAACCTTTCCTAAACAGAGCAATTTCATGTGCAAACTTCTCGTCCTAGGCTCCTTTTCCGTTGTTGGTGAAAATGTAACGAAGAGTGAGCGTTTGTACCTGCTCTTTCTCCCTTTCCATCGTGTTTTCCACCAGCGTGCTCCTCTGTGTTTGAAAAGCGGCACTGGCTCTGTCTGTGCCCACTGTACAGCTGACCAAGGTCACCGTGTGGAAGGGGCGGGGTGAGTGACGGCTGCCCAGGTTTCCTTTGGAAGCACGTGGACCCGTTTCTTTCCAACTAAACTCATACCACAATTTTCATTCAAGAGCACATGGCTGTGACCTGGCCTGATCAAGCTGGGTGTAGACTAGAGGACAGAAGACTCCAGGGCACCCTCACATACTTTTCACTACAAAGAGAGTGCGACTGTCCCAGATGTCCCGTCTCCTGCCGCTTAGTCGGCCTCAGTGACCGACTTTTAATAAAAAGGAGCATCCCAGCATGCACCTTCCTTCATGGTTGCCAGTGACGCACACTGTAAGTAGAAGCCCTCGGGGCAACTTCTGATGGCTATTATTATTATTAATTTTACTTCTGACAGTGTCAAGAGGACAGGAAATCCTGCCCTTTTTTGGGGGGGGGATGGGTATCCCTCAAACCCGCTGTCTAGTTAAATGTTCAAAGTATTAGTGATAAATATTCTGTAATTATTATATCTGAAGAACACTCACTGCCATTGACCTGGCACAGCATCAGGTGGCCGATGCAGAGGAAACTGTTATATTAAATATATTGGTTTGAAAAAAAAAACTATGGAAAAACATAGGTGCTAAGAGGATGAAAACTTTACAGATGCAAAAAGTAACATTGTAAATCCAGAAATGGAGGTCCAACCACTTCTATTTTTAATTTCCAATTTTAAATGTGTAACTTGCAAAATAATCTTCTGTTTTTCTTTCAAATACTGGCAGCCATTTTTATTTATCTTTTATTTTGCTAGCTAGGGGCTACTAGTTCTCCAAATATATTTTCAACATAGAAAAATGATTTTAAGCTTTTTTTTGTAGAGAGTAAATACACCAATTGAGAAAGAAGGAATTTAGGAAAAAAATACATTTCAGTTTAAAACATTCTCAGCTAAAAATGGAATGATCTGACTCACACATTGCAAGGGAAGAGAGGGCCACAAACAGTTATGGGCTTGCTTCTGCCAGCCAAGTGAGTAGGTATTTTCCCTTGAGCATTTTCCCTAGGCCATGGTGCAGCTGTGAGTGGGGAAAGACTGCTAGCAGCTCACCCAGCCTTTGTCCTTTTAGGGACACATGGCAGGGCATTGTTACACAGCCAGCGGAAGCTCAAAATCACCCTCCCTTCGGACTCATTTCCTCTTGTGGGCCAAGAGAATGAAATGTTTTGGAGCCCCGAGTGGCACTGCAGCAATGTGACCATGGTAGCTGTCGTGTGAAGCAGAAGGATGTCTCCGCAGGAGGTGGCGGTCTGCCTGGGACCCCCATCCCCTAACGCATGTCTGCTTTTGGGCTTCTCTCAGCACAGGCAGCTCCTGCCTTCATTACATTGTACTAGGCCCCTGTGCCCTTCCAGAAATGGGTGTCTGTGTGGGTTTCCCTGAGAGTGGGTGATCTTCTCCCATCTCTCATCTCTTTGGATATATAGGGTTAGGTCAATGACATTGGGTAGTTCTCATTCCTTTCTCTGTGTGGGAGTTTGAATAAGAATGTCCCCCATAGGCTCATCATATATTTGGATGCTTAGTCAGCAGAGTGGAACTCTTTGATAGGATTAGAAAGATTAGGAGGTATGTCCTTGTCAGAAGAAGTGCATCACTGGGGGAAGGGGGTGGGCTTTGAGGCTTCAAAAGCCCATGGCAGGTTCAGCTTCTCTCTCTCTCTTGGCCTATACATCACAGTGTAGCTCTCAACCATTGCTCCAGCACTTGCTTGCATGATGTCATGCTCCGAGCCATGATGACAATAGACTAAACCTCTGAAACTGTAAACAAGCCTACAATTAGATGCTTCCTCTTATAAGAGTTGCCTTGGCTATGCTGTCTCTTCACAGCAATACAACTGTGACTAAGACACCCTACATCTGTGAATGTAGGGACATTGACTGTTTTCATGGATGAAAAAGGAAGGGAGCATTTAGATGCCATCATTAAAGGTCTCTGATACAATGTCTAGTGGGAGGAAAACAAGAAACTCGGAAGACAGGAAGGGCTGCCCAGTGCAGCATCTGGTTCGTTCCAAATTGGCAGAAAGCAGAGTTTTGGCCTGGTGCTCACTATTAAATTAAATAACAGCAGCACAGCAGACCAGGAACATGATGTGCTCAGCCACTGACTTTATGTCTGGATTCAATTTTGACTACTGAACTGGCTTCATGGTTTTCCCAGGAGGCCATGAGGCCAATGCTGATGACCCTGTCCAATGCACTTGGAATGGCTTCTCTTTGCTAGGCTGGGAAAGGCTGGGAGCAGGGGTGGAGAGTGTGTGTGGGGGGATAGCCTGGTCTAACCACAAGGAATCTTTAGCTGACTACTGCCAGGGTGACTGTGAACACGTAGAAGAAAATACCATCACTATTCTTAACAATTATTAACTATTATTTAACAAGTGGTTTCCTGACACCTTACTACATTTCTTGCTGTATATTAGGAACATGGCGCTGACCATAGAGACAAAAAATGCTCAGAATTTATATTCTGGTGTGCAAATATAGAGAGGTATTTGAACAAAGTCTGTGGGCCACATGCGCTAGGCCTGGTGGGGTGAACTAAGAAGGAATTACTAAGACAATAGCGTTGGGAAGAGCTGCTTGGACTATGTGTAACCCCTCCTGCTTTATGGAGGGGGAGGATGATGACCCCCCCCTGACCAAACGCTAATGATAAACACAAGTGAAAGTCAATGATGAAGGGAGAAAGGAAACACCCGTAGGACCGATGTCTTAGAAGGGTCAAGGATGAGGGGAAGTACCAAGAAGTGGGGCTGGGCAAGGCCAGGGAGCAGACACTGTGTACTGAGGAGCAGCTGTTACAATGGCTGGCAGTGGGGAAAGAGGGCTTGGCATTTAATGTTGAAACGGTCTCCACTAATGGCTTGATTGCTTGTGAAGAAAGCAGGTAGAGTGGTTAGGAAGAAGACGAGGGAAGGTTTAGACTTTAGAGGTGGGAGAAGAGGCTGAAAGAGTGTAGGGCAGGGAGGGTCTGTGGAAGAGGCTGCAGGCTGCAGGTGGTCAAAGGAGAGCGCTGACCCTGGGAGCGACGGGGAGAACAGGGTAGGTGAAGGACACAAGGGGTACAGGTATAAAGGAAGCAGGGAGGGCTGGGGAGGTGAAGGTCGGCCTGCTGCTGACATCTGTGAGATCTGGAGAGAGGAGACTGGGGGACGATGAGGGCTGGGACTTATCCCAAAGCCCGTGAAGCTCCTGGATTTCTTCCCACCTCATAGCCAGAGTGAAGACAGAGGAGGAGTGAGGTGTGGAGTGAAATGAACATTTGAGCTTCTTTTCCAAGGTGGCAGCAGAATGACCATCGACCATTAGAAGCATGGGTGCCTTGCCCAGATCCTACCTCCCTACATACAACAGCCACAGTGCAACAGAAGACACAGCAAGCTTGTTCCTATGTCACACGGTTCAAACCAATGTCTCTTTAGTAAACCCCTCCCCTGCACCAGGCACTGTAACTGAGGGGAATCAGAGGAAGGAGAGCACTGAGTCATCACACCCTCATGACAGAGAACTGGTCACTGTCAACTACACAGGAAACCATGCACAAGAGCTCCAGGACCTACTTGGTGCAGAGCCAGCAATGAGTGGCCTGATAGATGTCCACAGACAATGGACCAGGGTCTGGTAGAGAACACTCTGTGAGTACATAATAGCTTCACTTTTGGAGCCCAGGTTGGGGCTGGGAAATAGTCTAGGAGAGACCTTGGAGCAAGGCTTTGAGTTGTGATCGGCATTGCCCACAGGGAGAACATTGTAAACCAGATAAAATAGCAAGCCACAGAGAATAATGGAATCAGCCTTGAGAATAACCAGGCAGGAACCCACAGATTCCAAGAAGGGAAAGGAAGGAGATTAGATTGCTGAAGGAAGACTATCATTCCAGTAGACAGGGACTCCCAGTGTCATAGCCAAAGTGGACAGGAACTGAAGGGATACACCTCATTGCCAACAGGGGGTGCTCGGATCTCCTGGCTTGATTCTTCTTGGGTAAAAGAGGTTGGTGTCCATGGCGGTTAGAGTGTTCGGGTTCAGCATTTGAACTTAACCCAAGCAACACATGAGGACAAGCTCACGGGTATTCAGTGGCAAAGCAGTGCCATCATCTCCCCTCTTGTGTTTAGGCCCCTGGGGGCAGGGAAGAAACAGGAGCAATAGGAATGTCACCTCTTGAAGCTGGCCTTGGGCTCCTTTTGTAGACCAGGATGACCCTGAACCTCAGGCTCTCTTGCCTCCTCTTCCCAAGTGTGACCACAGGGATTGTGTAGGGTTGGGGATCACACCCAGGGCCACCGTGTGTGCCTGTGTGTGTGTGTGTGTGTGTGTGTGTGTGTGTGTGCGCCTGTGTGTGTGTGTGTGTGTGTGTGTGTGTGTGTGTGTGTGTGTGTGTGTGTGTGTGTGTGTGTGTGCGCGCGCGCTATAGATGTGCTCTACCTTCTCCACCATCCAAGAACACATTCCCTCAGCCACCCCCCCCGCCCAGTGTTTAGAAGGGCAATGGCTACAACGAAAGTCTAAATTCTAGCCGAGCCAGTCTCAGTCACTTCACACTAGCATTTTTATGTCTTTGTGGAAGCGATGATCTAATTTTTGTCTCCCCCGGCCCTTTTGACCTTTTGTAGAGGTTTTTCTGTTCTCTTCCTTTTAAAAGAGGGCCATCCAGGCTTTAAAGACTGTTGTGAGACAAATCATTCACGTCTTGTTGCCCAGAGTATTACAGATCTTTGCAGTCTTATTTACTTTATTTTTTAGTTGTACCTTAATATCATATGTAATGGCAAAACAATCCAAAGATTTTTCATCTAAATTACATAGTATTGTCTTTCTTCCTAGGAATAGTCAATTACAACTCAGAGAATAACCTGTGCTCACTGTGTGTAACCTGATTATCTTTTGAATTTACAGCTTTCCCTCTGCCCCCGATTCCGCTGTAGGGCAAACAGAGCGTGCACAACTTCCAAGCAATGATCGCATATGTAGTTTTTCAAGCACAACTGAGATACTCTGTTGTTTGAAAGGTGCATCTTCCCCCCAAATTAATCTACTCTCTCTCTCGTGTTTTGGTTCTAATTTCATGGCCGCTATTGCTCCCAGTTATTGATGTGGCTGACACCCCGTGGATAAGAGGATTTATCAAAGACTTCACACTCACTATCTGGAATCTGAAAGTTCTGAGAGAATTATTAACACTATTACTATTCTGATGAAATACTTTCTTTTTCCCATTTGAACTTCTTGACTCATGATCAAGTCATAAAATGAAGAATCAAGTTGTCAATACGAAGTCGTCAACCATGGGCATCTCTCATATAAAGTACATCATCAATAACAGGGTACAAGCAGCTGCTGCAGGCTGTTTAGAGGATGAGTTAGTTAAGAGGGTGTGTGTGGGGGGGAGGGGTCCCAAGACACTGAGACTGGATTCTGAAGGTATTAAAATCATCTGTTGTCAGTCACATGTTCTGTCAGAGCTCGTGCTTTGGGGTCATGGTCGAGCTTGTGGTTAGCACTTAAATATGACTTCTGTGGCAGAAGGCCATAAATGTTTCCCACACAGAGCACAATCCAAGCCCCCATCCAGAGTCCTTTCTGCTTCAGAAATTTGTTTACTTTTTAAAATAAAAAATGAATATAGTTAGAGCGAGTGAGATAGCTCAGTGGGTAAAGGCATTAGCCACCTGGCCTGATGACTTGAGTTTGACTCCTGGGACCCATGTGGTGGAAGAAGAGAACTAAGTCCTGAAGTTGCCCTCCAGTCTTCATACTCACCCTCTAGCACATGCATGCTGACACACACATACATACACACACACAGGTACACATAGACACACACATACACACACAAATAATATAGACACACATAGACACACATATACCACACCACACACAAATACTATTTTTTAAAAGTGAGTACATTCAATAAATTAAACATGCTTGCTACAAGTATCATGACTCTAAGGGCCTCAAAACCTACGAAGAATCTGGGAAGCCTCATGCTGGAGTTGGAAGTGTCTTCCATATGTCCCAAGAGCTACACACACGTGGCTCTTGAAAGTGTCATGAGCACAGAGGAGCGCAGGCTTGTGTTGAGGCTACAGGAGTGCTCTACCCCAAGTCCAGGGAATACACAGCCATAAAAGGAAGTCTTACAGGGGAAATCCGAGAGAAGATGTTCACATGCTGTGTGTCTAGAATGCAACTCAAAATTAGAGCAAGTAAAGGAACGCTGTCCACACAGAAGGAACATTTGGCCCTCAGCCCATAGAGGTAGGATTGATATTAAAGAGTCTTATCCTGATCCCAGACTGGGGAATTGCTTGTGCTCAATGATGATCCGTAGGCCGTAATGCTAAGATTTCTTTATTCAGATAAACACCAGCCCAAATGCAAGCCAGAGCGTGCCCAGAGACCGCAAGCTAGCATGGTCAGAGAGAGAGGGGAGCTCCACGTGGTCTTGGCCTATTAAGAATTCTCTCCGCATCATCTTTGACCTCCCCTGACCACGCCCTCATGGGTGTGGCCAGGCACACCTGTAGGGGCTACAGTGTCTCCCTACACTGGGGAGACCCTGGGTACAAAGATAAGCCGGCAACTCCTAGAATGACAAAAGATGCCCCATGCTTTTCTCATCGCTGTGTCATTCCTGTACCCAGCTCTGAACCTCTGCATTCCACACATAAACATCGTATCCAATTGTTTTCACTGTGTGCTGCGGTCATACCAGCGCCCCAAATAATAACTCAAATTGGGTCACTCTCTACTAAAACCAAAACCACAAAGATGAGAGCCTCCCAAGGCTTATTTCAGATGGCAGTGGAGGCCTTTTTGAACTATTTCCAACACCCTTTTAAAACTTTATTCCTCATTTCTAGTTGACTTCGACCACTCTTGAACTTGGAAATGGAGATGTTCAACCCCCCTCCCCTAAGCAGGTTCCGCTTTCTGCCCCCCTGTTCCACCTCCAGGAAGCTTTCCCCAGGCCCTCTCTGTAGTTCAGGTCTCCCCTAGTCACTCACATACATCTAGTTCCAGCACCGTCTGTGACGTCTGACCACACAGCGACTGTTCACTCTCCAAACTCTGAGAGCACTTAAGTTTTCTCTCTCTTGCATAAAACTTACCACTTCCAACCTGAGTTCAGTGATGCTGGTGAACCCTCTTTATCATGTGCCAAGCTTGGGGACAAACTGCTTTGACTTGCGTGTGCTCCCTTGACGTGACCAGCCACACCATCTTGTCGTGTGTGCGGTACACGTACAAGGCTACGTCTGCAGAATCAATGCTCAGTCACAGTCAAGTCACTTTAATTTCCTGTCCCCTTGTCTGCCATCTTTTTCTAGCATAGTTGTTGCTGGTTTCTATTAAAGCCTCAGACACTGGGCGATGGGCATAGAGAGAAATATTGAGGAAAGAGAAGAGAGAAGTAAACAGCACAGCGGCTCCTACTTTCTGCCCTTTGTTCCACAGAGGAAGTGCCCCACTTCAGATGGCCTTCCACAGACCTAGAGGTGACGTGCAAGGGAGGACAGTGTCTCAACACGGGTCCAGGAGACAGCCCGAGAAGAAGAGGACCCTTATCAGAAAAATTACTACCAAACTTTAGTCAATGATATAACGAGATTAATAGAAAACAGAGTGGGAAAAAATACTGTGTCAAATGGAGTTGCATCACCCATGGCAGTGGAGTGCGTGCCTGCCAGTAACCCTGAAGTTAGCTGGGTCTACACAGAGAGACAAGAAATGAGCCGCTGTCAAGAATAAAGTGCTATGAATGCAATACTTGTAAGGATTAAGCCAATACAGGCCATTTTTCATGCTTATATAGGAAAATTGTTTTAGAAATCTAAACTTTAAGCCAAAAATCATTTCCATTGTAATTACAATGACCTGGGGTCATCTCAAAGGGAAAAGTGTGGAGAGACATCTGATAAGATAATGGCAGTGTGATTCAAACTATTAATAATAATTTTATGTAACGAAATGGTTACTACCTCTTGCCCTGCCATGAAAGCATTTTATTTTCAGAGTTCCTCATCACTTAGAAGAAAAAGGTGAAACATGAACATTATCTTTATTAAGCCCCAAACTAGCTTACAGGCACAGGTGGCTGACTTTGGCATGCCTTCCTGGGTAGCATTTGTTCATGAGCACACAACAGTATCTAGAGGAATTACACAGTATATAAGGGGAGCCCACCAAACGTCAAAAGATAATTTTTAGGATCGAAGAATCAGTAAGTGCTTAAGGACCTATCTAGTGGGCATTCATTCTGCCCAAGACCTTGACCATATCCTGTATTCATGAGTGTATTCTTCCCTTTTCATACCTTAATAAATCATTGATACCCTTTAAATGTGTTCTCGTGACATGAGAAGCTAGGCATGGCAGCAAGCCTGAAATCCTAACGTTAGAGGATGGGGAGAAAGAGGGAACCCTGGAGTTTGCCGAGCAGCCAGGCTCATTGAATTAGTGATCTGAGTCCAGTTAGAGATTCTATTTCCAATAATAAGTTGGAGAGCAATTGAGGAAAACAACCAACATTTACCTTTGGCTTCCACATGCATGTGCATGCATGTCCATACACATACATAGCCACGAAGGCATATCCATGTAAAATCATTTATGTCTTATACTCTTTTTAAAGATATCTATCATCATCTATCGTCCATCCAGCTACCTCTCTACCCACCCATCTATTATCTGTTTATCTACATCTGTCTTCTATGTAGTATCTGAAGTACAAAAGACAAAGCTAAATCACCACATTTACACAAAATCTCAGAGAAAAGTTGGCATGCCAACCTGTCTCTTTCAATGGTGGTAGAGTGATGCAGCTCACCACTGTCTGCTACCACCAGCCTGAGGAGTTCCCTTCCTCCCTGGAGACCTCCACTCAGGTAAAATTGGATTCCTGAGTATTCTGTGGAAAATAATTTCAGGACAAGTGGCAAAGAAGCCAAGTTAGGGAGTTTATTAAGGAGTGATGAGGCAGAGTAGATACTTTACATGCTGGCATGTAGAGACATTCACTCCTAGAAAAGGGGCGGTACATATCTAAGACATGGGTGTGGCCCTTTCAAGTGAGGGAGTGGCAGTTCAGTGTCTACTCAGGCTGCGTATGTGAGTCTATGCATTTAAAGCTACTTTGCAATCAAGGGTATGTTTTGTAGCATGGGTTGAAGATTAAGTTTAAAAGCTAAGTAAAAACATATATGAGCCCATTTCCTCCTCTTTTAAATCTTAAAGAATTTCCCTAGGTAAATAAAATTGTAAGGTAGTTTCATGGGAAATATTGTTTAGATTTTAGGGAAGAGAGTGGGTGCTGCCACAGTTAAACTCAAGGCCCTAAGTAAGCACTCTCCTGTGAGGTAAGAATGACATGGCATTCCTTTCCCTGTGAGGTAGACACGGCACTCTCCCTGTGTAGAACATGACATTTTAGGAAATTAAGATATCTCTACAGGATCCTGAACTCGAATACACTACCATTTATCCCAAGAGCACCATCTCTAAATTTTGTTCTCTAAGGTGGAGACTTTCCGAGTGAACAACCCAATTAAAACCAGAAGGCCATGGCATGGCGGTGTGCTGTGGTAGCCCCAGTGCCTGGCTGGAAGAGGCAGAAGACCACAAGCCTGGGACCAGCCAGGGTTACTTGATAAATTCAAGGCCAACCTGAGCGACACAAAGAGCTCAGTCTTAAAAACAAAGCAAAACAAAACAAAACACAAAACACTAAGTGCTGAAGCTGGCTGTAATTCCAGCACATGGGTGATGTGTGCAGAAAGACAAAGAGATCAGTCACTGTCATTGTTGGGTACACGGTGAGATCCGAAGCTTACGTGAGACATATCTCAAAAAACCACAAACAAAAACAACAAACACACACCCCAAATGAAAACTAACAAACCGAGAGCTAGGCATGGATTGGAGGCTAGAGCAACTGCCAAGCACAAGGCACTGAGCACAGCACCACTAAAAACCAAAGAAAGCCAAGGACACCATTTTTAGCTGCAGAAGCCTATCTGACACATTTGAAACCTGCCAGGAAATGGGCCATGCATGTTTCAAAGTGGGGCAGATGCGACCTGTGAACCCCAACTGCCCTAAAAGCTGGCGGAATGAAGACCATAGCTCTCCACTTCTTCGTCAGACACCCTGAGAGGAGGAACAGAAAGAACAAGGGCCCACAGAGATCCACCTCAAACTTGACATTCCTCTGAAACCTGCTGTCTGAGATCTTTCAAATAAATAGCCAGGTTGCATTTCGACTACATGATATTATGTTTGAAACGAAACAGTGTTTTCTAACATTGATCCCCAGGGAAAGTGAGGGTGAAAAGATGCCCCCTACTAGTTCTCACAGCTCCCATCATCTTGCTGGGAAGGTGGCCTAGTCCAACAGAGGACAAGCTCTCCCCACCCTTTGCCCTTAGCGCATATCCAAGGTAAAGGAAGACGTTACTATCAAGTCCAGCCTGATCTCAAACTCATAAAATTGCTCCACCCTCATCCCCTAGGAGCTGGACTGTGGTTACAGGTTTGTGAGACCAGACCCAGCTTAATGAACTGGCTTTGGCAAAGACATAGCAAATGAGCAAATGAAGCTCCCCGCAAGAAGGCCTGGGCTGTTACTGCTTCACTCTCTAGGCCTCCCTTCCCCCATTCATTCCTAAGCTCAGTGTAGTTTTACAATAACAATTCCTTTGAAAAGAAACCCCATCCTGCATATTTTCTGTATCTCCTACATTTTTACCATCTTAGTATGACAGGGGGAATTCTGACTGACTTTCCATCCTGATTAAATTAAAGACATTGAATCAAGCCCAAATCACTCTCATAGATGCTAGTCATTTTGCAGTAACTTAAAATATATGGACAAGAGGGACTAGGGGTAAGTCAAGGTCAACTCAAACTTTAATCAACATTACCCTTGACTATAAATCCCCAGTGAGATCCATTCTTAGACATACAAATGTCAGGGGTTAATCTGCAGACTTTAGATTTTCAATTGAAGCAACCTTTTTCTTCTAAGCAATAAAGAGATGGATGTAAAACTAACACAAATAGTGTCTGTTGATAGGCATGGATGAGGAGACTCTTTAGTCATAGAGGACAGAAGACTGTCACTCATCCTTAATCACCAACCAGAGACTGTCCCTCTCTTGCCCACGTTTTCTTGGTATGAGGGAAACATTAACCCCATTATGAGATAGACTCATTTCCTGATAGACAATGTAAGAATCATCTATCAAGATATAAATGTTGCATGGAAAAATATCTCCAAAGCACAGGCTTTCCCTTTTACCCTATTTTGCTTATCTAACCAAAGGTGGCTTACTGTGAACTCAAAGTTATTTCCCTCCCACATTCTTTGTGGAATAGGGCCACGTGCCAGATTAATATTAACAACAAGAACACCACATCCTAAGACACAGAATTTCTATCTCTGCTTCATAAGCCAGAAAACTCTGTGCACCAAGCAAGTGAAAGACAAATGAATCTATGGTGTGCCTTTTTCTTTTCCACACTGATGACAGGAAGAAAAACGGTTGAAAAGTTAAACTTTTCTATACTGAAGATATTTTACATAAGAATTCTTAAGTTTGTGTAATGAAAATGTAAAAAGAAAATATTTTCAGTGCCATCTACAGCTCTTAAAACATTCTTCTAAAAGCAAACACTGGACATTGGACCCAGCAGTGACCCCAGAAACAGGGCAGCAGGAGCCGAGTCTACCACAGCACCCCTATATCCTTTTCTGTGTTCCTGTGACTGCTGTTTTACAGTTGAAACTGCCAAAGCAAAGTGACAAATACAACACAAAAAAGGAGCACTCAGTCAACAGAGACACTAACCCCATTAAAACGGGGTCAGCGAGTGCCGCACGAAGAAGAATGTACCCTCATTTTACTTCTTTCTAGGTGGAAAGCCAGTCTCAAGACTTCTCCAGCAAACTTGGTGAGAGATGCCAAAACGCCAATCAAATCCTGCCCCACAAGTCCATGATGGCCTCTGTGGCCAAGGACCAGGCACCAGCCCCACCATGAAATGTGCCGGGGCTGTGAGAGGACCGAATCACTCATATTTACATGGCGCTGCAGCTAGCAAAATCTAGCGGTAAATGATAGTTTCAAGGCAGTCACCGTTTCCAATTGTTGGCCAGCAGTATAAGCGAGGAGTTCAGCCTCTTTACTGGCAAGGGAACTGAGAGGAGATGGCCTTCTGACATTTTCTCCAGTTCTTTCAAAACATCAGGTTCAAGCTTCTCTCACAGAAAGGTCTCCAGCATCACACAGAAAACAAGACTTAGAGATCATCCCCATCCTTCTATTATCCACTCATGATTTTTAACCGTTCAAAGCAGGCCAGGCATGGTGGTGGTGCACAACTTTATTCCAAACACTTGATTGGAAGGCATAGGCAAGGCGATCCTGTGAATCCAAGGCCAGCCTGGTCTGTATAATGAGGCCCTGTCTCAGAACAACTACAACAACAATGGCAGCATCCAAGGTGTTAGTGAACCCGCTGCAATAAACTTATTGAACTATTTACATTGATCTTTAATGACGGCCAGAAATATAGCTCCCTTGAGAGCAAAGAGCACACTTCACACTTCCATGAGTGATCTTAATCCTCTACAGCTACTTATTGCAGGAGTAAACACGCCACACTTTACTTTCTCAACATGGGATGAGAAGCAAGCAAGAGGTGGCCAATATAACTCTAGCCTAGGGAACCTTCTGGAATCTAATCCATCTCCCAAAGTCACTGTGGTAAGCTCTCTGTGGCAGGGATGCTATTAAAAATAAAATAAAAGTAGGGACTACAGGGATGGCTCAGCACTTAAGAGCACCAGTTCCTTTTCTAGGGGACCTTGGTTTTATTCCCAGCACCCAAAGGCAGCTAACAACCATGAGTTAACTCCAATTCCAGGGATCCAATGTCCTCTCTCGGCAACCATGGGTACTGCATGCACACAGTACACATACACGTCTGCAGGCAAGACGTACACAGAAAACCAGAACTAAATCAAAACAAAACAAAACAAAAGCAGAGAAATTAGTTGGGAATTTAGCACAGGTCTTGAGGGACATTTCTCCTCTATGAATTACTTCATTCCATTATGAAGTAATAGCTGGTACCCAAGTGTCTTTCATTTATCCAGCCCTGAAAGACAGGCTGTGAAGAGTTTAATGCTATGTAGAATATGTTCCTCTGTTTAGAAGCTAGAACTCCTTTATTGTTTCTGCATATGTAGCAAATGTAGTTAACAATCTCCTTTGCTCCTCTGCTCATAAGCCTACAGACCAAACTCTTGAGAAGACTCAATACAACTGCTTGCAGCTAAAGGCCAGGTTTTTATCTCAGAGCATGTCCTTCAAGGGGATTACTGGGGCTCTACCCCATTTCCCCCCTCTTGCTTTTTGACCACAATGAGTTAAACAGGCCCCCTATGTCCTATGTTCCTGCCATGATTTGCTTTGCTATTACAGGTCCAAGGCAACAGGACCAAGTGGTTATGTATTATGAACCCAAGAGCCAAAGCGGTCCTGTCTTCCTTTTTAGTTGATTATCCCAGGTATCTTGCAATAATAATCGATGCTGACAAGAGACTGATACAAAGAACCATGGGAGGGGAGTGTGGCAGTGTACAATGGAACAAAGGGAGGGGAGTGAGAAGGGTTCCAAAAGCAAGTGGTGACTTCAGGTAAGGCATCACAGCCCCTGGAAAGGTCAACACAGATAAAGAGATAAGACAGTTATGGCTTCTGACAAAGAATAAGACAATTCTAGATTTACCATATAGCAAAGTGTCACTGAGAAGCCTCTGCAATCAAGGACAATGCTAAAAGCACAGGAAAAAACAGGGGCTCCTGACAAAATCTTGTTAGCAATCCCAGCAATCCATGAAAACCCCCACATGACACTGCAGTATCTTGGTTCTGTGAGAGAGAATTAGTTATTCCATAGAGACTGCCAGTACATATTCAGCTCCTGGCCATATCAGTGGTAAAAGCAAAGAAAAATTTAGTTATTCAACCCTGTGTCTACAGTAACCTCATCACCAAACCCTATAGCCATGAACCGTTTTCCAGCCTACTGCTGCGTTCCATGAGTTCAAAATACCTTTCTTTTGGATGATTATCTGAGTAGATGGAAGTTAGATCTGTCCTCAAGTGATACCTCACATTAAACCAACAGTAATTTCTAGAGGGATATAAGAGGCAGATCTAGATAAGACTTTGAAAATGGAAGGAATTCACAGCTGAATAACCAAAGACATGGGGCAGTGGGGGGAAGGGAAAAAAGAACTTGGAGAAAGTAAGATAAATACAACATTTGACCATCAACAAACAGAAACTCAAAGGATGGTGAGACTGAAGGAAAGGCTATGACAAAAAATGCAAATGGCTTGTACATAGGACAAGACACTCAGATTCAGGGTGCGTGTCTGAATGCCATCTCCAGCATTCCTCCTGGAAGCACAGGCTTTTGACAAGCAGTGAAGATGGCTCTTCAGACTGTGGGATACTTGGACCTTGGGTTCCAGGGTCACCTGCTACAACAGGACAGCAAAGTGATCTTGTCAGTTCTCTACACAAGAAAACAGCTCGGTCCTTGAAACACACCTGGGAATTGCCGAGCAGTAGATGTCTCAGTGGAAATTTATTCCAGCTTACTTGTTAGCAAAAGGAGAATGTGAATTCTGAATGCCCATCATCAAGGGGCAGGGTGAGCAGATTCCAATTTACCCAACAGATGGACCAGACAGCCAAGCAGTATAATGACCAATTTGGGCGTATACTGGCTTGAATGTCACTGCATGGTATTTTACAGGTGAGAAATGTGTTATAGAGCTATGCCATTAATAAAAATGGAGGGTTCCCTCTGTGTACATCTTCACCTTCAGGGAGAGCTGTAGCAGGCTTGAAAATCGTTCTGCTATAGAGTTTGATGATGGCTGTAGTATAGACACAGGGTGAACCTTCCTGTAACTGACCCCTTACCCCCACTTTTGGTCACTGTTAAGATGTAACAGCCTATGGCCTGTTTAGCAAGAAGGCAGTGAAGGACACGTGTGGTCAGTGGGTCAGGATGAAAGGAGGGTCAGGATGGAAGGAAACAGTTTGCAATTTCCCCATAATTAAGACAAAACATACTAAGGTAGAAATGTAGCGACAATTGCCATTTGCCTATTAAATACTGACACCAGCTTCATGAGTTGAGACCAAGCCGACTCCCATGTCACAAACTGGTGAGGTGCTGGGACACCAGATCCCTTGACAAGGTTTCTTGCTGCTGAGCATGTGTGAATCCACAACATGAATCCCGCTGCCATTTCTCCAGCTACTGATGCAGGGAGCAGAGGGACCAGGAGAGCACAGTTCCTTGGGGTTTTGGATAAGCTCGAAGGGCAGCAGAAGGCCAAGGTGGCAAGGGGTCTAGACAGCCAGGAGAGCAGTGAGAACCCAAGGGGAAAGGGCTCACAGTCTTAGGGATGGGAGAGAATCAAGCGAGGCCTGGCGGGATCAGGGAGACTCAGTAATGTGAGGTGTGTAGAGGACACACGCTGAGATGTTGTGCTGAGCCACCCATTCACAAAGCCTGAGGCCAAGGAAAAGTTCCTGACGTGACTGCATGAGGGGCTTCTGGAGTCTGTATGTGAGCAGCATCGCCTTGAGCTTCCGAGTCCCTGAGCAAGATGTGGCTGTATTTCTCCCTCATGGGGTTATAGGAAGGCATGGATGAACAGTGCTGGTGGAACTTTCCAGAACTGTATCACAACACAAAAGTTCCTCCTTAATTCAGTGGCTATGTGTCTAGATCTTAGGTTGTTTTGTTTCATTTTGTTTAAAATATCTGTAAGGATTCTACAGAGCCAAATCCAAGATAGCTTTTCTCTGTGCCGACGAGTTTCCTCTCCAATCCAACTCTAGCGGAGCTTTGGTGGGCCCTTTTGTCCACTAGGTCTCAACCACGGCATACAAAGATTTGAATAAGCACCACTTGGGTCCCTGTAGTGAGAGATCTATCAGACACACCTGGTTTGGTCGTGGTCAGCGCTGCAAGTGCATCTGATAGGTCTCTCACTACAGGTCCCCAATAGTTTAAGCCCCTTAACATGGCTGTCTGAGGGAATGCAAGGGTCCTAGAAGGATTTCTTTCTGCTAATACCCAGGACAGGGCCTGAGGGGTAGCAATCTGATTGGGTCTAGTCAACAAATTCAGTTGAGTTTGTCATAGACCAACCTATCCCCAGGCCTTTTGCAATGTCCTACTTCCCTAAGAAGTCCCCCATCCCATCACCTTTCCTCGTTTCATAGATCTGTCTTTAAGGGGCCAGTCATCTCCTTGCAAATCAGAGCTTTCATAGCCACAGGGTAAGATCTATCTTCACTGCTCTAACGAATGGCCACATTTAGTCTTTGACTTTACACATGTGCCTTATACATGGAGACTTTGTGGAAGGACCTCCTGTCTAGCTCATGGGCTCTTGTGCTCTCCCCATCCCGAGAGTTAACCTTCACTGTCACTTGACTGGATTATAACCAGTGGGATTGTAGCACTAGGTATGTCTCAGGGTGTTTCTGGTCAAGATTTAAGGGTAGTACCATGCCATGGGGGGGTCCCAGAGTGAATAAGAAGTGAGCTGAACACCAGCATAGCTCACTGTGCTGTGTGACCACAGATGCACTGTGACCAGGACCCCCTACACCTGCCTCCATGACTCCTCCACTGAGAAGGGCGGGACCCTCAATCTGTCAATCAAAATGGAGGCTTGCTAAAGGCAGGTGTCTTGTCACAGCCATGAGACCAGCACACTAATCCTCCCTCCCTCCCTCCCACACTTTTCCATGTTTCCACACATCTAAACTGTCCTTGAGTCCCAGAAGCCATTTTGTTTGGAAGGATTCTAGGCCACAGGCCTTGCCATAGTAGATGCATGAACAAAACAAATGCATGATAAACTTGCTCAAGGAAATCATTCTCCACAGTACCTCAGCGTTGGGTAGGTAATTAAATCATAAATCAAATCTTCATATAAACAGTCTAGCCTTATTTATTTAATTAATTCTATCTTCTTAGAGAAAATTTCTAACATGTTTAATTTTCTGTTTTCTTCCAAAAGCAGTTCTATATTACTAGGGTTTATAACCCACCAGTAGGAGATGAACTTAATTTAATAGATTAAAAAAATAAACCAGGAAGAATAGAATGTAAATGTTTCTGCTTGTTTCTTAGGTGGTAAATAGCATTAGAAAATAGTGTCTATTTATTTCAACTAAATTTGTGTGTGTGTGTGTATGTGTGTGAGAGTGTATGTGAGTGTGTGTGTATGTGTATAAGTGTGTGTGTGTGTGAGTGTCTGTGAGAGTGTCTGTGAGAGTGTGAGAGTGTGTGTGTGAGTGTGAGAGTGTGTGTGTGTGTGTGTGTGTGAGTGTGTATGTGAGTGGGAATATGAGTGTATATGTGAGTGTGTGTATGTATGTGGCTATGTGAATGTGTATATGTATGTGACTGTGTGTAAGTGTGTGTGAATGTATGTTTGAATATGTATGTGTATGACTACATGTATGTGGCTATGAATGTATAGGATGTATTTGTGCGTGTGTGTTATGTATTTATGTGGCTGTGTATGTGTTTGTGTATGTATGTGGCTGTGTGTGGGTCAGTGTGTTTATGAGTGTGCATATGTGTGTGTGTGTGTGTGTGTGTGTGTGTGTGTGTGTGAATATTTGTATACATATGGCTGTGTGCATGTGCATGAGTGTGTGTATATATGTGGCTGTATGTGTATGTATGTTTGTGGATGTATGCATGTATGAGCAAGTGTACTGGCTGATGACATGTTATCAGAGGACAGAGGCTTAAGATACCCTCCTTAGTGCAACACCACAGCTGTTTATGACACACAGTCCAAGTCTATAACCCAGCCCCCTTTCTGGATTATCCTGGTCATCTGTGCCACTCAGTATGTTCAATCAAGGAGCACTGTTAATGTCACTAGCACCAGTGCTGGGGTCAGGACACTAACAAGTTTGTTTTCTGAACAAGATGGCCCTGTCTACACCAAGGCATGTCTGACCTGCTCTGTACACTGGTACGAGAGGAGCGAGGTAAAGGCTTGTGTCCTCATGAGAGAGACTTCTCAGTAGGCTTTCAGCCCTGACCCAGTCTTCTAGGGACAAGATGCCAACATGTTTCAGTAAAATGGACAACACAGAGCTGAAGGGCACTTCAGAGGGCAATCGTCCTCTATGTTTCATTGGCTTCTGGAAGAGCCAGGACTGATAGAGTAGACAACTGTTCACGGTAGGAAAATTAGAGTGGCAGGCTTCTTGACCATTCACTACTAAGCTGTGACCCTCACAGGAGGGGTGCTAAAACACGCCCCCCTCATGATCTACCATATACTGCAGTCTTAGTCTTGCTTTCTGACCTGTAGGATGCTCATGTTCCATTCATAAATGGGTATAGGTATATATTTGGTTGTTGTTGATACAACTAACCCTGGTACCAAGATGCCTGGGCAACCATACCAACTAAGACTAAGTGTGTGGAGCCATCCTTGGCACCTTGAAGGGTCTCAATAACTGTCATGAAATGACTGAATGAAGCCTTGGGCTTGGGAATAACCCTACAGAAGAACAGCATGGTTGCTGGTGCACCTGTACGCTGTTACGAGTGGGAAATGAATCAGTAGTGAGATATGAATGTATCTGTGGAAGCCAAGTCACCGTTAAACCAGAAACAAACACGGAAGAAGGATAGCTTTCATTTTCTTCCTGCTTTTTGAGTTATTCTGACCACAATTGCTTTAAACCTTCCTCATGTAAATGATGCAGGCAGGGGACCTGCAGCCAGGAGAGGAATGGTGGCTCTACACTGGTGTGATGTGTGTCCTTCCACAAGAGTTTGTGATAAGACGCTCTGCCTCTGAGACCACAGATTTCACAGAGGAATCCTTGCTGCGGAGTGCCACTGACTTCATGGTTAGTAAACACCCTGTTTCTGTTGACGGCAGAAGCAGATAGGAAAGACAGAGTAAGGGGCAACTTAACCCAGTTTCCCTTTTATCTTGGAGCCAACTCATTGTCAAGGACTTGCTCACAAGACTGGGCCCCAGTCATACAACACAGGGGAAGGAGGCTCAATTCCTCAGGGACTTCATGAAGCCCTCTGTTGGACACTGAGCTGGAACAACACTAGTCAATCCCTTACTGTCAGGATTGTAGGGGAGAGGAGCCATGCTAAGACAGACACTGTCTGTCCTTTGGTTACTTTATGGTGGGAGGGGCATATCAAAGTTTGGGAGAAGGAAGCAGAACTTGAATCAGTAAGAGAAATATTCTTAAAAGCAACCTGTGGCAAGAAAAAACACCAAATAAGCCTAGAGCTCTAGAGTTCTAGAACTGAAAGCTGAAAATACGCCCAGGTTTCTAATGCAGAAGAAGGTAGAACTAGTCTATGTTTCCTTCAGGTTCTCAACCAATGTTTTTCTTGAACATCATCATTTGCTTGTTTTCAAAATACAACTTAGGCAGTTATGGCTTCTCATCACAAGCTACATGCAGCTATGTTTCTTAAGTAAGTGTTAAGGATTCTTCCAGATACACAGAACAAATGCTCAAGTGGAAGTTAGATGAGGAATGGCTGTGAGCTTCCTGCTTGGCTTCAGTGATGCCTAAACTCAAACAACAGCTATATACCCGGGCCCTTTGGAAACAGCTTTCTGAGTCCTGACCGCAATCTTGACCATGACTTGCATAGCTGCAGGGTGAAGCATTCTCGAGTTCACTCAGCACTCACCTGCAACGGGAGTAATTTACTGGACATTTCTGTACCCACACACAGAGATACTCACTTGAATCTAGAGCTAGGGAGTGTGAACAAGCTACCTTCTTATGCTGGAGGTAAGTACCAGGTTGGGTTCCATGACTCTAACTTTGGGTTCCTTAACTTTGCTGAATTATTTAGTGCATTTCACTTGCAGATGCACCGCTGTCCTGTGTAAGTGCTTTGCTTTGCAACAAGGGTATAAAAGAATGCAATCAGCACAGCAACAATGGCACACACACAAAGGACTGTTTGAACAGCATCACCCCAAACAGCTTCGGGTGGCTCTGCTTTGTAATACTGGCGGATAAGATCATTTTGCTAATGTGTGTGCAAACTCAATCCTGAAAGACAAAGAATAAGCCTTTCTAGTTCTCCAAGCTCAATGCCTTTTTAGATTAATTTGGAAAAATGGGAATACATTTTTTTCCAGCATTTTTTTGAAATCCTATCAGTTAATGCCACTGCTCTTCCAAGTCCAGCAAATTGCATTTCTCTTTAACATTAGGGTAGAAAGGAACATACCAACAGACAAAACACACAGTGGAAGCATGCAGTGGGGTTGGACTTAATGCATGGGTATAAATGTGCACACAGAAGAGGCCAAGCATGTCGCTTAAGTTAATGCAAGCAAAGGTCTGCACCGAGGGTCTAGAACATTCTAAACAGGCCTGAAGCAAAGGAGGGGATGTAGAGGGGAAGGAAGCTGAGAGAGATGAGTAGGGAATGGGCGGGATGACTCATCTATACTTGAACGTCTGACCTGTTAGTTGGCCGTCGCCTGCAGCAGGGGCGATGCGAATGTAAGGTGTTGTAAGCTGAGTCACGGTTATCGCAGCTAAGGCAAAGGAGGATTCCCAGGTCAGCATGCATGAGGGAAAAAAAAGCCAGACTGAAGCTAGGCTAGCAAGAAGAATTCCCATCAGTATAGCAAACCATCTCAACTTTGTTCTGAAAACGGCACAAAAGAAAAGGAAGGAAGGAAAGAAAGAAAGAAAACAACACACACACAGAGCAAGGTTTTCGTCTTCTGAATTCTCTTTCCTCTTAAGCCATGCAACTGGCTTAAGTGATGCTGTTGGAAGCTTTGCCTGAGACCCTGGATAGATCAACCGAACAGAAAAAGACGTAAAGTCTCCCCCCCCCCCCAGTGTGTGCTCTGCACTGAGCTGAAGGCTGACTGTTGAGTCCAGTCCAAATTGATGGTGGTGACAGGGTTCCTTGCTAATGCTTACGAATCTTTAAATCTTATTAGACCACTTTAAACTATGTGGGTGTATCTGTGTTTCCCCTCTCCCCACAACCTTTGTCTAGAAAACCATATTCTTTCAACTAAACACATTTTCATGTAATTTCTCCAATAACTAAGTTTCATGTACCTTCCTATGAGGAAACTTTTTTATCCCCCCCACACACAAACAGAATAAAATAATCTGTCTCAAAGACAAAACAGAAGCTCCCACTTGCCTTTGCTGTCATTGTCATAGTTAACATGTGGCCAAAGAAATATTTAAGGTTTTGAAGTGGACCATGTTGGCCTCTTGGTGTGCCTACACAGCTTGTGTTTAAGCAGTTAACATTTATGACACACAGATATTGAAAAAAAAAGATAATTAAAACGTCAGTTGTAACATGATACAGCTGGAAAATGATGCAAAGAGAAAATATTGGAAAATTAAGAATAGGCTTGCATGAAAGATTACTAATTTACGTGGAGCAGCCTGGGTGCTATCGGAGATGTGACAGCGAATAAGGGAAATAGATCATCCACCATCTGCAGACAATTAAACCCCAAACTGTGGCAGCATCACATTTCCAGCTATCCCTTTGCACCACTCACAAGGCTCTGTTCCTTACAGCAAGATGGCTACAGTCACTGAGCTGGGAAAGGGCTCCATAGTTGCTCTCCCGCTATCAGCAAATATACTCTAGCCACACCCTCCGAGATGAACGGACTATTTGGTCACATTTTCTCAAAGCCTTGACAAGATCAGTTCAGCAACTTTGAATATAGCTGCATATTCTAAAGTGCTGTTTCTGGAGCATTGGCACCAGTTGTGGGTGCCAGACACTTGGCGCTGTTGTTTGGTCATAGACCACTGGTATACTTCTCATACAGATTTTGGACTATGTATAGGAACGTCTGATCTGCTCTACATTTGGTAAAAGAAACTATTTTATAAAAAAAAAAAAACAGAACACTTCTCTAATACCAAAAAAGTGACTCCTATGAACCAAACATACTCAGAAGTGGCTCTACGAACAGCAGATATTCGTAATTCAAGAGGGATTCAAACTATAAAGCCTGATATAAAGCCCATCATGGAAGACATACATTAAGAGCATCAGGGAGTATCCATCGGGTCTGTTTTCTGATTTGTAGACTGTATGTTTGATTACTGGTTTTAGTTCAATAAAAGCATCCGACTGCTGCCAGTAGGCTTACCACTTGCTTTTACAAACAGCCAAATTCAATTATTCAGGTGTCATCTGTGGCCATTCTTGTCCACCAACACAGAGCTGAGACTACAAAACACATCTACAAAACATTGAAAAATACTTATTCTTGATTAGTTAGCCCCTTAATAATTAATTTTTTAATTTGTCTTCAGTGCTTGAGATTAACTCTGAGTCTAGCATGTGCAAAGAAAAATTATTCTCCTATTGAGCTACAGTCTCAGCCTAAGGTCTCTATTTTCTGGCTTCGGGTGTCCTAAAAGCTTTCCGGCCCCACCATAACATGCCAGGCAGATTTATAAAAGACATTATTACTGAATTTGGCAAAATTAAGCTAGAAATCTCAATCCAATCCTTTGGAGAGAGATACCAGAGGGATTACTGTGGGCCCTGCTTGAGGTGTGGTTGTGCACATGGACAGAGAAGCAAGTCTCTGAATCGCCACTGGGGTTGCGTGGAAAGTGAGCTGGAGTTTCTGAACTGCTCTTCCCATACTCATTTGGTGAGACTCATGAAGAATGAATTTGGGGTCCCAGGAACTTGTGACACAGGGGACTCTTTAGCGTCTTATCTTTTAGAACCTTTCAGGGGCTAAGACATTCCTGGATTGACATTACCAAGACAATTTTAGATCAGGAGAAGAAAACATTTCTCCACAAAATGCTGAAGGCTGCAAGTGCTAAATCCCAGCCTGAGCCGAACAGTGGTGGATTAGCACTGCAAGAGCCCTACTCTAGCTTTTGTTTGCACCCGAATTGAATGTGAGTAATTAAAAGGACTCTTAATTAGCTTTACATCTCAACAGACATCCTTCTGGGGTCTTTTATCAGCACACTTTCCTCTCTGTAGTGGGATGGCCTAGAAAAGATGGCATTTCTTTGAACAAAAGAATGAAAAGGAAAACAGTGTTGGAGAAACTACTCCAACAGCCTAGTGATTCAAAAAATAAATAAATAAAAAGAAAAAATTCACATTTCTGAATACAGATGGAAATTGTATCAGGACAATAGAAATCCTTCACTTTTCTCAAGGTCTCCTGGCAAAGCACGCTCACATTCTGTGGAAATTCAGGTCAAACAAAACTCCAAACTTACAAACAGCAAGACATTCCCCCAGAGAACATTCATCTTAAAAATTGACTCTCAGAATAACAACTTGTTTTCCTCATGTCTGAGGGTGAGAGTCTGACTTCTGTGGTTGTTTAGGGAAGAATTTAGCATGTGTTTGCACATGGGTTTGGCTTTGATTCCTAGCATTCCTGTTGTTGGGGAAGGCTTTGCAAGGTGAGGAAAAAGTTAACATTTACAGCCTTCCCCATGCATCAAAGTCCAACTCTTAAGACACCCCCGAACTCTTATCAACTTAAAATTCCCACAAATGGATGTGTCTGTGTCTAGAATTCAAAGCTTACAGGTTACTCTATACATAACAAACAGAAGGCATCATACAATTCTTAAAGTAAGTAGAAAGTCAGCAAAACTCCGATGACTGTATCATCAAGGAGAGACATAACTGCATTCTAGTGTGGAAAATATTACCTATGGAAGATTAATACATGCAGCTTAAGCTGGACGTTGTATCAATTAGAATGAACATGCCTCATTTAACCAGAAAGAACAATTTATAAGACAGACTTTGATTTTTAAGTGTACATCATCAGCTTAGAATTGTTCATCCATAAGTCTTCTAAAGTCACACTATCCTAACAGTTATTATTCTTGTAGAGGAGCTTTTAAAGTATATAAAAAGTTAAAGAAAGTTATTATTCAGGCATGAGCCAAATGAGATTCAAAAGAACTGAACTAATAAAACTTTGAGTTGTAGTGATTTGTAAAAATGCAATAAACACCTGGAGAAGTAAAAATAGTTAAAAGCTCTCCTCTCATCCCAAGGTACAGACTGGAATGGGCAGGGTTGCCACGCAGATCCTATTACATGGCACCTTCTTCTAATTCAAGAGAGGAGGGTCTGCCATGCGTTTATCGATAATCAACAATCAAACTAAGGTTACACCAACACAACTCTCCCCTGGATCCACAAATTAAAGAGGCATAAACTATGGGCAACCCATCTAAACAGGGGCGTTCGTTGGTGGCAACACACCTTAGCTTTTGTTTTCCCTGTGTCTGATTTTTATAAGTCTTTATATTCAAGATGATGAATGTCAAAATACATTTTTGGAATATGATTAAAATAATCACAACATTAAATTTATAAATAGTATGAAATCTAGTCTTAAGAGACACCCTCTTACTTGAAATTATGAGCTAGCTCTTTGGGAAAACAAATCCACCTTGGGACCTCCTCTGTAAAGGCAACTTGTCAACAGTGGGTTCCTGGGAGTGTGACGTGCTCCATACACTCACAAGCTTGCTGAGGAAGGCAGTGTGAGCTTGAGGCTCCACACCACCAAGCTATAAGGCACCGGTGGTGAAGCACACCTGTGGTGTGAAAACTCTTTATCCCATGGCACTAAAGTTATCAGATCCACCCCATTTCTCTGCTTTGACCTAACAGTTTAGATGGACCCTGGGCTAAAAAGGATGTCTTAGTGTGAAGAAGGGAGATGATTCTCACTGAAAAACAGCTGACTCATTAGTTGATCTCCCACAAGGGACTTGCTGAAACCATGGAAGCAAGTCTCAAAGCAGCACAAAATGTCATGTGCCTGGAGGGAGACAGTTTGCTGAGGTGTGTACTGGACTGTGCTCTGGAGGGAGACTGTTTCCCCGAGGTGTGTACTGGACTGTGCTCTGGAGAGAGACTGTTTGCTGAGGTGTGTACTGGACTGTGCTCTGGAGGGAGACTGTTTGCTGAGGTGTGTACTGGACTGTGCTCTGGAGAGAGACTGTTTGCTGAGGTGTGTACTGGACTGTGCTCTGGAGGGAGACTGTTTGCTGAGGTGTGTACTGGACTGTGCTCTGGAGAGAGACTGTTTGCTGAGGTGTGTACTGGACTGTGCTCTGGAGGGAGACTGTTTGCTGAGGTGTGTACTGGGCTGTGTTTTTTAGGAGACAGAAGTGACAATGTCAGATGGTGAATATTAAACTGTTTTCTCTCCCCCCCAAAGACATTATTTAGATAGTGTTTGCTGCTGTGTAAATGTTTGCAAATGACTCAGAAAATATGAGTGGGGAATATTTAGCCAATCAGGTCATCTGATTGCCTAATCCCCCTTTGGTGAATTGAAAAACAAATTACAATATTGATGAAATCTAGTTGATGGGAGAAAATGATCCAAATCACCATCTAATTCAATCTATTGTGAAAACAGCAAACTTGTCAGGTTTCCATATTTACTAGGATACTGTTTATATAATTATTTAATGATGTAATGAACAGGGTGACAGAAATTTCAATGCATTCACATTAGATTGGGCAGTGACTCAATTCTGATAAAGAGAAGGTTGACGATTCCCGTCTTGAAGTACCAACCATTAGATCTCTGCTGGTTGAAAAAGCCAGCAAGCAACAATGGAGCAGATTCTGGGGAGGAAGAGTCTGGAAGCTGAGGGTCAATCCTGCATGCATATTAGATGAGCGACCCTGGTTAGTCAGTTCACCTCCAACTCCCCCTATTCTTCACCTTAAATATTAGAGAAGTGGTTACCAGCCCCCCTCACCCCCCACCATCTACTTGAGACCACGGTAATGGAATGGGTGAGAGGGGCATATTGCAAAGGACTTGTGAAATGTGTAGCCGTGACGGTGAACATAAGGCACTATAGACTGCCACCTGAAATGGATTTACTTGTTCAGACCATAAGGCTAACAGGAATGGAATGACGCAGGTCCCCAGAGGGCTCCTCTTGATCAGGCTGTGCACTCTAGATGGAGGAGTATGGGGGGTGCCTGGTTCAAGGGCTTTGTAAGGCTGTGCTAATTATTAGCTGATAGCATATGGCAACTGATAGGCTATACTGAAAATCATAATTTCATATACTACTAAATCTACTCCTATTTCTCCTAAGAAAAATAAAGCCCCCCCCATCTCTATAAACAGATTGATGGGAATAGAGCCCCACAAGTTCCTGTGAACAAACAAAATTCCCAGGAGCCCAACATCCAACCTAAGGCTGGTCACAAAGTGCAACCAGGAAGATTTGTTAACTCCAGATGGAAAGGCCATGGGTGTTCATAAAATAAGAGTGCATGAGGGGCTGGAAAATTATTCAGGGACATCTCAGCATATTTGAACTGTCTCTGAAGGTTGGACAAGGATAATATCATGGTGCTTTTAGCCAAAGAACTCATCCACTGTGACCTGATTAAATGTCAAGTGACAGACCCAATGGTACCCTCTTCTCTTCATGTCTAATGAGATCATCCAAACCTCTTTATCGCCTTCCTGGTCCCTCTGATGGTCTGAAAGAGTGTGCTTAGTTGCAACTGTTAATGTACAAGGCCTCATTTATGTCTAGCGTCTGCATGCCTCTGAGTGCTTTTCCAGACGCCCCTCTATTTCATGGCTGAAACATGAGGCTGGCAAGTCACTGCTACGGAAGTGCCGGGACACATTATCTGTGCCTTCTTCAGGAGGCTCTCTGTGAGGAACGTGTGGTGCTGAGAATCCCTAGCCACGGTCACTGCTCAGATTTGAACCAGGCCCAAGAGACAGAAGACCCACTATAACAGCCCCTGGCTCCTGGTTTCATCAGAGTAAACAGCCCAGGTCTTACAATGACATTATGACTACTTTAGAAGTGGATGGCATGGCAGGAGCCTGCACCTGTAGCCCCAGCTACTTGGGAGGGTCACTTGAGCCCAGGTGTTTGGATCTAACATGGGCATCATGGTGATTACTCATCTTTAAAAAGGTAGGTGTAGGTGTAGGTGTGTGTGTGTGTTATTTTATAATATATATATATATATATATATATATATATATATATTCCAGTTATCATTTGTTTAAGTTTAAACCATGTATAGTGATATCACAGAAAATTAATATTCTTAAAATAACTTTTACAAAGTTAGCCATTGAAAACTGCTTGGGCTCTAGCAATGTAACTTCTTATTTTGAAAGATATCTATGTGAAGCAGTATCAACTACCATAGGATCCTAATGCCTACACACACACACACACACACACACACACCACACACACACACCACACACACACAACACACACACACACACACACGTGCATACTTGATACACATAAACTTATTTCAGTGAAGTTCTTAATGTATTTTCAGATGTTTTCAAACACAGTCTAAAATCAACTTCAGGAACACAAACGAGTAGACTATCTCAAAGTTTCAACCTACCTTTTGTGGCCACTCGGACACAGTCAATTTTGGTTTCCTGTATCAAATGAAGAGGGGGAGATTATTACCTAGATTGTATTTACATCCAGGGAAGGGAGTTCTAGTCAGTTAACTCTAACAAGAGGAAGCTCTCACCACTCCCAGTGTGGCTTTTTCCCTGAGGAAAGCCCAGATACACTTTCTGCTACAAGGTGTGAGTGTGTAAGATAGTAGCTATTTCTGGGCCACAAAGAGAGGAGTAATACTTTCAATCTCTCTACCTGGTGGCCGCCCTCCTCTAGCCCTGTCCCTGCACCCAGACTTGCATGCCTCACACTGGCAAAGGTCAGGGGACAGGCCACCTGGAACTAAGTCGGGAGGCAGAGAGAGCAGGGCAGAGGCCAGAGGCTTCCACATGACGTTTGCAGTCTTCTCGGTGCCCTAGGCTGGTTTGAACAGGCAGTTTCAGGACTGACTCAATAGTTGGTTATTTTTTCTTTGCCTCCCTCTCATCTTCCTGGAGCTCTTTTCTCTCAGAGGAAACAAGATGCCTAATTTAGTCAGCTGCAGGATGCATTCAGTCTTGGAGGGAGGCAATGGGGGACAATGTGCTTCAGAGACAGATGCTGTGGATCTCTCCAGGTTTTAAATGAGCCGAATGTATGCGCTCTGGCTACGCTATTTCTGTCAGCTAAGCAGAACCACTAGCCAACTTTCGGTACTAAGAAAATTGGAAAATAATAACTATCATGTTGACAATATGCTTTCCTAAACCATGAACAAAACCCACACATACTCTGTTCTCTCCATAAGTTTCTCTTGATAAATTGATTTTTATAAATGTAAAAAAAAAGTTTCTAACTGAAGCACATGAAAACATGGCTGATTTTGTTTTCACCGCAGTGTCATTTAAGCCATGTTTACATGAATAAATGCCAAAAGCCCAACACACAGCCATCTACCATACTTACCCCGTTGGCTCTACTAGCCGCTTGGTAATAAATTCTGTAGCTTTTGTGGGGGAGAAGGGGAGTGTTCCAGTAGCCATTGTATGTCTTATTGTCACCAATGGTAAAGGGCTGGGCAGCTTGGAGGCTGTCTGCAGGAAACTCTGCAGCGAAGTAGTACTGCGAGTTCAGCACCGAAGCATTCTGGAAGTGAATTGGCACTGGGTAGCACTTCAAGATCTCCGTTGTCTTTTTGGTTCTCCGAGGGCGCTCTTCCTCAACAACTATTTGATAGACACTAGAGAAAGCAAAGAGAGACATTCGTGATTTTTCATGGTTGCTGAACTGGTCCACTCCATCTTCAATTGCCAGGAGTTTGGACACATCTGGGACAAAGAATACAATGGAGCTGATGCTCGGATGTAGTGGCCCTTGTGCAAGTCTCTTTGCTAGCCATTCCCCGTGCAAAATAACACAACGAATGAACTAGTGCGTGTGTGCGTGTGCGTGTGTGCGCGCGCGGTTGTGTGTGTGTGCGCGCGCGTTTGTGTGTGTGTGTGTGTGTGTGTGTGTGTGTGTGTGCGCGCGCGCGCGCGTGTGCGTGTGCGTGTGTAGGCATGGCTCTGGAGGCCAGATACCAATCTTGGTTGTCATTCCTCATGAGTTTTCTACCTAAGTTTTTGAGACAGGGCTTCTCACTGGCACCTGGGGCTGGATGCCTGTTCCTATCCCCACTTGCTATGACAAGTGTGTGCTACTGCTCTGAGCATTTCACACGGTGGCTTGGGACTGGACTCAGGTCTTTGTGTGTCTGCAGCAAGGACTTTACACACCCCTCCCCATCACACACTTCTTGAGAACAAGATTAAAAGCTTTAAAAATTCACAGGACAATTTCCATTGTCATCATCTCACATGTAACTGAAGATCAGTTTGCACAGAATAAATTCAGCTTAACCGTTAAATGAAATTACATTAACTGTAGGTTTGTAAAGAAAAAAAGTAACATTATTCCCACGAGTTATATCTGCATAAAATGCATGTGACATTTTAACAAGTCACAAAACACAAGGTGACGACCTTCCTTCCCATCTGTTCCTACATTCTGTGCCCTGGACCACCAGTGGAAAGAGAAGTCTATAGAAGAAGATGACAAGAATTTGGAATCAGAATTTCCAAAGCTGAAGTGGTACAATTATAACGTTATTTGTAAGAGAAATCTTGAACAATACCATCTGAACTACACATACAGACCAGATGTGAATGAGAGCTGATTCCTTTTACCAAGGCACCCCCTGAAAAGCATTCAAATATTGAAGCAACTTTAGGAGACTGGAAAGACCTTGAAATGGATTTTTGAAAAATTCAGGTATTTGCAGTCCCTAGAATGATGAACATATGAAGCAGTTTTATAGGGGAAAAAGTATATCTTCTTGAGAGACAGAGAGACAGAGAGAGAACAGCTTTCACAAACCAAATCAAGATTAGATGAAAAACCTTCCAGGCAATGAGACACATCTTTGTAGTATTAGAAAGACATGGTGAGGCCGGGTGTTGTGGCGCATGCCTTTAATCCCAGCACTCGGGAGGCAGAGGCAGGCGGATCTCTGTGAGTTCAAGGCCAGTCTGGTCTACAGAGCGACTGCCAGGATAGGCTCCAAAGCCACGGAGAAACCCTGTCTCGAAAAGCAAAAACAAAACTAGAAGAAGAAAGACATGGTAATTCCTTCCAGTAAGGAGCTAACCCATGAGGTTCTCAGAGCCCACAGATTGTGAATGCTGTGAGGGTACTTATTACCCCACTTTCCTGGGGGCAGCCTCTGCTGGTCTTGTCTGCATGGCTTCTGAATCTGCAGCCAACCAATCTGTCTACTTCTGGGAACACAACCACTTAACACTCTCTATTACAGTCATAAAGCGCACACTGCCATCAGCCTGCCATCCCATCTAATGAAAAATCAATTATAGAGTGTCGGAGTGATGCTGTGCAGACTGGTAGTCCCCAGCATTACAGTGTGATGATGAAGTAGATTCTCACCAGTGACATAAACACAGAAAAAGGAGAAGGGGAGGGAGTCAACTCTTCCTCACATAAAAGACTGCCTACTGGGTCTTGTTAGGTACAAGGAGCTACCAAATCTGGTAGACTTCCTCAGTGATAGAGACAATTTCAAAGGAAGTAGTGATCAAGGCTCATGTTAAAGCCAGGACACTGAGTGGATGGCTGGAAGGCCAACCTGCATTTCTCTCATTCTCCTTGACTTGTTATATCTATAAACATTTGAACACACGGATTTAAAAACATATATGGATGTTGACATATTGATACTTCTTTTGTTGAGAGGGCTGCCATGCTAATGACACCTGTAATCAAGAGAATGTGACAGAAGAATACAGTATGTGTGGGCACTTGTCACCCGCTTTCCTTGGGAAGCCAACCACCAGGTGATATGCTCAAGGAACTTGAACCTGGTACTGACAGGACACATATGGGTGTTCCAGCCAACAGGCAATGTCATGTGAGACACCTCAAAAAGCCACAGGGCTGGGCTTTCAGAAGTGTGGGAATCCTGATAGACTCTGAGAAGGAGCTTCCCAGTGCACTCTGTGCAGAGCCACCGTGCAGCACGACACAACTGTTTACAGCTTCTCAGGTTTTCAGTGGTCTCATCCACATCAAATGGAGTAGGCAGATCTCTGTTAGCTACAGTTTGCTTCCTTCCTCCAACTGTAACCCCCCCCACATTATTAGTCTCGATTCTCAAAACAGAGAGATGGCTTAGGCTTTCTGTTGCTGCAATGGAACACCATGACCAAAAAGCAAATTGGGGAGGAAAGGTTTTGTTTGGCTTATACTTCAGCATTACTGTTCATCACTGAAGGAAGACAGGGCAGGATCCCAAATCTGGAGCTGATGCAGAGGACATGAGGGGAGCTGCTTACTGGCTTGCTTCCCATGGCTTGCTCAGTCTGCTTTCTTATAGAACCCAGGACCAGCAGCCCAGGGATGGTACCACCTACCATGGGCTGAGCTCTCCCCCATTGACCACTAAATGAGAAAATTCCTTACAGCTGGATCTCACTGAGGCAATTCCCTGAGGCTCCTTCCTCTGATGACTCTAGCTTGTGCCAAACTGACACACAAAACCAGCTGGCTTTTTTTTTAACTGACCCCTTGTTAACCTGACACACAAACACATCACTATTAGTCCAAAGCCCTTCCTTTCTTATTCATCCCCAAGATCATAAATGTTAAAAGTACCACAGTCTTTACAAAATCAAACACATTAAAAATTCCAGTATCTTTAAAATAACCAATCTCTTAAAAAAGTTCAAGTCATTCAACTGCGGGCTCCTCTAAAAATTAAAATTAAATATCTTTTTCAAGAGGGAAGAACCAGGGCAACTTATCTGAACTAAGCAAAACCAAACTCCAATTATTTGGGATCCACTCACAATCTTCTGGACTCCTGCAAAGGGCTTGGGTCATTTATCCAGCTCCACCCTGCCCATCACATACAGCTTGTTTTCTAGGCTCCAGCTGGCCACTCCACTGATGCTACTGGTCTTGGTGGTTATCTCATGATACTGACATCTCCAAAGCGCTGGGAGCCCTTGCTGCAACTGGGCTGCACTTTTACCAACAGCCTCTTTATGGTGCTGAGCCTCAACTTTTCATGAACCCTTCAGTCCCGGGCCTTCAACTGCCACTGAGGCTGCACCTTCACCAATGGCCTCTCCTGGCCTCTCACAGGGCCAAGCCTCAGCTCTCCGTGACCCCTTCATGCCTTCAAAACAGGTACCACCTGGGTGACTGTCACATGACCAAGTCCTACTGCCAGCTACAACTATGGCCGCCTCCGGAACACAGCTTCTCTGTGCTTTCAGGATACACTTCCCAGAAGATTTCACCTCAGTGATACTTCTCTCTCTCTCTCTCTCTCTCTCTCTCTCTCTCTCTCTCTCTCTCTCTCTCTCTCTCTCTCTCCCTTCTCCTCTTCTGTGTGGTTGTTCTTTGAGATCCTTAGTGGATGGGGCTGTAGTTTATGATCACTCCCCTTCATCATTTCTTTTTTTTTTATCTTTTTTTTTATTTGAATCAGAAACAAGATTGTTGTACATGGCAATCCCAGTTCCCTTCTCCCTCCCGTCCTCCCCTAGCACCCCCTCCCAACTAAAACCCTACCTATCACATATCCTTTCTTTCTTCTATTCTTCACCTGACTCAACCTTTCTGCTCCCTCATGTGCTGGTCTCTTCTTAATCACTGCTAATTTCTCATTTACAGCCAACCAGCATCAAGTATCCCAGCAAAGCAGAATGTTGTTTTAGTAGTTCTGGTATCTTATTAATCACAGCTGATTCTTTAGCCCAAGCTAACCAGAACCACAGAATCTTATATCAAAATAGCAAACAGCCCTGATAGTTTTAAAGCTTCCCTCTGAAACTTCACAAGCAAGGCCTCTGCCTTCTGCACTGCTCTCAACATTCTCATCTTCCAGATTCCACAGAGCAGCCAACTGAGCTCTCAACACTCAACGACTCTTCTAACCCAAAGTTCCAAAGTCTTTCACAATGCTCCCAGAAACATGGTCAGGTCTGGCACAGCAATACCCCATTCCTTGTACCAATTTGTCTTAGTTAAGGTTCTGTTGCTGTGATTAAAAGTTGGAAAAGAAAAGGTTTATTTGACTTACACTTCAGCATTGCTGTTCACTAACGGAAGTCAGGACAGAAACTCAAGAACAGGGCTGAGTCCCAGAGGCAGGAGCAAATGCAGAGAGGAGCTGCTTACTGGCTTGCTTCAGTTGGCTTGCTCAATCTACCTTCTTATAGAACCCAGTACCAGCAACCCAGGGATGATACCACCCACCATGGGCTGGGCCCTCCCACATTGATCACTAATTGAGAAAATGCCCTACAGCTGGATCTCAAGGAGGCATTTCCTCAGCTGAGACTCCTTCCTCTGATGACTCTGGCTTGTGTCAAGCTGACACAGAAAACCAGCCAGGACAGGAAAGATGGGTAGAGCAAGCTTATCCACATCTTTTTATTCTACACTGTTATCATTATTCTATGTTTTTACTGGTAGAATTGGTTAGTGAAATTTTATTATAACTGTGTATATAGGGAAAAACCACAATCCATTCAGGGTCTGGTACTAGTCACAGTTTCAGGAGACCACTGAAGGGCTTGGAACAGATATATATACTGCAGATAAGTGGGTTGAGTGCAGTACTAAACTGCCCATCAGACAATACAATAGCAAGAGGGAAGGGGTCAAGGTCAAAGTGTAACCCTAAATCATACCTGCTCTGTAGCAGATGGCAATTGTGGAGGAAATTTAACCCAGTGTTCTCTTTAACAAACAGCATTGAGATATTTTCTCCTTCTCCTTGAACAGCTTTTGTTGAGAACTGGGAAAGTAAGGGCTAGACTTCAATCCTACCACTCCTAATATTGGTGAAAATAGAAGGGTATAGGTGGATTTGTAATGCTCATTGTATACATGTAAAAATTTTACCAACACACATCAATTGCTATCATAAAATGGGCAAACCATAATGATTACTTACTTCACAAAGAGTCTCTCCACTCAACAGACTGGATTCTAACACTGTCTTCCATTAGAGTCAGTCATTCCAGTTCATTTGATATATGGCACAATAGCCAAGCTCTCGTTTACAAGAAACTTTGGGAAGCGTCGTGTACAAGGTGAAGCAGAATCCCAAAGATACCACTGAAGAAAAAGTTTCTGAAATCTGTTCACCTGATGTCTGATCGAGGGCCTGTATTCCAAGCTTTCCTGTCTTATTAATGTGTTACAGGCTCAGAGGCCACGTGCCAGTCTACAAATGGCAGCAAGGTGATGCTCTCTTCATCAGTTAAGGGCCAAGGGATGCTTGCTGTCATTGCTCACTCATCCTCCTAGAGACACTCATGAGAGCCAGCTGCCCAATGCAGGATTTTCTCTTGTTCCTACAGACATAGTCATTATACAAGCTGACTTCTACTTTCAAAAATACAGTACCTTGAGTACTGTATGGAGACCCTTTCTCTTTTATCACATTAAGGGATTTATCAATAGTATTGCTATTTATTTATTTTTTTTAACCTCAATCCTCTCCTCCCTCTGGATACCACAAATGCCCTCCAGGGCGGCACTCTCCTGGACTCTGCCCTGACTTCAATAACCAGGCTGCTGCCTCCTCTTATTTCTCACTTGAAAACCCTTCTTATAAAAATTATTTATCTTTTGGGCATTTGTCCCAACAGTGCATATGCGGAGAGCAGCAGGACGCTTTCGAGAGCCGGTTCTACTATGAGGCATCAAACTCAGGGCATTATGTGTGGCAGTGAGCATGTGGTATGTTTCCCCTCTGACTCATCCATGGCACTCCCCCTTTTATTGCGACAGGGTCTTGTGAATCTCAGGGTGGCCTCAAACTTTCTATGAAGGTGAAGTTGAACTGTAAAGTCATTCTATGATGATTTGATGATGATGTGTTCATGCTGCCTGTGTGTGCAACCACACTGGCCATGGAGTGGGGGGGGTCAGGGGTGGGGGGGTGGCTGTGGGGGACGTGGGAGGGTCTAAGAACAATGCCGTGCAATTGATTCTTTGCTTCCACTTTCACAAGGACTCTAGGCATCTAAGTCTGGTTTCCAGGCTTGCATGGGGAGCACCTCCACCCTCTGCACCATCTCAGAGGCTCCCTCTTGATTCTGAAAAAGCTTACTTGTGAAAAGCAAGCAGAATGCCTCTGAGTTTGCAAGTCTCGAAATTGATCCCGACTTCTCCTGATGCAGCCTATTTGTCTCTCTCCTCTCCTTAGCCTGGGTCAGTTCCAACCCATGGATGCCGTGCTACCCAACGTGTGGGAATCAGAAGTGCTTCTCAGGAAAGATGTGTGTGTGCTAGGCACTGCCCCACTCTAACTCAACAGTCCAATTTGGTCTTTTCTCATGAAGCACTCCTTAATGAAACTAGGTTTTTGTGTGTGTGATGAATACCCATATGAACATGAATGAAAGACAGTTGTTTTTGTTTTTTTCCAGGCAACAGTTTAATGGGGGTTAGATGGACATTTGACAATTAAACAACCATTTAATGGTCTTCCCTTTTAGCCAGCTGGCTAACTTACATCGAACACTCCTTCCTCTCCAGATACACCACACTTTAAATGGCTGGCTACCATCTACTCATCTCTGAAAATATTAAAGAAAGAATTAAGCTGACTGGAGCAATTTCAAACCCCAAATGCCTTTTCATCCTTGGTCCACAAGACACATTAGATTTTCAAGCAGCCAGGCCTCAAATCTATTTGCTCTTTAATAATTTAAGCACTCATAGGTCAAACAGCTCTTTTCTATTCTCCTTTATCAAAGTCCCAGTGCTAATGAAAAACAGCCAAGTCCTGGTGGCTGCCAAACTGCCTCATACTGCAGCCCCCTACTGGGAATTAGCATGTCATTAGTCCCCAGGTCAATGGTACCTTGACCATGCTGGTGTATTTTTTTATTTGTATGAATAACATCAAGTTACTTATGAATTTCATAAAATCTTTCCATCCCTCATCATAATCTTGAATCTAGCTTTGAAAACCTCACTGTTCAAATGGGTTTTCTGAAAAAAGATTAAAGACTGCAAATTCTCAAGGCTAGAAAGCCGATCAGAAGTTTCTAGGCTCAGCGAGCCGAATTAAAATTCTATTATCCTTTTAATGTATTACTCAGTTTCCTTTTGTTTATTAAAGTCACACCATTCCTAGCCCTATGCATTCTGTAATTCAAAGTAAGGAAAAAGCCTCCGACAGTATTTGCAATATTAAAGTGTAACCCACGGTGAAAACCAATCTGCCAGATGTGACATCACTGAGTCAGAACTTACCAATGGGAAGAGACTTAATTTAAAATTTAATTTATGCCAGGCTTTTCTGTAACAAAACTCTAAGGCCTTCACATGGAGAAGAAATCTGCATTTATATAGACTATCACATGAAATATAAGCCAGGGAAAAATATCTGAATATCTTTCATGTGCTTCCTAAAGCTGCAGAGTTGAAATGGATGCAATGTTTTCAGTTGTCCCCTAACTCCAAGGCCTTGCTGGGGGAGCTTGCCATAGCCTTGAATTTGGCTTCAAATTTTTGACTCAATTCATTCCCCAATTAAACACTTGACTGTGACTCTGTCTTTCTTATTCATTGATTCTGTTTCTTAAAGCATGAATCATTAGGGGGTGACTCAATGTGAAACATTAGGGGGTGACCCTACGTGATACATTAGGGGTGACCTGATCTGAAGCTTTAGGGGTGACCTGACTGTTCAATAGGAGGAGGGATCCAGAGGACATGGGTCAGAGAGATGTCATGACCCTTCCATTGGGGCCTTGGCCAATCCCCTAAAAAAGGCAACTCTGATCATTTCAGAGGCTTACTGATAGCGTCCTTGTGGTATCCAGTAGTGATTTTGCCTTCATTTGCAGTTTTGGGCACAAAGTACATATTCTATGTGTATAAAAAGGAAGGGGGGGGACTAGGGAGACAGCACAGTGGTTAAGAGGTCAGGCTGCTCTTACAAAGGGCCCGAGTTCAGTTCCCAGCACCCGAAGGGCTGCCTTACAACAATCTCTAATTCCAGCTTCAGGGGACCCAACTCACACACACTCACATTTGCACACACTCACACACACTCACAAAAACACACACATACCCATTCACACATACATTCACATACACACTCACACACTCACATACTCACACACACACACACTCACATACTTACACACACACTCATATACTCACATACTCACACACACACACTCACACACTCACACACTCACACACACTCACATACTCACACACACACTCATATACTCACACACATGCACACACTTACATATACACACTCACACATACATACTCTTTCACACACAGTCACATATACACACTCACATACTCACTCATGCACACTCACACACACTCAATATACAAGATTTTAAAAAGGGGTGATTGCATCAATATCTTTCTGAAGTCTATTTTTTTGTTATCCACACAAGCACACCGTACATAATAAGTAAATAATGTATGATTCAGCTTGTTGCCACGCAACTTCAGTAAATTAGATTCCTCCCATTTTTTTGCTCAGGTATAACTTTCTCCTAAATGTAATAATGAACAAAAATACTCTCAACAACCTGGTAAGGTGTAGTGAGGGGTTTGAAAAGTATTTCACCAGTCTGACATGAGGAATTTGGGCCGGAATTGAACCTGATGTCACTGTGACTAGGTAGGATTCCTTGGTCCTTCAAGCAGAATGGTCATCGGAGCATCGGATCTAGCATCGACTTGATCATAGAATGAGAGTAATACCTCATAGCTAGTTTTATACAGACAGTGGCCAGTAAGTAGCACCAGGCGCTATGGGTTTTATAATTGCTATTAGCAATGCTAATTTCTGCTTGTCCTGCTGGGATCTTAAGGCTGGATCTGGTTTTCTGTGGGAGATTTGCAGACCTCCACATGCATATTTTATGGTCTCTGGGCCATCACTCATTACAAGGAGTTTCCCTGGCATGAGTAAGTCACTAGTGCTCTGTGTGTGAGTACTCACGCTCTTGCATGCTTGCCATCCAACGCCTGCTGCTCTGCAGGTTTGTGATCAGATCTGCTGTAATAAAATATTAACTACAGCTAAAAGGTTGGATGAAGACTATGAACTCAATTATAGACACATATTGTGAACAAAGGGCAGGGTAAAGAAATCGTGTAGTCATGAAAGTTGCAGATAAAGATAATTTAAAAAAGCACGTAAGACTCAGGCTTCGAAGCTCTGTGGAAGCTACCTGCCCTTAGTCTTCACAATGGGTGCTGCGTTCTGAGTAGATGAGCTCCAGATGGGGCATCTTTTGGAGTGACTTCTGGTGTTTGGAGCAGCAAAGCCATCTCCCTTCACATTTCCTGCTTTAGCTAAGCTTATCTTAACTCAATCATTGTGACTCCAGAACGATTATAAAAATTAAAATTCAAGGTCAGCTGCCATAGTGAACATCACTGAACACCTCCAGTGACAGGTACAGGCGCAGAAAGAATACTATAGAAGACATACCAAGTGAAGTTGAGATCATCCTTAATCTGATTATTATTTAAAAAAAAACGTTTTGAATTTCTCAGTGTCTTGAATTTCAGGGGTGTTCAACCAGTAGTCTAAAGGCATAGCCCTAAACTTGCTCAGATTTGAAAGCTAAAACCTTCCTGGTCCTAAATGTTTTAAAGAAGGGCCACTCACCCAGCACCTTCGCTCCCGTATGTCTGTATCATCCTCAATCTAGATTATTTACAGCCCTGCAAAGCTTTACTCTTTCAGATGAGCTGAAATCTAGATGTGACCACCAAGGGAAGAGATGCACCCAAGAGGGTGTCCCTGAGAAAACACTGAAGCCACTAGACACAGGAAACCAATTCCAACTTTGCCACTAAATCACCCATCTCCCATGAAGCTCGTTTCAAGCCTGGACATCTCATTATCCCTAGCCAAAACTGGACAAAATGTGATATCAATAAATGAGATGGAAGCTCATGTTATTGCCATCTTTTCTTTCCACAGTATGCAGCATGCATTTGGTTTTATGCCAGGCTCTGAGAAAGATGACAAAGAAGAGTTAAGCATGGCCTGTCTGTCCTTGGGAAGGCCAGTCTGAAGGAGTTAGGAACAGATAATACCAGAAAGAACTATTACACAAAAATCTGGAAAGGGTTTGTATAGAGTACAAAGTCAGAGGGCCCACAGGGGTGTCAACGTTTACATCAAAATATCTTGTCACATCTAGTGCATTGAACACTTGTGAAAAGACCTAGTGTCTAGTCATTGTATCTGTTGATAACACTCAAAGGGATATTTGTACATTGTCTGTGTCTCCAAAATTCTGATAAAAATACAATTAACACAACATAAATGGACATGATGGCATACAACTATCATCTTAGCTACACAAGAGACTGAGGCAAGAGCATCTCTTGGACACAGGATTTAGAGGATAGCCTGGGAAACACAAAGAGACCCTGGCTCAACAAATTAACAAACCAGCCAGCCAGCCAGCCAGCCAGCCAGCCAGCAGCAAACTCAAAATCCAAAGCCTTTGGGTAGCACACATTCTCCATTCACATCAGTCATTTTTGAGATGCCTCCGTCAGTTCAGCAGATGGAAATTGGTGGCTAGGCCCTACTCTAGGCTTGCCTAAGAGACCTACACTTACCTGCGATAGCCCTCAAAGTGACAACGGTTTCCACACTCAGTTCTTATGGTGCTTACTGGAGGCAGAACTACACTGTAGGGCATGACACCTAGATAAAAGCCACTCAAGCTGCCCAAGTCTTACAGACAGAGAGGCCTTTGGGAAAAGTAGTGGAAAGGGCCTGCCATCATGCCCATGCTGTGGGCTGGCTTCCATCTTTTCTCTGAAGCATTGCAGACAAACTGGGAATTACCCCTCGGGTCTATAATTTCTCATAATTTAGCATACAGTTCAATGTCCATTCAAATTGTAAAGGCCAACTCAAAACAGTACGTGTTGTGGTGACTTGCAGTGTGAGGGAGGCCCTGGCCAAGAGACAGGAACTTGGATCTAATACACGGACCCCATGTGGAAGATTATATAGAAGAAAAGGAATTTTGAAAAGGGAAATGGTTGTGGTATATTTTTATGTATAAAGGTATGATTAAATAAGAGTTGGAGGCAAAGGTAATTTAAATTTCATTGTATAAATGCCATAACACACTTATGATTGTTAGTTATTATTGTTATTATTAATTATTATTGTTGTTTCTATGATCTCTTCTCTGCAATTTTTAAAGCTTGTTACAAAGGATTCTTGAAGAACAAATTGCTTCCAAAATGAATTTTCAAAAAGGTGACTGACATGGTCACCCAAAAAGCATCATTGATAAAAAAAATGACCTTTGATCCCTGGCAGCACACAGGATTCTGGAATCTCATCTTTAATGTAAGTAAACTCCCTAAAAATGTATGGAAGGGGGTGGTGGGCAGTGAGGGACTTGTCAGTTTCTGATCACACCCTGAGGAGATTAGGCTATAATAAATGATCATCAAACAAGAGAATTCTGGCATCTGAAAAGGTGAGGTTTAACGAGAGAATGGCTTTTTGTTCTTTGTGAGTATCTGCACCGCGATGAGCAGACAGGAAGGAAGGTGGATTCCATTCAGGAATCCTCTTTCTTTGGGTTTACACTATGACTCAGTCTGACCTCCAGTGGCAAAGTTCATGACAGTGACATGAAACCACACATCTCTTCAAGCCACAGTAGACACCGACTTGGTAAGTGCCTCATGAGTGGAATGAGTGTGCAGAGTGTGGCCACAAGTGACTAACTGTGGGCCCAGTTGACTCATCAAGAAAGCCACAACCAGAGGTGCACACCTATGTGAGTCAACTGTAAGAACTAAAACACATTTTCAAATTGCTACTTAGCTGGCTCCTCATACCTAGAGTTTAACCGAAGACTGATGAAAAGACAAAACTATGGAATGTAGGGAATGGATTTCAACATAATTAGAAAGAGGTGTCCCAATGGGATGGGATTCACAAATTCCCATCTTCAAGAAGCTGGGAAGAGACTCACTGTGGTAAAGAGCAAGAATGCCAGCTGCTTCTGAGTCACCCTTCCCAGGCACCCCTCATCGTGGAGTTTACTGTCCCACAGAGGCAAAGAAGCAGTTCCCTTTGCTTCACAGCTGAGTTTACGCAACAGAGCAGATGATAGATATGGCTAGGCACTGGCTGGGGAAGAAACAAGAGAGGCCACTGCCTTTTCTTAAGAGCTTTCATATACAGATGGAGTCAGGAGAACTTGTTCCTTTGAGATCAAGTCCCAGTCACCTGCTCAAGCACAAAGATTGCAGCATGCCATCAAATATTAAGGTGCAGCATGGAAATGAGAACTACAGAAGTTGCATTTATAATTTTGCTGATGGACACAACTGTCAGATGTTCAATTTTTAAGTAAGATTCTATTTTCCATGATTTGGGGTTTGAATAAAATGAGGCAGAAGAGAGGCTGGAGGACTGGGGCCCGTCCACATGGCCTCCTGGTGTTTTTATGAAGAAGCACAGCGGGCACACACCCTGTGCAGCCGTTAGTATGGACAGGCTACTTTAAAACATACTGGCTCCCTCAACCCTCAGAAGAACCCTGTGACGATGGCACATTTGTACGCACCAAATAGATAGTGTTGATGGAAGATTCTTTCAGAGCCAAGGGCAGAGAGACAAACAAATGGGCCACTCCTGCCATAAACTGTGTCAAACCCACCCTGTTTATGCTTCACAGTCGCCATGTTTTCAAATATCATCACCTGTAAGTCAACATCATTTCTAACATGGGAAGCATCTTCAAGTGGGGTGTCTGCCCCTCTTCTGTCTTTCACCGATACTTGCCATGCCATGACTCTCTTTTCTGAGGTGACCTGGGCTCACAGGCATGCTCGTGCTGACCCTCCTTACCAGTCACCATGTCCGATGACTAGCTGGGGGCAAGCAGACCAAGTCAGAGAAACTTCCCTCATACAGTGCTTTCTGAAAGTAGATAGAATTCCTCCACTGTCTACTTTCCCTTGACATGAACACATGCATGTATACACACACGCACACACATATGCACACATGTATACACACACATAGATGTGCATACATGTATACACACACACCACCACCACCACTACCACCACCACCACCACCACCAAGCACTCTTGTTAGCATAAGAAAACTGCAACAGTTTACATACAACTCATCCTTTATTTAGTTGCTTCCTTTCTGCCAAATTCCAGGGGTTTTCTCTACTGGGTCATGCTTATGCAGAGTGAATGATGGAGAGAAGGCAGAAATGAGACAACTCTAATCAAGTAAAAGAAAATTAAACCCTTCCCTGTCCCGTTGAGGAACTAACTGAATCCATATAAAGACATTTAAATTCTTTTCCTGGTGCTAGTTTGCTGGCTGGAATGATGGGATTTTTGTTCTTCTTAGCTATCTCTGGATTTAAATAATTTTATGTGACAGAGCTGATATGTTGGTCAATAAAAAGACACCAATCATTTACACGAAGAGCTATGTGAAGTTTTGTGGAATCTGTCTTAAACAAGCTGAGAGTAGAATCGATACACCACAAACCCACCCAGGGAAGAATACAAACGAAGGAGAAATGAATCCCAACACCGGTGAATGTGGATCAAAGAGAGATCAAATCAATGGAAATCACGCGTATTTTTGGTCGTATTTTTTTGAACACACAATACTGTTCAAAACCCAGGAAGGCAAACAGATGTTTCCTCCTTTCCTCGCTTCATTCTCGCTTTTGTTTTATCATTTGGGAGGCGATTTTTGTATGGCAGTTTGATGATTTCATGTGCATTTTGCAAATTTCCAGATGTGCTCAGTGTTTTAATCTACACAATGGCTTTCTATTGTAGGTCCATATGATTTCTCAATCAGACTTCTTATCTCTCTAAACATTAAAGGAAATTGAGAGCTTAACAAATCCTATTCATTTTGCGGGAACTGTGGAAATTTTCTTCCAAAGCAGTCTTGGCAGCTACATGGGTCTTCTATCTTTTCAATGGATAATCAGGCCACTATGTTGTTCTACACAGTGTGTCTCCTGAAGGGAACATTTGCTGTTATGAAAGGATGAAGAATAAAACCTTGACAGGTGAGGCTGTGATTGTTTCCCCTCTCAAACGTGTGCGAGACAATCTGCCCATTTGAAAACAGCATTCTTCTAGTCAACTTGGGGAGAAGATTTAGGTTTCCACAGTGGTCAGAGCACTTTGGAACTTGAAGACTTTGTGACCACTGTGGAAACTCAAGCCTTCTTATATTTAAGAGAGATGGGTTTCATAAAGTTGACCTTACAGTCTGTGGAATAGGCTCTCTGTGTAGGAGTCTGATAAGCGTTCAAGTGTGTGTGTGTGTGTGTGTGTGTGTGTGTGTATTAACAGATATAAGAATAGAAAGCATAAGCTTTTCTAGAACTAACCATTAAGGCCTGCAAAAGCAGAACAAATGTATAAAAATAAAGAATGAATCAAGAACTTAGTAAGAAAAATAATAGAAAATGGGAAGGAAAAAAGATAGAAGGATCAAAGAGAAACTACTTCAAAGCATAGATTTTGAAAGACCCACGTGGGGACGTGGGTAGGTGTCTGGGAGGACAGAAGGTAGAAAGCAAGGCTTTGTAGGACCCAAGAGAGCACCGCTAGCTGGTTTGGAGGGACCCTTAGCATCCTCGATTCCTTCCATTTGTGGGCATGAATCTTGTTGACCACTGACCCTCTGACCTTGATACCTCACAGAAAAAACAATACTGTCCTCATTATTGCTGAGTCTGGAAAAGTCACCAGTTTGGTCAGAAAATAAGTGATGTTCCCAAGGCTCTTGCCAGAGCATACATTTTCATTAATGGACAAGCAGGTATTTGAAATGTAAAAATGCCTGACCCATGGCTGTAAGAATACACGTGTCCTGGACAGCACCTGCGAAATGTGTGCTTTGAGTGTCAAGTAACACTCCCCCCCCCTCACATGGCAACAACATAAACATTGAGGAAGAGTGTGTCTGTGTTCATTGTTCTAGCTAACTGCTCCTTTGGATTAGCATAAATGCCTCAAGGAGGGACTGTGACATGTAATCCAACAGAAGAGAACACCAGTTGTTCTTACAGAATTCTTGAGCTGTTTTGAATATAGATTTCCAAATTCTACCCTAATCAACCAATAATATTCTCTGATGACCTTTGACTCCATGAAACCAGACCTGTGTGTGTTACCAAGCAGAACAAAGCCCAACTATTTGCCTTGCATGGAAGTAGAAATGTGATCACATGTAGTTAGGTTTTAAAAGGCTTGTCAGACCAATTTCTCCAAAAGAAGCCCAGAGACAAAGTGCACACAGCCTGTACTATGGACGGAGATGCTTCTATGGGGGTATGCTATCTAGAATGAGAGATTAACGGGATGACATCTGTTCAGATAGGCAAAAGTTAAATCTCCAAATGCCACTGAAATAAGAATAAATTTACAAGTATAGAGACTAGTGATCTTAGAATGAGTCCACTCCTGGAATTATTTTGTATTCTTCCTAGGAAAAATAAATACCTTTTTGAATTCATTTACTGTGAGGGTCCTACTTTGTAGTTTCTTATTTACATAAACCATAATGGAATGAGTAATTGGGCCTAGATTCTGTTAATAATCTTAATTTCATATAAAGACTTCATGATTTTTTCCTACTTTCTTTCCTTTCAAAACATCATACATTAAATATACACTTGAGAAATTGGTCAGCTTAAAAATAATTTTTAAAAACCTACCCCATTTAAAGCTTTGGAAGACATGTCTTCTGCCCCTGGGTGCCTGAACTGCAGTAGGCAGTTATTATTTGAGAGTCAAACCACTTGGTTACAGAGACTAGAGCTTTTCCCCATCATCCAAAGAATAACCTTCTTCTATTGGAGGACATGGTAGGTACTCATACACCCTTTCATGGCGGCCCCTTCATCTTGCTCAGTTATCTCCTTTAAGGAGACTGAATGAAGAAACAGGATGGAAACTCTAGAAAACACTGGAGAAAGTAGTGACCATGGCTGGAGCTTCCTTCCCTGAAAGCCAGCGTGGCCCTCCCTCTGCCCCTTACCTGACAGGTGCCCCTCTGCTTTGGGCAGGTTTCAACATCACTGTCACCGTATTGTCAGTCTGATTCAAAGGTGTCTCAAATTCATACGCTGGCATGGATGGTGCTAGGGAAAGGGGATTAGATGGGAGACCATTATTTCTTGTTTATCTCCTTAGTGATGTTTTACTTCTTTTTACAAAGGACACTGATCAAATGATAACTATCAATTGACCACACCCAATGTTTACATACATGTATTCCAGACACAAAATAACAGGGCTATTTGTTCAAGTCAAACAATCTGTCCAATCCTGAGCTGAGGATGGCCAGGGGCAGAAAGGGCTGATGAGGGTTAGTGATGCTCAATTTTCCCATCTCTGCCCATCCTATCTGCTCATAGTATGCTGTTGCTAACACATCGTCTTAGAATATGTGTCCTGTGATGGAAATACACAATGTGTCTTAAAGGCGTATAAAGTTTTGAGTAGTCACCAGCACCATAAAACTGAACACCATGGTTCTCCCTTTAAAGTCAAGTTTTTTCATGTACTAAAGACCCATCCTAGGGTTTAAGGAGGATGTTGGGAGACAGAGAGACTTATTGTAGGAGATTAGTGATGACTTGGAGGACTCTTGGGAGAATCAGGGCAGTGGGAAGCACATGAGAAATGAAGGAAGAACAGCTTGGGCTCGGCTTTCTCTCTGTACATGGTATAGGTACACTCAGTAGGTAGAATGCTTGCCTGTCATACACAAAGTGCCAGGTTCAATCCCAGCATCACACAAACGGGGCACAGTGACACAGGCAGAGGCAAGAGGATCATGGCCACTCTCAGCTACATGGTAAATTTGAGACCAGCCTGGGCTTCATCAGACTTTGAATGAAAAAAAATGGGAAAGGAAAAGAAGATACATTAATCCTCTCTGAAGTTTTAGTTTAGGCATCTCTTAAAACAGGGACAATGGATTATGTTGTTCAAAAAACCCTGATCTCCAGATAGTCCACAAACTTGAGTTCTTTCTAACAGGGAAATGTTTTAAAAGGATTTTTTCTTTATTCTTGGGAACTTTACACTTTGATACAATGAAACATGGTCATATCTATTTCCTATTTTCCTTCCTACAAATCCTTCCCAACTTCATGTCCTTCCTTCCTTCCTTTCTCCCTCCCTCCCTCCTTTCCTCCCTTCCTCCTTCCTCTTTTATTTAAACAACAACTTACTAAATTCAGTTAGTGTCACCCATACTTGGGTGGGTGAGGGCCCATCCATTGGAGCACAGGAAATCTACTGATGGCCACAGATTAAAAAACAAAAAATCAAAAGAATGATTCTTCCTCTCCCAGCTATCAAATGTCAACAGTTCTCAGCAATGGACTCTCCTTAGTCATTTCTGGCATTCTCTCTTTTATAGAGATGTTGTGTCAGCATAGCCTAGAAAGTGTGCACTTCAATAACTAACCCCCTCCGACAGACTGGCATGGATTGCTACTCGGTAGCTGCCAGTCGCTACCACATGTATGCAGAGGTACCTGATGTGACAGATAGAGATCGCTTTCTGTGAGCAGACTTCTCAACAGTCTTACATGGAAAAAAAACTTTCTATTTAGGAGATGTGAGTTATTTATCAGTCACATTTATTAAGTTTTTCTAAACATTCAAAATCAACTCTGATTCCCTTAAGAGTTACTTCACATCATGCAGTTGCGTGTTGGATACAAGCATAGTTCTCTCTCTTAGGTCCACAAAAATAGAGAACAGGGCTCAGGAACTGTAACCTAATTCCCTTCCCATGTCCTCTTGCCTGAGCTGAGGCCTTGCTCTGTTTGCTGAGGCTGGCCCTGAAATCCTGGGTTTAAGCAATCCTGCCAAGGCCTCCCAAGTAGCTAGGAACCAAGCATAGCAATGTGGTTTTAATACCATAAAAGTCAAATCATTACTTTTGATGAGCTTGTATAGGGCAACTGAAATGTCAAGTTTCTTTGCTTTGGGATAGAATTATATGAACTCGAGGTGGCCAGACTCATATTCATTGGAATTTTTATATAATATATGGGAAGACTTAATTATTTTTCTAATGGAACTTCTCTCTTATGATAATACAGACTATGCTCTCAACTGGGGAACATAATAAAACTTACTTGGAAGTAATACACATTGGCATATATTTCCTCTTTGAGTCACCATGAGAAACTGATATAATAGATGATATCATATTAATAGTGATATATTCACTTAAGATCAGAGGAAATACATTAGAAGTACCCCAGGATGCAGTCTTTTTTATCCAATACCAATAGCAGTCCTGTGAATATGTTTGCCCATCTATGTAATTTTTAACCTCCCAAAGAAAACTCATTTTCAAACCATGCATTGTCCTATGGCCTAATGATGTATATTGAACCTTCAGTCAAATTTGTGCACAGGAAAACCTCATGACCTATGAAATATCCCTTAAGTTATCATTTCTTTTTCTGTTCTTTAAAATTTATTTTTTATTTTATGTGCATTGGTGTTAAGCCATGGGTATTGGGTCCCCTGGAACTAGAGTTACAGACAGTTTTGAGCTGTCATGTGGGTACTGGGGATTGAACCTGCGTCCTCTGAGCAGTCAGTGCTCTTAACTGCTGAGCCATCTCTTTAGCCCCAAATTATAATTTCATAAAAACCCCTTCCCTCCATGCCTACTAGAACACTTAAATTACACTAATTTTGGACACTGATTTCCTTCTGTTTCAAATGAAACAGTTTACAGGGCCAAGGATGAAGTATCATAAACACATGCTGAATGTCACTGAGCTGGCCCTTGGAGTTGGTTAACTTGTCTGCTGTCCCCTGCTTCTTTATAGCTGTTACTGTTTGGATATAAAATTGCCACCACGGGGCTGATATGCTGAAAGCTTGGTGCTTAGTATATGGTACTACTGAGTACTGAGTAGATCAGGAGCCTGCAAATCTTATCAAAGGATCGAGTGACTGACAGGTTCAAACCTGAATGGATATTTGGAGGCAGCAGTCAGCCTTTTTAGACTGATGAGACCCAGAGGGAGAGGTTTTGGAGGGTACATTTCTTCTGGCACCTTCCCTTTCTTCTCTCTGCTTCCCAGTCACCAAGAGGAGTACATCTATGCTCTATCTTGCTTCTCACCAAGATGTGTAGTGTCTTCTCAGACCCAGAGCGGTGAGGCCAGTCAACCATGACCTGAGACCTCCAAACCGTGAGCTAAAATAAAGTTTTCCTCTTTCAAGTTGCTCACTTGCCCTCCCTCCCTCCCCCTCCCCTTCCCCAGCATTTTGTCACAGTGACAGAAGGATGACTGACAAAACACACTACAAAAAGTTCAAGCCAAAACCTAAATGTTTTGCCACTCGTAGACAGACAAGGGAGGAAGAAAAAAGGAAATGCTCATGGAATTCTGTTTATTGTGGTTACATATCCAGATGGCAACTTCATTTCCTCCTGTTTAAGGAATGCAGGCATTTTCTGCACAGAAGAGCATGCCAGAAATATTCTACAAATTATATCTTTTGTTGGGTGATATAACTGGGTCTGTAAAGAGCTGAGTCTTTGATGGCATGCATGTCCTCTCTAGGCAGGATGGAAAACAACTAACAAAGTAGGTCCTCGGGACAGCGGAACACAGGCGCTGCTTTTTTGCTGAGTTCATGGCTTACGTCAGAGTCTCTCCAACACTGCTGCTCTGGTGACCCAGAATTGCCAAGGGGGCTAGAGGACCTCACCAGAACCTTCTGCTTTATAATCGAGCCCTTCAAGACAAACTGCTAAAACACTGGCCATGCACTAATCCAGGAGGGCTATACACTCAGATGCTAAAAACACAAAGCATTTTATTTTAGCCTCCAGGTCTTTTTTAGGCACCAAGAGTTATGATAATGAAATTTATCATTATGTTTTATCATTGCATTCTTGATAGCAGCAATGAAAAGGCACAAGCCACCCTTCTGGTGAACGGCATTAACTCATCAATATATAATACCTGATATCTTGGTGGTGAACTGGTTTGTTGCTGGAGGTCCAAACCCCTTTGCTGTGCTGGCTCTGATGGTGAAGGAGTATGTAGTTCCAGGATACAGGCCAAAGAACAGAAAATGGGTTTCATTTCCTAGTTTTGAAACTCTTCCACTTTGGTTGGATAAATCTATTTCTGGGTCAAAGGAGCTGACTGCTTTGTAGGTGATCTGTAAAGGAATAAGAACATGGTGGTGATGCCAGAGAAGACAGATGTCAATCTCATCTTTTATCCAACAAGCCTTCTGATGGGAGGCTGCTTCCAACCTTGAGTGAAGACACATAAGAACTCAGCCTGACCTTCTGAGTCGTTACCTCTCTAGAGGGAGGGACTTAAAGCCAGTAGGTTAGAATGTGAAAGATGGGTTCAGCATGGTCTGACACAGTGAAATTGTATGGTTTCAATGTGTCCTGAGAGCTGATTTAGAAAAAAAAGTCCAAGTTGGCAACCGGCTCAGACTGATGGGCACTGGCAAGATAGAGGCCCCATCTCTAATCTTTGGCCATTATCTGATTTGGACATGAATGGGACACTTGTATTTCACAAACAAGGCCACATTGAAGTATTTCTGTCCATGTGGCTGCTCCAAAAATAAGTCCCAGACACATGCCAGTAAGTCTTGGTGCTGCAAATGGACAGCGATTATGGGTCAGTCATTGACATCTTTCAGAGTAACACTGTCCAACAGAACTGTCTGTCATGGGAGAAATTTTCTATTCCCTATTAATCAACATGGTGGCCACATGCTCTATGGGGCCATTGAGAATGCAAAATGTGGCTATTGACACTAAGAATTGAAAATTTCATTTAATCTTAATCAAATAAAATTGAGGTTTAAATGGCTATGAGTGACTAGCAGCTGTCCCCCAGCCAGTGTGACTCTGGGTATTTTCACGATAGTTGCCATGGAATAGACATTCTCATTTTGGATGAGGCTGGAATGTTTGAAAATAAATGAAACATAGGTGCCTTTAAATTTTGCCTTTTCAAGTGATTTTTTAAAGAAGGGTTTCGGCGTGAGAGTTCATCAGTCGCTCTAGAGCGCGCACTTTAGTGGTGATTACTAACTTCTACTAGTTGTAATGACATAATTTTTAAATGTGGCATATTCAAAAGTTTTAAATTGCAAAACTGAGCACTTTTCATGCTTCTAAATAGGTAAAGCTACTTGTAATTTATGTGCAAGAACACTAACACTGTTATTATACGGAGTGATAATTGACATTCTTTTTTTTTCTTATATTTACACCATGTCATTATAATTAAGAAGACCTCTTTGAAAGAATGTTTAGATTGAATCACCTGAGCTTTGGCAAGGGAGTGTTTGCCATGTATATTAATCACTGCAGTAGGTGGTGTTACCAGAGTCAGGCAGTTCTGGTTAACCCTCTCACTGACGGATGGCTCTTCAGAGGCTGAGGAAGTTGAGAAGGCAAGAAACCAGCTCTCTCCCAGCAGCCAGGGACGACTGTGGTGGAGCCTCCTCCATCCAGCTTCCTAGCTTAGCTCTCCATCCCTGACCCCTCAGGAGTGGAGTGTGGCAGGTGTAACCGCTCTCCACCATGCATCCATTCATTCACTTACACACTTGAAACATTGGTAGAGGGCTTCCAAACGTGCCCAGCACTGTGTTCTGGGGGCGGGGTCTCCTTGGAAACTGAGATGCTGTACCTGCCCTGCTGGGCAAACAGGATGGTAGGGGAAGGTGATTGCAACCTCAGTTTTGATGAGATAATTACAGAGATGAGAACAGTCTACAAAGGACAAGTTCATTATCTTCCTGTCCACTCTACTGTCTAGACTTTGGCATAGCGAGCGTGAAAAAGCCCAGCTTCTTCCCTCAGACCTGTGGTCGCCTGCCTCTCTGGCTGCGCTTCTGAAGACATGACACTGCATAATTCTGTCCTCTGCTCTGTGAGGTGACATGCCTGCATGGCCCCATTGACACTTACGGGGGCCTTCTGGATTCTGCTCTTGCTCACCAGTCCAGAGCAGTGCCAAGTCGTCTCTGTGCTGCGCTCTTTAGACCTTCACACCGGCTGATTGTGTTTACATCCTAGTTGGATGCTGATGCTGTCTGTGGCTAGCAGACGGACCAGGCCCTGACTTTAGAAAGTGAAGGATTGGACTGGGTGTGGTGGTGGAACTCAGGAACCCAACAAGAAGAACATACCAGTTAAAGAAGACACTAACTGTGGAAGAAACAGACACAATGCCAATATAAGAAGCTTCGTCAGAGAGAAAGATCCACAAAGCCCTTCAAAATTCCTGAGGAAAGACATGTTGACAAACCCGAAAGGACTTGAACACTATAAAGGACTTATCTGGCCACGAATTTGAGAGTAGAACTTGGATTAAGTCCTGCAGCAAGAGGGCCCCTGGACCCAAGGAATGAACAAACAGAGGGCCTGTGTGGGCTCTGCAGGTTAGAGTGTTTGGCATGGGCTTCTTTGTGCTCGATTCTGTACACTAAGATGGAACACTTGGATACATCCAACAAGGAACCTGAACCTTTCTGGTGTGGAAATAAAGCAATCTGACTTGTTTAATAAAAAAATACCCTCTTGACCGGCAGGTGGGACTTTTGTTTCATTGAAGGGGTTCATAAAGGGAGTAGAGAAGCCACTGGGAAGTGTGGTAGAATCCAGTGGCTAAAGCTGTGGTGTGGATGACAGAATAGGGTCAACTTCTCAGACTGAAGGAGGAGTGTGGGGCAGCAAGAAAGGAACAGAGCGGTGACAGGAATAAATTAGACAGCAGCCAGCCAGCGATGGACCACCAGTATGGAGGAGCCAAGGAGTGGCCCTGTTTTGGCCCTGCTCGAAAGGCAACCCCCACTTAATGAAAAGGAATGGAATGAATGAGGGTGCCTGTAAGGGTGAATGCAGACATTTGAGATGTTTGCGCGGATACGAATGTATGGTGGAACCAGGGTCTGAGAGAGGGTTAGGCTGGGGCTAGAAATTCGGGGGCAGACATAAAGATGGTGCTGGGGAGGAAGATTCTGACGAGAATTCAGGTGTCTGGCCTGAACCTCAGGCCAGAATCTCAAATCTGCATCCTAAGTCTGGCTTTCCAAACTCAGAGCAGCCAAAGATCCCGGCTGAAGCTGGTCCAGGAGCTTTACTTGGGGATGAGTCACGGATGCGGTAAATCTACTGTTTAGTCTTAAGCCATGCTTTAAATATGTCAGAGGCAGAGGAATGTTTCCTGTAATTACATTATCTTTTGAAGGACCAAGTGATGTCTTACTCTTCTTTCTGGTCCCACTGTGACCTGAACCATTTGGTACTTGGTATATTTTCCAGAAGAGACTACTGGAGAACACAGGTGTGCCCTACAGCATGCACACATTCTCATTCTGGCAAAGTGGGGTCCAGGCCAAGCAAAGGCTTCACCAAGCAGCTCAATGCCCACTGCCAGGTGGCCCCTATCTGAGTCAGATAGGATATTTGTAACCGTCTTTTAGCTTCAACCCTTTATTAATTAGGTAAAAACTATAGACCTTGATCCTCTGTCCTTACAAAATATAAACAAATACTAATTCATGCTTTCACAAAATTTTGAATTCTCTTATCTACCCCTAAAGGCAAAAATGTGCATTAAGTATCAGAAAGCTTGTAGCTCCCATCCCCTAAACCTGCAGGAGTCTGAATATCAGAAATTACAAAACTCAGCCAGGTCAGCGCTAGGGAACAGCAGTGACCAGGGCATCATCGTTCAATGCACCACAGCATCCTGCCAGGCTCAGGCTAGAACACGACTCTTCTTTCTGGCATTTCGTGTTTTCAGCTGGTCATTTCCCAAGTACTGATTAAGTACCTAGTAGGCACCAGGCAGCAGCAAAAGCAGAGGGAGGGCTCCCAGAAGAAAAGTTTGGGGAAGCTTTTATACAAGTACTCCATTGCTGGCTGAGGGCAGTCAATGTTTTAATGAAGCCACTATGAAGACTACCAATTGTCCTCTGGTGGGCCCCAGTAATTTTACGGGACACTCCCAGACACCTGAATAAAGTCATGGGGACGAAAGGCGTTAAACTGGGGAGGTGGAAGGAACACTTGCTTATACTGGATGATTTCTGATTGCAGTCAAATGCCTAGAATCTTCTAAAATTATCTCCCCCTTTCTCCTTAAAGCCTCCAATTCTACAGTGCCAGTTTCACAGAGAGACAAATGGAACGGCCTTTTAGGGGGCCGGGATCTTCTAGGGAGCAGGAGCTGATGGTAATTGCTTCCAGCATAAAATATAGGTCTTTAATTGGGGTCTGAGCAATTTACTCTGTGAACACAAGGGGATGGATAATTAAATTTGATTTCTGGGGTCAGAAGGGCCAAGGTACTTCACAAGCAACTATAGTATTTGAAGGAAATACTGAAAGAACAGCAGAAGTACACTATGGGGGGGGGGCAACTGCTGTAGGAGGGCAGAAGCATAGGAGCAAAAAGTAGAGTGGTGTGAAAAATTCAGAAGGCTCTGTTCTCAGAGGGGAAAACCCTCCACTGAGGGAGGACCATGGCCCATTAAATCCAGGAGAAAAACAAAGCAAGAAGAAGTATTAATAATAGATAATATTGGGATAAGATCCAGAGGTAGCCACAGTTCCTTTGGTTCTTTGAAGAGTTTATTTATTTTTATCTTATGTCTATTATATGAGCATCTGATTCTATGTCCATGTGACACATGCAGGCAGCACCCACAGAGTCCAGAAGAGGGCATCAGTTCTGGGGTGGGAGTTCCAGATGGCTGCCAGCTACCATGTGGGTGCCAGGAATTGAACTCAGGTCCTCTAGAAGTAAAAGCAGTGCTCTTAACTACTGAGCTATCTCTACAGCACCTAGTAGTAGTTACTACTTGAAAGAAAAAGTGGGAAGGTTGCTTTATGTTGAACACTTCTGTACTTATTTTTATTCTGAAAGCTTTAGTACAGTCACAACTTTGACGAGGTAATGGATATTGAAGCTAACCTCCTCACGTGCCCCCTCAACTCCTGCTTCTTAAGACTACCACGCTCAGACAATGGTGACCAAGTACACACAGTTATCCAGGCTCATGATCTTGAGATATTTCAACCCTTAACACAAATGGCCCCATCAGCCATTTGGGGACCACTGGGACCACTCTGCTTTACAATGAGTCAAGCTTAACTTTCTCCATGAGTCACACTCGAACCTGAGCTTTGGGTTTGGCACTGACCTGCTTCTTTCCACAGCTGTTGATGGGACAGTTGCTTCTAGTAGAGAAAGTCTGATTCATTTTGTGGTTCTTGCCTTCTTCCAATGTCTTATGCATATTGAGTACAAACCTACAGATATGTAAGTCTCTTGGCCATAGGTCTAGAATTAACTATTGATGACTGAGAGGTAAAATTCATGAGATGCGTTGCCTACATTCTATGCATTTGGGAGTATTACTTACTGATAGACCTTTAGAAATAGGTTCAGTATCCAATGTTTAAATTGTTGTGGGTAATTTCAGATTGCCTACAAAGGGGCAACATCTATTTCCCACCAATGGTCTATATATGTACACATTTCTCCATGCCTCTGGTCAAGCTATACATTATACAAATCATACACTATCAGACAAGTTTAATGAAATTAAACAAATTTAGTCCCTATTTGGATTTCTGTAGTTCATTATTTAAATTTAGTAGGTAGGCTACCACATGCTTCTAGGGCAGCTAGAGTTCTTTCTGAGTTGCACCCTCATACCCATCATTTTGCCTCCACCTGATGGGCTCTTTGCATTATGCTTATTAATCTGTATCAAGTCTGTATATATCACAACCAGAAGGCTATTTGCTGCCACGAGTGTTGAAAATAATCACTCCAAACATTCTGTTGACATTTAGACTTTTTTCATGTCTTTCATCATTGTGTAGTTTAAAGCTTTATGCAAACAAAACCCACTGATCTTTTTCACATGTCTTCCAAGGCTTTTGCCCATATTTGGAAAGGTGTAATACAAAAATTCCTCTAGTTTTTTTGTTAGAGATTTTTCATGAGATTGACTTTGCACATTAATCATGGAAGTGTCTTGTATTTACTTCTGCACTATGCAAGCCAGTGACCACACAGGGTATGAGGAATTGTAATAGAGCATGCTTTTGCTAACATTAAATTGTGTTCATCTGAATTGATAAACACAACCGCACTGTAGTTTCTGACTTGTAAGAATTTGGACTTGCATCCAGTTCTAGCAGTTATCAACTAAAAGAAACACTGAGTAGTTAATTTTATTTTGAACACTTGTATCCTTAAGAGGTTCATCCGGAGAATAATATTACATCCACAGCATGACAGAATAGTCATTGAGGATGGACGTAACTACCTTCCCTGGATTTCAGGAAGATAATTGACAAAGCGGGATGGCTAAAGTGAGGCATGGTTATGAGAAGGGCTAGATCAAGAGGATGGTAGGGGAACAGAAAGAAAAGGCAAATTAGTGAAGGGATGAGGGTAGAAGTTAGAACGGAAGAGGAGAAGGGGGGTATGTTGTGATGTTCAGAAAACAAAGGATGCTGTCAGAGCTTTTCAAACACCAATGCTTCCAAAGCTTCAGAGGAGAGAAAAGAGAACCCCCAAATAATTAAAGCCCAGCACTTGCATTTATATCTATAGTAGACAATCTATTTTGTTTTTTATTCCCAAATCATCTAAGTATGTTAACAGCTCCAAGGGAATGCACTTGTTGCTGAAGCATTCACCAACCCGGCAATCTTTACAGATACTCTAATGTCACTCCATGGCACGAAATCGCTGTTCTGACAGTCCCTGCTTCTTCAGGGACAGCTGCTTAGCGTTCTTAGCATGGTATCTGTTTCACAGGCCTCTGATCCTAAGAAAGGGCATACAGGCTGGAATGGCACTAGTCACCTGCTCCACTCACATAAGGCAAGTGAACCATGACTCCTGAGCACTGAGGTCCCAGGAAAGGAAGAGTCGCTCCTGGGATGCCATCCAAGTCCTAATTTGAGGAACATGGAACTACTCTCCTTCCTGTATGTAGAAACTAGGAAGGAATGAGAGAGTGGTACCCAGAAAAACGTATTTAGTCCTTCAGACCCAACTCAAATATTTGTCACTTTCCCCCGATTTATGGAAAAATGAGCCAACATGCTCTACTTGCAAATAGCTGATTGCTAGAAGCTTGATTTATGGCAGATCCACACATCCGCACCACAGCTGTGTTTAGATCAGTGTTCGGCCTGGGACAGCTTGGCTACTAAGTCAGAGAGATTAATGGGGTCTTCTTTTGAACCATCATTTTCCCTGTTGTTTTCATGCTGAAGTTACTTATCGCACAAAGATAAATGTCTGGTGGGATTAGAGAGAAAGAATCCTGCTATTAGTTTCTGATTGTCTAGTAGCAGCCTGTGGCTTTGGAGACAGGCAGATAGACTCTTGGATCTTAAAATGAACTTCAAAGAGTAGCTTTTCCAGTAAAAATTCCTGTTATTCTTAGATTAGAATTTACAAAATCTCCAAACACAGTTAGAGGCCCCAACATATGAAATATTTTCATCATGGAGGGAAAAACAAATTGAGCCTTCTTGACTTGACTATAAAACATTTCCATAGAAGCTGAGCCATGAATTTCCATAACTTTATGTTTTTACAATAAATCAGAAACTAAAAGTAACACTTTTTTAGCTTCCTTCATGTTCATTTCAAATTATTATTATGATTTCTATTGTTATTATTTGTTTTTGCATTTCAATGCCATTGTTTTGGAAGGCGTGGGACACATCAGTGGAGTCTGCAGGGTCAGAGAGAGCGCTGGTGGTGATCACCGTTGACAGTTCATGGACTCAGGCTCCCGCCAGGGCCACGGAGAACTATGCAAGCCCATCCAGATGCAGATGGGTCAGAATTTTTAGAAATCTTGCAACATATAATTTTGTTGAATTTGCATTCAAACAAACACTAGTTTTAAAAAAAAGTACCTGCTTGTTTCTATGACAACAGGCACAATGAAACGATGCTCACAGTGATGAGAAGATGGATGCAACCCCATTATTGCTATTATTTTTTCTTGAACAATTTATCAAATTCTCTTTTGCTACCATCACTCAACTATTTGACTCGCCTCAGCAGACAAAATGGTGTCAATGAAGTCTAAGGGATGAACACTGATATGAAGGAGCCCAAAAAGAATTTTCCATTGTTACCATGGAGACAATACTTTATCGACTTTTCTAATTGGATAATCAGTGTTGTTTTACAATCAATGGGAAAAAATAGTTCATAGCTGGGAAAGAATGTGACTCCTCGATTGCTTCCTAATCAATGCATGTTTCAAAAATAATTATTACTTTCGATAATAGTGACTTTAAAAATGTTACTCTGTGTCTTAATACACAACACACAATACACAGTGATCCAACTTATCTTAAAATGTATTTTGAAACTATGCATAATTGAACATCTCATTTTTAATCTTTTGTTTCTAGATAACCATTATTATGACTTTAGAAACCATTAAACTCTCCAAAGAAACATGGAATTATGTTTTTAAAATGCCAGAGAGCTCAGATCATCACAAGACATGATACTTAAAGAGTAAATTATCAACCAATATGTAAGGTACCTCATATAGAGTGATGACACCATATGTTTGTGTTGGCTCTCTCCACTGAAGAAATATCTTCTCCTCGAAGGTACTTCCTTGGATGGACTCTGTAGGCACAGCACCTGGGACTGGAGAAGAAGTCAAGAGATGAGTGTAGGGGTCACACAAAACGATCCTCCCAAACAGCTCTTTTAACTATCCATAGAGGTCACAGATCCCAATGGTCCATTGATAGCATTTGCATTTCTTTTCAAAATCTGGAATCTAACAGCATTTAAACTACACTGCCCTTGTGAAACGGTTTAAACTTTTTTTTCCCCTGTGAGGTGTGAGCCAGTTACAGGAAGTTCAGTTGTTTGCCTTTGTATGAACTGCTTTCCATCTCTCCAGAAGGAAGGAAGGAGTATGTGTAGCCTTGAGGGTTTCCAAGTAGGGCTGGTGGAATGGTGGGTGGCAGTGCTGGCTTGCAAAGATGCAAAGAATGAGAATGATTACACAGACCTGTAAACCAAGCACTGGAGAGGCTGAGGCAGAGGATGATAGAGAGTTTAAAACCTGCCCGAGTTACACCTGAAAAGACCTCAACATCATTAGCTGGCCGAAAACTGCCAATCAAAGTCACACTCTAACCAAATGCAGTGCTGGGCAACTGTGAGATCATACAGTAACTTTGACAACCACATGGCAGCTCTTCAAATTAGTCTGTATACAAAGACACACGGTGTCACCCAGCGATTCCACTATCTGTCATCTACCTATCATCTCCCTGCTATCTATCTATCTATCTATCTATCTATCTATCTATCTATCTATCCATCCATCCATCCTTCATTTGTTCCACCCATCATCCATCCATCAATCCATCCATCAATCCATCCATCCATCCATCCATCCATCCATCCTCTAATATATCTACTGATTACTCAAGATAACCGAGAACAGGTCTGCTCAGAAGACTACAAAATAGTCACAGCAGCATCATTAACTGAAAATACCCCAAATGTTCATCAACACATGAATGGATAAACATTTCAATAATGATTTTTAAAAGGAGGCTGGTGAGATGTTTTAGACTGCGTGAGGATATGAATAGCATTTTAATTGTCACCAAGTCTGTCTCAGACTGGACGGATGCCTGGAATTTCTAAAGAAAGTGAAGGATTTCAAATTTTAAACTCATTTTTATTTGAAGGCATGCTTATTGGTAGAGTGAGAGCTTTTGTATTTAATCCAAATGGAGCCAAGTATTTAACAGAAAAGCTCTTTATTGATGTCCATGGGGTGGGGGTGACTGCTATTTAAGACTCTCCAATAATTAAAAATACTCAGTTCAGACAGCTGCTGGTCCTGCTTGGATTTCACTTGCTCCATTTCTAAAATGATGTTGGATTTAAGTCAATTTCTAACGTACAGCACCTGAATAATATATAATATGGAACTAATCATTCATTCTGGGCTGAAGAAATCAGTAGAACATTATGTTAAAAAAAAGTTACACACAGTGTTAAAAAATAAGGACATGTCAGATGGTGGTGGTGCACACCTTTAATCCTAACACTCGGGAGGCAGAGCCTGTGAGTTCAAGGCCAGCCTGGTCTACAGAATGAGTTCCAGGGATGTTAAGGCTACACTGAGAAACCCTGTCTCTAAAAACAAACAAACAAACAAACAAACCAAGAAGTAAGGACCTGGTGAGTTACCAGGAAACATTCTAGACTCTGGGCTTAGCCTACTTTTAACAACCAGAAGCTAAACCAGGCGTCAGCTGGTTCAAGCCTGAGAAAATGCTACCAACCCTGTCTTGTTTGTCTCCAAAGTGTTTCCTATGACATCACCCTTTTCTCAGTATCAGCACAGCTGTATGGGGGGATGCTGTATTGCATGATTGTTTACAGTTGGAAATATTTCCGTAGAAATGAAAGAATGAAGAAAGGAAATAGAAGAAATCAACTGAAAATTGAATGGGCTATATCCAAATTATGTTGATTTCAAGGACATCTTTATTTTTTAAAAAGAAAACTTATTAAGTTTCTTAGAAGAGACATGCTCACTGAAGGTATTGGGTGGAGAGACCCTTAAGTAGGGCTGGGCAAATGACTCAGTGGATGAAAGTGCCTGCCACCCAAGCTGATGGCCACCAAGCTGATGGACTGAGCTCCCCACCAGGGCCTTATGTAGTGGAACAAAAGAACCAACTCCTGCCTGCAACCCCTCCCCCGCCACACAACATGACATACATACGTGAGCCCACACATACAGTGACATAGACGCATGCAAAAATAAGGAAGTGATGTAATAAAAAGAATGCTTTAAGTAGACTCACAAAAAATTTTATGGTTTAGAATAAAAAAAATAGAGTTCTCTATTCAGAAGACTGAGTAGAGAAAATAAAATGTCACATGAACTTAGGTTGAAGATCTTCTTTTACATGTTCTAGGATTCAGGGTTTTAGCAAAGTAGCCACCACACCTGTGCTGTCCAGGGACACTGCTAATGGTCATCAGAAGATGATTTCCATACTCTTCCTGCTAAAGTAAACATTGAAGTAAATGCGATTCCAGAACACAATGATGTTGGGTAAACTAGAGTCACAGTGAACGGTTGCTTTTCTCTTCAATCTTGCTATTGTTGGACAATTATTCGGTTTGTCTTTCTTCTTCCCATCTTCTTTGAACTGGGTTTTTGTTTGGTTGGTTATTGAGAAAATGTAATTTGAGATAATAGTTCTTTTCTAATTAGCTGAATGCTGCTGAGCTACTAAACAATAGGTTTTTATTTGCAAATAACACAAGGCTTAATTCCTGAGACTACCAAGATAATTTAAACAAACAAACATCCAAAATTAACAAGTCTGACATTTTGACAGGATTCCAAAGAATTTCCAACTTAGTTCTCACTTTGAAACTCCAAAGGAGTTGGGCAAGTTCTTATCCCTGCAGTCATATCTGGTCTTGTGGGAACGGCTACATTTCATCTCTTGTTGACTCAACAACATTGTTAGTTAAAACAGGAATCATGTGTTTATCATTAACACTCTCTGTTTTCATGCAAGGACTGATTTGGTAGTTTTGGGTGTTCATCATGTCTTCTTCTAGGTCATCAAATTGCTACTGATGAGAAACAATGGTTTATTCTTAAAGATAGTTTGTATAGTTTATACAAAAATGAATGATAACATATGATCATATATTACAACATATAAAAGAGAGATTTGTGTCACCCTCTCCACAGTTCAAGGAACAGCACAGGAAAGGGGTGGGAAGAAGTCAGGATATCTTCTGGGCAAATCAGAGCCATGAAATCACAGGCTCAGGTGGGAAGGACTCCTGCTCTGGGTCTGTACTGGATATTGATTGGAAAGATGAGGAAGAATGCCATGTAAAGATGTTCAAATAGTTTGTGGAACTGATATAGTATAATATCTCAATTACTGCTTCATCCAAAATGACAATAAAAATGTTAAGCACTACTTAGAGGACTATAGAATTGCCATATAGAAAAGTGTCACATGACTAAGAAGATTTGGAGAATAAGCACTGACTGTGGGCCTAGCCCTAAATAGAAGCCCATGCCATCTCCTCTCAAGCTTGGGGAACATTCCAGAAGAGGTCAGGAGATGCGTGAGCTGGAGGATAAGGTGAGGGACCACACAATAACATCCTGTAGACTCACACAACGATTGTGATTATTAACTCACAGTTGTAGTTATTTATACCAGACCCTCACAAGACCAGCTCTATCAATAATCAGTCAAAGAAAGGGGGGTATGTGGCTGTACACACTATCAGAATGAAAGATTTTTAGAGAAGGGAAAATTTCTGTCTCTTGCTGTGTGTCCAGAGCTGAGCCCACCAGGCTCCAATAGATAGCCCGAAGCACAAGGTCACGTAGATTGCACTGGTTAACCTCTTGAGGTCATGGAATAAAATGAATCAAGACAGATGTAAGGGAGAGAACTGTGAGGGTCAGTGGAGGGTGGGCAGAGCGGCAGGGACTCGGGAGATGACAATGGCCATTATGAATGGTGTTCACCTGTGACGCTGGGTGAAACTGAATTACATAAAAACAGTAAGCCTCCCTCTCTGCCCCTCCCCCCTAATCAGTGCCCAGAGTGGGGGCACAGACACATTAAGTTGCCCTTCCACCTGTTTCCAATATAACAGCTCTAAAAATCAAAGTCGTTTTGAAAGAACACCTTTCACATAGACACGCCATTTAAAAGCACTCACGGTCTTCATCTGTCTGCACGATGAGTTCCTGACTCTCCTTGCGCCCCTCGGGGTTCATGAGAATGAGCTTCACGCTGACATTGGTGTACGGGGACAGGTTGGTGATTGTATGCTGAGGGTGTGAATTATCCGTGTCCCAGCTCACTTCTTCACGCACCTGCTCCTGCCCTCCAACCTGGTAACAGTAGTGAACTGTGAGGTTATAACTATGGCAACGAGTTACATTGTATCCAAATGGCTCCCAACGGATGGTGATTTGTCGAGACTTCACCTCTACAACTTCCAGTTTTCTTGGGCCACGCATGGGATCTATTTTGAAAAAGAAGAGAAAATACACGGGAAAAGAATTATTAAGGTAGAGTCCATACATCATAGAAACTCAAAACACATGCAAGAAATATGTGTGTTTTGAATAATCTGAGCCAAAACATACAGAGAAAGAGCAAGCTTGCTTTGCAAATGATGGCAGTAAGACAAACCATGTAGCCATTACTGAACACACTATGCGCCACGCCAAGCACAAGGGTCTACCTTGCAGGGTTAGGCAAGGGCTAAGTTAGACTGCTCTGCTTTGCTATAGCCATGGTTCATTGATAATTTCAAATTTTATTTTCCTTAGGTGTGGTTGCCGTAGTGAACGGAAGAGAATGACAATTGGTAAGGAAAACAGAAACTTAAGAAATGATAGTTAGGGTGCACCACGCATTTGAAACGATTCCGGGAACTGGATGCTTCCACTCCCCATGCATAAATCCCAGTTCTGTGGCTAAGTCAGGCTGGATGACCCATTGAATGTCAAGGCTGGACTGGGGCGCTATGGTTCTGAGGGACAGGAAATAGCACTTCAGGATGTTACTGATTTCTAAACGTGATGGAAGAATGCAACGTGCCATAGCAAACCCACATTTCATTTTGAGACAGAGCGCTAGGAAGAAGTCTCCCCTTTACTTCCTAACCTGCCGAATTTTATTAATGCTTTAATACTCAGATGTTTATGACAACTTCAGGGAACTCAAGATCTCTTGCAGATTGGGAGGCATCCCTTCACTATCTTTCTGCATAATCAGGTCTCCACAGGACTGTCCACAGGTGCTTTCCCAGGGTTCTAGTCACCACCCTATGACTGATTGCCCAGACAGTTTAATAGTTTTCAATGGAAAATGATTATACATTGCATATGTTACATCTTACCTAAGAAAATGCATGCTTAAACAAAGGACTGTTCAAGGATTAGAAAGTTAAGCACTTGTTTTGTCTGTCTGCTGGCAAGATTTTCACAGAAGGCAGGCCTCCTTTTCCTTTGTTAGTGCCCTTTAGAATTCCAGCAAGACAAAGTGAAGTCCCAACCTTTTCATTCATCTGCCAAGGAAGCAGGTACATTGGCAGAAATCAGGTATCTCCAGGACAAAGTACCTAAAACCAGTATTGTCGTGAGAGTTATAATTAGCAGTAGATAGGTATGCTGGCTCAACTCCTGGATGAAGAGGCTGGTGTTCACTGCCCAGTTTCATCAAGCTCCGAATCAACTGAATACAAAGTTATTGTACACAAGCATCTACATAAGATGGACTGCCCCCAACTAAGGATGTCTCTCATCCCCTGGTAGGTCCGCCACAGCCCAGAGAGGACCAACACCTACAAGTATATGAGCAGAACAGATTGGACTCAGTTATTAAAACCTTGTTATTGTTATTAAAACAGTAACGGCCAAAGAGGCCATGAAGTTAGGAGGGTGTCGGGAGTAGAAGTGGACCTTCGAGGAGCTGGAGGAAGGAGTTAGGTCAACAGGAGCAGTATGTTCAGCTTGAAATCCTCAAAGAACCAATGAAAATACTTTCTAAAAAGAACTCTCCCTGACAATTTTTTTAACTTCACATGGAAACAAAAGCAGACACACATTACAGAGAAACTGCATTTGGAATTCTGGTCCTTTTCCAGGGTTCCTGTTTACAGAGCAATCAAGCAAAGCTCCTAGTCAGCTCAGTGACCAGGAGAGTCCACAGATACTCTCTATAGGGTACCGTTGCTAATGTGTGGAGTTTTGGCTTGTGGAGAAGGAAGTCTGTCAGAAGTCATGACACATCTGTTTCCTGGCACACTTTATTTAGGCTTTTTGTCACGGTATGCAGCTCTCTGTTATATACTGAGATGTTGGTACCAGTGTGGCAGGGTCAGTGCCAACAGAGGTAGCTATGAATCATATCAATAGGGCATCATTATAGTCACTTTGACTTTAATTCCTGGCCACTTCTCCTACTTGTTAAAAGCTGGAGACAGAATTTGAATCAACAAATTAATGATTGAATGGTCCACTGTTGGTGGATACTATTGTTTTTTGTTTGTTTGTTTGTTTTTTTCTCTTGCTAGGGCCCAGAGGCAAAGTTAGGTGAGCAGAGGTAGTTAATCACATAAACAAGAAACAACAAAGCAAACAGAAATACTAACACATCAGCAGCTGCAAGTGGAGCCAAGTATCAGAACACTCGTCTGAGGACCCAAGGGCAATCTCCAAAACCAAAAACCACATGCAAACCAAACCAAACGTGAACAACCATGTCAAAAGACAGATGCACCCCAGAATATAAGAATGTAAGTGGTATATCATGTGCTGCCATGACCCATGACAGCTTTCTCTCTTTAATGATATTGTGGCTACATCAAGTTCAGTGTCTAAGCCTTCGACAATTCCTCCCAAGCAACCTTCTTCCTCTTTCTTCTTCCAGTCTGAAAAGTGTGATCTGAACCAGCTATGGCTTTAAAAGGCTCGCATCATCTTAGGTTAGCATTTTACGATACCTTCAGTTTTAAAGTTTCTGCAGAAATATCTGCTAACTGTGAACAAGCCATTCCAAGGGGACACTGACGATGGTGAGTTACACTGATGATCACACAAGGCTCTGAAGGGCATCGTTGTAGAAACAGATCACACAATAGCAGCTCCATAACCAGAAATGCGGGGCTTCAGCAAGGCTAATTGGAACATACACTGCATTCCTGAGAGTACAATACAAATACCACCCTCACTCACCATGTTCCCTGGGCATGCCATTAGTGCCATTCTATGGGAGCAATATAGATCTCCTCCAGTTAGATAACAGGGCAATAAACTATATACACAAGACCAGTAGTTACAGGATATTTGCTCCTCATTCCACATGAATCCCAAAGACAGGGCTGAGAACAGGAATCGATTCCAAGGCCTTTTCTCTCTGCACCCACAGCTTCAGGACACACTGACACACCCCACCTTTTTGAGAGGGGCTTAATGACAAACCCCATTGGTGTGAATCATAAGGCCAACTGGTCTACCATAAGCTCATTGGCTCAAGATGAGCCACCAGAACGGCCTCCCCCGGGAGCACCAGGGCAGCCACTGCAGGGAACTTAGTCAGAAAGCTCTGGTGACTCCCACACTGGCCCAGGGCATTTTTCATTTCCTTCTCTTTCTGCCAGATTGAGCCAGGCTTCCAGCAGAGAAGCCTGACAGTTACATTCCTGACCCTAGGGACCAGCAAGCCCATTTCTAGCCTCCAGCTCTTAGTATCCTATTTAATCAGCCACCCTGCCTCCTTTTCCCTCACCCCCTTCTCTCAGAATAGGGCAGAAGCTGACTGATAGGATCAATTTCCATTGCAGGCTCAATTCACAGCTCATTTCTCTGGAACTCTGCACTTTACCTCCGATTACTTCTGCAGTGCTTTTTCAGAAACTCAATTTCAGAACCGGTGAGAGATATTTGGGTGTAATTTTAGGATCCTGTCATCGATAATCAAAAACATAGATTACAACCAACGCTCCTGCTAACAGGTTTCACTTTCCTACCTCTTGGTGAACCACATGGGGGTCTATTACGATACCAAGAATAACACCGAAATGTGGTGGCGGCCCCATTAGGGCCTCTAGCTCTTTTTATTTCTGCTCATGAGTCTTACAAAGGAGAGTAGCAACATAATAAAGCTGTGGCCTCATTTACTTCACTCTTCATCAAAGTCAGAGCAAAGACCCCATTAGCCCGTTGTACTTTGGGCTATCCAGTGATTCAGTATTCCTAAGCAGCCAGGACTCCAGGCCCATGGCATGGTTTGCAAGTGGCATGGCCATGGCTCTGGAATCAGTCAAAGTGCTCTGCAGTTTAAAATGCATCTTCAACAGTCAGGCTGAACATTCTGAAGTAAATTAACGCTTCACTCCCCGACAGACATCTGTAAACCTAAGATGCAACTTGGCGCATTAGGGCTTGTTTTCTACTTACTCTATACTCAGAATAATGTCTTCTGCTAGATTTTTTAACAGATACTACATTAATACCTGCTACAGTTCATCATAACTAGAACCCAGGAATGCCCCCCAGAGTACCTGTGGGGTTGAGGCAGGAAGAGCCTCTCTGTTCAAGGTCAGCCTGCACTACACTGTACAATCAAGTCCTCAAAAATGGACACCAGAATAAGGCAACAGCAAGAAGACATGCTCCTGGAATTTTTTTTTAACATATGAAAATCCAATATAAAGGAAGACTGATTCATTTTCTGCAGAACAAACTGAACTTCAAATGCACTCATTTAGGTCCAGCCTGAGAGTGCAGGCCTGTAATTTCAGCTGCTTGGGAGGCCAGGGCCAGAGGGATCTCAAATTCAAGACCTGCTACAGATACAGATGGAGTTCAAGGCCAGCCTGAGCAGCTTGACAGAGGGACAAGTGGTGGAGATGGAAGAGCTCAACCTCAGGAATGAATGAGTGAAAGAGCACATGAGAGCAAAGATTCTAGTTTTCAAATACTCTGTTTTAGTCTTTGGCTGAGTCTGGGCTTCGTCGCAATGTCCAGAAGCTGATTAGTCTGTTCCATATCAGTCTCCGGCCATTTTCATCTCAACTGCAACCGGGAGTTGGGATATTCCACTCACATTTATTAGATGCTTCAAGAATTGCCTTACATAACAATGTGACTAGGATGCACACCTTCTTGTGGGAACATAGACTTCTTTAGACAGAGGGCTCAGCACGGTATATTAACATCGAATGTCAGCCCAGTGTGGCCAATGGAGTGTTTAGTTTGAGTGGGGATTTAGGCTAGACGTTTAAAAAATAAAGAATACAGTTCGAGTCCTGGACAATGTGTTACTATACATGCTATGGTAAATCCTTTGAACTCTGGTTTTGCTTTTAGGGTGACTCATTCCTGTGTAACAGGTGTGAGGAAGAAAAGGTAGAAAAGATAGAGGAAACAAAATGCACCACTGACAGCTTCTGAAAGAAAGAAATGTGGGCACCGTGGAAAGATTGAATCCTGGGAATATTCACTAGATTCTATTCTGCCCAAACAAAGTTGAACAGTTGGAAGACGTTTGTCTTTTAAACGTGAAATATTGCTTTGTGAATTTTTAAAAGATTTTAAAAATTTCAAACAAGAAGCCTTTAGAGCACATTGAAATGCATGAACTAAAACAATCACCTATTGATCTGCCATACCTACTGAAATCAAGGGTTAACGTTTTGTCTCTGTTTCAAGTCATTTTTAAATAAAGAAATTGAGAATTACAGGCTGGGTGTGGTTGGATGAATACCAGCGCTGGGAGGCTGCAGGTTGATGAATCTGGGGTTCAAGGGTAGCCCAGACTACTTGAGAACCACAAGAGATGAACAAGACCAAAAAGAAAGCACAAATACTCTCTAGGCCTTCCTTCTATCTACGCTTTATTATCTAGAATTATTGAACATTTGTACAAATGTTACCATTACTGACATGAGGCTCCATTATGAAACAGAAACTTGTATTGATTAGTGAGTAATATCCCTAAAATGATGGTTACGATTTCTGACTCTGTACCATTTACTTTGAAGTACTGTCTCAGTTGGAACAAGCTACCTCTCATGCAAGCAGGGATAGCGGTGCATCTCCAATATACCTTAAATGGGTCTGCAGAGCAAAAGACAGTGAAAATTTCAAGTGGGCACTGGCTCTGTCATCTCTGCAGTGTGAAAACAAAGCACGGGATCCCAGCAGCACAAGAGAATCTAAGCTCCATGGTCTAAGGCCAATGCCATACAGCTATCAGGGGCTAAAGCATTCATTAGCAGTACTGGATCCTAGAGCCCCCCTCTCCCTCCCTCTCTCTCTCTCTCTCTCTCTCTCTCTCTCTCTTTCTCTCTCTCTCTCCCCCTCCATCTCTCTCTCCCTCTCTCTCCCTCTCTTCCTCTCTCTCCCTCTCCCTCCCCCCCCTCTCTCTCTCTCTCTCTCTCTCTCTCTCTCTCTCACACACACACACACACACACACACACGAGAGAGAGAGACAGAGAGGGAAAACATTAACGAACTGGGCAGATCAGATGAAAGTATATAGAAGGCAGCAATGAACAACAATTAAAGGAGATCAAAATCTGACATCCCAGAGAGAATAGAAAGGAATTATAGAATGCCCTAAACTGGGGAAAGACACCAATCTAGAGAATTGTCTTAGTTAGGGTTTCTATTGCCGAGACAAAACATCATGACCGAAAAGTAAGTCGGGTGAGGAAGGGGTTTATGTGGTGAACACTTCCAGATAGTGGTTCATCATTGGAGGAAGTCAGGACAGGAACTCAAGCAGGGCAGGAACCTGGAGGCAGGAGCTGATGCAGAGGTCATGGAGAGTGCTGCTTACTGGCTTGCTCCTCATGGCTTGCCCAACCTGCTTTCTTATGGAACCTAGGACCACCAGTCCACGGGTGGGACCATCCTTAATGGGCTGGGCCCTCCCCCATTGATTACTAAATGAGAAAATGCCTGACAGCTGGATCTCACTGGGGGCATTTCCTCAACTGAGGCTCCTGCCTCCCTGATGACTCCAGCTTGTGTCAAGTTGACAAAACCAGACAGTATAAGATACAAAAGAATACCAGGCTCAGGGAACATCTTGGAAATCAGTGCAAAAAGAACATGGATGGAGAGAAGAGCTGGGTATGCTGGCTGCTGGGCATGGCAGCCATGGTTATTTGAACAGGATAAAATCAGTCAAGATTCCACCAGGATGGGGGAAGGGACCCTACTCTATTTACAGAGGACCTGTTGGCAGTTGATCGTTGCTGAGGCAGTGACGGTTCCTGTATTTGGAGTGTATGGCCACTGGTAGGTTACTCATGACCTAGTGAATAGCACACACACACACACACACACACACACACACACAGAGAGAGAGAGAGAGAGAGAGAGAGAGAGAGAGAGAGAGAGTCACACATACAACTAATGAGACTGAGGGTTCATTAACAACGAAACAAAGAGGACATGGAGATGGGAGAAGATGAGGTTGTGACCAAAATACATATGCATTTTCAAAGAAGAAATAAGAATATTATTAAAAAGGAAATGATGACCCAGGAGGGGAAAATCATACAACGCAAAAACAAAATGCCAAGAGAAAACATCATTTTACACATAGACATTCATTGATGGCTTATTTGGCCGAGGTAAACATGACCTCAGAGACCCATGCCAAGTGCGGCTGCTCTCAACATGCTGGATTACCAAAGGACAAACAGCAGGAAGTGAAAAGGTGTCAGAAGCTGGATTTGAGATGTTGGGAGAGAGAGGGACAGCAAAGATACCTAATTTGTCGTTACTGAATAATAGCAACGTACAACTGAGAACCTTTCAGCAATAATAATATAAAATCAGACTGCTGACAAGAATGCCTATAAGTAAGCAGGACAGTGTTCAGAGTTCAGACATCACAGACCCTTATATCAAAGAGAAGAGGGGGGTTAATATGCCAGGTGTAGACTATTGAAGTGTGCACAGCCATCTTCCCAGGTGACCACTATAAAGACAGCAGAGAGTCACACCATTATACCAGTCTGAACAACAGCCTACACACAGGAGAACATATCTTCATGGGAAGAGTAGAGCCAAAAGAGGGGCAGGTGAAAATCAAAGGGAGAATCCCGTGCTATTTCAATATCTGATAAAATGGTCTCCAAGCCAGAACAGATCAGAAGAGAGAGGGAAGAACATACTCATTAAAGGAGAAATCCACTCAGAGTACTGCGATTCTAAACATTCTCAACTCAATGCAAGGGCACCCAAGTTTATAACTGAAACATTTCTACAGTGTCAGTCACATATTGGTCCTTACATGTTGATAGTGGAAGACTTAAACACTCTACTCTTGCCAATAGACAGGTCATCCAGACAAAAATTAAATAGAGAAATTCTAGAGTTCACTCGGATCAGAAACCAAATGGAGCTAACAGATACTTACAGAACGTGCCTTCTAAGCCCTGAAGAATATACCTTCTCAGCAGCCTATGGGACTTTCTTCAAAACTGACCACATAATAGGACACAAAGCAAGTCTTAAAATGTAGGAATATAAAAATTAAAGAATATCTAAAAACTATAGATAAGTATCAGAAATTAAAAGAATTAATCTACGTTAGTAATGACAATTTAGCAGACACATTTCTTCCCAAGAGAGAGACACAGGTGCAAAATCAATATAAAATTGGTATCTCGATACTGTGTTCACTAAGAATACATTTCAGCTGTAGGTAAACAGAAAGTTGAAAGCAGCTATTAACCAAAGGAAGCACTGAGTAATTACAATTGGTACATGATGATGAAAGTATGGACTCATCAAGACATAGCACTGGGAATTCTTATGAGCACAATAATGCAGAGTTAGGCTCTCCAAAGTTAAGTGACCATCCTTTTAATGACAATGCCATTGTTTTATTTCCCATGCATGAGTGTTCACCGGCATGCGTGTTTGTATACCATGTGCATGCATGGACAGGAGAGGGCATCAGATTCACTGGAACGGAGTGACAGACCTTAGTCTGTATGACCTGAGTCACATGAACAACCATGTGGCTGCTGGGAACCCAACCTGGGTCCTCTGTAGGACCAGCCAGTGCTGTTAACCCTGAGCCATCTCTCCAGGCTCGGGTAATCGATAATCTTCACACAGAAACCATAAATGAATGACTGAATAATGAATGTGCTTCATTCTCCAGCATAGACATTAACATCATACACATAATATATTCAGATCCATCCTTAGCCACATGAAACAGTATACGGCAAAAGCAATTATAATGATTTACCATTTTAAAAGAATCTATTAATGTAATTCATCACGCCATTCAATTGGTTCAGAGTATTTGTTAAAATATTCATAATTTAAAAGACATTAGAAAATTAAGGAAAAAATGCACTTTCCCAACCATGATTAGCAAGCATTGTTCTTTGTATTAACAAGCTGGGCTGCAATGCACACTGTTTATATGCTATGCTTCCTGGTGATTCTACTCAGTAAAAAGTGAAAGGCATAGGAATGAAGAGAGTTGAGATGCACCTCTTCGTCTGTAGGACGACACAGCATACTTGCAGCGTTGTGTGTGCTTTATGTGCTCTACAGATTATAAAGAGCAGCGAATGTTCACCCAGGTGACCAGATATGAGATTCCTACCCTAACTCTCTGCATTAGAACATGTGAATAACAGACAGAAACTTGAAGCCTCTTTGCATTTACTACAGGGGCGAATGATATAAAGTGCTCAGGCATAGCCTGCTCCAGAGACCAGCAGACAAATGAAACAAACATGAATCCAAAACCGCATGGTACTAAGTTAAAAAAGTTGCAAGTCCCCAAAGATGAGTATAATGTAATTTTATAAAGCTGAAAACACACAAAAGGGGATTAGCTTAGGCATACACAATACAAAAAAAAAAATAGATAACCCCAAACAGGAGCAAGACAAATGCTGTGTGAGAACTGAGGATACTGGTGTATCAGCCTGGAGGCAGGGTATGGAATGGGGGAGGACATACAGATCATGGGAAGGCTCTATAAATATTTGTTTTTTGGTCAATTATTGTGCTTCCAAGTTATGTAGGTTACAGCTATTATTTAATTTATTACTTTACACAATATTTGTTGGTTATTATTATAGAAAGGTGTGGATATGTGAGAGACATTATTGACTCTTAGAAACATCACCATTAGTTCTTGTGAGAGAAGGATATTGACTTCTTCTAGGAAAAGAGGAGAAGTGCTCACAGGCCACTCAAGCCTGCATTGCCCTGGGATGCAGCCATGAGCTTGGATGCTCTGACTTGGTAGCCATGCATTGCTGTGGTACACAGTCATGAGCTTGGATGCTCTGACTTGGTAGCCATGCATTGCTGTGTACACAGTCATGAGCTTGGATGCTCTGACTTGGTAGCCATGCATTGCTCTGGGATGCAGCCATGAGCTTGGATGCTCTGACTTGGAAGCCATGCATTGCTCTAGGATGGAGGCATGAGCTTGGACTTGGAAGCCACAGAAAGCCACCTCTGTGAGGCACAGCTTTATCATCCCTGCATCCAAATGCTGAATGGGAAAGCTGAGACTCAGGCCTGGGCACAACCAGTTCTAGTGCATAGGGGGCAGAAGAGGGAATCCCATTATCTCTCTTGGGGTACGTATGGTTTGATTCAAAAGGGAACTCCCGACATTGCCTCAGAAAGAAGAAACTACTCCAGCAGGTAACCGCCTAAGACCATGGTTAGTCTACATGGTATCTGTGCCAATTAGCAATTCCACCCCATCAACAACAAATCCTCTTCCTTAAAGCTCTGTTTAGCTTCATCTGTTAGGAACCTACTGCAAAAGGCATACATGCATGAAGTCTGTGGTATAATAGGCACTGTATGTTTATTATATTTATGTCATGTATAACCTACACATCTGAATATAATATCAATCAGTGTGTACAGGTACAGGTCTATAGGCTTTAAAAATGTGTAAATTACTTGATCAAAGAGTCACACTGATATACCTGTATACATACCTGTATGTATATGTAACTGTGCATATATATGCACACACACACACACACACACACACACACACTACATACTTTCTGCTGCATCAATCAATGGACCACTAGTTGATTATATTTTGTCATATGAGTCAAATTTTCAATGCCATAGAAATTAATGGATCATATAGACATGGTTGTTTCTCACACCAGTCAGGGAAACTGCTGTGCTTCAAGCACAGCTTCTTCATGAAAATTCCCATGTCTGCTTAGCTGGACCTACATACATCAGAGACAGCCACCTTTTAATCTGAGAAATAACAGCCTTCAATTCCATGCTAGCTTCTAGCTGATGACTGCAAACTAGAGATATACATATATGAACATGGTCCAAACCTCAAGTTGAGTATGTTGACCATGATTCTATAGATATGCTTTATTGTTTTGAGAACAATCAAGTTACATATCTCACTCCACACCTAAAAGCAAGCATTATCTTAAAAAATGCTCATCCTTGTCAACTGACATGTTTTTCAAAAAAGCATCAACACAGAATATAATAATGATGGGGGATGTCCTTCTGTACATATGTTTCTCTTAGTGGTTGATGAATAAAAGTGGTTGATGATGATGGTTGGCCAGTAGCCAGACATAAAGTATAGGCAGGGCTCCCAGAAGAGAAGAATTCTAGGGAGAGGATGTAGAGAGTGAGCTGCCAGAGAGATGCCATGTAACCACCACAGGAGTAACAGGTCTGGGCATTCTCTGGTAAATCAAGACCATGTGGAAATACTTAGATTAACAGAAATGGGTTAATAATTAAGAGAGAGATAGCCAATAAGAAGCCTGAACCATTATAATTAATATAAGCCTCTATGTGATTATTTGGGTCCAAGAGGGACAGAAACTTTATCTACAAATACTCTGAGTATATTGCTGTTATTTGGTTTTGGAAAAAACCTTAATTCTTCCACAGTTACCATTTTTCACATTTATTGACTGTCTCTTCATTGATAGATTGTCTTGCTATATACACATAGCTCAAGCCTGTCTGTGTAGCTTAGGCAGGCTTCCAATTTGTGGTCCTTCTGCCTCAACCTCCTGAGTGCTTGGGTTACAGATGCATGCCACCACACCCCTCGAGCATCGATACCCAAAGGAATTTAAAATCACCATGTCAAAGACCCATCTGTACTCCCGAGTTCTTTGAGACATTACTTGCAGTAGGCACAATGGGGTATTTCTTAAACAGGTAATTATTATTGTGTGTGAGCTGTTTGCATGCATGTGTGAGCATGTGCATGCCATGGACAGCACTGAGCGTGGAAGTCAGAGGGAAACTACTGGGACTTGGTTCTCTCCTTTGCCTTTCAGAGGCAAGATCTCTTTTATTTTTGATGAGCTGCGTGTGCTCCATGCTAAGTGGCCCGTGAGCTTCTGGCTGACTCTTCTGTGTCTACCTTGCATCTTGCCATCGCAGTATTAGGATTACAGATGCTTACCGCTGCTTCTTGCTTTTGATGTGGGTGCCTGAGAGTGAACTCAGGTCATCAGGCTTGTCCTATAAGCACATGCACCGGCTGAGACATCTAGCCAGCCCTGCCCTACCAATATTGGAGTCACTAGGGGTCTACCTACATGCGGATGCATGGCTAACTGAAATGTGTGACATACTTACTGGTACATGAGTCAGCCACAGAAACACAATGCATTCCCATCACTGGCAGCAGCAAAGATAGTGTCCGGAGTGTTTTCTACTTTCTGTGTTGTGCCTCCCAGCTCTGTTTTGCTATGTACTTTGAAGGAATGATCCAAGCACTATGCAGATGGCCCCAACTATCCACAACTTCATCTTGCCCTGTAATCCTCGGTGACATTACAAAGTTGACATTCATAGTATAGTAGGAACAGTGGAAATTCTACTCAGTGAGAATCTTGAATTGTTGTGGCACGATGGGTTGGAGAAACCACACTTCATCCTATAGATAAAACTTCACCTGGAAACTATTGTATGAAATAAAGCAAGACTCAGTGAAGACTTCCTGGGCATTTATTTCAGACTATATAACACAGGAGGAGGCAAAATGATTTTCAGAACTGTCAGAAATTGGTTTGGAATAGGTTTTGACCCTCTCTAACCCTTATAAAACTGTGGTGCCTACAGAAAACCTTAGAAGTTTGGAACTGATATTTAGCCTGTGGCAAAGGAGGACCAAAAACACTCAGGTTTTTGTATTCAAGTTAATGTGAATAGTGACAGAAAAAGACAATCTAAGACATTCCAGCTTCGCCCATAGCTAAACCATCCTCTCTAGCTACTTATAAGCAGATAGATGCTATTTAAATATTTCCCGTGTTCTGAATCTCCTATGTTGGTGTTTAAAATCTTTTTATGGTCACACAGTTTTCTATTCGACATTGTTTACAAATTTGGACAAGTGGATTTTTACAACAAACCACACTCAAGTCTGCTAGAATGACGGCTATACTGTAATTAGTCTTCTGTGTTTCCATCAACAGCTTGTTTTAAAAAGACTTCCTCAGTTTCAAACAGGAAATGATTGACACATTGGTTCTTATTTGACATTCTGGTTTGAGGGCGGGGCCCACGTCTTAGTGATAGAGTATGGGATTAACACACTCCATGCTCTAGGTTCAGTCTTCAGTACCGCACCCTCCAAAGACAAATATCCTCTAACCAAGTCTGTCTGTTCTGCCTCGGTCATTTCAGAGAAGCTCGAGAATGAGAGAGGATAAGACACGGAGCATCTAGCTGGGCATTTGTCTCAGGAGGACGGGGTGGGGAGAGCCCTGGAGGAAATGAAAGCTCTCTTCTTTCAAATGCTGAGAAAAGGGACAACAGGAAATAACTTCTTCCAACAGAACATCAATGTCCCTCAAGCACACTCCTTTTAAAGACTAGTTGACCACTCTGCATGGTCTCCGTCTTCTACTGTCACTCTCCTCCATGAAGGCAGCCTTTGTTTGGTGTCAACTCATCCACCAAAGACAGAGGACTCACACACTGCTGCTCTTCTCTTTTAACAGTAAGCTGATATGAGACAGCCCAGCTTCCTGATTCAATCTGCAGAAAGGCAATGGAGAATTTCTGCCAATGATTTTCTCAGAATCCCAGAAGCTATTATTTATTGAAGAAATGCTCCCGTTTTACAGCCGTTGATTCCACTTAGGTGTTTGTCTTCTGTTTCATATCCTTCAAGAGTGGCCTATTCCATTTACTATGCATGGCTGCCCAACCATTTCCTTCAAATAAAAGCTCATCTGATCTTATAAACTCCAGTGGAAAAGGTTCTAGACCCTTTTCATCTCATATCCCAGAAGAACGAAGAAGGCACAAAGTCACGTGACCCTTAAGAATCCACTGTCATGTCACCCAGCTACCTTCCTTGTCTCTCCCCTATATCCTGGCATTCAGCAGTTGTAATTGGAGGAGGGGTACCTTGTTGGAGGGGTACTCCTAATGTACAGGGCAAAACTCAGGCATGCGAGTGCGCACACACACACACACACACACACACACACACACACACACACACACTCATGCATAGGTTCCATGCTCCAGAGGACATACAAGCTGTGACTAACAGCAAGTCCATTTTTGCTCTTGTGTGGTGTGTTCCTTTATAATCTTACCACACTTTTACCTCCATGAGCCAAACAGCAATGGTGCTGCCACAGATAAGGACTAGTGCACAGCTAATTCCTCACTGGATACTGTACTTCATCAGTGTGCATTCCTTTGGCTTGTGAATTCTGCTTATGTGGAAGTAGCTGAAGTCTGTATAATACACCATTTGGTTTAACATTCATTTGGTGACTACTGTTAACTCCATCCTTCATACAATAGTGAAAAGTTCAAATTTTCATGAACATCCACGGATGTTATATGGGACACTGGTACCATAAAACATAACAACCCAAACAATGTGGCTGTTTCCATGCCTCGTGCTTCATTCTCTGTAGAGACACAGGCTTCCTATCTTGCTGTAGTGCAGGTGGAATGAATCTGCAGACACTTACTGTAGAGTTGGGGACAGAGGCTCACGGGCATCTCTGGCTTGAGGAGTCCTTGTTCCAGGGCAGACATGAGAAGGGTGTGAGCTTTGACCTTGCTGCCTAGGAGCAGGGACTGTATAGAGTACCAATAAATTTGGTCAGACCTATCCTTTTAATGGCCTCACTGATCAAAAGCCCTCACCCAAACTGTGAATACTGTAAGATGTCTTCTTATAGGGTGAGGGAAGCAGAGAGTTTAAATGGTGGGTTTAGTAAAGGTTAACAGACGCAAGTAAAGAAACCACATCCAGGTGGGTGAATGAGACCCACAGTTACAGAGAGGACAGAGGAGGTGGTGACAAGTAACCCACTTTATCCAAGGAGGTTCCCTTCTTGAGTTGGGGATAACTAATAGAAATTGTATTTACAATTGTGCTGCTAAAGACAGACACAGGAGAGAGAAAAAAGCAAAGGCAGATGAGAGGCTCTGCTCCAATGGGAGGAGGTTTCAGCACACTGAGTTATGGCTGCCTGCTTCTCACCCCAGAATGGTTATCACTGGGTTGGAATATGTGACCATCAGACTTGCCATCTGTCTTAGTTTGGATTTTATTGCTGTGAAGAGATACCATGACCAAGGCAACTCTTAGAAAAGGAAACATTTAATCTAGGGGGCTTGCTTACACTTTCAGAGGTTTAGTCCGTTATTATCATGGTGGGACATGGTGGCATGCAGGCAGACATGGTGCTGGAGAAGAAGCTGAGAGTCCTATATGTTGGAGGCAACAGGAAGTTAACTGAGACACTGGGTGGTATTCTGAGCATAGGAAACCTCAAAGCCCGCCTCCACAGTGACATACTTCCTCCAACAAGGCCATACCCACTCTAACAAAGCCACACCTCCTAATAGTATCACTCCCTGAGATTATGGGGGTCAATTACATTCAAACTACCACTCCACCAATAAAGGTGATTGAAGAAAACAAGGCTTCAATCTATGGAAGCTTCCTATTACAGGCATTTTCATTTTTACAGATATATTCCTTTCAACTTCTTTGTGTTGGAATTCACATATCCAGCCTCTTAAAGCACAACTTGGTAGTGTTTGGTGCATTCACCGAGTCACCCACTCATCACTACATGTGCCCTCAATTTAAAATAATTTCAGCACCTCAGAGGCTCCATGTCTACCACGACTCCTCCTGTTTTCCAGTGCTGCCCTCACCCCCACCCCACCCCCACCCCCAGGCCTTGACAACCACTAATTTATTTCCCTTTGCTGTAGATTTGCCTGAGCAGAACAGTTCCTAACCCTGGAATCACACGGTGAGTGGGCTGTGTAAGTGCCTTCCGTCTATTTAGCACATTCCAATTGCTCATCCTCTTTAGCCCATCCCAGCCTCCACTTTCTTTTAATGCCGGATGATACCGTGCTGAATATCCACCCTGCATGGTTTTGTTTCCTCCATTCATCAACAGATAGGGACTCTGAGTTCTTCCTATTTTGGGCTTTTATAAACAGTACTGGTGTGATCATTCCTGTGCATGATTTTTGGAGATACATTTTCATAAGTTGTGGGCAAGTTCTTAGCAATACATACTTGGGCTACAATTAGGATATATTTAGCCATTCGTTTTTCAAATCAGTGATACTATTTTATATCCCCACCAACAATGTATGAGGGATCCAATTTCTCCATCCTTGTCACCTCTGTTGCTTTGTTCCTTATTCTCTGTCTTTCAGAAACACAAATCCCCCTTTTCTAATAGATACGAGGTTAATATTCTCTTGACATACTTAGTAGGCCACTTGTGTATCTACTATAGAAAAGTTTCTGCTCAAATTCTTTGTCCTTCTTCGCTGCATTGTCATTACCTTATTGACTAAAGGGTTCTTTATATATGTTGGCTGTCAGTTATCTGCCAAACATATGATCGGGAAAATATTTCTTCTATTCTTTAGCTTGAATTGCAACACTTCAAATTTAATCATGTTCAGTTTGTCTGTATTTTGTCAGTTGTGTTTTTGGTGTCTTCTCTGGGAAGTATTGCCTAGCCCACTGTCACAAAGATTTATGCCCATGCCTTCTTCTGATAAGTGTATACTCACAGCTCTTGCCTTTAGCTCTTGTTTTCATTTTGAGTTTGGGTCTGCATATGGCATGGGGTGTGGGTTCAATTTCTTTTCACCAATTTTTGGTAAGACCATTCTTTCCCATTCAAAGGTTTTGACATCCTTGGTGAAAATCAGTTGGCCAACATGTAAAAGAAATTTATTTCTAAAGCTTCGAGTCTCTGGCATGGATTTATATATCTACCCCAATGCCAGTGTTACAGAGTCTTGATTACTGCATCTGTACAGTGAACCTGCTCTTGGGTTGAATTCACACACCTTCTACTTACTCCCTGGGAGAACTGATCATTCCCTGCTTCTACTTCAGGTAGGCCAGTATACCTGGGGCATAGAAAAGGGCATTTGTATTTTTCACACAGTGCCAAGAAAATAATAAAATACTTTCCATTCATTTCTCCGATGTCTTCAGTTCAGAGCCTCGGCCTTTCTCTTGGGAAGGAGAGAGAGAGTCAAGGAAGATGTCCTCCCACGGCACACACTGCCAAGGCTCCTTGGGCATCCCTAGACTGGGTCTCTGTCTTGACCTATAAAGACCTCAACAAATTCTGGCTTGGTTTACAATAGCTTGAGGTTGTTTCTCTGACATGATCCCAACCTCCCTTAGTTTCCTTTATGGAAACACTGAAGGTTGTCAAGAGTTTGTTCTTGGTCACATCAAGCAAACAAAGGCTCAGCTATCTCCCAGTTTAACAGAGGGGAGGTCCTTGGATAAGAGTCGTTGGCAGAGGTGAGTTTCATTTGGATCAGCCCTCGCCTCACAGTTTTCACTATTTTCTACTTCTCTGACCCTGCTGAATCCTTGCTGCCTCTCTTAATATCTTCATTCTTCTTCAAATGTCCCGTGAACTCTATAAAAAGCCCCTTTACAGACTACATCCCCATCACTTTTGTGTTTATCTAAATAGATGGCCAGGGATGAGAGGCAGGGACTGGGTGCAGGGGAGGGGGTTCTGACTACCTGCAGACACCTAAGCGTAGGAAAATCATAGATAAAGAGAAAAAGTATCACTCAAAGTATTCCCACCTAAATAGCATAACTAAGAAAAAATAAATTTTAGTGCATACCAACTTTTCCCAAATGTCAACTCAGCAAAGAGAGAAAGATTTCTAAAGCTCCTATCCACATGATTAAATAACAGGAAGAGGGGGCAACTAGCTAGGTTTGAAGACAATGGCAGTGATTACACAGCACATCTGTTCATCAGGTTACAACAGCAGAGGTTAACGCTGAGGTATTTTACCAGTGACTGCCCAGGTCCTGGGGATAGAACAACATCTAAGGCACATGACAAAAGGACATGGTTAATTACAACAGGTAAGCACCTGGTTGCATGTCAGGTTGCTTGGTAGAGGGATAAGCTGGGTTTGCATCTATTCATCAGTTGCTCAGAAGTGCAGGGTTCTAGGTAAAAGGCTGGAGAGGGCATAAGGGTAAAGCAAGCATGAAGAGAAGGAAGCCACAGAAAGAAGAAAAGGTGGGAAGGTCCAGGGGAATAGATGAGGTGATAAACTCCAGAGGCAGAGAGGGAGTGGAGAGAGAAAGCCATGATCAAAGGGGGAAATCTGGCTGCTCTTCTGGTTAAGACTTTCCTGGCAAAGGGAGATGGTGCCTGAGCCAGGGCAGTGGAAAACAGACACCACAGGTTCTGATTGACTAAGTCTCATGGGGGGAGGGTCTGAGGGACACGGAGCAAGAAAAAGACCAAAAGAAAAAAAAAATCCAGGTCACACTGAAGTCAGCATTGCCAGACAATGAAAGGGAGACCAGGTTAGCAGAAACGGCTCCAAGTCCTGCCTGGGAGAAAGCACGCCATTTATGTCCAGATTCAGCATGCCATTTATTTGACCCACCCAGAAGTACAGTGAGGGGAGGAAATTGAGAGGGTATATGACAATGTTTCAGGCCATCCACATGGGTGACAGTTCCCAGGAAGCCACGGAGAAAGAGAAGGTGCACAGCAGTAGGGACTGACTCTCTGAGCTGTATTTCATTTTATCTTCATTTTGGACTTTGTTTCTTTTAAGATTCTTGAAGGTGTCTGCCCTCTCATGAAGCTGAGAGTGGCAGGATATTAAGGGTTATAATTTTAAGCCATTCCTTCCATGCCACTTTCAATTTATTATTTTCCAATAGGTTTTACCTGAATTTTAAAAGAAAACACATAAATTTTAAATCAAGTGCAGGATTTCCCACTCTGAAGCAAAGGCAGCTGGTATTCATATTTTATATCTGCCATGTGTGTACTAGTTGCACACTTCACAGAATGCCTCGTTTAAATTCTAATGTATTTTAATAAGGAATGAAAGAAAATATCACCCAGTATATTTTTTTCTTAAATTACCCCTAGTGCTTGATTACCCCTCCACAATCAAAATCACGTCTTAAATATGAATGATACAAAACAAGACTACAGACTGCCTGTCTAACAGAGAGACTTCAGCTGCTTGTTTAAAATGACATACCTAGCTATTCAGTAATCACTTTATAATAACCCCCTTCATTTCCAAATCTACTTAGCCATCAGGCAGGAGCGAGGAAGGAGCTGGCAGCAGTACCTACAACTGCACATTAGTTTTACATTTCGTGACAAGCTAATTCTAGAGAATTCTGAAGAGAGACAAGCATGGGTCCTTGCGGTTTTCTTCACTTTGCATGAAAGAAATGCACACCTTGCTGATAAATGAGAGATGAAAAGAACACAGACATACACTTTTCACTTCACCTGGTGTTGGTGACAGATGGCCCGGATTGCACCCCAGGTGACACAGAGCACCTTTAAGTCAAGAGAAGTCTCACAATTCCTCCTCAGCAGCAAGCCAAGGATCCTACTGCTGGCTTTGAGATTCCACAGCTGACTTCCCACCATACTATATGGAAAATGACAAACATGCTCGGGCCTTTTTCTTGTTCTGTGAAGAAAGTGCACTTCAGTGCAGAGGGGCAGGAGTTCAGGCCTTCAGTGATTCATTCAGTTAAATTCCAAACCTCAGTAAGGGCCAAGCGTATGCCCATTTAACATCGAAGAGTTGAAAGAGTGAAACAGTGAAGGCGTTATTGAATCCCACCCGTGATGTGCACCTGAGAAATGCTTTGTGTTATTGATGTCAGCTAGTAAGATTGCCATGGAAATCACCCAGTAAAATGATAAAGTGTGGCCTGAATCTTCACAGGGCTTGGCAGCCCTGTCCTTGCCAGGAAAGCACAGCCAGAGATGTTGTTCATACAGTCAGACAGAAATAAATGGGGTATTTGATGCATCAGTCAGAAGGTGGGATGAGACTTTATTGCCGTCACTGCAACCCAACTTCCTGACAAATTGCATTAATGCAAGATCATCATCAGTGATGTCAGCCGAAGCTTAGACTGAGATAAGGCTGCCTGTTCCTATCAATCCACACTAAGGAAATATTACCAGCAGATGCAGCAAGGCTAAACTGCAAAGTTAATTTTCCCCTCTAAATGGCTGGATTTAGGTAGATGTAGTCAGCCTGAGCAAGAATGCAAACTGAAACCCTTTCTGACAAGTTAACTCTGGGGTGCAGAAACTGATAAGAGAACAACATTCTGCACACTGGTAAAATAAACTCTCAGCTGTGCCGCACATGCAGGCCCTGGGTGAATGGCAAGTTGTTCTTTAGTGGAGCAGCTATATGTTAACCATTTCTAACACCTGGCAACAAAACAGAAAAGATCATGGATGTGAATGAACCCCGAGAGCATGAGGCTTCAACAGCAACAGACACACCTATTTCAAATCCACATTTGCTTAAAACTTCCTTTTCATTTTTTCCTTTAAATTCGAAACAAGATTGTTTCACATGTCAATCCCAGTTCCCTCTCCCTCCCCCACTAACACCCTACCTATCCCATCCCCTTTCTTCTCCCCTGGGAGGGTGAGGCCTTCCATGGGGGATCTGCAGAGTCTGTCATAGCCTTTGGGATAGGGCCTAGGCTAGGGAGTGTCTAGGCTCAGGGAGTACCTATCTTTCTATGTTGGAGATCACAGATTCAATCTTCAATACCACCAAACAAAAAACCAACACTAAAAATGCCGGGCAGGTGGTACATGCACAGAGAAAGCATGCCAGCCAGCACCTCCCGCTTCCCAACCACAGGCTGCAACACACCGCTCTGGCTGCTGTGGAAACTGGAGGTTTGGAACAGGTCACTCTTGAGAAGGAGACAAGCACCAGCAGGGAGTAGTATAGACGTCAAGTGAACCATCACTCCCTGAGGTTCGAGGAGAGTGTCCAGGGGGGAGAGGGAGCCGAGTAGAGAGTTGCCAGGGCCAGTGGATGCCACGCACCACACAGGAGAGGCTCTGGGCCATACTCATCAAATCCTCCTCCAGTGATTTTGTTTGCCTCATAAAAATGACCCCTTTATTGAAAATAAAGTCAAGAGTGAAAACCAACCATGTTTAATGATGGACCCTGACTTGTTCTGTCCAGTACGTTTGTGAAATAGCTGAGTTTTTCAGCTTAGAAAAGACTGAATCCAGGCAAGGGCACTATCACTGAGCCACACCCAATCCTAAACGTGTTGTTTGTTTTCAGGTTGAGTCAAATTACGGCACCCCAGACAGGTCTTCAATTCCAGAGCTATTAGGGATCCTCCTGCCTCCATACCCAGGTGACTCAATGCCTAGTTTCCATTTAAAAATACATTTTGTTTATTTATTGTGTGTGTATGCATGAGTGCAAGTGTGCAGCAATGTAGCTGTAGAGGTCAGAGGTCAACTCTCAGGGGTCAGTTCTCTCTATCATGTGAGTTCTGGAGACTGAACTAAAGTAATGGGCTTGGCAGAGGGCAGGGGCCTTTACTCACTGAGACATCTCATCAGCCTTCTAGTTGTTGTTTAATTGGGAACTTCAATTTAAGAAAGTAAGAGGGCAAATGGAGTGACATGTTTCACCATGCATTAAGAACTTAATTTTTAAATAACATTAAAGATATCATTATTTTTGAATACTTATATAGCAAGTGCCATGTATGTCTATATACATACACAACAACCACACATTCTAAAATTATAGCAAGAGCTTCCTTTAAGTTGGACATTGGGGTACCTGCCTCCTAGCACTTGGGAGGCAAAGACATGGAGAACACTAAGTTCTAGGGCAAGTCTAAGTTACATGGGAAACCTTGTTCAAAAACCAAGAAAAGAGAAAAATGATGCAAAACATCATTTCACACTGTGATAAAGATGGGACCGCCTTTCATTGTTTATTAATTAATATTCTGTGGTGTTGTCGATGGACCCCAGACCTCATGCATATCAAATGAATGCTCGCTACAGTTAGCCCTCCTCTCCTTCACTTTAAAGAGGAGTACAGACTGTATAGGCACCGCAGTATTGAGGAGAGAAACGGGGTAATCTGTGGAGGGTCTCAGGCTCAAAATATAAAAAAATCAAGACTCTAAGTGTCTTCTGGAAATGTTATGTTATTGCCATCTATAATATGATTAAAAATATGGGTGCCTGCTAAAACCTCAGGGAACTAGCTGAAAACCACATTCCAGAAAGCAGGGAGCTATTTTTAAAACCATGTGGGTCTTTTTGTTTCCTCCTATTCTGTCAGCTGTTTGCTTCCTGCAGAACCCAAAGAAGCCCCGATGAGATTGACAACTGACTTAATCTCCAATCACAGTGGTGTGTTCTGTCTCAAAAGTGGATCTAAGCACAGTCCTGCTGGAACATGGAAACAATACCAAAGTCCAGTGGACAACCAAGCATGGATCCTAACGGAATATAAATAGAAAAAGCAGCAGCTTGTGGGAGCCATCCCACAGAAACCATTTCCAAAGGGGAATCAAGTTCAGGGTCTGATGAAGATACTTCAAGAGGAGGAAAGAGAGAAGAGTATTAACAGGGAAATGACAGTGAGCAGAACTGGCACACAGAAACGCCATTCTCACTTTGGCACCCTGCAGTGGGCTGGGAGTGTGCAATCCTCTTCACACGCTGAAATTAAAACTGGCTGGTCCCTAAAGAAGGTCTCAGTAGTGACTTAAGGAAAATTCTAAAGGCTTGATCTAGGATGTGTCCCAAGGTCCCATCAAATCTTAGTCCTTATGGCTGAGGCACTTTTGGGAGATAGTACCTACAGGGAGGAAGATGGGTAGCAGTGTGTCAAGGAGGAGCTACCAGACCCATCCTTGTCTTTCCTTGCTTCCTGGTCATCATGATGCGAGCAGCATTGCTCTGTCACGTGATCCCTGCTATGTGATGGCCTGTCTTGTCGAAGGCCCAAAGGAACAGAGCCAAGCAAACATGGACAGAAGTGTCTGAACCATGAGCCAGCACCCTCTCACCTCATTAGTTGGTTTCTCTGGTGTTCTTTTTCTCACAGCTGGACGGCCAAATAACACACCACTTGCAAGTGCCACACATGTGATTTGGGGGTGGAAAGTAAAAGTAAACCAGAGATTTAGAACTTAAAGGATTAGTGAAACCGTGATGGGGGGGGTCACGCTATTTTATTCACATGTACATTTAATTCATATCTCAAAATGAGATATTGAGTTTCTCAAGAGAAATGGGTATTTTTCAGTAATTGCATTTAATTGAATTTAGGCTTCTCAAACTTCAGATGTTGGATCAGGAATAGAAAAAAAAAATGACATTTGCTGCCTCAGAAATTAAATAGTAAAATCATGACCGAAAAGCAAAGAGGGAACTTTTCAAACATCTAAGGAAGCCATTATCTAAGGCATGAAATATTTTTCTTAATAAGTACATTTCTGAGAGCTGGGAAAATTAGTAAAGATGTAAGAAATTCATTTCCTATGAAGTAGATGAGACAAGATGTGATAATTCCAGCTAATGAAGGTATCAAACAGGAGAACACGCAAAGCACCCACAGGAAGAGGCACACGGACTCGGACAGAGCCTGAAGAGGGGGCTCGCTCTCTCCAGATGTTTTATTTAACATCGTATATTACTTATACAGTACTTCTGTAGTTTGTCCAGATTTTTCGTTTTTTGACTGAAAATTTGCCCTTTTTTATATTTGTTTTTATTTTATATGTGTAGGTGTTTTGCCTGCATGTATGCATGGGCATCTCGTGCATGCCTGATGCCTGAAGAGGTCAGAAGGTGGCACCGGATCTCCTGGAACCAGAGCTACGGACAGCTGTGAGCCCCAGTGTGGGTGTTGGGAGCAAAGTCACATCCTCTGCAAGAGCAATAAGTACTCCTAATCACCAGTGCCATCGCTCTAGCTCCAAGTCTCACTCTTTTTATGGCAGGATATGTTTATAAAACCAAGGAGGTATGGTCCTACTTCTTTAAAGCACTGATCATCCTTCAAGTACAAGTCCTAGCCAGCAAGGGGACAGCTCTGTAATACTGTAGGATAGCATTATCTTTATACCATCCACATAATAAGGGAATATCTGATTATGGCATGTATACAGTTCATTCTGTTTATTCAAGTAGTGAGAACAATCCTCCTATCTTTTCGAGCCCAGGTAACAGTGTAGGTAAAAAAAAGCAAAAGTCTGATGGTGTCAAAGAGGAAGCCTAGCCACCATTGCCAACATGTCTGTGAGGCAAGTCTGTGTAAAGTGGAGTTAAGTGGCAGCACTCAGGATCTGTCCACAGAAGCCACTCTGCAGTGGACTTACAATCACAAAGTCTGACAGTTATTATTCATTTGCTTTTCCTTTGTAGCTTTGCACCCAAGCTTATCTTCCTCTCCTGAAAGAAAAAACAAAAACTAAAAGACAACCAAGCATCTAAGCATCCAATCAACCAGCAACCAAGCAACCAACCAACAAGAAAACCTAACTGATTATTATGAATACAAAAATTAAACATGAGGGCAGTCTTCAGCTGAGACCTTGGGTTGCCTCTGTTTAGTGTTTTAAAAAGAGGCAGGATAGGGGGAGACTAGAGAAAACTTGGTGCCATCTACCTAAGCCATAAGTCTCCCCTGTCTGTAGAAAGTTCTATGACTTGAGGTAGCCAGTTTTGTTTGCCGAAATTCTAAAGTTTAGAACACTCCCCCACACCCACCCTTATTGCTTCACCACAGCCTCATGGAATCAACTCCCTTTCCCTCTGAGGCAAGAACACATAGATTTTATTCTTTTGCATCTGGAGGTATCTTGACATGTGTCAAGGACTACCCTTCTCTTCCTCACGATGTCTATTATTCTTGATGCTAAAGCCTACCGGTTAACGGGTTAATGAAAACTTCAGTTGATGTGGCTAGATGACCTCACTCTGTTTTCAGCAATATTTCAATAAGAGTTGAATAATTCATCCCATTAGGCAGCTCATTTTCATTAAGGCATGGATACCTTCTCAGTGACCCAGCAGGATAAACACTGAGGGGGATAAACACACCAAGATGCTAAAACCCTCTCAAAGAGCTTAGTTACCCATTTACCTTGAACCCCTGCTTCTTTTTCAGACACAGACATTTTGAGTTTTTGCTGAGGTTCACGGCATTTTATACAATTTGACAAATTTGAGTTTGTGCAGATGTGTGTCCGTCCTTTTCCTCCCAAGGCATCTCTGTACTCATTTCTTTGTGCCCTCCCTTCTCGGTGGAGAACAGAAAGATGGCTGATAGCACTTGGCATGAGAGCTAATCTCTTTTCATAGGTATTTTTCCCACATGATTCACAGGTGATTTTCCTTAATTTAAGAAATTTAAGAATCTGACTTCTTTATTGTTTCTTAAGTCTTCATTTTTTTGGTATTTCCCTGTTTATCCCAGATTGGGAGTCATGTGCTTCGTTTCATGGTTTTGTTTTATTTTGTTTTGTTTTGTTTTTTGGAGACAGGGTTTCTCTGTGTAGCTTTGGATCCTATCCTGCCACTCACTCTGTAGACCAGGCTGGCCTCAAACTCACAGAGTTCCATCTACCTCTGCTTCTCCAGTGCTGGGATTAAAGGCGTGCTCTTGTTTCTAACACTATTTTTTTCTAGTGCTCATATTTTAGAGAAAATAAGGCAAATACCCCTCCCAGGAGAGTTGCACTAAGAAATATCTAATATTTTGTAGATATCTTTAGCTTTTCCTGCTCATAAGTTTTAAAATTCTCTAAATGCTAAACAACATATTACAGTATCTGGCATGATAATTTGATACATGAATACAGCATGTGATGATTACACCAGGGTAATTGGCATTCCCATTTTCTTAAACATATGTCATTTCCTTATATCAAGGGCTCTGACTCCCTCTCTGCTTGCTCTCTGTAAGATACACAATAAGCTGTAAACCCTGTACATCTTACTGTGCTGTAGTACCTAAGAACTACAATTCCTCTACTCCTTTCTGTCACTCACTATTGTTGCTCTGACCAAATACCAGACAGAGGGACAGAAGTGACTTAAGGAGGAATTCCTTCCAGTCACCTTTCCGAGGATTCATCCTGTGGTCACTTGGTCCCATGAGCTAGGGAAGAACAGCATGCCATGAAGAGCCTTGTGGATGACAACAAGGTTAGCTATGCGTCTGACGTACTCACTTCCTTGGCCGTCTCTCCGGGATTGTTAGTGGATCACATGGTGATTCTACTTGTAATGTTTAGGGGGGCTTCATGCAGTTCATGACTGTGAATGGTTAATCTCTGCTCCGTGGTCAACTTATCTACCTCTGAAGACAACATAGAGCATACCCTTGGCCTCACTTGTGAGGGGCTTTCTTCATTAGCTTACGTGATATGGGAAGACCTGTAGGAGGTGGGTAGGGCTTGTGCTCACAGATAAGCTCTGGGAAAACCAGGAATGTTGGGTACACAGGGGTGTATCTTCAAAAGGAGGAATGTATGACCTGCTTTCAATCCAGAAGGCTTGGAATGGATGTGACTAATAGCCTGGTGACCTCTACTCTATCAGTATAGCCAGTCCATACTGGCTCCCCCAGACCCTACGTTTATCTTGGTCAATCTATAGTGATATCCTCCCTGAGACCCCAATCATGAGTATTGATTACTTTAAGCCTGCTTACTCAGTTAATCTATAGAACCTATCTTTATGGAAGATGTTACTTGGATTTTACAAGGGTTTCAATGTAATCATGTCTTAAGCTTTGTTGTACACATGGGAATGAAGTAATTACCACAAGAAAACTTTTTTCCCCAAATTGTGCTGTGCTTAAATATACATAAAATAAATTACTCAGTGTCAGATTCTCAAAGTTTAAATCAACACCGGCTACTAAGTCATGTTGGACCGAATTTCGTGATTGTCTCTAATAGATGGACACTGATGGCCATGGTGTTTGCAGAGACCCCCCACAAACACCCACTATAAATATGTCTGGCACTTTTCAGTGGCAACCAAGATAAAAGAAGGTAGAAGGAAGCTTTGAGTTTTTGCCTGTTTGCCTTCATGCTGTGCTGGCAAGTTCATCTACCCTGCTGGCATTTTGCTATGGCTACCCTGCCTTTCTTTGCTGACTTTACAACCTGGCTTCTTTGAGTTGAAGAACGGTGGCTCTCCATGAATCATGCAGGCTTTGAGCATCAGTGTGGGACTGTAGGGGCATCTGGCTTCATGTGGACTGTATCAAAGGAGCCAATCTAATAAAGGTCTATTTGTGATCTGTTCATTCTATCTGCTCTGTTCCTCTAGAGAACCCCGAGTAAAGGAAATGCAGACTGGGAAGCAGACCACAGGAAACGCTGGCCCTGAGTTGGCCTTCTCTCTTTCCTCTTTTTGCTTTGTCTCAATCCCAGGCCATGGGGTGAAATGGCTGTCCAGGATGGATCACTCCCCATAGACACCTCAGTTAAAGCTCTTTTGAGAGTTCTCTCACACAAACAGGGCGTGTCTATCACCCATTTTCAAAGTATTACTAAATTGGCTCAAGCCTGTGGTGAAGATTATCTCACTTTCCACCATCTCCAGCCTCTGGGGATGGCTCATCTAACATCTCCATCTGTGAAATCAATGTTTTTGGCAGTCACAAGTGAGTGGAAATATGTCATCCTTGCTGTTTCTATGTTTGGCTTCCCCCACACCCCCTTAACATACTGTCCTTCTGTTGTATTCTTGATGCTGAAAAATGACAAGGTTTCTTACCTTTCTGTCATTGAATAATATCCTACTGTTATGTAAGCTACATGTTGACTCAATGTCTTATGACCAGAAGAGTGGAGAAGTAAATCATGGGCTATTTCTTTCAGTATGTTCTCTTAGGACGAATGTATTTCACACGCAGAAGGACCGTGAATGTTTTGCGACTACTCTGTGGGCTCTGTGAACCCCCAAAGATGTCTGTATCTCAGACTGAGACTAGCGATAGGAATTAGAAAAAAAAGCTTCACAGATGTAATTAACTTAAAAATCTAAAGAGATCATCTTAGATTACAAGGGAATCTGCCAAACCCAGTAATATGTGCCAGTATAGAATCTACAGAGGAGATTTGAGGTACAGACGAGGAAAGAGACATGTGAAGACAGAGGTGGAGACTCAAGTGATGTAACAAGCCAAGGAATGCAGACAGCCTTACAAGAAGCTTAAAGATGAACAAAATCCTCCCCTAGTCTCTCTGAAGGCAGCATAGCGATGCTAATGTCTTGATTTCAGACTCTTGGTTCCTGGACTGTGAGACAATAGCATAATGTTGCATAAACATACAATTATAGATAAATATATGTGTGTTTTCAGGTGTATGTGCGCATGTATGTGTGTGTAGCCATGGAGTCCAGAAGAGGGCACTGTGTTTTGTCAAAAGTGTATACTTTTATTATCAGTGTAAGTGGATTTTTTTCATTTTATATGAAGTTATAGGAAAGCCTGGAATAATTACAGTTAGGCCAAACACCTATAGTGTGCTTATCGATGTAGCTGGGACGTTTGTCACTGGCTTTGCATAGAGTACTTCAGTTTACTCCCATAATACAGATGATGAGACTGAGGCACAAATGTGGATGAACTTTCCAAGGTTCAGACAGTTGATGGATAGGCATAATTTGAATAATTTGAGCCATAATTTGAATCCAAGCAACACAAGCAGTATGGCTCCAGCTTTGTTGCTTTTATGGGTGTTAGTTTGTATCTATGCATGTCTCTAGGACTTCATGACAGTGTTAATTTATCTTCAGTGCCTTCTTCCAGGAAGAGAACACCATGAAATTTTTTGTTGACCTTCTTCAATTGGCACTCAGTTCCCTAGTATGGGTTGAGATTGACTGGGAATCCATTTTTTCACTTTTGAACACAGATGGAATTTCTTTTTTCTCTTAAGTGCTTTGTAAGGCATATGCACTCTGTGGTCATGTTCCTGCTCTGAGTCACACCGTCACTGCACTGCTCTACACGGCCCTATGTCCCTGCCAGACCCTTGGTGGAGTCCCTTTACCCAAGGAGCAAAACTGCCCCTTCACCTTGGTCTACACACTCTTCCTATCTGACAGGACAGTGTGGTGAATATATCTTTACTCTGTCTGTGCCACACTGTCTTCCTGTAAGACATTCACTTGTTATTCAAGAGGAAGAAACCATTTTTCCCTGAGTTTTATTTTTATCTGTCTAGCTATTTACTTATTTATTTCAAACCAGCTTGGTGTCCAAACTGCTTTGTTTCCAGCATTTTCATTAATTCCCCACATATTCCACCTGACAGAGTTACTGCCGTTTGTTGACAGGATCCTCTGGCCTCCAGACATCAAATGCATGATGTCCCTATCAAACTTGACACCTGTTTTTCATTCCCAGGCATTGATTATTTTCCACCCACTAGCCAGCATATTTCATGGAAAGAAACTGTTAGCGCTATCTGCAAAGTATTGATTGCAGGAACACTAAATTCCCTCCTGAAATTTTACAACCTTAATTTCCAGGAGGTTCTGTCACTGATCTTCAAGTGGGTAAAGATTTAAGAGACTGATCCCTATGTGCCAACAAAGTGTTTGCTAGCAGACAGCCTGCACAGCTTGTGTGCCTTGCATCAAAATCAGAACAGAAATGAATAGTAGGTAACTCTTTAAGTTTCTAAATGGCTCAATGCTTTCCAAGGACAGAGTCAAAATTCACACGAAGTCCATGCTTTTAAGAACAGTGTTCTATTAGGAACCCTTGGTAAGAAAGGTCATAGACTGTAGTGAGGAACACACTACAATTATTCTGTTAGATGGACACAGTACCCGCATCATCAAATTGACTCCTAATGGTTTATTATAGCCATAGATCAGTGCTTTCAACGGTGGAAAAATTTCTCATTTCAGTAGACAGCAATTAACAGAGAGACCTATCACTGGTCAGGGTGCAGAGTATCACCCTGATGAGTGTTCAACCCTAAGTGGGCAATTTTTCTCACATCTCTTCCTCCCAAGGCTCAGAAATCATTCCAGAAGAGAGGGCAAAAGATTGTAAGAGCCAGGGCAGATGATGACTACAAGGGAATGGTGTTTTTCTAGACACAACTGGGCAGTTGTATGCATGAACTCACAAGGGATTGTGGCATTCACTATGTGTAAAGCCTGAACCCAAGCCAGACAAAATATAAGCATGGATATAGGCAGGAGGGCAGAAGTCCCAGCCCTAGCTGAGGAGGTAAACTATAATTTTCTATTGGCAATTTGAAAATGTACAAGGCTCATCACTGTGTCTAACCAATTATTTCCCTAAAACTGTAGGAAACCTATTCATTCCTCTTCCATCTACTTTATCTTAAATGTGAATTTTAAAATGATGCTCTCCCCATGAAGTTATATTTCTAGAGGCTCAGTTTCTTCCTGTTTCAAAATCTCTCACCTAAAATTTTGATCTATGTTGGATGTCTCCCTAAAGTGTGATAGATAGCCAGGTATTCTATATACATACAGATCTGGCAAATGGTATTTGCAGAAATAGGCAGAATCTGATTAAATAGAAATCCTAGAATAACGTAGGATGTTATTATCTTACAGCTGTACACATTTCCACACAAAATAAATTCCAGAGGACTGTGACATCCTAATAACTTTCATATGCCAAAGCTTCAAAGTTCCCTGTTTTCTTAATGGATATATTTCTCATTCTAGATTAGAGTAAGAGAGGACTAATTACCAGGCCTCCTCTCTCAGTAGAAACTGAATGCAGTTGAGAACAAAAAATAATTCCCCATCTAACTTATTTATTCAAGATGATAAAAAGATTGGATTTCATATTGCTCACATTCTGGAAGCCTAATCTCTAAATGAATACATCAAGATTTAATTAGCTTTAGCACTATTTTGCATGCTGTGTTAAAAGCATGCTTTGTCTTATGACAGAGAAGCAAGCATGGTCACCTCAGGAAAATGTTCTTTACTTCATACTCACGATGGAGCAGAGTATACACCGAATCCAGTAAATACCTAGTTTTCATCAGTAAGCGTCAATAATCTAGATTATCTGATACCTGTATTTTAAAAATATTCTCTGATAATAGAAAATCTTAATTATGAATATGGTCATCACCCCACAGTACAAGAAAGAGCAAACAGCCAAATTTTCAAAGCAATATGCTTTGCTCTATTTTAAACACACTGCTATTTAGAGACATGTAAACAGCCAAACACTGGAGCAAAGCTACACCACACAATGACTATTACTGCTCTCCACACTCGTCTTCTGACTCTTAGCATTATGTGCGATTTTTAAATCTCCCTTCCCCTTTCCTTTGTGTTGTACAGATTCAATTCAGGCACTCGTGTTCAACTATTCTCAGATATAAAATATTGGGGAAATAATTTCATCTGTACTGAACATGTAAAATTCATGTGTCAAGCTGACAGGGGGTGGGCTGTGCTAGTTAACTTTCATTGTTAAATTGACACCACAGAGCAGTGGTTCTCAACCTTGGGTTGCAACCCCTTTGGGGTTCAAACGAAGCTTTCACCCTTTCACAGGGTTTGCTTAGGATCACTGGAAAACATGGATATCTACCTTATGATTTATAATAGTAGAACATTTACTGTTATGAAGTAGAAATGGAAATAATTTTATGGCTGGGGTTCACCACAATGTGAGGAAGTATATATTAACATATATTAAAGGGTCACATCACTGGGGAGGTTGAGAACCACTGCCATAGAGTCACTTGTAAAGAGGGGACCTCAATTAAGAATTGCCTGATTGGAACCTGACATGGTCAGGTCTGCGGGAATCATTTTGACTGGTGTGGGAGGATGCAGTCCACCGTGGACAGCACCATCTCTAGGCAGGGCAGCCTCTGCTGTCTATGAAAGTTGGCTGAGCATCTGCCAGAGATTGGCCAGTCAGCAACTTTACTCCATGGTTCCTGCTTCAGTTCCTGACCTGACTTCCCTCAAGGATGGGTTGTGACCTGAAGTGTATCCAACTAAACTCTTTCCTTCCTAGGTTTAGTCCACCTGTTTTATCACAGCAGTGGAGATAAAACTAGAACATCCTCAGATTAAACCATTATCAGATTGAAATATTTGGGTAAACTCTTCATCTGTACAGATCTTGTAGAGTCCATTCTCTAGTTACCATTCCCAGAGCAGTATGGCGTCACAGCTGTTTCCACAGGCTCACTCTGAATTACACGCTCCAAGTGTATCCATGGTTGTCTGCATGCATTAAAGAGAATGTGCACACAGTAACACTACAGTCTCTGTAACAGTCTTATACACCTTCAGAATTTGCTAACTTTGGGGGAACCTGGGACAGAACCCCAAGGACACCAAGGTGCAGCTGAATTGTCATGTTGCTGTCCAGAACTGAACTCAAAAGAGCCATTTTAATTCCTCTTAGAACTTCTGGTCTACCTCAAAGGATTTGTGGTCTTGAGTACATTTAAGGAAATGGATAAGGAAGCTTGTGTTTGACACCATCTATTCCCCCTATCTACTCCCCACCCTCAATGGTTAGACTATTCTTTGACCATTGACTTCCCATAACCTTTGGAATCCAGAGGTGATGTGGGAACCCCTGCACCAATAATACTCAGTGAACCTCCTCTGACTCTGAAATCTGCTGGGGGGATCCTATGTAGGTACATTGCTATGTTTCTATGAAATTTTGAGTATGCATGGGTATGCTTTGTCTCCTTGCTGTGAGCTCTTGCCTATGCCCCGCAAGAGCTAACTCTGTGATTGATGAAGTGTGCTAGGTCATAACAGTCAGTCACTGAACGTCTCCTTCTCCCCCTTAGCTCTGTCACACACACTCTCCTGCAGTCATGTATTTGTGTTTTAGACCTTCGGCAAGTCCCTAAGGATTGGACAGGAATGGCTGCATAACAGGTCCATGCGGTATGCAACCAGACCCAGAGAAGAAAGCTCTAAAAACCACTGCCATGCTTCTCTTTCCTCCCATCATTTGATTCTTAACTAGGATGGCTCAATTTGCTTTGTTTTCTTGTCTCCTAGAACCTGTGGCCTTGGGTTATATGTACAACATCAGTACAAACAGCTTACAAAGGTATTTTTAACAGACTTATTTTTATATTATATGCATGGGTATTTTGCTTGCAAGTATGTCTGTGCAACATGTATGTACCGGTGCCCATGAAGGCCAGAAGAAGGGATCAGGTCTACTGGAACTGGAGTTACAGATGGTTGTTAGCCATCACATGGGTGCTGGGAACTGAACCTGGGAACAACTAATACTCTTAACCACCCAGCCATCTCTCTATCCCCTATCAAGGACTTTTAAAAAGCAAATATAGTTCTTTCCCTGGCATTATTCCAACTATTGAAATAATTAGGTCTCTGCATTTTACTCTTGCAAAAATATTCTATATTATATGAAATACAGATAGCACATGAATGCCTTTCTCAGAGGTATTTATCATTTACAAGATACTATACAAAGAAGACATGATAAACCCTAAAAGAATCCTCTCAAGGTACCAGGTTGGACCTGTTTTCTAGAGTGACCAGGAGGGAGCAGCTCTTTCTTGTCCCTCCAGGCATGACCTTTACGTTTCAATGAAAGGCAGGAAGAGTGACAGCCAGTTCCCATGTTTTCAAGGTTGAGATAATCAGCTTTTCTTGTCTTCAGAACTTAAGGTCACTTAAGTCAGCTCTTTTCAAACATTTTAGCAAAAGTCATACTGGCAGCAGACTCGAGAGAACAAAGAAGCCTGGCATGCTATTTTAAGCAACTTACTGCAACCATGAAATTTCTCAGAAGATCCCAAATTTTATCTTAAAAAATTATATGCTTTGAGTTATGTTCCATAAAAAGTTTGCCTAGTATAAAAGAACACTGGTCATTGTTTTTAATCTATTAAAACTCTTAGGCTAGAGAGTTCCTCCTCTAACATCTGAAATGAGGCACAGGCTGAATTCAGAGGTAGAGTCTCAGGGAGGAGACTGATATAGTAAATTGGGAGCTTGAAGCTGTGAGGTACAAAAGGTTGGTCCAGACAGAGCACCTACTGTTGTAGTCCGCAAAGCATATTGTCATGGTACCATTATGATTAAGCCCCTCTACGAGTCTGGATGGTAAATTATGCGGTCACTATATGGATAAGTCATGAAACTACCATGGTATTTGCTGGGAAGCCATGTGATTTCTTCAGGGGACCGGAGAAGAGCATGAACAAATTCTCCTTGTGGCAAGGCCCTGGAGAATCTGACCCATGTTTGGCCAGGCTGATGGATCGTTTGTTGCATAATTCTAGGCATGACCCCAGGAGTATATTGCTACCTGCTCTTCTAGCTTTCTTCATACAAACAATATTGCTGGCTGCCTCTTGTTTCACTTTCCTAGAGCTACAATAGCTTAAACGTCTATTGCATAAGGAAAACTTCCCCCTGATGATTCTCCTCTGGGTGAGTCAGAAGGGGTGTTGTTAAAAATGTACAGTGGATCTGATTTAGCCCCTAAAGTTTCTGATGTTCCAGGTGTGACCATGAGTTCAGGCTTCTCAAGAACAGGGTGTTGCCTTTCCAACACACCTTGTGACTAGCCTGAAAGAGTCACAGAAGTTCACGACAATATTACAAATCTGCATAACTGTTCTGGAGGGAATGATTCTAACCATGAGAGTCTTGGAGAAATGCTAAAAAATAGATGATGTCAGGAGTTAATGGGAACAGTCTAGGAACAAGCAATGAAGGAGAATCAGAAACCCACAGAGCCCTCATTTCTAATAGCTGTGCCAATACTAGGGAGTTGAGAGGAGAACACGAGAACAAGGGCTAAGCATGCCAACCATTAAGAGCAAGTTTTTTAGTTGTGTAGTATACCGGGTGATAGGAGATCTTGTGGTACAGAATGAAGAATGGATTCAGCATTGGCTCATGAATTGATTGTGCAGCGTAGGCTTGACTAGAAGTAAACATTAACCGCCAGAGGCAAAATTCTCTTTCACCTTGCTGTAACCACAAATGCTGCCAACTGGGCACACTGTCCTACATGTAGGTGTGTTGCTTGCAATACAGATTATGCTTTTAACCTTGGAGCTGCGAATCAAATAGGTATTGGTTACCTGTGGGAAAGTTGGGGGATGGAAGGAGAATGAGGTAAAGTAAAAATTGGAAATTATTGTAACAATTATTAGGAACTTGAGGAAACAAATTTGATTGTAAAACTGCTCATGCAAACTATTGAAATTGTATAAATAAAAATGGCCCACACTGTCCAGGCCACTTGTTTAAAAACAGGTGGTCATAGTTTTTACACTGGACTGACTTCCCACATCCGTCCCAGGTGATTGGACCTGTTGGGAATTAGAATCCTAGCAGTATTCTTGCCTTAAAGACCTCTTGGCCAAAAAAACAAAAAGGTACCCACAGCTGTGTGGCAAAAAATGACAGCCCAAACTGCAAGCAGTCCATTAGGCCCCAGAGACACTAATAGATAGATGTCAACAAGATAATAAGGTTGGCAGCAATCTGGCTATTTAAATTACCAGTTGGCCCAGGGAAAAACCAACTAATAAGATTCAAATAAAATAAGACCACTAAACGAGGCAGACATTATAAACAGAGAAAAACCAAACTAAACAATGGAGTTAATCAGAAAGCAGGTTGAAAAATTACTTCTGCCTTCATAACCCACAAACCAAACTGGGAGTGCCTAAGGGCTAGAACACTCTTGTCCATGTCTGTCTGCCTTAGGGACCCTGGTGTGAGTGGGAAGCATACACTAGCTCATGATCAATAGGCACGGATAGGTCATGTTAATCACACCCTTAGCACTCCTACATTTGCACTGGAGATTAGAAAAAGACAGGATAAACTCAAAACTAGAAAATGGTTTGCATAGAGGGATACGTGTATGTGTATTCTGATAATATATCTTCTTAGTTATCCACATGGTATATTATGCCTAGTAATCTTTAAAATGTTCAATTATAGTTGGCTTCTATAATTAAAAAGTCCTTTCTCTGATTAAGAATGATGAGTTTCTCAAAAATTTCTTGATGCTGTTTTTTTTTTTCATTTACAATTTTAAGAATTCTCTATCTCCTTTGGAGTCATTGGCCAGTGGGGCCACATAGACTCTTGGACATTATAGGTTATTGCCACCACTCTTGGTTACCCTCCAGAACCTGATGCCAAGACCCTATTGCAGAAGATAATGAATCATAGAACATGGCGAAATTAAGCAGGCACCAACCTAGAAACTCCATCCTCATGGGCTGGCTTTCATAGTGCCAGAAGTTAACCATGCATGATGTGTTCATGAGATGCCACCAATGACTCAGTACATACACCAAGGCACACTCTGGCATCACTAAGTAGACGCAGTGGGTGTAAAACAAAAGAATTTTAGGAGAAAAGAGGGGTAGGGGGAAAATTAGTGGGGAGAAATGGGATAGACTTGGTGAAAATATAGTCTATGAAATTGTCAAACAATGAAAAAGAATATTCAAATACATTTGAAATATTTATGTTGGAATTCAATACATCTTTAGTGTCTTTTTGGAAAAAAGAATCCCATGTCAATTTTAGTCCAATTATAGGAACAATGGAATGTTCTAAATTATCCATCTGAATACCAGTTGGTAGCAATGGACTTTGAAGATCAAGTGGGTAATAAATTCTTGAGATAAAATTCGTATGTAAAGTTATATATGCAAACTTAAGCATGCCAGTGTTGCTTGAAAACTAAACCTAGGACTGGCTGGCTTATTAGAAAAGGCTTAATCATCACCATTCGTTGGTTATTTTCTTATGTATGTAAGTATGAATGTATTATGTATGTATGTATGTATGTATGTATGTATGTATGTATTTATGATTGTGTATGCATGCATAAATACAACCATTCATGCATGGTGTTGTGTTGGGGGCAGGGTGTTATGTCAGTCTAAAGACTCTTGGTGGAGTCATTTTGATTCATTTACCTTGTTGGGATAAACCTCAGGTTTCAAGGCTTGTGCAGCAAGCAAGTTTTCCTGATAGACATCACACCAGTATGTATTTTGCAACACAGCTTTCCAAATAGTATGGGGAAGGACAGTCACTAGATTGTTTCTGCTCTAGGAGCCCAAGATTTTACAGTGTATCTCAAAGGTACGACGGGTGTTTTGAGCCACAATCCCAGCCACCAACTGTCTGAGCTTCTCTGGATAAAAGAGTTTCCATTTGTGCAGTAAAGAAAGGCTCTGCAGATGCCAACAGACCAGTGCTGGGAAGTTCCTGCAGATTCTAAGTGCTCGAAATTTAAAAATAATAGACCTATACAGAACTAGTCCCAAAGGTGTTTCAGCGAACACATTCAGACTCCACGTTCGTCTCTGAGGCACAGGACAATATGTGAGATGTGTTATTGCCTGGGTGATTGTCATTTCTGTTTTCTTCAAATACTCCCAACGAACAAAACCACCAAACAAAAGTGGAAGAAAAAAAAATCTAAAACAATAACACACAAGTCGAAAGAAATATGCCTTCACCGAGCCAATAATGTAACAAATAAACATGATGAGATGACGAAGTCTTCTGTTCTTGAAGCACAGAAGCCACAACCCTACACTGAGAACGTACCTCACTTTTAAAGGCTTTAGAAACCCTTGTGGGTTTAGACATGATTTTGTTTGAGAGGTTTTCCTTTGTTTGCTTTTTTGCAAAACAAAACAAAACATTTTGCTGGGATTTCAGGCATGCATATATACCTTTACGTAAGGCCACCAATCTTTTGCAAAGGGTTTTTACCTCAGTAGAAAATCTCATGGGAGAAAAATCATGGGATTCTAAAGAAGGTAGGCTTTTCCTACCCCTTACCTTTTGGACATTCACAAGACCTAGACAATATTTTTTTTTTGTTTCCATGTATTCAGTCCACAACAATATAGAATTTATGACAATGGAGAAAAAACTTGGCCCTACCCACTCAACCACTCAACCCAAATGTGATCCCAATGAAATAAATGATCACTCAGACAAAGAAATGGGGTTGCCTCTTGACATCTGCTGTATGCATGAAGAAAAGATGGGCAGGAGTGTAGACTGACTCAGGCGTAGGGGAACTGGCACAGAATCTTCTGATAGTATTTGCCAAACAGAGTTTAACAAAAATAGTTATGTGGGATTTCTGCCAACAGTTAATTACAAGTGACTCATAGACATTGAAATTTGTGAGCAGGGCTTCATGGTCTATGAAACTTTTTGCATGTTTATCAACTCGTATTACCCTGGATTATAGACAGAAAGTGGCAGTTTCTGGATGGGCACCTTTACAATAAGAATCAAGGCTACCCCATTAGAAGCGTGGAGATGATGAGCTATTCTACCTACCATGAACTTTAAGTCCGTGTTATGAAAGTGAAACCTGGCCTCCTATCAGCCTTGTTTATTGCTGTAACAAGAGCATGGATAAAGCTTATTTCCCACAGTTGCACACTTTAAGCATGCTACCTAAGGACTGGAGCAAATGGGAAAATGATTAGCAATCATGACCTAGAGAGAAGCATGACCAACTCGTGCCAGGGTCTACACATTGCTGTGTAGATTGCACAGGGGAATACAGCTTTTTATATTTTTCTATACGTGACAAAACAAAAAAGAAAGGCCCACAAGTCAAAATCCCATCTACCGTCCATCTGTCCTTGAACATAACAGGAAGATTCAGACAAATGAAATAGCTTGTCCAAAATCCCAGAGTTAGCCCTCTTTGCTAACCTCCGTTGTCATCTGGACACATCTAGGAAGATGGAACCTCAGCTGAGGAATTGCTTCCACCAGACTGACCTGTGAACCTATCTGTGGGGCATTTTCTTGATGGCTAATTGATATAGGAGAGCACGGTCCACTGTGGGCAGTGCCATCCTTGGACAGGTGGTCCTGGTTTGTGTGAGAAAACAGGAGCAGAAGCCAGAGGGGTAAACCCGGAAGCAGCACTTCTCCACGGCCTCTGCTTCAGGCTCTACCGCTAGGTTCCTGCCTTGAGTTCTGTCCCTGGCTTCTTGCAATGGTGGACATAACATGGGAGACAAATTAACCATTTCTTTTTCCGAGTTGCTTTTGTCCAGTGTTTTATCACACCAACAGAGAACCAGAGACAGAACAATCACCAACCACCTTTACAAAGGGGTCACATCCCAGTGAGGCCCACATAAAGAGACAGAAAGAGGGATGGGAATGGATTTTCTGGAAGCCCAAAGACTCTCATAAATTCGACCTTATTAATCTTCACCATTTATCTGAGCAGAGCCCACTTGGGATGTTATTACTATTGTTATTATGGATGGGAAAATTAGCATGAGCACTGGTGAGCACAAGTGTCAGCAAGTGAGTGGCAGTCAAGGCTAGAAGCCTTGCCACCTAATACATAATCCACAACCCAGGCCTCTAAATCTTGCTTTTTTCGTGATGCAGTAAAGCTCACGAGGCTTGGCTACTATTAATCTTTAATGAAACTAAATGTCAACTATACTACTCCGAATCATCACTCAGTTGCAAGGATAATGTTCAGTATATATCCAATCTCAAGACCACACACTCATCTATAAAGGCTGAAACAAATCTAATTTCCTTTCTATAATTACATAAATTATTTTCAACATGCCACAACAATTTTACATGAGAAAGGAAGATGAATTTTCCTACCAGTGTGTGCTTGAATAACCCCCCTCTTTCAGGAGCTGATCCCCTACCACTGTGAATTAATTCTCTTTCCTTAAAGAGTTCTTACCAATCATGATGTCATCCTGATAAATGTTTTATTGCCTACCTATCAGGATCAGATGTCTCCCTCTGCCATGGGGCATATCTAATGCTCCATGACAAAGAGGGGAGTGAAATAAACAGCCACCAGGCAGTCTGAATCTACTCAGACTGGCTTAGCTGGTGCATCCTCCTCTACAGCCATAGACATAACAATTTCTATGCAAAGTGCTTCTTATAGGCTTTCCGCAGATCCATCATTGCAACACTAAACAGGCTACTATTTGCTGGGATCTTGGCCAAAAAGTTAGGCTACTCGGTTCCTTTGTAATACTAAAAACGGTATGGGAAAACACAAAAGTTGGGCTATAGCCCCTCTCAGTGACTGTGCCTGACTTGCTTGCAGCCTGGAATATTCTTCTTGCATTTTCTTTCTTCTTCATCAGGCACAATCTTTACTAACTTCCCAAGGCTGGGTAGGAAGACTACTCTCTCAGTCCTTCAATGAGTAAGCCCCACCTCCTCTCAAGTCAGTTGGCTTTTGGTGACAGTGATATTAAATAAGCAACTTTTCCACGCCATCCCATCACCTCTCTTTCCAAGGCTGTGAGCTCCTCAGAGTGGGCCCACTTTGATCTCAGGATTCCACCACGAGTGTCTGGTGTACAGCAGACATCTTCAACTACACAGGCTGGTGACCCAGGTAAAGCCCAGGGGCCTTGGAAAGAGGGTGTTACCAGTCTCCACAGCTACCTGAGCTGGGCAATGATTAGTGCTACCCATTCCTGGGGACACAATGGCCCGACCTCAGAGCATGGCTAAAAACATGCTTCAGAAAGTGATGGTTTTCATCTACAAGTTTAAGACGCAGCTGTGGCTTAGATGGGTGCCCACAGGCTCAGACATGGAAGCCTGGATTCAAGTGGATAGCACTTCCAGGGCTCCCACAACTTTCCCCTTTATTTTTGTTTTAGACAGGGTTTCACTTTGTAGACCAGGCTGGCCTGGAATGCACAGAAACCCTGAGCTCTAGGACTAAAGGTGTGCAGCATGCCCAGCTGTGTACAAGCTTGAAGAAGGAAGACCTGCTGGGCGGTATCAGGTCATTGGAATGAAGAGCAACACTGGCCCCTTCCTACCTTTCAGCTGGTTGCTTGCCCTGAGGTAACCATACAAGTCCAAACAATGGGGCCAATTAATCATGGGTTAAGCCCTCTGAAGGTATGGACACAAAGAAACCCTTTCTCTCTACAAGTTAATTATGTTAAGCATTCTGTTGTAACAACAGAAACATGATTAATATAGACCTAACCGTGTATCCATATATTTTAAGAATAAAATATAAAACATTTGAAACAGCAAATCTATGGTCTACAGGCTAATATATTTTGATCTACCACACTTAAGAACATGGTGATGCTGCATTGAAGAAATTTCTGTCAGAAAGCTGCAAGCACCACTGTCTAATGTAAAGCTGAACACAGTAACATAGAACCTGAGCTGTCATGTTGTAACTTTACCAGGGACTTTACTATATAGTTGGTGATGAACCACACAGATAGAACAGAAGAGGCCAGCAAACCTCTCATTCTGCAGTGGCCACAGACTTAGGCAGCTGAAAGAAATAAAAGCAAATGGTCAGAATCATTACCCACAGACCACGTGGATGCTCTGGGTAAAGTCTGCCATTGCTTTCAGGTTATTAGCAGGGGTGTAGATATACTACTGAAAATGAGCACCAGACTTCTAGTGACTGAATGGCATCCTCCTGTACACTGGTTATTTTACATTTATCTTCAGTGACCCTGTGTTCAACTGTCTTGTTCCCTAGCTTCCATGCCCACATGCTGAGTTTCTGTTTGGCCCTACATTGATCTACTTGCAAACATCAGTTCTTTCTAGATGTGCCAGCAAGAATCTGTCTGTATTAGGAATGGTTGGCCTTCCAGTACTTTTCTGACCTTCCAATACTTTTCTTTTTTTTCCCCCGGTGAAGAAATTAAAGTATTTCCACGAAATGCTGAAGGTCAGACATTTAGCTATCAGCCCAGCAGAGGACTGGGAGCTCCAGTTCTCTTTCTCTGTCTACAGACCCACTGCTTATGCACTGTTGGGGGATGTCCTTCCGTATATATGTTTCTCTTATTGGATGGTGAATAAAGCACTGTTTGGCCAATGAGGCAGGAAAATAGGCAGGACTAGGAGATGAGGAGGATTCTGGCAAACGTAGGCAGAGTCAGTTGCCATGTAGGACGCCAAAGGAGTAACAGGTCCGGACACTTCTCCGGTAAGATAAGACCACATGGAAATACATAGATTAATAGAGATGGGTTAATAATTAAGACAGAGCTAGCCAATACCAATCCCTAGTCATCAGCCAACAGATTTATAATTAATATAGCATCTGAGTGTTCATTTGGAGCAAGATGGCTGTGGAACCCGGTGGGAAATTCCATAGTACCACGCTCTATGCCTTTTCTTGTAACCTAGTACCTCAGTCCTCCATTGGGTTCTCCACTCCAAAAGTTTACTTCAGTATCTACTCAAAAGGCTACACTTCTTAGGAAACATTTAACTGCTATCTTACATACTAGATTATACTTGAGACACCATCTACCATAAGATTTTCTATTATAATTTTAGAATTCACTCAAAGATTAATTCTGGTAAACCTAATTTTCTTTATGTCTAAACTCCTAAAATTTTGCTTATTTTGTGGGAGGATGAGTCATGGCATTTGCCAGTATAAAGTCCCCATTTCAAAACAATATAAAAATAACAAATACTGAATTCTACACTTACTTTGAAGAGTAATAATACCACTTTGAGGTTTAGGAGAATCCATATAAATTGCTTTTTCTCTAGCATTTTAAAATTTAAAGATTTTGACACTGATTCCTTGGGTAGGTTTTCCTCTAAATAAATTTTAAAAACTGTCCCCATGAAGTGACATGCACCCAACCAAAACACCTGGGCTGTTGTTTCAATGCCTGTTTTGCAGGGATTCTCATCTCAAAGAGTTATTGGACACTTAAAGACCTGGGGAATGTGTCTTTGTTGGCTTTGAAACTATGCTTCACATTTTGATTGAGTACAAACATCATTGATAGGAAGTTCTGGACTTGATTCTCAGGACCACAAAGACGGAATCAGACAGACAGACTTGGTTTGTAGGTGGGTAGTAGACAGGGACATAGAATGAAGTGTAATAGCTTTAAATGAGAGGATGACACTGTAGTCTGCAAATTCTAGAGAGCTTCGAAGAATTAGCCCTGTTCTCCTTCATATAAGGTAAAAGAGAACACATCCCTAGAGAAACCCTGAACAGCCATTTCGGCCTGTTCTGTGGAGGTGAACGAATGCAGGTTGCACTGGAGAGGATGGTGTCCTTACGGTCTGCACCACATTCCACCAGGGAACATAAAGACCTTTCTCATTATAATTAGCTCGTGAGGCTACCTCATATGGATTTACTGAAGGGGGGTGGATCTTGCAGCTCCCAAACTTACCAGAATGAGTTCTACCTCAAAACCCAGCTGCCACTTCCAGATTTGAGAAGTGAGGGGCAGTGGTGAGCTCTTAGGCTCTGGGTGAGCACCGGGCACCTACAACGACATATTTGCTGGAGCACTCAGATAAATCAATGCAGCTAAGGGTGTGTTGGTTCACAACGTTACCACTAGGAACAGAGACACTTCAGCAACTGGTGTGTGTACCACACAGGTGTGCACACATGGGTGTGCATAACACATGTCTCCTTAACTTGGCTTTGTCTACAACTCTCCAGACAGCACACCATTTTATACAGTATTCCCCATTCTACTACACATCCTTCCGTTTCATTTAGCAGTAGAGAGCTCAAGCATGGTATATCTACACAAGGCAATTTTTCTAACCCTATAATGACCCTTGTGATACTTGTGTGTTTTCCTTCAGTGTGTGGGTACACAAATGTTTGCTTTCTTCACAAAAGAAAAAAATGGTCCCTTTTAAATCAATCCACAAACCTACAAGTTACTTTTTTCAAAAACAAAATCTTTGAAATCTTAAGACAAGGAAAACAGACAAAATTTCTAGTCAAAAGATTGTTTAGTTACCACAAAATGGCAAATCACTGTTCCAGAAAGTGTTCAAGTTTAAATAAATATTGTGTATAAATGAACCAAATTATTAATTCTTAGAACTTATATTTTAAAGTTTAAGGATCTAAATTCCTGCGGATGGGCCATTTTCTGAAAAAAAAAAAAAAAGTAGTGCCTATTCATTTCTGGAAACCAAGGGAAAGCCGCCCAGCTGCATTAGACACTAATTTATTGCTGGGTTGCACTTTAGTGAGAGGGTACATGCCTAGTATATGGGGGGCCTGCGGTTCCCCCCAATATTGGACATTACAGTTAGTAACCTAAACTGAAGTGAGACTTTTCATTTTACTGAGCATATTTGAAGGAAGCAAAAAACAAACAAACAAACAAACAAAAAAACAAAAAAACCCAAAAAACAGTATGGGCACTAAAATCCTTAGCTTTCCTGCTTTCATTTTAACTTGGATTTCTTTTTCAAGACAGAATCTTGAATTCTGGATGATATGTTTAGATATAATCTTCACTAATGGATGTGAAAGAAGGCTGGACCTAAAATAAAACACGCATTTGGACTTTTCTCTCCGAAAAGCTCCATCCTGAACGATCAAAAGTAAAATTGCTGTAATTAGCTTGATAGAACTCCTACAGTTTGACACTTCGGAAAGTATAGAAAAACTTCCAGAAGCTGAAATGGAGTCCAGTCTCCCAAACTGTCAATGCCCACACCCACTGGCTCTGCTGTCCTTCAACTGATGGCATTTTACCTTCACAGTGGTCAGGCGGTGGTGCTGATGGGGGGGGGGGGCTAGAGGGACTCAGGTTTCTATAATTTAATATGAATTTCAAGTTGCTCTTTGGGGGTTTTTGAGCTGTAGAATATTTTACCAGCCCCTTAATTCCCATTTACAACACAGGGGAAGCAACTTCACAGTTGCATTCTGCCGTGGCATCCCCTGCCAACAGAAAAGGGTCTGGGCTGGAGGGCTCCCACCTCATGGCCATGTCCAGTTCTGTGCATTTCCCACTGGTCTAAACCGGCCAAACAAACACCAGTCTGTTTGAGTGAGACATTGAATGAAGTCTTGGTTGAGACAAAGAGCTTTCCAAAATGAGAAAGGTGTTCACGCACAGAACAACGATGACACTATTAGAAGGCCGTGGGACGCCAGCAGGAATTCCCAAGGAGAGCAAAGAAACATTTCAGAGTCACTTTCCACAGCTCAACCATCTATCGGAGTGTTTCGAAACAAGATAGGCATTTCTACAGTTACATTTAAGTCTAAGATCAACACAGAGGCTGCGTTTCCCAGAGCAGTGGGAACCGATATGAGACTGTGCCTCTGCATAACTTTAGGAGGGTTCCAAATACCATTTTGAAAAGACGTGAGAATACCCAGTGTCACTGCATAGTGGTGTCTTCTCATTTGGGTAACTGTGGTCACCTAAACGGGTGACTGACAGCAGAAGAATCCCACACAGTGAGGGGATTGATAGGAAAAGCCAGTCTTTTTATGGCATAAAGTGTGGATAACCATGGGGATCTAAGGGAGGAAACATCCCAGCCAGACTTTCCTCTCAGATAGAGACCTCACTGTCTTCGGAAGAGAGGTCCCGTGGCTCCCTAAGTTTGGGACCTCAGTACGTCAGCTGTGTTTTCCACTACCAGCCTCTGTCTCCACTCTGTCCCCAGCCTGAGTCTTCTCCATTTCTTCCTGCACAGCATTAAGACAGATGAAACCCCTTCCTGTTGCCCAGTCTCAATGTTCGAATATTAGATCCATGGTGTTAGAAGTAGATACTCATTTATAATTTGGATTTCCCTATCAAACTAGTTTTATTACGTGCCCTGAATTACTGCAAAGGGCTCTGTCAGAAATGCCCTCTTCTGATTGTTTCTGTCTTTAGCTTCTTTAATTTTAAACCAACTAATCACGTTGAGACTGCCATTGGAAGGCTGAAGATGTGGTTCCATGACAGAGTGCTTGCCCAGCACACAGAAGGTCCTGGTCCCACACTAAGCACCGTGTCCCCCCCCCCCCAAAGATGTACTTGTTATATTTCTTCCCTGGCATCCAATCTTCCCAAGGAGCCTGATCTCTCTCTTGCACCTTTCAATTCCTATAGTCTCTATATAGTCTTGGTCTCTACCAGCCAACTCAAAGAGAACCTGGCTCAACATGAGGCTTGCTGGCTTCTTCCTTTGACCCTGGTTTTTAAGGACATCTTCACTCTCGGCATTCCTGTCTTGGGATTCAGGATATCTACCTTTGGCCATGTCTGACCTTAACCTCCTTTCTTTAAATACCCACTCCTGCATCACTGAGCCCAGTATCCCCATTTGCTTCAAGCTGGCACTTAATCCTCGGCAGAGCTCCAGAGTGACAGCCTCATCTTTACTACCTCTTCTCTTCTAAACATGGCACTGGTCTTCTTCCACTGAGAGTGAAGGGTTTCTGAGAGTGAACAGGATCTCTGGGAGGTGAGACCACAAAACCAGAAGGCTAAGGGTGTGTGTGTGTGTGAGTGTGTGTGTGTGTGTATGTATGTGTGTGTGTGTGTGAGTGTGTGTGTGTGTGTGTGTGTGTGAGAGTGTGTGTGTGTGTGTGTGTGTGAGTGTGTGTGTGTGTGTGAGTGTGTGTGTGTGTGTGTGTGTGAGTGTGTGTGTGTGTGTGTGTGTATGTGTGTGTGTGAGTGTGTGTGTGTGAGTGTGTGTGTGAGTGTGTGTGTGAGTGTGTGTGTGTGTGTGTGAGTGTGTGTCTGTGTGCATGTGTGTATGTGTGTGTGTGAGTGTGTGTGTGTGAGTGTGAGTGTGTGTGTGAGTGTGTGTGTGTGTGTGTGTGTGTGTGCCATCTTTGATGTCTTGATGTCTCTACATCACTGTTGGTTGTGATGATATTTTGTTTATACTTTAACAAATAAATCTTGCCTGAAGGATCAGAGAAGCAGAGGGGTTAGCCAGGAGAGTTGCTACCTCTACCAAGGCTCAGACTAAAGGGGTGATCCTGTCCTCAGACTGATGTTGCACGAATTCTCTACCAGAGCTCAAACCAAAGAGGCGATCCTGTCTTGACTGCTTCCTCAGACGACTGACTGCTGCTCAGACTACACTGAGCTCCTGTCTCCTCCTGCCTTATATTTCTCTCCCCACCCGTCCATGTCACACCTGTCTCCACCTCCTTAGTGTTGGGATTAAACGCATGTGATGCCAAGTGCTAGCACCAACTTTGTGTGAGCTCTGTTTCTCTTTTAGATTGAATCAATTTTGTGTAGCCCAGGGTGGCCTTGAACTAACAGAAATCTGTCTGCTTCTGTCTCCTGATTGCTGGGATTAAAGGTGTGTGCCACCACTGCCTGGCCTCCATTGCTAACTAGTGTGGCTAGCTCTGCACTCTGATCTATAGGCAAGCTTTATGTGTTATAGCATAAACACATATCACCAAAGTTGGTGGGGAAAATAAATTTCATATAAAAAATAGAAAAGATGATGCTAAAATGTGGGGTCTCTTAGGTGAGAATAATATCTGATACTGGACAGTTTTGAGTGGGCACTGATGCCATTGGAGTTTGGGGGGAAATCAACTAACTTCATAAGGATACCCAGAATAAAGCAGTTGGCAGAGTTGCTTTCTAATTTAGAAATGAGCCTTTAAAATTATTAATTCCAGATCATTCTGTCCCCACATACCATATCATTCTGTCGAAATGTGTCTATAACACCTGTCTAACACAGACAGTCCTATCGCATGACTTCCTATACCGTTTATTTCAGGTTGGAATAGGAAGCTGCACGGAGGACATCCCCACCCCATTCTAATCCTCCCCAAACAATGCCATGTTTTGCTCTTAGTGGGAACATAAGGTAGGATCCCATTCAAGTAGACATTACAGGTTCACTGAAAAAAAAAAAGTTAAGTCAGGAAAAATACTGGCAAAAGTTCATTTCCAGTCCCAGTGTCTCTCATTCATTTCAGCAAAACAACAAACTGCCCTTCAAAACAGGAGAGATGCAAAATTTCATCCCCATGTCACATATCACAGGAAAGAGAAGTGAGGCATAAAAGAAAAACTAAAGGAGAATTATTTAGTCTCTTAGCTACTTGGTCATAAAACCAAGTTTCCAACTTATGTATGTAACTGGTTCTTCATGGCATTAAAAACAAAAAGGTACAGAAGTCAACAGATTTGAACTGCTTACTTTCTGTGTAACCTCCCCTCCCCTCCCAAGAGTCTATACTGTAGGAGCCCCATGAGGCCAGGCCACAGACGACCCTGCAAAGGAGTCTTATTTTATGGAACTGCAGGTACACATCATTTGAAAAAACCTCCCTCTGCCCTGTTGGGCCCAGAACCTCACACTGAGTTTCCAGCTTTTGGGGCCCCTGGGAGCTATGCCATTTCCGCTGAGTAAGTTGAGCATCAGCCTGTCCGCTGCTCAGGATCATTCAGTCACCAGACTTCATCCCCTTCCCCGGCATTTCCGATTCCTCTTGGCTTCCCCTCCTAGACTCTAACCTCAGAGTGGGCAGGTTGAGCTCTTGGATCTTTTTGTGATCCCCCTGAGTGACATCTATACAAATATCCTGGCAGTAGAAGGGAGTGAGGTCAGCTGGCTCTGTGCGCATGAGCGTTGCCATGGAGTTCAGAGCGCGGAGACAGGCAAGGCTTCCAGCAACATCACTTTCCCCCAAAGCCTGAAAAACTCTGGAGCCAGGAAAAGCACCATCCTCAGCCAGAGCCACAGGAAGTCAAAGAGAACAATTCTCTATTTTTCCTCTGTCAACCAACCACGTTATTAAAGCCTGAAATACAAAGAAATAACATGGCTAATTATCAAAGTTTGGAACCAGTGTTTATGGCACTGGGATGGAGAACATTTCTCCCCCTCTTGTTCATTAACTATTTATTCTCCCAAACACTAAATAAAAGCCTTTGATTTAAAGGGCACTATTTCCTTTTAAGACTTTATGCTGAAAGATCAAATCTTTCACTCACTTCCCTCCACACCCTTTAACTCCCAGCTAGTTGGCCTTGGAAGCTGAGGGTGTTGGTCTGAATCAATGACCCTCCCAGGGCATGTGTCTAATCCCTGCAGTGGTAGTGGTGGGAGGGCAGGAGGAGGGAGAAAGAGGAAGGGCAAGAGGACTTCATCCGTGCTCCTGGTAGAACCGGGTATCCACATGTGACCGGAAGTCCTTCTCAACTGCTAGGTTCTGCCAATTGATTCTCCAGGGTCCAAAATGTATCCAAAGAGCAAACACTGCAGAGCTATCTCAAAAATTGTTTCCATGGAAATATGGCCTGGGTCCCTAATGGGCAGGCACAGAAGGGTTGTCCCCTTATGAGTGGAAGATGGCCTCACAAGGAGGAAGTCACTGCCGGGCAGAGACACGGTGAGGCCGTCACTGACATGAATTCAAATAAACAAAATGGGTTGCTTTTTCCCCTAACACTTTTAACCATGAGACAAGATTCAACCACTAGAAACAATACAGTGGCTGGAACAACTGAACATGTATTTTTCTTTCAGTGTAAGCATTTCAGTCATTAGAGGTCAGCCCTCCCTCCTGTCAGTGACAGAGTCTACTGAATTCCTCATGCTGTGACCAATAACACACTTAGCATCCATGGACCTGGCCAGAGAATCCCAGACATTTGGTCAGTGCCCACTCACTTTTAGTTTTGTTTTGATGCCATGGATTGAATACCTGGCTGTCTCATTCCACCACTGAGTTACATCTCCAGATCCAATTCCAGTTTCTTTCTCTTAGTTAATCCAGGATGAAAACACAACCATCCCATTTTGATCTCCTCTGATGACTTGTTAGGCTTCGTAAGGAAAGCCACTTGACTGTGTGGCTTGAAAACTTGAAAGAGAACTCAATGCTTCATTTTGTAATGATATTAAAAAATCACAGAGGCAAATAATTGAGTATTTCTGGTCTTATAGATTCCTGGGTGGGATTAAATGATTTTCTTAATTTCTGACTAAATGGCAATTTCTAAAACCAAAGGTAGACTGTAGCTATTGACGAGTCTGGAGAAGCAGGCATAAGCCAGAGGGTTACAGGCAGTATTTACCTGAGAAATATTTAATTGCTCCATAAACAGTCTCTCATCTAAGCTTGCCTGGTCCCAGAATCACATGGATCACGTGCAGAATCTCTCATCTGTGCTTAGAAATGGTAAGCTAGAGGTCTGCGGTGGCCAACTGCAAGGCATGGTCGTGGAGCTGGAGTGCCAGTGTTCAATAACAGGAAAGAAGGGCTACATCCAGTTTTTTTTCCCTTTGGGTAAAGTTGACAAGTGCTCTCAAGAGAAGTGTAACATTTTGTGAATAGTTCAATATTTATTTGCTATACCGCAGGTAAAGAATCTTAAAAATACTCTCTCTCCATAACCCCCAGAGAAGCTAGAACCCTCTTCCAGAAACAGATGGAAGCAGATGCAGAAATCCACAACTAATCATTGGGTCAAGCTCCTGGGGTACAATCAAAGTGAGGAAGGAATAGTAATATGAAAAAAAGAAGTCAAGTCCATGTTGGGGAAATGTAGGCACATCTGTAGCCAGCCCCTAAGTAGGAGTGGCTACAGCTTCCCCTACAGGGAAACTCACAGAATCAGCTGACCTGAGCTAGTGAGAGATCACTCACTCCTGTCTGACAAATGGGGAACCTGCATAAGACCAAACTAGTATCCCTTAATATAGGTGACAATGGTATGACTGGGACAATATATGAGGCTACTGGCAGTGGGCCCAAGACCTAATAACACTAATGTACAAACTGATTTAGTGGAGCCCATTCAATATGGAGAGATAACTTGCCCAGCCTAGACACAGGGTTATAGGGGTGGAGAGGTGCCTTGGTCCTGCCTCATGAGATGATGGACAGTAGACTTCTTATGGGAGCAGATGGGGGGGTAGAGGGAGTGGGAGGTAAGGAGGGGGGGAAACTGTGATTGGAATGTAAAAAATAAATTAATAAAAAAAGAAATAAAAGAAAAAGTACTATCTCAGAGTCTTTTGAGAAGTCTGTTGACTTCTTAGAGAAGACACACATTAAGGTTTATACAAAGAGCTGGTCATGGTGGCAGACATCTGAAACTCCAGGGAATCTGAGGCAGGGGCATGCTCGTGCCTCAACAAAACAGAATAGGGCCACTCGTCAGTTAGAAGCATTTCTGGCTCCTTCAGAGGATCCTACTGGATCCCAGCACCCACCCCGGGTGGCTTACAACTACCTGCCCCCCCAGCTCATTGGATTAGCACCCTCTTCTGGTCTCCATAGGCACCCACACATGTGTGATAGGCACAAAGACACAAATACGTGAGTAAATAATAAAAGGAATCATTAAAAAATTAGCAAAACAAAAAAACAACCACAAGTAAAAATTCACCTACATGAAGAAGGGGCCCTGATGGAGGGCATGTTCTACTGTCCATGGCTTTACACACACACTGGCGCTCTGCCTGAAGGAAGATCATGAAACATGGCCCTGTGTGATGGAAATCAAGACACCAAGTGGATTCGATGACAGAGAACCTATCTGGCACAGTGGTTCTAAAATCCCAAGGCTGTCTTGGTGGTTCATCATTCATGGTTTTTTAAATAGATACCTCTCTCTCTCTCTCTCTCTCTCTCTCTCTCTCTCTCTCTCTCTCTCTCTCTCACACACACACACACACACACACACACACACACACACACACACACACTAATGCATGCAGTTCTAACCCAAACTCATTGGGTGAACAGCCAGAAACATACCATCTTCCAGGAAGAGCTGAGAGCTGAGGCAGCAGCAGCAGAGAGCCTGCGTGCCGATGAGCATGGGACTGGACACTTCCCAGGTTATTCCCCTGAGAATACTGTCCACAGACTCTGTAACTGATCATTCAGGAAGACTGCAGGAAAGCCTCCTGACAGAATGTAGATACGGAAGCTTTCAGGACTCTGTGACTGGTGGATCTTGCTCACAGGACCAGTAGCTGAGGCCATACATGAATGACACACATGCCCATATGTTTTGTGAGGGGCTTTAAACCCCACTGAGATCGCGTATGTTTATAAAGTGTTCACTTGTAGTTATAAAGCGTATTTATAATCATGGAAGAGTCACTCTCTCAGAGTGAGAGCTACTGGCCATACAAAAAGAGATTTCCCTAATTCGTAATCAAAACACATCATCTGTGTGGTAGCCACCCCGCCCAGTGGAGTTGGGTTGGAGGAACCCAAGTTATCTCTTCCAATAGCCCCCAACCCAACCCCGGGTCCCAGCAGCCACAGATAATCATCGGAAGAGGAAGGGGTCCCAATCCTTTCTCATACTCTGCTAAGTCATCCTAAAACCAGGTAAAATAGGTCCCTGCCTAAACATGAAACTCCACAAAGCCACTGTGATTGAGGAAATTTCCAGAAAGGTGGCCCCCATCTCTGATATGACTCCTGAAAGTACCTTGAATCAGGAAACAGGTCACTTATCCCATCATTAGAGATCAAGAAGGCATACCAAGACTGAGGCAAAGCTGATGGCTAGATGATATTTAGTTGTATGATGACAATATCAGAGGCACAACTCTTGGGACTTGTGACCAAGAGGAGAGAGAGAAGGTGTGTAGCCTTGGTTGAGGCATATGGGAACAACAAAAGCAGCATAAGGAATGGCTTATTCAGGCTCACAGTAGGCCAGTCACAGCCATAGGAGCTAGAGATGGCTAGTCATATTGTACCAACAGGCAGGAAACAGAGAGCAGCCCCAGTTCACCTTTCCACATTTACTGAGCCCATGGAACAATACAGCTCGCATTAGGGCTGCTTTATTTTATTTTATTTTATTTTATTTTATTTTATTTTATTTTATTTTATTTTTCTTTCCTAATCTCAGTTGTCCTGATCTAGAAAATGTCTCCCAGAATGCACACAGAGGTTTGTTTCCATGGCAATTCTCAATCTCACGGAGTTAACAGTTGAGATTAACCATACCTGGCCTGCAAACACCCTGCTAGAGGTGGGTATGTTCTGTGGTTTTGACACATGGTCTCTAGGCCCATATGTTAAATGGCCCCTGGGAGCATCTGGAGATGATAGGGCCTCGGAGACCTGGGACTTCCTTGGAAGGCATCTGTGTCCTTTGAGGGCAGATTAAGGCCCTGGTCCCTGTTCTTTCTTTTTGTGCCTCTGTGAGAGGACTGCAAGGCAAGCTACAACATGCTCTCCTTGGGATGAGCTGACTTACCACAGGCCAGAAGTCAGTGGGCCAGCTAGCCACAAACTGGAGCATCCAAAACCCAGCCAGACCCTTTCTCTTTTGAAGTGAGTGCCTCTGATTATTTGGAATAGTGACAGAGAGCGGAATGACACAGGACAGTCTTGGGCCTGAATCTGTATCCTGCTATTTATTCACTAGCTGTACGATTTGCCTGAGTCTTCACTGTGCTGAATTACATAGTCCTCCACCTGTAACAGCAATCATGACGAACTCAACCACAGGTCTGTGATAGGGTTACTTATGCAAATATTTTGCAAAAATAATTCACATATTAAAATAAAGCAGTATTTTGCATCAGAAGGCTAGGGCCAGGCAATAGAACTTCCCAGAGGGAGGACTTTGTGTGAGGTGACCTGCTTGCTTTCAAGGAATTAAAGGATGGGAAGACATGATGGTTCTGCAGGCACAAGGCCAGGTGGGGAGCATTAAAGGACTGCCGAACAGCTCTAGCTCGGCTTGGTTTTTCTTTTTTCTAGAAAATATTTTTTTATTTAAATTACTTAAGTACCACTCATATTTGCATATCCATCCCCCCATTCCCTCACCCTCCCATCCTCCCATGTTCCCCACCAACCACCCAACTCCTCCCTAGGGACAGTAAGACCCTCATCCAGGGACCTTCAAAGTCTGTCATATCGTTTGGGGGAGGGCCTAGGCCCTCCTTGCTGTATCTGGGCTGCAATAGTATCCCTCCATAGGGAATGGGCTCCCAAAGTCCATTTGTGCTCTAGGGATAAAGACTGGCTCCACTGTTAGAGGTCCCATAGACTGTCTTGGGCTCCTAGCTGGCACCCACATTCAGAGGATTGGTTGGGTCCAATGTTGTTTCCCCAGCTTTATGACTAGGGTCTCCATGCTTTCACTAGGTCAGGTCCACTGTTTCTGCAGGTCTCTCCAGCCCTGTCTTGGCTCCTTTGCTCATCCCTCCTCCCTCTCCACAACTGAATTCCAGTAGTATGGTTCAGTGCTTAGCTGCCGGTGTCTGTTTCTGCTTCGAACAGCTACTGGATGAAGGCTCTAGGAATGGTAACCAACATTTTTAACAAGGTAGATCCGATCATCACAGGCTGGGCTGTGACTCACTCACAGCCTTGCTGGCCTGCCTTCTGTGTGGTGCCATGATGGTGTTCTCCAGCCATACCCAAAGGACCATCCTTCCACAAGCTCTGAAATAAATTTAGCACTTAGCTATATAAGCAGCCAACACCCCTTTGGAAAACACAATATAACATATGCTCATCATTTACATAACCAGACAGCTGGAGTCTACAGAAATGCAAATTCTGCCATCTCTCAAGTGCAGAGGAAAAAAACACTCTTCCCTGAAATGCAAGGGAGAGGGACAACCATCCGAGGGAGAAGAGAGATCAACAAATCCAACCCCGAAGCAAATAAAACATAAATTCAAATCCCCTGAAAAGCTATGGCATCCACTATGAGCTTCACATGCAGGGCTTCTTGGGCTTCTGCCTGGATCCACGTGGCTCCTGGGGACTCCAGTAGGGTCCCCTGCCCTTCAAACACACACCAGAGTACACTCACTGACCTGTGTTCTGGAATGCTCCTTCCCCCCTCCTTCATCTTGTCTTCATTCTGCCTTTCTCCTCTCAAGGCAGCAATAGCTTGTTTGACAGACTGGATTGCTGGGAGCTACAAGCACTACTAACTCAGGCCTACCTTATCTTTGCAACTCAGTTCAGAATCTGAAAGCACCCCCAAAATCCCAGATAGGCCTCCAAACAGCCAGTCAAAATATGCTAACTTGTGCCGAATGTTATCAATATGCATTGCCTGAGCAATTTTTCTACCCAATTTCCTGTTAAGAGGGACATCCCTCACAAGGTGCACACATGGATGTCTATCTAAACACACATAATTTGCATAAAAGCAAATGGAAAATCCAGCAACTGCAAAATTACCGTTCCCATGAGTCTCTTTTATAATTTAAGAAACAAGGGGTTTATCCATTGTGCACTCTCTTGATCCCCACTCTGAGCGGCTGCTTCCAATTTCAATCCTGAGTCACTTTTAGCCCTCAGAACAGTCCCTTAATTCACTCTCATATCACAGAAAGTGATTTTGACTCTAGAATGCTTGGTGCACGGCTGAGATGTCCCCTCTGACATGCTCTCTGGGGCCTTATTGTGCTCGTGGAGGTTAATAGGTCAGTCTTCAAAGAAAGGATTCCTATTTCTTTGGAGAGGCAGGTGTCCTCTGCACAGCCAACAGGAGAAGAGTTGAAATGTGTGCCTCTCGAGACCAAAAGACACATTCCACTTCCATTTTCAGAACTGTTATTGCAGTCCCAAGCTTCAGACAGGAAATGAATGGCTGAGCTTGGAGCTTCTACAGGGAAGAAAAAGAAACTGAGTATTTCTCTTTCTTTCTTCCCCGGATTTCTTTAAATAGAATGGCCACAGGCAAGGGGCCAAAAGGTAGGCACAAGGAGAGCATAATTAAGGCACACCAATTGCAAGTGGGAGGCCCTCAAATGTGTATTCAAAGAAGCTGTTGAATAAATGCTGCAATTATATTGACGCAAAGAAATACACAATCTCTTAAAAGCTCTAATGAACGTGTATGATGCAATTAACTCCCAGAACTTGGTTCAGGGATTTGAGCATGTATGACCGAATTTCACAGAATAAAAAACTCTTGTTTTGCCTAGTAATCCCCAAAATGACACAGCTGGATAGGAGCTGCTGCACCTTCTGTGGTCAAGGAAGCCAGGAACTCAAGACTACAGCCTCCCCTTTCCTGTTCACCTAGAGGACCCTGGTCCTGTTCTCTCTACTGGAAATAGGAGGACTGCATTGGTAAACCCTTTTCTGGGCCTTCGTAAAATAAAAACACTATTGATGGGGCATGCTGTGAATATAGGTTATTGGTTGATGAATAAAGCTGTTTTGGCCAATGGACAGGCAGGGTGTAGCCAGGCAGGAAGGAGAGGAGGGGCTAGAAGGCTGGGAAGAGGAACACAGAGGGTGAGTCTCAAGGGAGACAGCACATAGCTGCTGAGGAAGAAAGAGACCTGGGCATCATTGGTAAGCCAAGACCACGAAGAGATACAGAGATTAATAGAAATGGGCTAATAATTAGGAGAGAGCTAGACAGTAAGAAGCCTGAGCCATCGGCCAAACAGTTTATAATTAATGTAAACTTCTGTCCATTCACTATGCTTCTGGTAGTGTTAAATATCAACTTGACAGAAAGCACTTGGGAGATGGGCCTCTGGCAAGTTATCTCAACTATGTTCACTGAGGTGGGAAGATCTGTCCCCTGTGGGTAGACTCATTCCCTAGGCAGGGAATACTGGTCTGCATTCAGAGAAGACAAATCCTTACCCCTCATCAAGGAAGCTTCTCTTTGCAATAGACGTAAAACTACAACCAATAAAAACGCAGAGTTAGGGAGCCCAGTCCTAACTGACACATCTAGAACACAACTGCTCATGTGGTGGTTTTTGTGTGATGTTGTGGTTGTAGCTTCTGACATTCCTAGGAGACACAATATCACAGCAAATGCACTGTGCCTCCTGGGGTGATGGAATCATATACAAAAACTGCCTAAACATGAGCTGAATGAGGATGACACAAATAGACATGCTAACATGGGTGGGGTGGGGTGACACACAAGGCCTCAGCACAGAACTACAGGGGAAAAGCATGCCAAGTGGTTATTTAGTACCAAATGGTCATCCCCGAAAGCATATACATAAAATAACATTGTAGAGGCTGAGCAGGTTGTATTTACGTATTTAGGGATACACTCGGGTGCACACACACAAAACCAAACCCAGACACACACACAGTTGCACGCTACAACATTAGCCATGATTTTCACCCCACTCTCGTATCAACAAACAAACTGTGGTGTCTCTGGCTGCCGAGCTCTGGGCCCTGCCCACTTATCTGCACTGCTGAGAGCTGGGTTCAAGGATCTGGGATCCGTTCAGGACAGATCATATCTGGAATTCTTTGCTCTCTTCCCCAGTGTGTCTCCCCGACAGCAGACTAACCAGTCTCTCTTAGGTGTGAGCTTTTCAGCGTTTCCTGGGTATTCATAAGCCAAAATCAGGTAAGAAAAGAACACAAGTTGCATGCAGACACCCCTGAGACAACTTCCCTCAGCATGCAGGCACGCAAATGTCCACTTGCCACGGTTTGCAGGGTTACAATCACCCGCTGCCATTGGCAAGGGAGTCACAGATCTAAATATGTCGGGAATGTGAATGGATGAGTTACCTGAAATTTCTGTATGATCTCATCAGAGGCGGTCAAAATAGTCAGAAACAGCTTTTAAAAGCCACTCTTTTTTAAATTCTAAAACTTAACGACATTAGCCAAGGTGGAACAGTTGAAGAAACTGTCAGTTATAACACACAGTGGGTGCTGACAAGCCAGAAACCATTTATTTATGTCTTAGAGTGTTACTTGCTCAGGGACTCTGTGTGTCTGTGTGTCTGTGTGTCTGTGTGTCTGTGTGTCTGTGTGTCTGTGGTGTGTGTGTGCTGTGTGTCTGTGTCTGTGATGTGTGTGTGTGTGTGTGTGAATGCGTGTGTGTATGTATCTGTGGTGTGTGTGTTGGCATGTCTGTCTGTGTTTCTAGGCATGTGACAGATACACAGCCTCTGAGTGTGCATGTCTGTGACATACATGCACATGTACAGAAGGACAGACAACCTCAGGTGCCCCTTAGGTGCCTGGGAGTCACCAAGTGAGTTAGGCTGGCAGTGAGAGAGAGCTCTAGCTGCCTGACTCCCTCTGTCTCCCCAGCTCTAAGATTGCAAACACACACCATTATGCACACTCTTCTTTATCCACGTGGGTTCTGGGAATCAAACTCAGCTGTTTGCAAGAACTTTCACAACTGAGTTCTTCCCCCCCCCCCAAGGCCAGTCTTCAAGTTTGCCTGTCGGTTGTTCAAATGTGGGCACTGCTACCTGATATGATATGGCCTTACCAGGCTACCGTTAGGCAAAGAAACGACCCATGGAGTCACATCTTGACCTTCAGCAAGAAATCTAGTAAAGAGTGCTGAACACAGGCCCAGGAGCCACGCAGACTGATCTATGGGTTCCTGGAATTATGCTTTTCTCACTTTGAGGTGGGTATCTGAAGGCAGCCTTAGACATCACAACACAGCACTCATCTGCCCAAACACGCCAACTTTCACTCTCCGGAACAAAATGTCCTTGGTCAAAGTCTCAGCCCATGGCAGACTGAAGAGTGGTGGTCCTTGGTCTCTCTGGGTTCTGGCAGCCTGGGTCCTGAGCCTACAAAACTGACCACTGTTACGATATGGAATGTGTGGAGGGCTAAACGCCCCTTCTAGCAGAGCTGTAGAAGAAAAAGGGCCAGTTCTGTAGACAGTCATCACCTGCCCCATTGCTAGCACAGTCCAGGACATGGAAAGATGCTTGCACTGCCAGCCGGGTAATCCATTCACCCACTAAACCCAGTGCCTCTCTGTTTCCAGGCTTCACCTGAACCCTTCATGCCTCTCATGGAGGTTTCTGCTTTTCTCAGTATCATTTTCACCCAACGTTCTGGAACCGATGCCCACTTTCTGAGGTGCCCATGATACTGTACCGATATACTACACATTGTTCATGGGTCTTGAAGTCATTTGCTGTGTTCCAATTAAGGCATTCATTCAAGTGCCTGCCACTGCAGAAGTAGGTGGAAATATCTTTGGTAAGGCACAAAGAAATGTGAGCAATTGGGAAAGCTGCCTGGCTGGGTCTTGCAAGGAACACTTAGCTCACACTGCTGCCCAGAACCGATTGCTCCTTCCCTCTCCTTATGCCTGAGTGACATATGGTTTGCAAGGAGGCAGCTGCAGCCAAGCATAGCTCCACTTCTATCAAGTTTTCTCTAAAAAATCCATATCTCAAGATTCTACTGAGCCCACAATACAAACATGGTGTAAGAGTTCTGCTTACACGTTGATTATGGAAGGCAATTATTTCCTTGTTAAAGCAAGACATTGTGCCACATTAATTATCTGTACACAGAAGCCTACTTCTTCCTGAAAGGGAGCACACAGTCTCTTTTTCAAATCTGCCTGTTGGAAGGCAAATATAACACCTTTTATGAAATACAGTAAGACACCTATCAGAAGTCATAAACTACCATGTGCAAGTTGATTTTAATGACATACGCATGCCCCTTTATAAACATACTTATTAATAGTTTGCTTCTTTGTGGAATTTTGTCTCAATATAGCATGTATTGTCAGCTCTCTGGAAGTTTAAGCTTCCAAAATCCATGATTGTGGTGGTCGTAGGTATCAGTCTGACTGGACCACTGAGTGCCTAGATATTGAGCGAAACCTTACCACAGGTGTTGTAGAAGCCACACCCACCTGAATTAGTGATGGAGTGAATTAGGTTATGATCTTCTTCCTAAGGTGGAGCGGCCTTGTCCTCACCACAGGAAGACTGGGGCAGAGCAGGTACAGGAGCCTTGCACAGCTCCAGGAACTGACCTGGAGGTGAGCTGGAGCTGAGATGTGTCTCTGGCCTTTGGGCTTGAAAGAAAAGTCAGCTCCTGCTTTCCGGCCTTAGTATGGGATTGATGCTGCTAGCTCTTATCGATGCCTAGCTAGACATGCCTAGTTGTTTAGATCCTCTATCATGTCAGCTGATTCCCGGTAACAGATCTCTAAGAGGCCCTTCCGTGATGGCACCATTGCTTCTGTTTCTTAACATCGAAAGAGAAGAGCTGTTTCTTGAACCTTCTCTATTCATCCTTGCCTACAGAAAGAGCCTGAGAATTAACACAGGGCATCGACTCGCTGTCTTCTAAGCTAGCTGACATCTATTTCATTCATATAACCTCCTTGCTGACAACCACACCAAGCCCCCACTCAGCTGAGAGAAGGTTACACTTTCTTTCTGAAACCCATCTCAAGCTACACTTTCTCCTGGTAATCCCCCATCCCATGCAACCTGCACTGACAACTGACACTATTGTCTACACCGTGTCCTCAGCACTTGTAAAACTGTGCTTCGAATGCATCCTGTTCCTCCTTTGGATTACAGACTCACAGGGGACTCTACTCCCTGTGCTCATGGAACTTGTCACTCTTCCCATCAGCATCTAGTGATCAGGAGGCTATGGATGTTCACAGCTGCCTGTCACTGTGACATTGGATTTCTGATTGTCATTTAACCACAGAATGAGAAGGAAGCTCTCACAACCTTCAAGAAGCACTGGGGTGAAACATCGGTGCTTCACCTCATCGTTTTAGAAACGCAGGCTGGAAAGCCTGCTCCACTGGAACATCTATTGGCTCCCGAGAAGAGCCACTCCCAAACTCCAGAGGCTAAGGAAGGGCAAGTTACTGCACAGCCAGCCTTGTCTACACTGTCAAACTGTGTCTGGAGACAACAAAAATAGAAAGCAAAGAAACTTCCCCTTGCTTCCTCACCTAATAAAGTAAATAACTTAGGCTAATGGTTCGAAAACCAAATCAGGGCTGGAGAGATGACTTAGCAGTTAACAGTACCTGCTGCTGTTGCAGAGGACCGGGGTTCAGCTCCCAGCACCCACATGGTGGCTTATAACTGTCTGTAACTCCAGTGGCATCTAATGCCCTCTGCTGGCCTCTGCAAGTACCAGGCATACATACACACATGATGCCCATATATACATGCAGGCAAAACACTTAGACACACAAAATAAAAATAAGTACATCTCCAAAACCCAAATGATACTTTTGTTTCACAAGACCATATACAGAATGCCCCCAGAGCACCTACTATAGCTGTCCCACGAAGGAACTGAGTCACAAGAATGCAGTCCCTTGTCTATTCACCAGGGAAAAGAACTGAGGAAAACCCTTAGCAGATTTAAGCTTCTCTCAAAGAATTAGGAATTCTTCCTCCTAGGCCCAGGCATAGCTAGGTTAGAACCTTTGCATGGTGTGTCCACAGTGTGGATTCTACTGTTATGATTTAAAAATGAGTAGCTTTCTTTTTTATTTCAATAATAGATCTCTCCTCTAGATGGTCCTTTTAAAAGCTTTGACTATCTATAATATATTGTTAGAAAAATACTCAAAAGTGGGGCTGTTAATCTCGATAGACTCTGAGCCCCTTTGCTTAGTTACTGATGTATCTCACAATAGGTTCAATCCCTACACAATACCTGGAAGCTATGGGCTTCCTACATACACCACTCAAGCTATAAACCTTACAACATTAACGGCTCAGCTTGTGCCAGGAACCAAAAATTACATGGACCATGAGCGAAACCTTTTGCGTCAAGCAATTGCATAAGAGAACAAGCTAGGTCAGTAGCTAACATCTTAAAACTTTACAAGTAAACTATGCTAACGATGCTCTACTGGAGTTTCTAGATTAGGTCACATCTGAAAAATATAAATCTGCTTAACACAGCTTGTTATTATCTTTCAAAAAATTGCTTGCTGCAAGGAGGCTAATGAAGTTAGATGCTGGGCTCTGACTGGATGGGACTCCCTAGCCAGCAAACACATCTGTTTTGCTTTAGTGATGCCTGTGAGGGTTGCCTTCCATTGGTTTTTCTTCCTTTCCTGTACTCCCTCCTCCCTCTTTACTTCCCAGTCTTGAGCCATTTTCCAGTTACAAAGAACAGTAATTTCATCCCATTACCATTAAAGTCACCGTAATCCTCAATCGGTGAAAAGTGCCGGGCACCCCCTAATTTACACCATCCCACACTTGCAGCCTGGTTACCACCAGGCAGTGTTTACATTTAACAGTGGGTGGGGGTGGTTTCTCAAAGGGGCTTGTGTTTTCCCCTTTAATTTCTACAGTGCTTAAAAAATGTCCCTCCTGGAGGTCAGGGCATAGACTAAAAAACAAATTAGGAGCGTCAAACATGGTTTCTTCTTTCTCAGAGCACACGGACACAAACCAGAAGGATCTGAATTTACAGACTCCACAAATTACACTCAGTTATACTGGGTCAGTGAGCTTCAAGCAAACCAGGGGCTTCTTCAGACCCATTTCACAAAGCCTCCACCTGCTACAACGGCCCAGTAAGAAACCACACCAATGCTGGCAGCCTGTGAAATTCAGCACTTCTGACTCCTGCTTCCTATCAGCCTCCTGCCCACCTCAGGCTATTCAGTCACGTATACACAGGATGCAGGGATGCCCCTGCAAAGAGTATGTTCTTAGGGAGGAAAGAACCTTAAAAAGGTGGTGGAGGTGATTGGGCAGCTGTCTACCTGTGAGTGCTGTCCTCATCCCCTACGAGCCGATGGTGAGTTGGTTTGCCCCAAGAATCAGGGCTGTTCACCTCTCCTATCCTTAAGCACAGAAGTCTTCATGTGTGCAAATTACCCAGTTCAGGTTTTATGTATTTTTTAACTGACTTATTTATTTTTACTTTAGTACACTGGCGTTATGCCTGCGTGTATCTTTGTGTGAGGGTGTCAGATCCCTTGGAGCTGGAGTTACAGACAGCTGTGAGCTTCCATGTGGGTGCTGGGAATTGAACCCAGGTTCTCTGGAAGAGCAGCCAGTGCTCCTAACCACTGAGTCGTCTCTCCAGCCCCCAGTTCAGGTTTTAACCTCACATTAAAATATTTTGGCAGCACACTGAATGATTTACATTTAATAGTTTTTCTTATTTTGGTTAAAGGCTTTCATGTTGCTCATGCTGGCCTTGACTTGATACACAGGTGAAAATGACCTTGAATTCCTGTTCCTCCAGCAGCTACCTCTGGGATTACAGGTATGTGCTATACCCCTCTTGGCTAATTTCTTATTATTAATCTTTATATAGTTGCTATTCAATATTGATGAGTTATGCTTCTATAGATTCAATCGACTCTGCATGGGAAAGATATTGAGAAAGTTTACATCTCTATAGAACATTTACAGACTTTCATCACTATTCCATGTACAGTTCAAAGTGTGAACTACATATATGATGCTTGCCTTCTGTGTGTATAAATTTAAACTATACAGCATTGATGTAAGCAGGGTGACATTCTGTCATAACTACTTGATCATCCAGGATTTTGGAAACTGAGAGGTAAGGTAACTAATGGTTGACTATAAGTATCTATCACTCCCCTAAAATCCCATCATAGTAAAATTTTCCATTTACTGTATAGAAATCTGTTTGTGGCAGTAACCAAATAAGTTCTTAGACCCCACTTGTTAGGAGAAAATAACCTTAGCAATCTGGCTGTAATCAAAGGGAACTGAACAGGGAACCATGCTTAGTATACACGTATGTGCATATGTGCACACATATACACACGTGTGCACACACACAGTTCTTCATGCTGCAGAACACAAAAGCATTGATACACTTTGAATGACTGCCAATGTGAGAGCAAGTACGGAGGCTCCTTATTTGGGCGAGTTAGATGTGGGAAAACCCCTTCTATAAAGAAATAGTGGTTCGGAGACCGGCCTGAGGAGGTGAGGTGGAGACAGTAAAACAACTGGAGGACAGCTTTGAGATGCAGGGCACTACAGAAAACTCACAGAGCAGGAGCAAAAGTGTTTTAATGCCACAGTGAAAATGCTGACTAGCAAATGTTGAGTGGATGCAGAGGAGAAAACATTACCAAGAGGAGAGGCTGTCGGGTGTTCTGTGACTGGCATAGGTGAGGGGGAGCCTGTGACTTAGACAGGAGATGCACAGGTGTCATTGTGTCTAGTGTCTCACATTCAGTTGTGGAGATTAATTGGTGTGAAGAAATTATTATGACATCAATTACAAAAGAGACCTTTGCTGACGTGAACGGAACAGGGACTCTCAGATGAAGGCAATGATAGCAGATGAAGAGGCTGGACGCAGGCTGAACCGGCAATCCCAGCCCGCTTTGGTGAGATTCTGCCGATTGAAGGAGGGTGCTGCCTGTTAATTTTGCTTCAAAGTAGGGTAAGAAACACCCATCAATAGTGCTTTCTCAGGCTCAAGTTATAATAATGATAATAATAATAATAATAATAATAATAATAAATAATCACCCAAACCTAGTTAGCCTCACGTCACTTAGACCTAACAAATAATAATTAAGATAATAATTACAGTAAAAATAATATATTCACAGAATGGACAAAGTACGTGTAATTCCTAAGTGATGCAGCATGTTCTATGACCTTGGGCAGTTACTCTGGGCATGCAGTTCCCCATGCTCATGTGGGGTTGGTCCATAACATGACTTGGCATGTTGCCTGTGTTGGTGGTGTTCCTCATATAGAAGAGATACACTAACTGTGTCCATGTTCACAATAGAATACAACCCAGCCACAAGAAGGAATGAAATCTCAACACAGGCTACAGTATCATGGGACCTTGTCAAGATCATGCCTACTGAAACAAGCCAGACACAGAGAGATGGATATTGCACATTTCCACGTAGGTACCAAGTATAACCAAGCTGTAGGGGCGTTAAGAAGGAGGCTTCTGGGGCCTGGGGAAGGGGAAATCGAGGGTCAGCACTCAGTGAGCACACCATCAAGGTTGAGAAGGATGAAAGTGCAAGTTTCCCCAGTATAAATGGGTGACTGTCCCATAACACCGGGAGTGAAGTTTATGTCCTGAATTTTACATTTAGAAGTTACTACAGTGAGTGCCATTCATTTCTTTACATCAGCACCAGAAAGTGCTTATTCACTTTATTTAAGGCATAACTAATGAGTAAATTATGTTTACCTCAGATCACTGAAAGTGTGTCTAAACCATTTTAATCTTCAAGCCCATGTGTGTTTTTAATGGCATCAGTGACAAATGCAGCTTATTAAAGTGTTAAAGCTGATAATGAGAGTGATCAAGCATTCATGTTGGCTCTGAAAGGCAGGTTCTTTAGGCTAGGGAGATGACTCAGTGAGTAAGGTTCTCGCTGTGCAAGTGTGAGACCCTGAGTTTGAATCTCCAGACCACAGGGAAAGCCAGTGTCATGGGGAATGTACTTCTTTGTATGTTTATCTGATTGTTGAATAAAATACTGTTAGGCCAATGGCAAGCAAGGACTAGGAGTCAAAGAGGATTCTGGGAAATGTAGTAGAGAAGGGATGATCCAGGCAGGAAATGACATGGCAAGGAGACTCGTATCTAAGGGAGGAAACAGGAAGTATGCCCTCTTTCCCCTCTGCTCCTGCGGCACAATGTGATTCACCGGCAAGGAGGGACACCATTAAGGCGTCCCCTAAGATAAGTCTTATAACATATATAGATTTATGATAATTAAGACTGAGCTAACAGATGAGAATCCTAGTCATTGGCCAAGCAGCTTTGAACCTAATACAAGTTTCTGTGTATTCATTTGGGCCCTAACTCGGGCAGGCAGCTGGCTTAAAGCTCACACGTGGTGGTGGGGCTCAGGCGGCTTTTAGTAGAAAGATTTATCGTAACACCAGTGTGATAGTGTAGGCACTGGATCACTGTACCCATGTGGTAAACAAGGTAGAGACAAGGCAATCTCTGGCTCATGTGCCCCACTAGCCATGTGTACACACACACACACACACACACACACACACACACACACACACACACCATTATCTTTATTGCTATTGTTTGAAAATTAGTGACATTCATGTGAATAGTTTGTCCACATAATTTACATATGTTTTCAAAACTATCATCAAAACATACTCTATGTCAATTTCAACATCAGCTCAACTGTGCTCTTAAGTCCTATACTCTCCAACTCTGCCATGTTCCCTCCCTGAGATCCTGGACTCAGGAGAAAAAAAGGTGACCAAGCATGACTAACCTCTCCCCTAACCCACACATTTATCACATATTAAATTATCTGAAGTTATAGCACTGTGGAATATTAGTATAAGACGTGTTGCATTTGTTTAGGTTGTGGGGCATTTGTTTAATGATGCTAAGATTTGTTGCCTTCTTTTATGTTGCATTTGTTTAGGTTGTGGGACATTTGTTTAATGATGCTAAGATTTGTTGCCTTCTTTAATGTAGCATTTGTTTAACTCTGTGAAGCTGTGTTACTTTGCCTGCCTCAAACAGCTGACTGGTCCAATAAGCTGAATGGCCAATGGCTAGGCAGGAGAGGGACTGGCGGGGCTGCCAAGGAGAGAGAGTAAATAGTAGGAGTAAAAGAGAAGAGGGGGAGTCAGAAAAGGAGGAGAGGAGGATGCCAGGGGCCAGCCACACAGCAACACAGCCAACCATGGAGCAAGAAAGAAAGTAAGATGTATAGAATAAAGAAAGGTAAAAGCCCTGAGGCAAAAGGTAGATGGGATAATTTAAGAAACATTGTCTAGAAACAAGCCAAGCTAAGGCTGGGATTTCATTAGTAAAAATAAGTCTCTGGGTATTTATTTGGAAGCAAAGAGCAAAGAGTTATAAAACAACAACAACATTTTGGTGCTCAATGTGGGGCCATATTTCAATGTAGAATATGAGAAAACTGAAAATAAAAAAAAAATATGGCTCTTTTAAGAAGTTCTGGGTCACAGCAAAGCACTTAAACAGCCCTTTTTCATGCAAAATAGAAACAAAAAAACTAAGTAAAAATCACCTGCCATAGTGCAGGGCCCTGGCATTCCAGAACTGGGGGGAGTTGAATGCAGTTCTCGGTCCAATATACCTCTGACCACGTGCATGAGCTTTAGGCTGGGCTTTCACAACCAGACAAGTGGATGGAGCTAGCCACCAAAGCTGCAGAAGAGGTCTTGGCATAATCGCTTAAAGGCTCATGTGGTCCAAAAGGCTAAAAGATAGCAGTATAAGAGGTCGGGATGGAAAGACCTCTAAACAAGTTATAGTGTGTTTAACAATGTACATGGTCTTAAGAAAAGAGGAAGGGTATAGACAGCTATAAAAATAGTTTAAAAATAATAAAGTCTTTAAAGAGAGAGTAAAATAATATAAAAGAAAAAAATCCATGTAAGATGGGAAATACTCTGGGAGTCTGGATCTTGTATGTTATTGTGTTGATTTTGAATGTTTTTGATTGCTGATAAGCAAATGACAGCTGTTGAGAGACATGGGATTGAAAGAGCAGCAGCTGAAATAAGCCAGCCTAGACATTTTAAGAATGCCTTAACTTTCAATGGAACTCAAAAATTTCATTGCTTTGGAGAAGAGGTTTTGCTTTTAATTCCACAGGAAATGAGAGGATTCCTTCAAGGTTGAAATGGATGAGGTTTGACTCGGGGAGACCTCCTGAATCTTGACAGATGATATATATCAACAAATATTACAGCTGGTCTTCCGAGGACTCGGCCATTACCTCAATTTTCTAGGAACTTCTAAAGATGCCTTTGCCTACAGACAAGAGGAAGCAATCTAGAGAAAACAATGCCAACATTCCCAAGTGTTGGGGTATGGGTGTTTTTGGTTATTTTGTGGGTTATGGATGTTTGTTATCATTTAGGGAAATATAGGAACATAGGATAAAAAGGCAACTATTAATCTCAGATATTTTGCATTGTCATGAATTTTGGTAACTGATGCAAATTTAATGTTATTTTTCTTAAACTGTACATATGTTACATATGTTCTACTCTTATTTGGGATATTGTGCTTATGCAGCTCATTAAAAATGCAACATATAATTAAGAAATGAACCTAGTAGTTAATCTATAATAATTAAACTTGTAGTCACATTAGGTGTGTTTTCCAGGTTAAATAGGTATACGTTAGACAGATGATTTTCAAACACTTCAAAGACCTACAGAATATGGCATTTAAGATGCTTAGTAACCTAAAGTTTTTCATGACAATGAGACACATCTGCTCCTGGCAGCACCAATTTATTTCAGAGAAGACAATGGGTATGGAAGAAACTCCTTATGGAGTTTGCTTTCAATATGACAAGACTAGCTATTTGGGCAAGAAACTGTTCTTACCTTGACTGCCCTCAGTATGCTGTACAGACTGGACAATCAGGACACAAAGGAAAAAGGATGTTGAACTTTGCCAAGACAAAGCAGGAGAGTCCTTTGAATTTCCTACATCACTGAAAAGTCTGCCAGGTACTCTAAGCCTGTAGGCCAAAGATGGATGCCCCAATCTTGCTGAGGAACTTTGAGCAACTCTCCAGGCAGCCAGATTTTTCTGTTGCTAGGTGATATTAAATCCTTCTGGAGTCTTTGATGGAGTTTAAGATTAAATAATTAGCATTATAGTTTTCCTTAGTTATGCTAGAAAGCAAAATAGGCATAAAACTTTGGTATCACTATGATATCGTAGTCTTTTCTCTGAATTTGCTAAATACAAATGGACTGAATATTGCCTGTAATTCTTACTTGATAACTGTTTTTTGTTGTATATAGTTTAAAACCTTTCATTTATGTTTAGACAAAAGGGGGAAGCGCTGTGGAATATTAGTTTAAGATGTGTTACCTTTGCTTATGCTTTGGAATACTTGTTTGGTGGTGCTAACATGTGTTGCATTCTTTTATGTTGCATTTGTTTAACTCTACGAAGCTGTAGAGTTACTTTGCCTGCCTAAAACACCCAATTGGTTTAATCAAGAGCTGAATGGCCAATAGCTAGGCAGGAGAGGGATGGGCGGAGCTGCCATGCAGAGAGAATAAGTAGAAGGAGAAAAAGAGAAGAGGGGGAGTGAGAAAAGGAGGAGAGGAAGATGCCAGGGGCCAGCCTCACAGCCAGCATGGAGTCAGAAGGAAAAAAAGATATAGAATAAAGTAAGGCAAAAGACCAGAGGTAGATGGGGATAATTTAAGTTAAGAAAAGTTATCTAGAAACAAGTCAAGCTAAGGCAGGGAATTTACAAATAAGAATAGGTCTCTATTTATTTGGGAGTTGGGTGGCAGGCCCCCGAAGAGCAAAGAATTTAAAAAAAAACAAAACAACTGACATTACAGCTTGTTTCGTATTGTATTTATTTTTAAAAGTTTGTTTTTATTTTATGCATATTACTATTTTCCTGCATGCAATACACTGTGTATGTGCTTGGTGCCCACACGAGGCCAGAAGAGGTCACCCGATTGTCTGGAACAGGATTTATGGATGTTGTGAGCTACTATGTGCATGCTGGGAACCAGATTCAGGGCTTCTCAAAAGCAGCCACCTCTGAAGCCCCTTACTAATAACTGTAAATCAATCAGACACTTAGTATCTTCTGCTGCTGTTTTGTTTTGTTTTGTTTTGTTTTTCCATTAGCTTCACCATCAGCCACTAGCTCACATACGGCAGGGCCACTTCCCTCTGAATACAAAAACAATCCTCATAAAACTATATTTTAAAACAATTGAACAACTAAGGTAAACATTTAAACAGACTGTCCTAGCTCAGGCTGCTTCAACCTTATCATTTTTGTATTTAACCTTACTCTGGTACAAAATTTAACTGTTTTCATATATATTTAATGACTTCAAAAGCATTCGATACTTTATTAAGAAATGGGCTTTGTGTGGGGAGATTCTTCCTGACTGTTGGCTAATGCAGGTGGTGAGCGTGCTAAGGTAGGGAAGGTTCAACCACGGTGTTCTTAGGGTAAGTGTCCCCGCTGCCTGGTTGGCTTGGGATATTTTCAGCCAAATTTACAGCTTTATTAGGAAATAACTTCATCACAAGTCAAGGAGCATCTGTGTCTGTTTCTCAAGAGGCATACAGTGGAGAGCAGGGAGTCAAGTGGGTTTTTGGAGTACAGTTGCCGAGAGACTGTGTTTCAGGCACAATGCCATTCAGTGACTGCCATTGGGTTGCCTTGGGTTGCCATAACAATGGGCTACAGGGTGTGGCTCACACAACAGAAGGTTCTTTTCTTACAGGCATGGACGGTGGGAATCTACCACCAAAGGATGGTCGGGGCAGGGTGTTTCCTGATGCCCTTCCCCTGGTTTGCACGTTGCTGTGTCTGTGCATGTCCCAACCTCACCTTCCTCTAAGGGTTTGGTCCTTTCAATCATAAGGATACTGGGACCTTTGCTGCTGGACTTTTCTTGTCCCACCTGCTCCTGCTGCTACTTCAGCCCCAAATTAACACACAGATGACATATTAATTATTAAACCATTGGCCGCTGGCTAGGGCTTCTTATTGGCTAGCTCTATCTTAATTATTAACCCATAACTACTAATCTACATATTTCTACATGGCCTTATCTTACCAGAGAATGTCTGTGCATCCTGTCTTCCTGGTCTCTACATGGAGTCTCCTCGCATGCCCTCTGCCTCTCTTCCCAGTGTTACCCTCGTCTCCTAGCCCCACCTATCTTCCTGCTTTTATTGGCTAAACAGTCTTTTATCCATATAAGATAAACATATAAGAGAAACATATACACAGAAGGATAGCCCCCATCAGACCTTTCAACTTAATTATCCTTTTATAGACTCTGCAATGCAGTCACAATGTGAGGTAGCACAGTTATGACATCCACACCTGATTTTGAAGGCACCCAACCAGAACACTCCCGTAAAGGACAGAGTATAGGGACACTGCCTGCTGCTTCATTTGTACCAGCTCAGTTTGTAACCTCTCCATGCAGCTGCCCCCTGATTCTGAGGCACCATAGCCCAGCCACTGCTTCTGGGCCCTAACAAGCACCACACCTGCAGTGGATGGCACAGGCTGAATTATCAGATACTTAGTATCTTCTGCTGCTGTTTTGTTACATAGGCCTACTGCTCCAGAGTATGCAGATACAAGCTTTGACCACCAGCACAGCAATGCTGGCTCTCTGGCACAGTGCGGCTGGGTGCACTGTCCAGTGACAGGTGCCAATCACAGATTTGAATGAGGTTCATTGTGCTGCTGGAAAAGCAGACTGGGGGCACAGGCTAGGAAATGTTCCTAGGTGACCAGGTACATAAAAGTACGGACTCTGCTTTTCTCTTTCCTGAGAAAATGAAACACATTTCAAAACCCTCTGGAAGGCTTTGATTTCGGTGTGTGTTAGGCTGAGCTAAGTGGCTTTAAACTCCGCTCCGCCGCTCCAACGGTGCTGAGGACTTCAGCTGCAGGGATCTGTGACTCACATTCATTGGGAATTCTGATAAGCTCTGCAGACGTCTTTAAAATGTTTTTAGTCTATCTGTGTGAGCACCGGCCCTGCGGCAGCTCTCCTTTTATCTTCCAGCTTCAAAGTTAATTTTGAAATGAAGGTTTGCTTTGCTACAGAATTCTGAAAGTTTGATACTGTCAGGGACAATGGGTTGACGTTTGTGGAAATGCATTTCAGACTCTGGAAGAACTTGCATTTGCAAGACACATCCTCCCCCTTGGCAGGAGGCTGGGAACCTGAAAGAAGACATTGCGTTCACTCTGCTCACGAGATCCTGGCTTGCTCCTACTCAGGGACACACCAGCAAGTCAAGCCTTTGATTATTAATCACCAAGGCCAGTTTTCCAAGGACTTTACATAGCTGTGTCAATCTGAGGTGAGTATCTCCTTTGTGGCAACAGAAAGAACCCAATTTGGCATCAGGCACATTAGGAAAGGAGTCTTGAGTTTTGGGTGGCAACTGAAGGTCACCTAACTTCTGGGGAAGGGAAGGTACTGTTATCTACCCCACCGCTGCCTGGTCAGCTTCCAAGGTGAAACGTTGCTTATCCTAAAATTGCTCTAAAGGCAATTCCGGCTGTGGAAAACGTTTTCAAAAATGAATCCTGAAACTATATTGGCATTTATATGAAAAGACAGTCTGTCCTTCGCCCATAGCACATTTATGATGTTTGAAATGCTAATCATAGCACTAAGACATAAACTTTTTAATAATTAAAGCTGAGATCTACCAGCATGTGACAAGGGCTGGGTACATTCACTTTTGGTGGAGTACAGAATAAGATGGACAGGTTCACGGGACCATAGTGCATTGCTTTTTAAAGGGGGAAAGGTATATGTTGGCGTGTCAAGAGTTGCATGGTATACTTCCTAAGTGTAGGGAGGGTTGACAGGAGGGAGTTCAACTACAGAGACCAGCAAACCGGCCACCTCAACAAGACTATGTAGCCTTTGATCTGGGAGGCACATTTAGACCTAAAAGTAAATCAGAGTCCTACTTAGTGATTTAAAATAAATGGTTATACATCCCCAAAGGACATAGCAAAAAGCAAACAAATGGATGCATAAGACAGGGTTATAACCTTTCAGAGACTCTTAGGACAGACACTGTCAATGGCCCTGCCAGATAAAATGCTCCATCACGTTGAATGTCCCTGTCTGCTTGTAGATCTGTGTTCTATACAATGAATAACCTCACTTGGTTTTGTGGATTTTATCTAGTTCTTGCTTGACACAAGATATTCTTTTTGTCCGGGCATGTTCCCAAATCAGTTCCAAATCAGGGCTGTGGACTTTCCTTCAGGACTAGGCAAAAAGCCTCATGTGTAGAGTCACAAGGTGAGGTGTCTCTGCAGAAAGACTCACTAAACATCGGACTGCTGTGGGATTTGGCAAGTCACTTCAATTATCCAGACTCTCACTTCCCAGTTATCAGAATAAGCTATAAAGACCTCCATTTTAGCCAGGTGTGGTGGTGCACACCTGTAATGCCAGCTCTCAGGAGGCTGAGGCATGGGAGTTACAAGCTGAATGCCAGTCTAGGTTATGTGGCAAGATTCTATGCCCAATAAACACAGACACAGACCCAATCTTGTTTATTCTACCTGAAACTGTGAAGGATCCAAGATGCTGGCCATCTTTCAAAGGTAACACATGAGCCTGTTATTTCCATGGTTTCTGGCCAAAGATGAGAGATGCCTGCACCTCACTGACACAGTTTTCAATCCTGACAGCACAGCAAAGGGTAGGATCTTCATCTTCCTATCTGCTCCTCTGACCCAATGACCCAAAGGAACGTCACTGAGACTTCCACATGGATTAGATGTATCAAGATCCTCTGTGCTACACCAGCCCAAAAATCACAGAAGAGGGCAAACTAGCTTGCCTTCTGCTCCAGAGGGAGCCACCATCTTGTCGCAGGCAGAATCAAAATTCTCTCGTGCTCCAGAGAGAGACACTGTTTAGTTCCCAAAACTGTTCACCATACAAACACCCCTAAAATCTTTCCTGCACTAAGGCCATTAGTGCCTGTCTTACTTAGGGTTACTATTCTATGAAGAGACACCATGACCATGGCAACTCCTATACAGAAAACCATTTAATTGGGATGGCTGGCTTTCAGTTTCAGAGGTTTAGTCCGTTACCATCATGACAAGAAGCATGGTGGTGTGCACACAGACATGGTGCTGGAGCTGAGAGCCCTACACCATGCCGCCACTGGAAGTCAACTGACTGTCACACCAAGTGAAGCTTGAGAAAAAGACCTCCCAGTTCGCCCCCACAGTGACACACTTCCTCCAACAAGACCACACCTCCTAAGAGTGCCACTCCCTCTGGGGAGCCATTTTCTTTCAAACCACCATGGTGTCTCTGATTGCAAGGTGTGTCCAAGAAAAACAAAAGAATCACAAGTATACAATAATTAACCAAGAATTGCAGCCTGTGTTCTTGCCATTCAGAAACCATAAATTTCCCGTTGTCCCTAGACTCATGATGGAAAGCACAGAGCGTGAGGAATGGGTTTCCACCTGGTCTCCCTGTCAATCACTCTTCATCCTCCAAGCTTCAAATTAGAGATAATCAAGTTTCTTCCCAGATCGAAGCTCTGATTCAGACAGTACTTAAGGAATGTGGACACATCGATGACAGGATCAGACAGAAATCTCAGCCCATTTTCTCAGTAGTCATTTGACTTTAGATACCGCCTTTAATTCAGGTCCCGGCACACTGGACATAGTCGGCTGCCTTCTCCAACATATCTTCCCTCCTCCCTGTCAAGGGTGGATCATTTTTCTTGCCTTTTTTTCCCATTAGTGCTGTCAGGATGGTTCTAAGGTCACAGCAGAAGACAGCAGAAGGCACACAGACTTTCCGGTGCTGGCCACACTGACCCCCTGCAGACTCCTCCAGCTCCAGCAGCCACTAACACTGGTGCCCTTGTCACAGGTGACGAACATATGCTCTGTGCTATCAGAAGCCACGTTCAGATCAGGGCGTGGTCTTGGTGGGGACCATTTTGGGAGTCGTCATCACTGTGCACACACACATGTCCACCCTTGAAGTTTCCCATGTAATCTCATGAATATCCTCTCTTTTCCTAACTTTCCCTCCCCACCCCCGAGTCCCCGGCTACCACACAAATTTGTATTGGTTCCTGTTTCCCACAGCATCAGCATAACCAGGTATCTTTCTCTTAGTCATGTGCATCTAAGTTTCCCATGTCCCCGTGGCTTGGGTGCCCATTTCTTCTGAGCACTGAACACGGCTGCTCCATCTGAAGGGACCACAGTTTCTTTATCCATCCACCTACCGAGAGGCATTCTTGCTGCTTCTAAATTGGGCAATTATGAATAAACCTGCTAGAAAGATCCATATGCAGGTTTTTACATGGACATCCTTCTTCAGGTCTTCTGGGTAAATAGCACACAGCATGCTTGCTGGGCTGTACAGTGAGAGCAGCCTGCCCTCCACAACGGCTACACCATTTTATCTTCTCATTGGCTCATGCTCAGGGACATGTTTCTGGTAGATAAAGATGAGCTCAAAATCCACTGCAGGGATTCTCAGCCAGCAACAGCAGCATCGCCCTAGAGCCTGTGAGTCCTGAGCATACCCTTTGCCTTTCTTATCTTGTCTCAAGTGTTAATGCTCAAGAAAGAACACTTTATGTTAAACACTCCTGGAAAACAGCAGTTGTTAGTTGTTATTACTATTAGCATTTAAAGGGCCTAAGTGACTGAAAGAAATTTTATTCTACACTCAGGAAAGTCAGGAAAGTCCCTCTGCTAAATATGAACAAAGCTTGTGTGCTCCCTAGGGCCACTCAGCACCATGAAAAAGACCAGGCCCTGTTTGCAGTGGAAGCCCATGAAACTCCATCCCTGGGCATACACTTGAGTCACTAAGTAAATCAGAGCCTATTGATATTATCCTTACTGATTAGCCATTTGAACTGAGTTATTAATTGCAGCTCAAACATCCTAATTCATTTGTAAAATCTCTGTCTATTCACTTTTGCTTGCTTTAAATCTACCTTGTCTCCCCAACAGTGTTAACTGAAACAGTGAATAAAATAAACCTCAGTTCCCTTCAGTTGTTTCTGTCAAGTGTTTGTCAGGGGGAGGAGGAGAGTGACTGACCCTGAGGGCCTGTGAGCTCAGCTGTGATGTCCCATCTGCTTTCCTGGGGGCTGATGAGGAGTTGGGGGACCCTGTACTCCCATCACTCAGCATCCAGAGGGAACAGGGATCATTCTCCTTGAATGATTCTGAGAAGAAAAGGAATCTCCCCTAGAAGTTCCCTCAGCCCCACAGTTCTGACAATTCCGTGAATTAAATGTTACTTAATTATTTTATAATCAATATAGTCAATTAAATGCTACAAGACTTAACATATTAAGTATAAAATGTAACCAAAAATGCCCAATGAAAACTTGGAAGAGATCGTCTAAGAATAGAAAGTAAAAAAAAATAACTATGGAAATCTCAAAAAACTTAATGACTCCATTGGAGGAATAACTGTCTCTCTGGTTATTGACACAAAGAAAATTAATATTTACTAGATGGTTCAGATTTTAGTGGTTGTTTACTAACACATCAACATATCTGAGCAACACTGAATAATATAATTGTCACATTTAACTACAGGAATCTTTCTCTGTTACGATGAGACACAAGGTCAAAGTTAAATGTCTGGGTGAGGTGACATACTTTTCAGAAAACTTCTCTTACATTCTAAGACTGGAACTTCTGCTAGTCCTCACAGGGCAGGTTAATAATGCACCCTGAGGTCACTTAACTTCAGACTGCTATCCTATTGTACTCCCTGTAGCCTATTTGTTTAACCTGCCTTTAAGCAAACAATGTAACAATCAGCCTTACCTGCCTGGATTTCCCATGCAATCAGCTTTCACAACCTAAGCTAATGCATCGCTGTATTCTTAAATTAGGAGCTCTTCCGTGCCCCTGACCAGGATAATGCATGTGTATCATCTGATGAAAACAGCTGATGCAGAATTTGAAAGCAACTTCCTCAAACCCAACATAAAGATTGAAAACAACCATTTATGGATATTGGTGAATAAGTGATGTTGTCTGTTGTCTGGGTCAGCTGGGATCAGCTGGAGTCGGCACGTAATTGATACAAAACTCTGTTAAAGATTTCTGTAAAATATCCCATTCCTTCCCCCTGTGATGTTTCTATGCTATCCAAGAAGACAGAGCATAGTGCCTTGTTAGGGACAGACACACAGACAAACAAAGACAAAAACAGACAGCTACACTGAAGGACAAATACAGACACAAGGACAAACAGAGTCACAGGACAGCCTCAGACAGGCCCAGATTCAGGCTCACAGCAGACAAAGGATGGAAGACATGGGGAGCAGGAAGTAGAGAATTCAAATCTGGACTTGCTCTTGGGTGAACAGTTCCAAGGGGAAGTGTTTCTGTTCCTGCTTCCGCGTCTGCGTTTTCTTTCCCTAATGCAATACGGGCACGTCAGCAGTAACTCAGAGTTAATCACTTATGTGTGCAATCCCAGCAGCTGGGTGAGGCGGTGTATTTAGAAACAGCAGACAAGTGACTAATAACTCTACCATAAAAAAGGAACGGCAAGGATTAGAGAGGCAGTGACAGGGCAGAAAGAGACAACTTGATGAAGGAGAAATAGGAACAACTGGTACACATGGGAAAAGTGAAATGCAAATTATTATTAGTAGTAGTCTTTTCAACCCAGGGTTTCTCTGTGTTGCCTTGTGTGTCCTGTAACTGTTGATGAAGTTGAGATTAAATTCAGAGACTCGCCTGTCTCTGCTTCCCATTTTTTTAAAACTAGTGAACTGATGAAAAATGCTCTGAAGTGGATGAAGCATCAGTGTTTGGCCGCAGAGAGCCTAGCAGCTGCATTTGATTCCTGGAACCCACATGGTGGGAGAGAACCAACTCCTCAAAGCTATCCACTGAGCTACCCATGCACTGCTGCAATACACACACAGTTGTACATACATACATACATTATATATATAATATATATATTATATATATTCTAATATGCATGCCCATAACACCAATAATTAATAATAATAATAAATTTTAATGGAAAAGTATCAGTGTGATACAGTATGCTGGGAAACCAGCAGTTACACACCTTACTGGCAGAGCATACTTGATAAAATGTTATAGGATGTAAATGAGAGCTTCTTCTGAAGTCTTAAAAGTGTGTTTTGCAGGTCTAGCAATTTGATATTAGAACTGTAATCTATTGAAATTAAAATAATGCAAGATATAACTATACACATTTATGGAAATTATTTCTTTTACCAGTAAATGACAAATGACTATCAAGAAAGGAATGGCTAAATATGGAACAAATCCATATTATAGAATGATAAAAGGAGTCAAATAAGTTAGGATTCATTTAAAGTAAGTTAAATAGAATTATAAGTTAGTGGGATAAAAATGAACTACATCTGTGTAAACCTGACTTTTATAGCCATCAAAATGCTCAGAGTGCATTGGTAGACTTGAGGGATGCCGGGTGATGCAGACAGTGCAGTCCTTAGGAGGCAAGGGACCAAGGACACACACTGGTGTCTATGCAGCTGAATGAGCATAGACAGTGATGCAGGAGGAAAACCACAAGTGCTACACAGTTTGCAACTGGTGAGTCCCTCAAAGACAATGTGTTAAGACTTGTTGCCTAGCTTGACGCTATTTAAAGAGGAAGAAGAGGAGCGTTCTAATCAGGACTTAGTGATGCCATGTTCAGGATGGGTGTGTTCTCAAAGGGAATGTGACTTTACCTGTCACAGCTGACCCCATCTCCTACCCCTCCTCCTTCTCTTACATCACTGTGGTCAGTCTACTGTGTCTCAAATAGGTTCGACGATCTGTGGATTCACCACAGATCTGAAGCAAAAGGGTCAGGTGATCAGCTGTTCTCTCCAACACTATGATCCTAAATCAGGCTTTTCTCTTGGGAAAGTTCATTAGCACTGTTGCTGCAGTGGTGAGCAGCTGCCAAACCTCAGCACTAACAATAACCATTCCCCCAGGAAAGAGACAAACTGAAAGATGGGGAAATTTGTTGGCTTTTACATCATATTGTCCGCATAATTTTTTGTTTATGACAGCTACAACTTCAGTGATTAAAGAAAGCCATTGATGAGAAATAAACATAAATAAAAGTTTATCTATCATGAGTTCACAATCCGCATCAGGAACAATGCAGTGTAGCCGCAAGATAATGAAAAGGCAATACATAATATGTAGCAAGAAGATTCGGGTACATTTGTGTCTATGCTGATAATACATTACACTAGAAAGGATTTTTCAAGGGCAACTATAAATAGCTGTCTCCAGCCATTTGTCTGCATCTATAAGAAAGAAACACTGCCAATTGGTCAATAGAAGCATTGCCTGGATAGTTATACGGCTTATGCTGCTCATTCAAAATGGTAACGGCAAGACTGGGGGATCAGCAAATTTGATCAGACGGTCCTGTTACCCTTCCTGCTTTAACTACAGGCGCAAGTGTGCCTTCTCATCAACTTCTTGTATTTGCAGATTTAATTTCATTTGTGTGCATTAAGAGTCTCCAATCCCACACAACAAGGGATCTCTACCATCCAGAAGTCGGTGCATAAATGAGCCTGTTCATGTTTTTTCCCTAAGATACCCAAGCCTTACTGTTCTAACCAAACTGTCATTATTTAATTTTGTGTGTACGTAGTCTAGTTTATGTAGTTGCTGAGGTATTAAAACTGAAAAGTGAACAGAGCCAATGAGATTCACCATGTACTGATAACTGAAGTGAGTTTGTTGGTACAGAAAAGTGACATCACACACATGAACAAATCACTCACGGGTTCCCACTGCCTCTGCTACTCTGAGAAGTGACTCGGAGTCTGTAAGATGTTTCCTTGTCTGATAACAACTGAAATTATACAAACAGTATGTCCCCCCAGATTCCAGGGAGCATGTTTTCATTTCCTGGATTTTGCTTGAAGACATACACTCACGCATTATTTTCTTTAAAGCAAAATGTGATTTAACGTATGCATGTCAAACAAGCCCCAAGTTATTCAGCTTCCTAGTCTAAAAGATTTTACCAGAGCAGTATACAACCTCAGTGATAGCATGTATCAATTCTATTTACTAGTCAGAGTTGGACAGCACGTCTACATAGGACTCACTAGGTTACAAGGTTACATAGTCAAGGAGTTTCTGGGTATCAGCAAGTGTAACTTCCCCACTCCTGTTAAGAAGCTCTGGATATGGGTTCAAAGTTGACTAAAAGGAGAGAGGCTGAGGAATGGAAAACCATTTAGTGAGGATGCAGGCTGTTGAGAGTGAGAACCAGCTCTCATTCCAAGCCAACTAGACTGAAGTGACAGAGAGCCAGTAGAACACCGTCCTTTCTACATGTTCACAAAGGCAGTGGCAGAATAAAAACCACCATGATGATTCATAATGGTGAATTATGTTCCAAGTCCCACCAAAAACCACAAGTATGTAGAAAAGATAATTATGCATGGGAGCCCAGTGCTGTAAAATGCTTATAAACAACTGAAGCATTTGCTCTAATCCAAAACGAACCATTTTGCAATCAATCTTTTTGTCGCAAGATGTACAGACAATTTAGGAATGATTTAGATGGTCCAGAGTCTTACAGATCTCAAAGATGTCATTATAATTTAGATCTGAAATAGTCACCAATGGTCCATGTGTTCAAGGTTTGGTTCCCAACCCAAGGCATTACTGAGGGGATAGTGGAACCTTGAATAGGGAGAGCAAATGGAAGAAAGTCACTAAGTCACCAGGGTCCCTTCCCTGCCACTTCCTGGTTGTTTCTGTATTCCACACCACCCATTGTGAGGTATACAACTGTCATGCAGTATGCACGTACCATGTTCTCCAACATAAAATATTCACACACTGTTTAGTTCTCCTGAAAGTGGACTCTGGGAGAAGGAGGGTGATGGGGGATATTGTGACTGTATGTTTCTTTTAGTAGTTGATGCATATAGCTGTTTTGGCCAGCAGGCAGGCAGAATTTAGCTAGGCACGTATTCTGAACAAAGAGGCAGAGAGAAAGAAGAGAAAGGACAGACACCAGGTAGCCATCAGGACATCACTGGTAAGCCAAGGCCATACACAGATTAATAAAAATGGGTTAATAATTAAGAGAGAGCTAGACAGTAAGAAGCCTAAGCTGCTGGCTAAACAATTGTAACTGACATTAAGTTAAGTCTCAGTGTGGTTGCTTCGTTAAGTGGCTGGAGGACCCGGTGGGCTGAGAGAAAACAAAACCACTAAGACCTAGACTAGACAGAGAAAATCTCCTTCTGTAGGAAAGGTCCCTTATCTAGACCCCAAATGTTAATTTCAAGTATCCTCAAAACTTCCTGTCATGAACCAAGCTGGCCCCCTACTTCTGTGACAGGGAGAAAGAAAAACATCAAACAGCTAAGGGTTTTAAAAACACTGCATCCTTGAAAAGAGCTAGAGGCTAAAGCATTTCTAACAGAGCTTACTATATTCACCCCATGGGATGAAAATATATGTCATGGGAACAGGAAACCAGAGGCTTCTGATGGCCAGGCTCACTGTCTGCAATGTCAGCGAGACTGTAGATATTCCAAGATTCCAGTGCCGAACCGTTTATCAGCTGTTCCAATCAACATTCGGTTTGTCATCTGTCCTTTAATATTTGCCTATTGCATGCTAACTGGAGTCACTCATTTGAAACCAAAAGTAAGGCTATCGTCCATCATTCTCTGGACCATGCGGACACCCCACCATGATGTACTAAAGGTAAAGGGTCCACCAACCACAATCTGAGTCTTCAGAAACCAGGAGCCCAAATCCACCTTTCCTGTATGTAAGTTGATTATAGCAGAGGTGTCGCTGCAGTAAATGGGACCTTTCTCAATATCCCAGTAGTCTCGGGCCCATACTCATTATACTGTAGTTGTTCGCAATGGAGAAAGAATTACAATGGTGCTTCCATGGGAAGCTGTTCACTGAGAGAATTCTGTCACATCTCTGCTGACCAAGTATGAGGGACCACCTGGCCCAAGGGGCAGATTTAGAGAGGAACATATGTGACCAGAATAAAAGCCCCAGGCAAGGCAAAGGTAGCCCTCTTGGACTGTGGAGGGCTTGCTGAAACCACGGCTGGATGATCTTCCCTGGACCTTCCCAGTCGCCAGCAGCAGAGTCCGAGGCAGCATTGCAGCTCATTTTGAATCATGAGTGCACTTCGTCAGTTGCATCTGTTGATAAACCTGACTTGATCACAGAGTTTCCACCCCATTATAATATAACCACCAGAAAACATCTGGACAAGCAGGGCTCTAACTGACGGGCATATCAAGCACAGCCTGCAAGAGCTCTGTGACTTTCTCCAGTCTGAGTGCCGACTCAGAAGCAGCAGGGTTCACTTCCAGGCTACCCACTGGCCGACCCCAGCTCCTCTGAATTCTGTCCCACACCTCAGTTTCTTCTAAGCTACAGAGGAAGCTCCGAGGCTGTAAGAGCAGCATAGAGGAAGCTCAGCAGTTGTGTGCTGCGCTCATTTTACAGACACAAGGGGTCTGTGGTCCTGCAAAGAAATGCTGCCCTTCCAAGGATCATCAGCAGTAACTCTAAGAATAACCAATCGCTTTGTCTGTCGAAGGTCCAAGGAGCACCCAAACCTCTCCTACAGAATCGCTAAGGTTGGTCCATCCGACCAGTAAGTCTCTGGGGTAGGAACAGCTGTGTGGAAGGGTCTGGTCCTTCTGGCATGCCGAGCCTTGTGACCTGCAGATATGGTGTGATGCAGTCCAAAGAAAAGAGTGCTCACATCTGCACTCTGATAGAGAAATTCCTTCTAATGCTCTTTTAGTGTCGATTATTTTAAAAGGTTCTTAATGGTTTAATGTGTTACAAATGCACTAAAAACATGTTGCCCTTTGGCAGAGCCATTTAAGAATTAGAACACCTTTCATTTTTTTCTCCCTTGGCAAATAAACTTAAATTAAAAATGAATTCTGTTCTGTTCAATTAGGTCATTGGCCCTTATCTGTCCTGTATAACAGCCATAATTAAATCAGCTCTTACCTGCCCCCAAATTCCATGGGTCAGCAGCCTCAATACACACTGTAATGGGGGTGACAATGGATAACAGACAAATGATCTAGCTAGTCTTCATTTGGGGAAACAAATCTGAGTTTTGCAGGGCATTAACCAAAGATCAGGGTTTCTTCCCCAAGGAAGGACTAAGGACAATGAACAAATATGCAAGCAGAGGACAGACAGCAAAGTAGAGTTTGAGTTCCGCATGACATCCCCTCAGCTAGAAACCCACTATTACTCTTTTCTAGTATGCAAATGTATTTGAAAAGAGTCACCCTTGTGTCAGGAAAACAGGAAATCCTATTTCAAAACCAGCCTTACCAGATCTCATGACATTAGAGGAGGTCCAGCACAGGAGAATGGGCCACCACATGAAGCCCTTTGAGCAAAACTTAGATTGGGTTCTCTAGTTGTAGTACGAACAAACTCCGCTGTTGGAATGCTGAGCCCTACCCCAAAGGGACTCTGTCCTCTTGCTGTGGTCTGTTCATCAGAGGTCATCAAGGACACAAAACAACTACACACATATATGTTTTCAGGTGCAAGAGGACAACTGCCAGGGTGAAATCTGGGGAGAGGCTAAACTGTGCAGCACCTTAGACTGTGCTCTAGCTTCCCACAGGCCAAAGCAAGGGACTTCCAACAGCTGACCTGCTCAACGCTTTGCGTCACTGAAGAGGTATGGATGTGGTCAGGCTATGCGTCACCATGTTACCAAAGTTCACATTGCAATTATATAGGAACTTGAACCAAGTCCATATAAGAAGGAAACCATACGTGCATCTATGCAAGGAGCATGAAAACTCACACTCCCCTCATCAGCATAAAACACCAGGTTTATAAAATAAATAGTGTCCTCTTGCATGCATCACTCTTAGCTCTCCGCCAAGATCCAGGCTGTAGGAACATCTCACCTGTTAACACAGCACTGCAGCATGCTTGCTTGTGTTTCAACTCCATCCAAACAGCACTGTGTGCTTAACTAATTGAAATGTATCTAAGTCATGAAGGTGAACTTTTAAATGGAAAATTGTTAATGAAAAGCTAAAGTTAGTGCTGAACAACTCAGAATATTTCATAAAAAAATCCCACAGGGGAAAAAAATAAAAAAGCACAATGATCAGAGGACCTGAAAGGCACAGCCAATCTGTGTGACAAGGTGGCTAGAGCTGGGAACTATGCTAAGTGGACAAGTCACTTACGAAGGGCCAAATCCTTCGGGATTCCACTTGCATGAGCACATGTAGACTGTTGAGTACAGAGACGAAAGGCAGAATGGTAGGCTGCAGGCGTCGTTCAGGGAGAGTGTTGCCTTCATGTGAGCGAACACAGTATGAGATGAAACCATCCTAGTGATTGGTTGAGTGGACTCAACACTACTGAAGTGGATATGAGACCCAGTCACAGTGACCAGTGTCATGTTCTCAGTATTTTACTACCATGAAGAGGATTGGCTTTATTCTATTTATCACTACTTGATGCTGTATTTTTACTTTATATGAATCTGAGAATTTGAACGTGCATGTGTTTATACAAACATAAAATCAGAAATCTCTACCCTCAGTGCTTGGCACAATGCCTGACACTTAAATGAGTAAGAGTACTTGCTAAAGTTATAATTATTCAGGTTTTTTCAAATATGTGTAGTTATATTAACTCTAAGGACACAAGTTCAGCTTTCTTCCATCTCGCCAATGGTAATTATTCCTTGGTTAATGATCATCATTCCTTAACTTCTGGGGTGAGTTATTAGCAAGTCACTTAACCACAGTCGGCCAATACCCAGGATACATAAAAAAATGATGTTCCGAAATAAAACACCCACAAAGTCTGCTGTGAAAATAAACCTATCAATATCACCCATTTTACTGTTTCAAATACCTATTACTAAATAGCCTGGGGTAAAAAGGATACTGCAAATTCTACAAATATAAAATGTTCTAGCAGAAATCACAAACTGAATTTCAGTTTGTTTAACTGGATACTAAAGTAATTTTAATTCTCTGAAGTTATCCAACTATGGCTGAACTGAAGAGCTGGGAAATCATTGGGCATATAAAATTCTCACAAAGCCAGCTCCTGGCTGTGCTTGTCTTTAGAAGTGTAAGTCACATAGGTAGGACACTTCATTGTCCTTAAAGAACCTCATAGTTAAAGATATGACCTGACCTTGAAACACACGTCTGATGCCGTAGGCAGGGACTGGCACCCCATTTGGAGATGAAGAAGTGTGCAGGAGCGTAGGAACTGAATGCCTGGACATAGTCCAGTGCAGCCTGAGCCTGCCCTGGGAAGTCAGAGACGGAAATATAAAAAAGCCAAGGCTGTTGAGAGATGCTACACATGATATCTGCAAAGATCTGACCCAGGGATGAGACAACGTATCCATGAGTCATGGGGAGGACGGTAGGAAGAAAATGGGGCTCAAGCTAAACCCAGCTTCATGGGTGTCACTATGACATGACAGGACACAGCTCAATGCACCACAGATGCCGAAACACAGAGACTTAATTGTTTTCCTTGACAACAGATGCAGTCTGTCAAAACTCAACCCTAGACAACTCTATGAACCCCTGATACAAACCAGCAGTTCTAGGGTTTTAGGCATTTCAAGGAAGTAAAACATTTCTAAAAGATCGAGGGTAATGAAAATCAGGTCCTCAACATTGGATTCTTTTGAGTGAGGAAGTTTAGGCCTGGCCTGGTGGTGCACGCCTGTAATTCCAACTTCCTAGGAAGCTGAAGCAGGAAGATGGCAAGTTCAAAGCCAGCCTGGGGAACTTAATGAAACATGTATCAAGGAAGAAAGTAAAAAGAGAGCAGGGTATAAGGCACAGTGACAAACATAGTGTGTGTGAGTCCTCGCATTCAGTGTCCAGTGTCACACACAGAACAAACACTGTGTGTGTGTGTGTGTGTGTGTGTGTGTGTGTGTGTGTGTGTGTGTGTGTGTGTGTCCGTATTTAACGTCCAGTGTCACACACAGGAAAGTTAGATGGTTAAAACAAATGGCGATGCACTTTGATTGAATGGTTGCTATAGCTACCGCTCTGCATGTCTGCATCTGAAAGCAACGGCTTTGCAGTGACACTACAGGATGCAGAGCACGGTTGTCTGTTTTGCAGCTGCACAGAGTTCAGTGGCTAGCTAAACACAGGTCTAGTTACGGCACGGTCAGATGACAACTAATGAAGCTGACTGTAGTATCCACTCACATTGTAGGTTCACCCCCAGAGTGGCATGCTAACACAAAATTCAGGTCTGGGAGTAAGAGACAGCCTTCAAATGCTATCCCTGTGGTCATCATAAAACGTAACCAGACCACCCCAACCTCAAGCTTCGGAAAGGTCACTATGGAGCTTCGCCAGTGTTCAGAGGCTGACAAGCATGACTGTGGAGCTCTTCGGCAAGGATGAAGTCAGAATGACACTGGGAGATCTTCAGGATGGAGCCAGATAATGCAGCATCTCCGGAGATAGAGAACAGATGAATCACAGAATTTTCAGTTTGGTGACTTCATGGTCAAGTCAGCTCTGTCATTTTCAACAGTGGAATCACATTCTACAATGTCAGGTTCTAGCTCAACAAATCAGCCCCACGAAACTCCCTACGACAGGGTCCCAGAGCACAGTGTAAGGTACCTTGTCTTGTCATTCTTTCTCCACGATCAAGCAAGGCTCTGGAACCTACTGGATCTTTGCTGATCTCCCCTGGGTATTAGTGCCTCTTGGGCTGTGTTTTTGAAGATGCAGGGTCCAGAAACAAATGTGTGGATTATTGGGAGTCCAACCCGCACTCTATAGAATGCTGTCACCTCCAACAATATCAGTGTTTTGTTTTCCTAGTACAACCTGAGATTATAGTAGGTTATTTATTTATTTATTTATTTATTTATTTTTGAGGGAGGTCAAAAATAAATGACAATGATTTGTCTCAGCAAATGATTTACATTTTGCAATGTACATCATTACAGCAATGATTCTCAATTTGCGGGTCTTCAAACCCTTTGGGGGTCAAACAACCCTTTCACAGGGGTTGCCTAAGACCATCAGAGAGAACATAGTTACTTTCTGACTCATCACAGTAGCAGGGCATGAGGAACTGCGTTAAAGGGTCACAGCGTTGGGAAGGCTGAGAAGGGCTGCTTTGCAGGATGATTTACACAGACTGTGCTGAAGGTTCATGTGCATCTCAGCGGCATCCCAGTAGCCTCTTCATGTAAGCTTCTGTTGGACACTGCTCTGATTCTGCGTTAGTATTCACTGCTCTGATTCTGCGTTAGTATTCACTGCTCTGATTCTGCGTTAGTATTCCTACCTATTTCAACCACGCAAGCAAACGTCCTTCTGTTCCTTCAATTTCTCACTCTGCCAGTTTCACCCCCAAGCTGTGCCAAGAAGCATTTCCATACACTGCTGGAGAGGGCTGAGGTCCGTGACTCTCTTCAGAAATGCTGCTAAGTGTTCACAAGCCATGAGAATGCTACCGTGAACCAATATCTAGTTCTCACTCTGTAATTGCTGCACCTGTGTTTCCCCTGTCTCTTTCTGCAGCACCACACAGATCACCAGCAGCCTTCACCAGCCCCAACTTGCACATTTGCTCAAAACCCTCAGGTCAAGAAAAGGCAAGCTGTCTTGCTTCTTGCAGCAAGGAGTCTTGTGACTTCAATTTCTTCCCCCACCTAACATGCCTCTTCTCTTATTTCCAACTCCAACTCTCTCACCTAACATACTTCTTTCTATTTTCTGAGGTCGACTCACTCAATTGCAGCCTTTTCAGAAAACATTCTCGTCAGTGCTTGACACACTAGGAAAGCACACCGGGCAGAGCTGCATGTGCTGGGGACAGGCAGAGTAGGTATGAGGTTGCTTGTTATTGGACCCCCTTTCTCAGCTGCGGATTAATTCTCTCAGGGACCTGCATCAGCGTGCAAATACCAGTGGAAAATGGGTTTCCATTTATTCAAAGGAACTTCCAATCTATTGCAAAAGATGCCCTGTTTCTTTGAAAGTTATACATTTTCATACCCCGCAGAGCTATCAAAAGGCTTCCTAAAAATATATGCATGCATTGTAATTAGGGGAAATTCACACAGAGATGTGTTAATAGCCTGAATGCTTGCACACCACCAAGAGGGAACAAAAAACAACAACAAACAAAACAGGTGGGCCCTGGAATGCTATGTGGGTGGGGCTGTGATGGGAATGAGACAGGTCAGGTGGCCTCGCCCATCTTAAGGAGAGGGAAATAATATATCCCGTGCCCCAAAACAGATCTGCTTAAAGTAGTGCTGAGGTATTTCCTATGGTGCACACTTGGAGGTGGACAGGGTCTCATGAGGGATTCTGCAATCACACATGAGGAACAGGGGTTGTGCTCTGCATAGTTGAGAAGACATGTGAAACACACAGCAGCTCTGAAAGCAAGCCTGATTTTGGAAAATGATATCAGCAAATAAAAGTAGTATGATCCCTTGAGTTTTAAAGCCACCTTGATTTCTGTTCCTCCTTCTATTGTGTCCTCCTCTCTACCTCCCCCCAATAGACACCCTGTAATTCCTTCTCACTCCATGTCACCTGCATCCTGCTAATCTCCTCTAAAGCCTCCCTTCCCAGTAGTTTCTTTATACTGTCCTGGCTTCTGTAGTTACTCCACGGTATTTGCTTACAGTTGAGGACTTGCAGCTAGGAACTGCCCATGAGAGAGCACGTGGTGTTCATCTTTCCTGGCTCGGGTTACTCAATGTGTTCATCTCTAGTCCCATCCAGCTACAAGGAAATTTCATTTTCCTCACAGTTGAATCATATTCCATTGTGTATCTTTATCACAAGCACATTATCCATTCATCTGTTGTTTCCATCTCCTAGCCATTGTGCATAGAGCAGCAATGGCCATGACTGGGCATGGATCTGTGGAGTATGATTTTGAGTCCTTTGGGCACATGCTTAGGAGTGGTATAGCTGGGTCAGTGGTAGCTTTATTTTCGGCATTTAGAGGATTCTCTTCACTGACATTCATCGTAGCTACACCAATTTTCTTTCCCATGAATAAGTGAGCAGTGAGTAAGTGCTCCTCTTTCTCCATGTCCACTGGTTGCCAGTTATTTTGTGATCTTAGCCATTCTGGTTGGGGTGGAATAAAACCTCCACATTGCGTTAGTTTGCCCTTCTCTCATGCTAAGGATGATGAATACTTCTTGATGTATTTCTTAGCCATTTTTCTTTCTTCTATGGATAACTCTCTGTTTAGATCACTTGTCCATTTTTTTTAAGTCTGATCATTGGTTTCCTTACTCTGATTTTATTTTTTTCTTGTGGAGTTTTTTTTTTTTTGTATATTCAGGATGTTCATACTCTATAAGGTATGTAGCAAGGATTCTCTCCCATTCTGTGGATTTCTGATGGTTTTCTTGGCTGCACGGAAGCTTTCCAGTTACACAAGATCCCAATTGTTAGTTGTTGGCCTTAATTCCTCGGTAAACAGAGTCCTGTTTACAAAGTCCCTTCCTACACTTATATCTTATTAGGCGCAGCCTACAAGATGGGGTTTTCTAGCACCTGTGGTGTTTCAGGTTTCAAATGGAAGTCTTTGATCTAATTGAATCTAGTTTTGTGGAGGATGACAGACATGGGCCTACTTTCTTCTGTATGTGGATTTTCAGTATCCCTGGCTCTATTTCTTGAAAATCGTATCTTCCCTGCAGTGTTGTTGCCTTTGGCCTCAGTATTTATGAGTATTTATGTCCGGGTCTTATGTTTTACTCCATTGATCTACATATCTCTTCTTTGTGCCGGTACCATATTAGTCTTTAAATAAGAGTTTATAATATTTCTCGAAGTCTAGAATAGCAATCCATCTAGCATCACTCTTTATTGCTCAAGATTGCTTTGGCTATACAGGACCTTTTATGCTTCCATGACAACTATAGTACTTTTTTTTCTATTTCTGTGAGGAATATTGTGGGTATTTTCATTAGAATTGGGTTAAATCTGTGCATTGTTTTTGACGGGATGGCCATTTTCATGTTAATTCCACCGGCCCATGAACCCATGATGTCTTTCCATTTTCTAGTTTTGAATAGCTGGTCAGGGTAGTCTATGTGGCTTCCAGAATAATACAGATTAGCAACATAGCCTTTGTTCACCTCTCAGGGAATGAGGGTGGGCACCCATCACAAAGACACCACATACTTAGGACACACAGATTGGGTGACTCCAGCTGGATCTGACGCCAAAGCTCCTTCCTATGGTATAGCTTTTATGGTTCCAGAAAATAATATCTACAAAGGGTGCCAAGGGAGGGAAGCATAGTTCTACCAGGTGCAATACCTAGGAACCAAAACAATGACCAGCATGGCAAGATATTTACAGAGGCACAAGACTTGGCACTCAAAAGTCATCAGCAAGCTGTCTAAATGGACTTAGGGCCCATTCCATAAGAGGGAAAACATGCCTGGTAACAGAAACCTAGGCAGCTTCTGGGACTACTGAACATGGAATTTAGAGAAGACTCCACTACCACCGCTCTGCTAGACCAGCACAATCACTTACCATATTCTACGTCTTATCCTTACACCCACCGATAAGAGTAGCTACCACCTCCCATCACAGAAGCCTCACTTTACAGCAGATAGAGAACACCACAAAAACAAACAACAAAAACCACAACTCTGGATACAATGCAAAGATCAATGGATTGGTGGGGAGTCCAGTGCCCCGTGAGTACATCTATATTATAATCTACATTATAGATCCTGAATCTATACTGAGGGAACATTCTGGAAGAGAGGGTGGAAACTTTGTAAGAGCCAGAATACGAGGCTGTCTGGTTTTAATCCGTCTCTGCAGTTTATGGCAGTTTATGGCAGCATAAACAAGACTGGAAAAATAGAAATACCAATGGACATGCTAATGGGAAGGGGGCAACTCTCATGGGGTCTCAGCCCCAGAAAAAGGACCACAAGAAATGACTGACTGTTGGAGAAAGGAGAGTTAGCTTCTCTTGGGAGTAAGGTCAGATTGATTATCCAATGCAGAGCGGCCAGCTGTGAAACCGTATGTACACATACAACAGAAATGGACCTAGCAGGTGTTATGTATATAAATTATACACATGCAAAAATACACACATATGCATACATATATCACATATAATATCTATTAGTACATATGCACACAAAAGAAGAATTTCAGCTTAAGAACAGGAGACATGAGAGAAGTTTGAGGGAGGGGCCGGAAGAAAAAAAGGGAGAGGGGGTAATATGATTATATTTCAATTAAAATAAAGATTGTAGAGCTGTGAAACCATGCCACCACCTATATAAATTATTAAAATATTATTACATGTACTGCTATTGACAATGCTATACAAAGGTAATGTTTCAATATGATGAACATTTCACAAAAACAAAATCGTTTGCTAGAGTAAATGACTGGGATGGTAAAGTTTAGACAAGGGCAGTGAAGTTGAGAAAGAACTAGGAAATTTCTAGAACCTACGACTGAGTCTACAGTGACACTTGTCTGGACAATCAGTTCCTACGTCAGCACAGGGGCTGGAAGATGTTGGGTGGAGATAGTTCTACAGATCCCGTATTAGCAGACCCATGACTGAGCCCTTGGATGAGGTCCTAGGGGGAGAAATACATGTGCTCTGTTCCCTAATATAAATTGCCTTTCTCTTTCTTTCTTTCTTTCTTTCTTTCTTTCTTTCTTTCTTTCTTTCTTTCATTCTTTCTTTCTTTTTCCGAGACAGGGTTTCCCTGTGGCTTTGGAGACTGTCCTGGAATCCTGGAACTGGCTCCTGTAGACCAGGCTGGTCCCGAACTCACAGAGATCCGCCTGCCTCTGCCTCCCGAGTGCTGGGATTAAAGGCGTGCGCCACCACTGCCTGGCTGCTTCTTCTTCTTCTTCTTCTTCTTCTTCTTCTTCTTCTTCTTCTTCTTCTTCTTCTTCTTCTTCTTCTTCTTTTCTTCTTCTTCTTCTTCTTTTTTTCTTTTTGAGACAGGGTCTCACTATGTAGCCCTGTCTGGATGGAATTTATTACATACAAGAGGCTGTTCTCAAACTCTCAGAGATCTGCTCACTAACTCTGCCTCCCTCCCAAGTGCTGGGATTAAAAATGTGCACCACTATGAATTATCAAGGAAAAAATTCCTGTGAGCTCTGCCAGTATGCATCACAAATAAAAATGAAAGCAGATACAACTGTTGAAGCTCACTGATTCCATGGGACTGAGGAGACAGTTCTACTGGTAAAGTGTTAGCTCCACAAGCATGAGACCTAGGTTCAGAGCCCACGCCCGTTTAAAAAACATGCCTTGTAAATGGTAACCCCAGTGATAGGGAGGAAGGGATGGAGAATATCTGTGGCTCGCTGCTCAGCTGGCTCAGCCGAATTGGCGAGCCCCAGGTCCTGGTGGGAGATACTGTCCCAAAATTCAAGATGGAAGATTTCTGAGGAAGGGTATGCAGATTGATTCCACATCACACTCACACATAGACCTGTGTGCACAAACAGACTACATATACACAACTGTGTACACACACACAACTGTATAAATACAAACACAAAATTGCTTGTACACACAACTGTATACACATAAAACCTCATATAAACAACTATACACATACAACTGTATACACATACAACTGTACACAGTGCTGTATAAACATACAATTGCATACATACAAGTGTACACACCAATGTACACACATACAACTGCATGACACATCTGCACATACCACTGTATCCATACAAAATTACATATACACAACTGTACACACAATTGTGTACACATACAACTATACACATATAAATTGCACACACAACTGCATACACATACAACTGTATACATACACAACTGAATACACATAGCTCTACACATACAACTGTATACACAAACAGCTACATACACACACAACTTCACACACACAACTGAGTACACACAACTACACACACATAACTGAGTACACATACAACTGTACACATATACAACTGCATACCACAACAATATACATATAACTGTACACACAAACAACTACATACACATACAACTTCACACACACACATTAACTTCTACTATTAGCATAGAGTCAGATGGTATAGTCTTCACTGGGCTTTTGTGGGGCCATTGTCTCTATGACTCCAATGATAAGAAAATCCCGCCATGACCGTCGGGACACTTGATAACCCCACCACATACAATATCTATTCAAATAGTGCTAGGTAACATTGTCGAGGGAAGGATGGACGAGCAGAAAAAAGTTTGTACACATGTACCATAGACATAATTTGAGTCTCTGAATACTTGAGATCCAAGGCTTATTGAATTTATGTCAGTGGAATCCCACGAGAGCACCCACTGGCCTTTGAACATTTAGGGGAGAAATGAAGCACCAATGTTGTTTCTTTACCAAATGCTATCTAAAGCATTACCTAAGTATATCAAACTCCATGGGCTCTCCTCCTGTCAGCACACGAGTCCATACAGGGTTTCATGTCCACTGTGAAAGATCTCTGGGAGGGTTCCATAAGCATTCTCCTTCCTCCCAGACAGTCACCACTCAGAAACAGCTCACAATTTTCATAAAATGCTACGTTTTGCTGTCCATCAACCTTATTCTGCATAACTTGCAGAATATCTTTGGCACAATGAAGAATTTGCAACCAAAGAGCCCAAATACTACACAGTCCATAATAACTCCTTATGTTATAAGCAGGCTCCTGGTCACTGGCCAGCAGCCGTGCCCCACATGCCCAGCAATAAAAACAGTGTTCAAGCCCCACGAGAGCACCTGTCATTTCACAGCATGCCCTTGTGTGACAAGGACATTAGATACAAACATAAAGCAGAGGGGCTGGAAGAAGTGTCTGACCCATTAGCAGACATCACTGAAGTAGATAGCCTCTGGAGCATTAGAGACCATTTCACTATCAATTATGTGGTACCCAAAGCAAGAGATAAACTAAGACCAGGAAAAAGAGGTAGAGACAGGTTGAAAGAGTGAAGGCCTTGGGGTCTTGGGCCCTAAAGTTCAGTGTTAACTTGTGATTCATAGTAAGGAGTATTTTCATCCCCACATGGGATGCAGGCAGAGCTCTAGGAAGAGTGGGATCCAACACTGATGTCAACACCAAGGGAGACCATGAGCATCAGTGGACTGTCTCCTGGTACTCACCAGCACACTTGGTTCTTGTTCTCAGAGCTGGCCCAGGAGACCCAGTGCCGCCCTCCCCTGGTCTGGTGAGAAGCACACTGATCTCATACTCCGTGTCTGGGTCAAGGTGTCCAATTTTGTAACTCGTGGAATCCACCGGCTGCCGATCATTCCAGCTCCCACTGGCTGTGCAGTACTCGACCTCACGAGCCACAATGGGCCCATCCCCATTGATGGAGTTGGCGTTGAGCTGTATCCACAGATAGGTTGCTCCCACAGAGGCAAGCTGGGGTGGCGCAATGGGAACAGGTGGCTCTGAAAACAAACCGGAGAGTTATGTTTCAGGTGTTTCCGTATTCAGTTGATAAAGAACTAAACATGCATCCATGATGACAGAGTAGAAGATATTAGAAAATTAAGCACTGAACTGATGAGAGGGGCTTCGCGCTGTTCAATACGTGCATTGCAGTGGTAATGATTTAAGCAAGGTTCAAACCTTACCTTTCAGAAAGTAATGAGGGGGCTGGAGAGATGGCTCAGTGGTTAAGAGCACTTGTTAATGTTGCAGAGGACCTGCATTTGGCTCCAAGTACCCACATGGTGGCTCACAGCCGTCTATAATGCCAGATCCAGGAGACCTGTGGACCTAATGCCTTCTGATCTTCTAGGGTGCACATACACACGTTCAAGAAAACCACTAACACACATACAATAAATAACTCCAAAGCAATAAAAAGAACAAAGCCAGCTTGAGCCCAGCACCTGCATTCTCAGCTACTTGTGAAAGAGGCAGGAGGCTCACTTGAACCAATCAAGGCAAAACAAGACACTGTCTCTAAGTGGGAAAGAGAACAAAAAACAAGGTACGGCTGTGGCTCCTTGGTAGGGTGCCCATCTAACATACCAGAGGCCCTAGGTTTGATCGCCAGCACTCCAGAGTGGGTGCGACGGTGCACACCTGAAATTTCTACACTCTAAAGCCAGAGGCAAGAGCGTCAGAAGTTGAAAGTAATCTTCAGAGGCTACACAGTGAGTTTGAGGTTAGCCTGAACTACACGAGTTACTATGTGAGAACAACAACAAAACCACCCACCTAATTTGTTCAACTGTGTATGTCCATAATCAATCTTAGGACACAATACATAAACATATTTTACATCAAAGATGTTTTTTTTTTCCTTGTGAACTGAAGTCACTACTGAAGCTTCTCTTGAGCAGCAGGATCTAACAGCAGGACATAGTCCATTGTCAGCCTTCTTGCTGAGACTCTCTGCAACGTCATCAAAGGCATGAGGGTTTTATACATCATTGAAATGAGTTGTTACATGCCTGTTATCCCAGCAGGTGGGATGGGAGGAGGCAGGAGGAACAGAAAGTCAAGACTACCCTTGGCTACCTAGGGAATTTGAAGCCACATTTCCTTATGCTTATATCTGCCACCATTTTAAAAGCAAGGAAGAAACTATAGTTTCTCTCTCCAAAAATCCATTTCTGAGGTGACTTATTTTCCCTAAAGATGTCACAATGGGCTGATCTAACTGGTAGGGAATTGAGCATCCAGATTACAAAGTCTGCTCCTGCTATCATCAAGGTCGCTCCCAGTATGAGTTTTCCTAAAGCCAGAATAGCTGAGAATTGAACACACTACACCCAGCTTGATAAAAACCAAAGACACCAATATCAAACACTCCCTCTAACTGGAGGGTCTCCTGCACGGAGGCTGGCTGTTTTCCTCTTCACTGGCTAAGAATGGGGAGGCTGGCCACCATACCTATAAAATAGCTCCCACATTATTAATCAGATGCCAGTTGAATGACTCTCCAGGACCCAAGTGAAGGAACTCTGCATGCCACTGATAAGCTAAGTGAGATCATGTAAAAAAAAAATACATATTTTGCACTGGTGAGCCAGTGTTGTGTCTCCTCAGCCACGGGAGACAGAAACTCCACCAGACAGGAGTAGGATTCTCACACCTCTCACAGCTTTTCTGATGGAGGCTACATCTAGCCACTCTGGTTCAGCTGCGATGTGGCAGGACCAAGGGCTAAATAAATGACCTGGCATTTAAAGTTTTAAAATCTGGAAAGGCCAGTCCTACTGTGGAGTCCCAACTGATAATTATGGATACTAGCTTGGCCAACACAAACACCTGTGGTGATGTATTATTTATGATTTATTAAAGCTTGACTGAGGATTCAGAAAAGCACAGTCAGCCACAAGCCTTGGAAGGCAGGCACACAACTTTAATACCCAGCAGCCAGAAGCTAGGATGTGGTGGTACACACCTTTCATCCTAGGTCTGGGGATTAAGAGGTAAGACATATCTCTGTGAGTCCAAAGCCACCCAGATCTACACAAGAGTGCATCCGTCTGAAAGAGGATTATAGCTCAGACCTTTAATCCCAGCATTAGGGGAGTACATAAGACAGAAGCAAGGTCTCAGAGAGATTCCTTCTCTAGCCACACTGAGGAGAAGTAGCAGTTGGAGATTTGGTGAAGAACTCCTACGTGGATCATCCCTTTCAGACTGAGCTAGAGGTGTGAGCTAGTGGCCTGCTTCTTTGCTTTTCTGATCTTCAGCTTGAAGTTTTAATAAATCATAAATAGTGTATCACTACAAACACTGCTATCCCCCTCCACATCAGGGTCTGACACCCACCACGCCCAGTTCACTCTTTACACATATGTGGTTTCTGCCACTGAACTTCCCATTGGCCCTGTCGTTAGGTGGCACGTCCATGGCCTGTGTCTTCTTAGCTTATTCTGGGATGCACACCCAGTATTCTTTAAAAGTGGCTGAAAAGATGGATGAATTGCTAATAGGAACAGTCCACATTGGTGGCACCACATTTGTGATCTATATTCAAGAAATGCAAAATAAAGGTATAAATGTAAGGCACAGGCTGGAAGAAGTGGCACGGGGTATAACACATAAATCTGACATTCCAACCCTACCACCAAAATATTGAAAAATAAAATAACTAAAACAAATATTATTTGTCTCCCACAAGAAAAACTGGGGTGGCCTGTCATAGTTGTCTAAAAGGCCAACATGGTGCACATGCAAGTTCAAATTATTCTATCTGGCACCAAAATTCCATTAGTAGCTTGATGGGATAAACTCTTCTGCCCACACAAAAAAAGAAAGCATTAAATGAGCTAAAGGAAAATTATTTCCCTTCCGTTTTTTACCTCTCATCTCCCACCTTCTTGAATATAATGACTCAATTTTCCAGTCACACAGAATACAGTAATAGACACTAACTGGAACATTATGAGAGCTAAGACAGTGTTATCAATATGGCTTCCATGATATAACAGGGCCTTTTTATACAGACACTGCTTCATTTTATTAACCATCTTGCTATCATAAACACACTGCCTGGTGAATATTTGCATTTTAAGTGATTTTTCTATCAGAAAAAATTTTATTCCTTAAAAAATTTTATAGGTTGTAATCTGTATCCACAGAGCTGGCACACATCCTGGCTGACAGCATAGCCGCTGCTCTGTGCACTACTAAACCAGCGTCAATCACATACATTTTTCAAAAGCAGTGCTCACATGCAAAATCTGTACTTAAAATGCAATCCATCAACTCAACCAATCACCCAACTACTATTCAGAAACAGACAGGACAAGTTAGAGCATAAACAAAGAATGAACAAACAGCCATGGAAGCGTGTCTATTTTAATAGACTATTTGAAGGTATAAAGAATGCATTAAATACCTTTAACTACCAATTCTGCATAGTTTGATATGCCAACGCCTCCTTCTGTGCGAATCATACAGCGGTACTTCCCAGCATCCCGCTTGGTCGTGTTGACAACATTAAATGAGGCTATGAATCTTCTGGAACTCGTCACTTTTATCTCCTTCAAAGGGGCGTCTCGGACATCAATGCCCTGCATCATCGAGCGTGGAAAGGACAGAAAGAAGCAATATCAGTGGTCATATCAAAACATCGATACACCTGATGGCAATTATCAATGTGTGTTTATCCCCAACAGCAATTCTGCCCCATCAACAAAATGAAGATTGAAGGCTCCAAAATTAAATGTGTAGAAATGTGTTGCTTGTACCTTTTAAATGTGTTACATTAAATAAACTGAGCAGGGGAGAAAAACATACAAAACCTTTTTTTAAAAAAAACTTTGCTTTCTATAAAATATTTGGTTCTTCATAAGACCTTATCCTGTATTTTTATTCTTTGTTAGGAAACAAAATTAAGACACCAACCACCCTATAACTAACTCAATTTCTCTATGAGAAACCAAATAATTACCAAGACTAACACTCAAATCTACAGTGGGTACCATCACCACAACCTCAGTGATGGACCCAGAGGACTAACACAAGCTTTATGATGTTTCATAAAATGAGGGTGAAGTCTTCCTGTATTCCCTGTACTCCAGTCCCCACGAGACAGCTTCTACTTCGGGGAAGCTTTGTTTTTTATTATCCCTATACAGCAAGTCAAACTTTCATTTCCAGCTCTTGGAAATCCAATCATTGCAAGAGATGAAAGCAAAAGAGGACAAATTCAGTTCTGCATTTTTAGTAAATCTTGGGACATCTGCTACCTTCTCTAGGCTATTTATATTAGTGGAAAACAACAGCCCAAGATCAAGGGTCACATATGATGCCAAGCCCTATGTCCGTTAGTCATCCAGAAACCATGCTTGGGGCGCCAGGATGTGCTATTATTGAATCAGATACCTGGGGGCCAAATGCTGAACCACCAGTAGACATCCACCAATGATGATTGCCTGAGAGGTAAAGGGGAAGACGGTTGGCTGGCAGAAGTCACAGCGGGGAATGGCTGCAGATCCTGTGGGTTTGAGGAAGTGATGTGTGCATAGAGGGTGATCAGAAAGCAGCCAGAAGGGAGAGTTGAGGGAAGACCATTCTAGTCACACAAACCAGTAAGGGAAGCCCAATGTGATCAGAAAGACGGGCTGAAGTGACAGTAGCAAGAAGAACTTGGATTTGAAGACTATATTAATATGTTTTCATTTGTTGCTATAAAAACGCAAGGCTACACAATGGTAAAGCCCACCTCCATGGCTCAGTGACTTGTACCACACAGATAAACAAACAAAACAGCATTTATCTTTGATACTTCGGGTCAGTCAGTCTTAAGAAATGTGAGTTTGGGGGTTAGCCTAACTGAGGAGCTAAGCATAATCTCATCATTAAAAGTGATTGTGTCTTCTCGGGCATCCACTTTCCTTACCCAAAAGGAGATGATGCAATTCAGTCTCAGAGCCACTGTGAGACTTGCAAGATGTATGCAAGGACACTGACATCGTGATTGGCAGCACACATCCCCATTTGAGCCTTGGACAAAATGAGCAGTGGATTCCAGGAGAGAACCCCACCTTTGTGTCTGATACACGGGTGGCTGCAGCCTCAGATTACAGTGTGCAGAAGCCATGGGCTTGCTGACACTGAAGCATGGAATGAAACAGACTCACTCACCCAGTCACTAGCAAAGGACAAGGCCCCCACAGTGAGGTGCCGCTGTAAAACACGCACTAAACGGAGGCACAGTGTTCTCACAGCAGTTAGCTCCTCAAAGACAGGATTGAGCTACAAGCTTTGCATTCTCCTAGGCAGCTCCCGCTGGGATAGGGCGAGAGCAGTCAGGAGTGCTGCATCAACACAGTTCCTGCTCCTTGGAAGGAAACCTCAGGAGTGGGGATGAAGTGTTCCGCCTGCATTGTTTTGGGCAGTAGCTGTAAAAGTAGCTTTATTTATACCTTAAAAAGTAGCAAATAAAAATATAAACACGTATGTCTTAATTGAGTGTTTTACTAAACTAAAACTTTGGTCTAACAAATAGCACCCTAACATAAAAAAAAAGAACACAATAAGATTTGGCATTAACAATGCATCAGGAGAAAGGAAGCAGCCCTCTCTGAATTCCATACATTTGCTCTCTGGTAAAACCTCATAATTCAAATATTGCTAACGGAAGAGACCTGATACCTATAGCCTTCAAAAGTGGGATGTTTCATTTTTCAAATTGACATAAGTGAAATCGTAAACTTTTGTTAATCAGTGAAATAGTACACCCTATAGAAAGTCAAACTGTGTGTTGGCAAGATTTGGTTACCAACAGTGTGACGACTAAAGGCCAGGGGATCGTCTATTGTTCTATTTACTTATGCATATGCCCACAAGAATAAACTTTTTTAAAAAAACATTTTATTTACTTATTTTTCATTCCAGTAATAATCCTGCAATACTTTTCCTAGCAGAGGTGCTCCCTGACCCCTGACCATAGCTCACGCTTACTTTGGGTGCCAAGGGAAGGGCTCTCCTTTTGCATCAATGTTTCTGCTTGGAGAAGCAGCCCTTGTGAGCCACTCTTCCTTCATGCTGTCTATAGCATGGCAAGATGCAGAGCTCCACACATCCAGCGCATCCATGAACTCTCAGGAAGGAATCTTTACATGAAGACCCCACATACTCAACCACACCAAGAAATTCAGCACTGGGACAGGGGAGCCTGAACCAATAAACATCGTTACTGCTCTAGATCCACACAGGCAACCAGACCATGCCCCTTAAACAGACAGGCGGCCTTCCTCTTGCTATGTGAAATGTGAGGCACACTATTGCAACCTCTCACTCCTTTAGACTAAAGGATATGTCAGAGGTTCTAGGTGCCTCTCGGCTAACAATCTCACACAACTCATCATGGACGAGGTGGGCAGAATGGAGGAGTCTCCGATAGCATCTACATTCCTGTCGCCAGAATGTAAGAATGTACCCTTCCAGTGCTAAAAGAAAGCTTGCTCCTGTGATGAAAAGTGATTAAGAGACTGGAAGACATGCTGGGTTGTCTGGGTGTCCTATGGCCATCAGTGGGTCTTCAGGAGAGAAAATGAAACTCAATGCAGAGGAGACATGGGATGGAGAAGAAGCGATCTGAAGAGGAAATGAGGAACTAGAGACAAGACATGAAGGAAGAAGCTGGAAAAGACAAGGCACAGGTCGCCCCTGAGATTCCCAGAAGAAATCAACCAAGCTGACACTGTACATTGAGGCCTTCTGCTCTTGGGAAGCTTAAGACAGTGAAGCCAAGGAGTTTCTGGCGTTTTGTTACAGTCGCAATAAGAAAATAATATAGCAACCACTAGGGTAATGAAATGTCACCTGGCTTTTGATGTTGTATAGACATTGTGACCTTAATTCCCAGCTCTGTTCAAAAAACGTTTAAGGTCATGTTGAGTCTTTTGTAAAAGAAAGAGTTCAACCCAAAGCTATCACTGAAGCCAAAAACAAAAGGACAAAGGTGGGCCCATACTTCTCAACCTCAAAAACTTAGCAGAAAACATTAATCAAACGGACATCGTGGGCTTGGCATGAGGGCAGACATGGAGTGAAGGAATGGAATGAAGAGCCCAGACACAAAGCCTCACAGATGTCACCCATTGACGTGCGTCAGGGATTAGACCACTCATTTGGGAAAGATTGGTGTATTCAACAGTGGTAGTGGAGAAACTGGATAGGCACTGATCCAAAAAAAAAAAAGGAATTAATTTTTAGCTTTGTCATATGCAAGAGCTAAGTCTAAATCAATCAAACACCTAACCTCAGGAGCTAATATTATAAATCAAGGGAAAATTTCAACCATCTGAGGTATGGCACTGGTGTTCTTAACTGCTATGCCAAGATCATAGTAATCAGGACTATATCAGAATCACACATTTCACTGCATAAATAATCACAATTTGGATGGGGAAACAGCTCAGTAAGCAGGGTCATTGCTCGGTAAGCTTTAGGCCGGGAGTTCAGATCCCCATGACCCCCCCCCCGTAGATGCCAAGTGGGTGTGACAGCCCACTGTAATCCAGTGCCGAAGACACAGGGACAGAGAATCCTGGGAGCAAGCCAGATAGCTAGAACAGAAATAGAGAGCTCTAGGTGCAGTGAGAGACCCTGCCTTGACAGTCAATATGAGGAGCAATCAAGAAAAACATCTACTGTCAGTCTTGGGTTTGTACACACATACCTCGCACCCATGGGAACACACAAATACCCATGCACAAATGTGTATGCAAACAAAAAGGAATTGCCCAGAAAGTAAAGTATCAGCCCGCAGTGTGGGAAAAGCCTTTGTAAATTATATAGCTGAAATCCTACAATTCATCAACAACTATTAAAAATTTTCAGTTAAATACTGGGCAAGGGACTCTTTCTCTGAAGAAGAAATGCACATGGCCAACTGGCACACACAAAATTATGTTCAGTGTCATCAGTCATTAGGTAAACATAAATCAAAACCACAATGCCATACCAGTTCACACTAGGTAAGACAGCTTAGTGTCAGGTACATAGAAACTACCAAGCGCAGGACAGATGCAGGAAACTGGGACCCTTGCACATGGCTGCTCAGAAATGGTGGAGTCATTGTGGAAACATCACTGTTCTACAAAAAGATAAAAGTAAAATGATCATAGGACCCAGCAATTCTACCATCTGAAGGCAGAACTGAAAGAGGCTCTCAGAGTCTTGATGCTATTCGTCAAGACAGCACCAGTCACAGTGGCCAACACGTGGAAGCAATCTCACTTTCCACCAATGGGAGAATTAATGAGCCAGGAGAAATACACACACAGAATGGAATCTCATTTGGTCCCAGAAAGAAAGGAAATTCTGACAAATGCTACAACGTGGAAGATCCTGAAAGACATTACGTTAAGTGAAATGCATTAGTCATAAAAGGCAAACACTGTCTACTTCCACTTGTGTGGGGAAAAAAAAAGGGATCTTAAAAACTAAATACTTTTGTCAATTATAGATATATATCATCATGACTTTAGCATACTGTAGATTTTTTTTGAATGTCAAGCTTTATTTTAAGTAAAATCTGAACTGATGGCCCAAACCATACAGACAGGCTTATATATTTCTTTGTGCATTTTGTGAGGTCCACAGACCTTTTCATATTTTATATATTTATTGGATAGCTGATGAATAAAACATACATATAATAAGAACTTTGGTTATGAGAATCCAAATATTCAACAGAATGCTTCTATTTAATTTTGTGGTATCATGTGGCTTTTATAGGATGAAATTATTTTTCTTACTAGATAGGATTTTAATAAGAAAATTAATCTCACTTTTATTATTTAAAAAAATGGCTGCCGAGTGCTCAGACCTTAAGGGAATATCCATCATTCTCCTAAGACTCAGGGACCGTCATGAAAAGGGAGCAGAGAAAATCAGAAACTCCACAATGGGGAGAACAAAGAAACACAGTCTTCGGGACATGCCACGCATCGCACTCATGGCCTCACGATAGCTACAGTGACCGACACAGGGCTACACAGGGCCGGACTCCTCAACCTTCAGTTAGGGACTGCGAATGGGCTCATGGGGTCAGGCTCCTCCTGGAGCTTCTGGTAGATGATGACTTTTGGGGCAACAGGAAACTTTGGTTTAAGTAGAGGTGTAGCCATTGAGTTACCGTGTTCCAGTGGAGAGTTCCACACACATGTCCAAGAGAATAGCCCTGGTTAACCTCAGTGAGTCACAGTCAAACAAAAGCCATGATAGTCGGGGGTCTAGTTGGGATGGGGCTTTAGTGGAAGAAGGAGATGTGAGGGGAGGTGAGTGGCTTGTATGGAAATGACAGAGTAAATATGGCTATGAAACAGTCAGTGAATAAATAATACTTAATTTCTAAAAGAAGAATTCCCTGTTAGATACCAGGGCATAGAATATGTTGGCCTCTGTATAGGACAAGGATTTCTTGAAATGTACCTCTTTAGGAAATATAAGTGTGGAGTTTACAAAAAGGGAATATTGAAACCTATGTCAGAAAAGATTCAGTGGGTGCTACCAAGTGTATTTAGCATGGGGCAGTACCAGAACATACTTAAATATCAGATATATCAATTTACTCATAGTTATATAGATAATCTATGCTTAGGATATTACCAAGCATTCTTATGCAAATATAAAAATCCCATTTTGGAACCAAAGTCTAGGGCTCCTAATTCAGGCAAGAGTTGAGGTGGAGTCAGTCAGAGGAGGAGCAAAACAAAAACAAAAACAAAAACAAACTAGGCATCTCTAGGAAACAGTGTGGTAGTGGCTAAGTGTGTTTTGGCCAGACAGAAGCCAGGGAAATGTCTCTAAGGAAAAAACAAAAACAAAAACAAAAACAAAAAATAGAAAAACTACTACTCTTTGGATGGAGATTTCTCTTCAAAGTCTCTGAAACCCTGACGATACACATGAGTGAGAGTCTCCTCGTTTCTTGATGTCAAAGAGTCAGACAAACCTAACAGACATGTGGGGTTTGAGATGAGCCCACTGTCAGACGGATGCTCCCCAGAGCATTCACAGTTGGGTCAATGGAAAGAGGATGAGGCAGGGGAGGGAAGCAGGAAGAGAACCTGGTCACCCTGTACTGCGGATGAGCTGCAGCAAACACTCACCTGGCAAATCCCACTCATGCAAGGTGCCCTAGGCTAAAGGGACAGAAATAGTTGTAGAAATAGAAACACCCCTACCTATCCCCCTCCTGTCACATGAGGGGGAGGCCTGGACTAAAGGGTAAATGGTTTTTAGGAAGTGACTGAAGGATTAAATGAGCTGATTTCCAGAAGCTTTTGGTCTCCAGAGTCACTTCCTCTGGCTGGCATTGACTGGAAATGGTGAGGAGCCTTGCACCACAGCTGAAGTTTTGAAAGGCTTCTATCACCTCTCCCTGGGGGCCTTTTCTATGGCAGAGGGTCTATGTTAGAAGTCTTTGGGACAGCCACCTTTGTTATATTTACAGAGTGCGAACACATCTAGGGCTGGAGCTAGCAAGTTGATCAAGTGACTTCTCCCCATTTTTTCCCGGTGTGAGAGGAAGGCAGCCCCTCTCAACACTGGTGCCTCATCCCTTAACAAAAGGACCGCACAGAGCACAGTGACCAAGAACAGAGCCCAGAGTGTTCTTTATGCTGTAGTCTATCACACAAGACAGAATGCAAAGCATGACACTCGCATGTCCAAGGTAGTCAAACACACAAGACAGAACACAAAGCATGACACATGCATGTCCAGGGTAGTCAAAAGACACACAAGACAGAACACAAAGCATGATAACCGAATGTCCAGGGTAGTCAAAGGACACACAAGACAGAATGTGAAGCATGACAATCGCATGTCCAGGGTAGTCAAAGGATCGTCGCTCTGACTTTTGTGAACTTCATGAAGAGACCCATGACAGTGCCTGAGAAGAAGCGGTGTCCCTGGGTTAAATACCACCCTTTGTGAGTACCAGAGCACTGTAAAGTATGCATGTATTTCAACGTGAGCAGGCCAGGAGAAAATACTGATAGTGATTCTAATTATGCTTACAACATTCTTTAGGCCATGGGCTCACCGAAGACTCCAAATGAGCAATGATTTACCACCAAAAAGAGCCACATTAAGTCTTTCAGGAATATCTATTCCATAATCAGAGCAATGATTGAGGGAGTTGGAGGCCTAGGAAGTGAGCAGCAGTTTGAGTAAATTAATCAATCTCAGGCATTTTGGAGCTGTCCTGAATGGTTGAGCTTAGGAGCTGAGAGGTGGGGCCCTTGCACAGTCACATGAGTGGGAATGAGCTACCCTGTCTAGTCCCCCCACAGCAGGAAGAGGCGTGGTCACCCACTTTCAAGCCGGCCCCTCTGCAAGATGCCAACTACATTCTCTCCATTGACAGCACTCAGGAACATTACAGGATGGGGGAAATGTCCTCCCTTTGGCTTACATCATCTAAATGGAACCTTCACTGAATAGCTCAGTTTCTCCAGCCTATGGCCTTCTCTGCTTGATAAGAAGACACTGGATTGCTAAACTTCAGAGAAGCAATGAAGTATGTTTGCATCTGCTGCTTTCCCTCAGGGAACTGAGCCAGGGCCTTCCTTTCTCATGGGGGAGCCTCAGATTCTTGGAAGCCGGATAAACAAGGAAACCCCATGATGAGTGTGAGAAAAGCAAAGACAAAAATAAGAAAAAGCTGTGTAGGGTTTAGAGTTCATAGTCCAAAAGTGGTGTGTGTGTGTGTGTGTGTGTGTGTGAGAGAGAGAGAGAGAGAGAGAGAGAGAGAGAGAGAGGGGAGGGAGGGAGGAGGAGGAGGGAGGAGGAGGGAGAGAGGGAGAGAGAGAGAGAGAGAGAGAGAGAGAGAGAGAGAGAGAGAGAGAGAGAGAGAGAGAGAGAGAGAGAATGCTCTGGATGGATCCACCCTGACCTCTAGTCCAAACTCAAAGCCTGATTCCCAATCCCAATCTTATGGCTGCTATGCAGCCAACTCCCCCACCATCACCCTGATTTCTGTGGCTTCACCCCAAACATGCACCAGCTCTTATGGCCTCCTTGACCAAGTTACACAAAACCATTCAATGACCTTGGGTAATTAGATCATCCCTGGATCTCTTTAAATAACTCACATGCTCTCAGGGACACAGAGCAAACCTTGCTCTTTAAATTGGAGTAATGCAAAACCCTGCTAGGTTGAAATGCGTGCAGGCTGGAAGGCTTTCAATGGTGTCTGAATGCTCAGATCTGTCAAAGAGATGCAGCTGTAGATGGGTAACCGACTAAAACAATAATGGATGTGATTTTCAGCATTGATTTAGACAGTAAATGGTTCCTATAGCAACAGAAGACAGTCCACTTTCTCTGCTCCTGGTATTTTCTGTGTGGTAAGTGATGTTAAATTTATGCTTTAATATATATGGTGTAAAATACTCAAGTTAAGCTTGCTGAAGGCACCATAATTTTACCTCTTTACAAATCATTTTGTAGCTTTTATACCTAATAACAAAACGGTTCTGATATACAGTTGTGATTTTCCCCTATTATCTATAAACGAAGCTAAAAGCCACTGTAGGCCACATGTGACCAGTCCTTCCTTCCTCTCCAGCCCGAGCAATGCACATGTGAGCCCCCACACAAGCTAAAATTCTAATTTAATTGGCAATAAATTCCTTCCCAGTGTCCAAGAATCCTTGACAATGTCTAAGTTTCCTACTGTGCTAGGTGAGGAGCAGTTCTAGCTCTTGATACCACCAATGCACCCCTAGAAAAGTAAACAGAATCCCCTGGGCCTAGGCTGCTTTTCTATATGTGGGCTGAATGTTCTGCAAGGACCAATGAGAAAGTTTGCCAGCAAACCAGTACTCAGAGCTCAAATATCACCTACCATGCGGTGGTGCGCTGTAAGTCACAGCATCTTTCCAGACTCTGCAGACTTCAGTGACACAGGCAGTGAGTGGTTCCTGTGATCTGAGCCATTTGTTGACCAGCCAGGCTCTGCCGTAGGTCAGGGAGCCTGCTCAAGAGAACCCCTGTGTTCTCTGTCTCTCTCAATCTCTGTCTCTGTCTTTGTCTATGTCTGCCTCTCTATCTCTGTCTGTATCTCTCTGTCTCTGTCTCTCTAACTAAAAGCATCTAAGAGTGCTTGAGCTTAGAAAAGAACTACAAGAAATTATCTAACTCAAAAGTAACTTTTTTTCAGATAGGGGTGATTATGACTAGCTGAGTAGAATCATACAACAAACTACACCCATTTCTAGACCAACAAGTAAAAAAGAAGCTTAAAATCCAAGTGAGGCTATATTTTTGCCCCTTTTAATAAAAACACGCCCGAATTAGGGGCTTACAAGGAATAAGATTTCTATAAAAGGTAAAAGGGGGCAGGACCAAGCAGCCACTATTCTGGCAGGGGGGTTGCCATGCCAGGAGTAAACACAGCAGAATGGCTTTATTAGAGGTGTGTTTCTATGACTTTTTATCAGGATTGCATGACAATCACTTCAACACATACAACTGTGAGCAAGTGTTATGATGGGAAAATAGAGGAAAGGGCTGTGAAGTAGAGATTTAGGAAGATGATACACCGATCCCACTGAAACACCTCCAGCTGAGGTCTGTTTGCATTAGTCAGCTTTGACCACTCTGTATCATGCCTGCCGTCTGTTCTAAACCAACAGACAAGGTCCCAGAAGGTTTGACACTTACATCTTAACATTAAAGACCTTTTCTGTGGACAGAAGCCAGGGGCCCAAGCAAGTGTCTCAGGATGCCTGTCACCATCATGTGGCCTCTGAGGTTCATCTAGGGAGGACACTTCTCTTCGAAGGCACAGAAAGCCCCACATATTGGCAAGTGTCTGTGCTGGATAATAAGGGAATTTGAAAGTGTCCTTCATAATAACTAAGTTTTTAAACTAAATTTTGTTTTTTGTTTATATGTATGCATGTGTGTATGCATGTGTCTATATATACTCCTGCACAGGTACCATGGCAAGCATATCCAGGTCAGAGTTTTCTCTTCCAGCATGTGGGTCTGGGGGTTGGCCTTGTGGCATAAGGCTTGGTGGCAATCATTTTTAAATTCACTGAGCAAACCTGCTGGCCCCAGTAACTACATCTTATTTCCTTTTTCTATTTCTAAGAACTGATGAATACCATAAAACCATTTGAAAACACTTAATGTCACCTTTTTATAACAAATTTCATATAGTCACACATAGCTTCAAGAGTCAATGACTGCATAGTAAAAACAATTCAGAAAGTCCTCATGAAATAATAAAAGCATCAAAAGCAGAAAGCTATACATGAAAAAGTATAGAAGATATTTTTAAATTCTGCTTGGATTTTCTCAGTGTGTGTGTGTGTGTGTGTGTGTGTGTGTGTGTGTGTGTGTGTGTTGCTGAGGTGTTTTCAAAATCAAGTTTAAAAAGTGATCAAAAGTTGGTAACAACATGAAATAAGGTACTTGGGTGGTTTACATAAACAGATCTGATTTTAGTGTCTCGCTTGGTAAAATACCATATTTAAATGCATGCGCTGCCTTATCTGACGACACCTATCAAACACCTGCACAGAATGCTGCCGTTAAGATTCTGCAGGTATAAGGATGGGCGCTCATCTTACTGAGTTTTATTTTATCTATTTGTATTTCGTTCTGCATTTTAGAAAAATTCCACCCACATTGATACTAGCCTCATCCCTGAGGTGAGAGGTAGCTGTTAGTGAGAAAAGGGTGTCTACTAGGATCTGGAGACCTAGCTCAGTGATGAAGAACCCGTCTCACTCTTCTAGAAGATTCAAGCTTGGTTCCCAATGTCACATCTAGGGGCTCACAACAGCCTACAACTCCAGCTCCAGGGGATTCGATGAACTCTTTTGGCCTCTGAGGGCAACGTCACACACGTGGCATACATTCACACAAACACTTATACACACACAAAAATAGAACCTTTAACATTTTTCTTCATTAGTTATGTTTCATCAGATTAGTTAATATTTTGTGATACTACAACAAAGGGACATTGAAAGTATCATTCAAACAATTAAATCTTTGGACATTTCATGTAGGCATGGACCAACATGTACCTGGAATACACATGGACACCTAAGGTCAGGCCCCTGGTATTAATTAATTGTGGGACAAGGTCAAATTCTTTGAGGTCCACAATGCCAGTTCACCCACATTAAAGAGAGAATGACCCCGAGTTCAGTGTATACAGCAGTGCGATTAGAGACACAGGTTTCCACTATTCCTAACTACACAGTTTACCTCTGTGGCTTAACAGGGCTGACTCTCTGTCCATTATATGTCAAATAGATGTTACATGACAGGAGGGACCCAAGAAACTCCATGCCCGGTGATTACTGTGGGCGTTCTTAAGGCTGTCATACATCGATGAAAGTGTTTGCCAATGACTATACTCAAAGCACCCATGTGCCCCCAAGTAAACATCCATCACAGATGTCTAGATCTTGCTTTACTCTTGGGGAGATTCATACCATAGAAGATCCTAAAAAATATTTCTCTCTCATTCATTGTGTGTGTGGCCCTCAGGGTTACTTTTAGGATCCTAGTGAGTTGACATGCAGGAAACCACTTTTGGAACTGCTACAGCTTCACAAGCATTGTGTGTGGAATATCTCTTGTCTGAAATGTTTGAAGAAGTTAGTGTGCAGCTTGGTTCAGATTTGCAGATGTTTGCATACAGATAATGAGTTATTAATGATAAGATCTAGGGCTAGGGAAAAGTCTGAGTGGATAAAGGACTTGCCATGCAAGCTTGAGTACTGGAATGTTGATGCCCAGATATCATGTAAAAGGCTAACAGGCATGGCAGATGCCTGTAATCTCAGCACTCTGGGCACAGAGACAGGGGATGCCCTGGGAAAACTGGTTAGCTAGACCAGATTGAATCAGTGAATTTCAGGTTCAAATTTAAACCTCAACTCAATGAATACAGTAGGAGAGTGACCAAGGAAGACACATGAAGGCAATTTTGGTTGCCTTCATGCACCTACACACATACCCATATGTAGGTCCACAGGCACCTACAATATGCACACACTCACATATATACAAACACGCACATATATACATAATATAAAATAACTGAAGATGTCATCCCTATCTTCAGAAGATATTCTGTTACATTTCAGATATACCGTGTGTACATAGGCCAAATATTTTAGAATATTTTAATAATTTTGTGTATGGATCTTCTCCAAAAGCTGCTCATAAAATAAACACTTTCTCTCAAAATGCCCACTCAACTGGAAGTCATCAATAATTTCTTAGTAGAATTACCTGATCATCATAAGATTCACAAACCAAATTGCATCCTGAGAAGCTGGATAAACAAAATTTACCCAAGAATCCAGAGTCATGTAAATTCTATGGCTATCATGTACCATCTTGGGGCTGTCATGCCCCATCTTGACATAGGCACATGGAGACTTTCAGGCATGACAAAGGCAGATGATTAGGAAGATTAGGGGGAAAAGTCTGGGAAACAGGAGAAGGAAAACATCACAGGGTCAATCAGGAATGAATCCATCAATATTATAATGCTTATCTAACAGAACATGAGAAATAGAGAGGCCTTGGACACAAAGTTGGACATGAAAAGCATACTGAGCTGGCTACGTAAATTCACTCTGCACCCAAAGACTGAAAAAAAAAACCAATAAATCAAAAATATTTGAAAGCCATATTTGAAAGCTATCATTGTGGCCTATATGTCTAGTTCTAGCCCTTGGGAGGCTGGGGAAGAAAAGTGTTCTGGGCTACAAAGTAAGTTTCGGGCCAGTCTGGCTCTATAGCACAATACTACAATAGGAAAAAGAAACTGTTTACTGAAGACACACAGGCTTTGAGTGTGTCTTGCCCTGAGCTCCTGAGCGGTCCAGCACAGCCACCAACACAATCCTTACTACTGTGCTAGTTACTGTACACTCTCCTGAGATTATTTCAGTGTGTGAGACAATGTATATAGATTATACACAAACACTGGGCCGCTCTATACAGGGAACTTAAGCAGCCCAGGACTGTGTCACCTATAGGCTCCTTACCCCAAACTCCGGGGACATTGAGGGACTGCTGTTAAGGTACCAGTTACGTGTTATGTTTGCTTTTCCATTCCAACTTACTAAGCCCATGAAATTTTGCTTCAGGTTAGTTACTTTCAACCCTTCCTTCAAATGGAGTCACTTGCATAGCATTTGATGTTCAGGTAATGAAGTACTGGAAAAGGGCCCCTTCTTCAGACCCATGAAATCAGAACGCATAGTGAGCCTGAAATCCCTTATTCTTCCACGGTAACTCAACAGTAGAGGTGGGATGGAAAAGTCTACAGCAAGATTCTTCTCTCTCCCCCAAAACAGAAATCAGCTGTCTCCTTGGATCATGCCACACACTGTTTAAAACCAACACTTCCACTACTAGTAACGGACTAAAGATTGGAATCCCAAGGTAAGGCATTGAAGCAGATGATTCCCAAGTCTGGGGTATTTGTAAAATCTAGAAGCAAATTTTGTCTGATGTGCCAGTGAGTCTTTGGGGATATCCCCTATGATTTCAGACTTGAGCTCACACTTCTCATCGTCCCATCCCAAGTGGTGAGCACAAGAAAGACAAGAGCCATAAACTAGTTTTCCATAAATAATTAAGAACTCTACAGATAATGATTAAAATAATAGCATCGTTTTTTAAAAGGTGGTAAATGCTTCATGGAAAATGTCAATAAAAGATGCCTATCTCCTTCACCAAGAACATCAGACAGCCGATCTGGATCTCATTAACAGTAACATCCACCTACTCAGACAACATTCTATATCCCTAGCGTGGTAACTCAAAATCACTGAGAAGCAGGATAAAAAGAAAAGGGAAAGTTACAGGCTTAGGTCGGTCTCTACCTGCTAAAAAGCTTTTAGGGTAGGCATGACAAAACGTTCAGAAACAAAGAAGAAAGGAAGGATGGATTGAGATCGTGTGTTTCCAAACTTCTGTACACATCCTTCCTTCCTGGAACAAGGGTCCTTGACAAGGGCCATAATACAGGAGGGAAAGGTGACAGGCAGAAGGATAAGGCATGCTCTGTGCAGCGGCCATGAGCTGTCTCCTCCTCAGACCACAGCCCCCGCTGACAGCCCACCTGGGCTCACCTGAGATGTTCGGCTACTTCCCACTCCCCACCCCCCAAAAAACAATCAGAGAAATACAAATAACCAGCTAAACTGTAGAGATGAAAAGGAATAAAGGATTTAAAATTCATATGAGTGACACCCCACAGTCATCATACCATGGCAGCAGTGTGAAGAATCGTAAGAGGCAGAGACTGGACAGGTGCAGGAAGGGAAACAAGAACATGGAAGCTGACTATCATGAGACAGTGGGTATGGAAGGCTTAAAACACAGTGCTTCAGCTGGGTAGCAAACTCAAAATTATAAATAAAATAGTAAAATAAAAATGCAAAAGGCCCGGGGCTGTGTCTCTTGGGGAGAACTGTCTAGCGTGCATGAGGACCGGAGCTTGATCCCAGCGCTGCAGAAAAACAACCACAACTGCACACAGAACAAAATAAGGGAAGAAAGGGAAAAGGTACTCTAGGAGAATTGAGGGGTGAGCAGCCTGTAGATTAACACTTAAAAGAAACAAGAAGCAATGTGACTGAATGTCACCAGGGAGAACACCCCGTGCATACACGCTCATACGCGCGCATACACATGCTCACAAACACACTCTCGCTTGCTTGAGCAAACACACACACACACACACACACACACACACACACACACACACACACTACCCTGCAGCCTAGGGAAGGGAATGATGTTCTGTGGGGAGAAGGCCACTGACATCCAGTCATCTGTCAGAACTCCTCAGAGTGGGCACAGGGTCAAGGGGCTGTCTGTCACACAGAATGCACAGAGCAGGACCTAAAGAACTTACTGCATGGACGGCCAGGCTTACATGAAAATATAAGCATGCATAACTGAAATGCTTGAAATTAATGCGAGCTGCCTAAAAACTCAGCTTACAGAAAGGTTTACAAGAGGAAGCTCTTCCTTTCTCCCTCTCTTGGGGTGTGTGTGTCTGTGCGTGCGTGCATGTGCGTGAGTGCATGTGCGTGAGTGCATGTGTGTGTGTGTGTGTGTGTGTGTCTGTGTGCATGTGTGCATGTGTGTATGTGTGTGTGTGTGTATGTGTCTGTCTGTGTGCGTGTGTGTATGTGTGTGTGTGTCTCTGTGTGTGTCTGTCTGTCTGTCTATGTGCACGTGTGTATGTGTGTGTGTGTGTGTGTGTCTGTCTGTCTATGTGTGTGTCTCTCTGTGTGTGTCTGTGTGTGTCTGTGTGAGTGTGTCTGTGTGTGTGTCTGTCTGTCTGTCTGTGTGTGTCTCTGTGTGTGTGTGTCTGTTTGTGTGTGTGTGTCTGTGTCTGTCTGTGTGTGTGTCTCTGTGTGTGTGTCTGTGTGTGTCTGTGTGTGTGTCTCTGTGTGTGTGTGTCTGTGTCTGTCTGTGTGTGTGTCTCTGTGTGTCTGTGTGTGTCTCTGTGTGTCTGTGTGTGTCTGTGTGTGTGTCTGTCTGTCTGTGTGCATGTGTGTATGCGTGTGTGTGTGTCTGTGTGTGTGTGTGTGTGTGTGTGTGTGTGTCCGTGTGTGTGTCTGTGTGTGTGTATGTGTGTGTGTAGAAAGAGAGAGAGACTGGAGCGAGATTCTTGAGGTTGTTTTTCTTCAGTGGACGAGGAGGGAGAAGCATCATAGTTTAGAATTGAAAGTTCTTTGCTAAATCTAATTTGACAAAATCTGTCGAAGGAGATCATCAAGAAAACAGCACCGGGGGCTAATAGAAAATCTGAGAGGGCAAGTGAGGAAATCTGCCCCACTAAGCTTGGAAACCTGGAGGTCCCGCTGATGTGTAAAGGATGTTGTAGAGCAGCGACGGCTGCGGTGTGGTGTGGCTGTCCTGCTGCTGCCTCTCAGGACAGTGAAAGCTGGTCACATACCTGCAGCCAGAGCCGGTCCCCAGCCACCGTCCTGCCTATGGCGCTGCACTGGAAGGTAGCGAACTGGCCAGCATTCACCTCCACGTTCTGAATCCGCAGGAAGTGGGGAGTTCTGGCTATATGCGGGAAAAGAAGTCAAGAAATTAAAAGTGGGACCTGCAACTAGAACACCCACTCAGAGAGAGTAGATACACTTCCCATCGGGGCCTTTCCACTGTGTTTGTCTTGGGAGAAAAAGAATGTTTGTGCTTATAAAAGCTTTGAAGATTTTCTGTTATTGTAAAGGGTATCATGGAAGGTGTTTGGTGTGTGTGCTCTGTGTCTAAAGGGAGAAGGAGAGAGGGAGGAGAGAGCAGACAGACAGACAGACAGACAGAGGGGGAAGAGGGAGACAGACAGAGGGGGGAGAGAGGGAGGGGGAGAGAGAGACAGACAGAGAGAGGGAGGAGAGAAAGAGACAGACAGAGAGAGGGGGAGAGAGGAAGGGAGAGAGAGAGACAGACAGAGAGAGAGAGAGGAGAGAGAGAGAGACAGAGATGGGGAGAGAGGGAGGGAAGAAAGAGAGAGAGGAAAAAACCCAAGCAATCTAGGATAGAACCGAAATAGGAGATATTTCATTGTTCCTGCTGTGCAAATTACCATAGCTCAGCAGTCTCCTTGTAATAACAAATCTGTATTAATAAAGATTATGCTGATGCCTAATTGATGTTTTGAACAAAAACATATTAGATATTTATACTTGCAATGTGAAAAGAACAGTAAGAAGTTAAATGATGTTGTCAAGGAAACTTTGAAACCCCAACACAGAGCTGTGCATAATATATATTTTAATACAACTAATTGGTATGCAACACCCCCTCTGTAATATTTCTCAGCTACAAAAAAATACTATCCCCATAGACACACTCTGTGAATGACGCTGGGCCTGCCCAATGAAGCCGGGCAACTTGAGCGGATTCTTATGTCTCATTCAAGAAATCCAAATGATTCCAAAGACTGCAGCACCGTCTCCTGGTGCGCTTGCCAGTAAGTGACAGCTGTGGCCACTAGGATGGCTCTGCTCAGTCTGAGCAGTATACCCTAATTTCTGAATCACGCTTAAGACAGGTGTCAAGGAACTAGACTGAGTCAGGACTTGGATGCCACACAAATTTTATTAGGAAAATTCTCCTACTGCTACTACAAAGTTGCATACAGGGAAAGGGGTGAGAACAGAAAGGAAGTGGGGATTCAGCATTGTGTGGGTAGGGCAGACAAGATTGGATAATGACTAGAATAGATTCCTCATGCCCTCAAGTATCCTCTCACCGCCCGTGGGTCCTCAGGCTGTGCACAGACTGTTTGGAGAATGGTGCTCTAGTCTGGGGACTGCGAGCCAGCATCATATGAGCCCAAGGGGAACATAATTAGAACTGGAAGTGCTTTGCAAACAAAGAACGATGAATTTTAATACCAGTCGCACAGGACAACCTCATTATTATTTGGAGTCCAGCAATAATTCACTGTGTTCACAATGCTTAGTATGCAGAATGTTCTAAATGGCTCGTCACAGAGCAGTGTAGCGATGAACCACTGTTACTTAGTATTAATTCATTAACTTACAATTCTGAGAACTGTTTCACTGACTCAATCAAACTACTCCTTACTCAAGAGTAACATAACTCTTTGGTCTTTGAAGGTCTCTGAACCCCCCCCCCTCAAGCCAAATGTCTCTTCTACCTTGTTCTGGAGTCACTGGAAACCCCACTATCTTTTATTGAAAGGGTAGCCCTTGAGTTTTATGTGCCAGGGACTTTCCAGGGAACACTCACACAGGTTCTATGAGGTGGGTGTTTTCTCTGTTTTGGGGTTGGGGAGACTTGTGAGCCCCTGACTAGCACAGATTTCCATTTCCAAAGCCCAGACTAGCTCTCTACACCACAGGACCCCTTCTCCCTCCCTTCCCACCTTCTCTGTCTGTCCTAGTTAGTGGTCCTCACACCACCTTGGGCGGAGCTTCTGCCTGGAATCCTATTGGTGCTGTTCCTCCCATAAATCCCTACAATTCTCTCAGCTTGTCTTGAAACCTTCAGTGACCATGGTAACAAGAGCAGGCAGAGGTTGGTGTTACTGTCCCCCACACAGCAAACTTGTGATGGCATCATTAAATTAAATGAATGTTATTTGCATTAATAAAGCCATAGGCATATAACTGTGAGAGCTATTTGCTTGAAATTTCAACTTCTATGAAGAATTCTTCTCTCCCACCTCTGCACCTCGATTTTGACTCCGCTGTTTTTTACTACACAAAATTATATCAATTATTTTAGGCTTATCTATCCCAGAGACCCCAATATTAATAAAGAACAGGAAGATGTGAGGTCTGACTAAAACAAAAAGGACTACATTGAAAATGAAGATCTGTTTTCTTTTCAAAGAAACTGATTGCTGCTGTGTTTCTCATCACACACACAGATACACACACCCGAAGTCAGATACACACTGACACACACACTCCCAAACCCACAACACACACCCGAAGTCAGATACACACTGATATAACACACACTCCCAAACACACAACACACACCCAAAGTCAGATACACACTGACATGCACACACTCCCAAACCCACAACACACACCCAAAGTCAGATACACACTGACATACACTCCCAAACCCTCTCTTTCTCTCTCTCTCTCTCTCTCTCTCTCTCTCTCTCTCTCTCTCTCTCTCTGACACACACATATGAGATGGATAGAGATGAGAGAGACAGAGACAGAGAGAGAGAGAGACAGAGAGAGAGAGAGAGAGACAGAGAGACAGACAGACAGACAGACAGAAAGAGAATTAGGTTAGCATTTTACGCTGAAAAATCTAAAATATTTTTAAGAGCCAACATCATAGAACAGTTAGAAGATTATACAACTCATGGGACAGGATATAAGCCAAGCACACAAGCACTAAAACCTAAATATAATGCATGAAATTACCTTCAGTTTACACATATGAGTGATACATAAAATGTGAATGAATTTCACATGTAGATTTACACCTCATTGCCACGATTATGCACATACAGAGATATTCTAAAATCTTTAAAATATTCCCACTCATGCCTGCTTCTAAGTGGTTTGGGTAAATGATATTCAGTATGCAAATCCATTTCAGTGCAACCCTCACTAAACTAGAGTGGAAATGTCCCCAAAATACTCATTTCACCTATAACAGTTTCAAGTTCACCACCTGTAGCCTTGTGGGCCTCAACACATCAGTGAAGAAATGGTGACATCGCAGCTCCTCTGTCCCCAGTGGATTTGGACAAAGGTCAGTTCTCAGCTCCATCGCATGGTTCCTTTGCATCTGGTCCCAGCAGATCAGTTTTCCTGTGACTTCTTAGACAGTCATGTGTGAAATAGCACAGAGTGCAGACTCCTCCAGAAGGCCTGCTAAGTCCACTTCCGGTCAACAACCCGAGTGGCAAGGCACCCCAACCCTCATCAGCCCGGGGAGACATCTTCAGGCCCTCTACACGAAGGCAAGTGCTTCTCGGGTACCAAACCTGTCTCCCGGCCCTCTGCCCGTCCCCTCCTCCACTGGGTTCATCTCCCAGCATCAAGGGGCAGTTTCCACTCTCTTTCACGGTTATGCCTTCTCCTCCCTTCCAAATCTGTGAAGTTCTCTTTTCCGAGTCATGAGGCAGATGCCTTCACTTCAGCCTTCGAGGGATCTCGTCTGAGGGTGAGATGTCACCCAGTAGAACACAGAAATTTTGCCTTGCAGAGCAGATGCATCTCTTAGTAACTGTCTCCTGCCACCATACAGCCAACAACCCAGAAAACAGCAGATACTCTGTATTGCAGTTTCATCCAATAATAATGATATCATCATCATCATCATCATCATCACTATCATTGGGTCTTGGAAGCAGGGAACCTTCAAAGGGCTATACTAGAATACCTAGAAATTAGCCTTGAGTGGGACTATGGACTGCAAAAAAATATACAAACACTTGGGCCAGCTGTCGACTTCTAGAGAGGTCTGGCTGCTCCTGCGAAGACCCCTGAGATTATACTACTCAGGGGCATGAAGCCAGGGAAGGCAGTAGCCACTGTTCTGGTCCCTAGTTGGTCACCTCTGGCCTAGAGATCTAGTCATCTGGAGTCACACCAAGATGATGTTCCAGGCATCTCCAAAAAGTGACAAGCACACCCGGGAACAGCCACTACATGGAGAACAGGCTTGTTATTTTGGAAAGGAGACCTTTCCAATTAGCAAAGGTAAAAAAACTGGGCACAGAGATGACTAAGGGCAATGGAAAGCAATGGCTGGCTTCAAATGTAAGGAAAGCACACATATAACTCTCTATAGGTTTATATGTGTGTGCTGATGCAAATTGTACATATAATTATATATACTGATATATATATATATATACCTATATACATGTACCTTTACACACACACATATGAATATATCTTCAAAACTCACGCTTTGATAAGCATGCATGGTTCCAGGGTATGAAAATGGCATATTCATAAAATTCATTGGTGTATGGAATGCTGACATGTACTAACACAGTTCTCTTAATTTTTTTACTATTTAATTTATATATCATATAAAATACAAATTATATGTGAATTATAATAGAAAATAATATGTAATAATGAGTTCTTACTATTCACGTTTATTATTTAGCTACCATTGTAAAATAAGAATTCCTAAGGACTAAAAGTCATAACCATTGCATGCATGTGTAGAGTTGAGCAAGTGAAACAGCTTTGAAAGCAAGACCTTCAAGGAGAAGAAAAGTGTTTCCTTAGTGAGAAGAGAGGCACTCTATCCTAAGATAGAATGCCTTAGAAAATACACCTTAGGAGGGAGGAAAGTGGGGCTATTGTCCTGAAACCCTGAAATGGATATGTAAAATTACTAATGATATTTTGTGGAAATGATTTCTGTCTTGATTTGATAGGATTTACTTAAGATAATTCTTAGATAATCTATGGCATTACCAGTACACAGAGGTAAAATCAGTGTGAATTCCTTGTTGCTTTTCTGTCTATAAAAATATAAAATTTTACTGTTGTGCTCACAACAAAAATTGGGCATAAATGGAGTTGCTTCATCTTTTAAGTAATCACCTATAGGAAGCAGGTATTTTACATCATACAAGCTTAATTGTGTGTCTTATCCTGGACTGTGTAGGGACATGAATGTTTTCTATGTTAAAGCTAAGGGGAGTGGTCCATCTCACTCATGGTGCCTTTACTCATCCCTCTGCCTTTCCGCCTGCCCCTCATCCCAGACCCTCTTCTTCTCTAGACCTTTCTCCTCCAGGCTTCCAAATCCTGCTGGCTTTCCTTACAGACAACTACTAAACTCTCTCCACAGAATAGTCCATTAGAGGACAGAAGGCAAAAGCCCTGTCCCCTACAGTGCCAAGATACAGAAGAGGGCTCATGCCTTCACAACCACGCCTTTCCTAGTAGAGCCGCAAGACACAGACCTGCAGCACTACTGAAGCACAAACTGCAGACACCTCAGGCACACTTAATTTGCAGCATCTTGGACAAAAATCCCATTGACTAACTCCTTTCCACACATCTCAGGGGTCATTTTGGAAGAGCAAGGGTGGGATACTCAAATTATGTCCTTTGTCAAACTAGGATAGCACCTGTAGGAGGAGATGTTTGAAAAATAACTTCCCTTCCTCCACCTCCGAAATAACTGTCTGAAATGCCTGACCTAGGCTGCTCACCTGTTTATCCTTCCAGTATAACTAATATATTAAAAGTTTCAAGATATCGGAATGTAGTGGTTCTTTTTCTCCCTATGACATGTAGTTTTAAAAAGTATGTTTCACATTAGAAAATATTTTAGAAGAAACATTAAGACAGAGAAATTTCTATTTAAATGACATATTTTTTTCTAAGAAGTAAATTTCGAAATGTGCATGTATTTCTGCAAACTTGGTTGTTTGGAATAGAGGGCGTCCTGGAACCTGGTGAGGAAATACACAGCAGCATTCGGAACTAAGGCTTGGGTAGAAAATTAAACTCTGATGCCTAGGGGTTCACAGTGAACTGTGATCACCTCCCTACATTAGTTAAGATGATACAAAGTGACATCCTGGGACATTCTGTATGCGTGGTATAGAGTGGGAAGGGAGGTTGATGAGGTAGATGTAGGTTAAAAAATGTTTCCACTTGGCTGGCCATGGTGGTGACAATCTGCTTTCTCAGCACTTGGAGGCTGAGGAAGGAGAATCACAAGCATGAAGCCGCCTGGGCTGGATGCTGAGGTTGCCTGAACAAACAAGGAACATACAGACATGTGTACTTAAGTGCATACATATGTATGTATGTCCTATTGAACCAAAACAGAAAAGCCTCAGCACCTGGTAATAATGCCCTCCTATGTGTGTATGTTCTACAGCCATGATTCTCAGAGCTCACCCAGGAGTTTCTGCTTCACTAAAGCACACTCATAGCTGCCATTTGTCATTACAGAATCTTTATATCCACCAACTTGATGACAATCTCAAAAATGCTCAAGCCACATCCAGTGAGACAGACCACTTCCTGTTGCCTGCAAGCCAAGATGTAGACACTTGGCTGCTTCTCCAGCACCATGTCCGCCTGTATGTCACCATGTCACACCATGATGATAATGGACGGAACCTCTGAAAATGTAAGCCACCCCAATTAAATGTATTTCCTTTATTAGGGTTATCATGGTCATGGAATCCTTTTATAGCAAATGAAACCCTACAACAGGAAGCTACCTCTTCCTATGTAGAATTGTTTTGACTCTAATGTGGCTTCTTGGAGACTGTGTGTACTACTGTTTGCATAGAAAGATGGAGATCCAAAGGATCCATGTTGGCCCAGATTGGGTAAGAGAATGTCTTCCCCTGGAATAACCAGCTGCCTCCAATCTTGGGAAGTATGGCATGGTTGAAACACAGACTGGCAGAGAGAATGGGGTGGCATCCGGACAGTTCGGCGAAGTCTCACCTCCAGTGGGAACCAGGTAAAGGCATACTTCAGAAGAAAGATAATGGTCCTGGATTCAGGATGGAAACTCATCTACCAGGATGGTGATATCAAAAGACATTCTATTTCCAAGGTCAGCTTCCCCTATGGAAGTTTCTGCTGGTGTTGGAGGAATAGTTTTCAATAAACATGAAGACAGAAGAATGTTCCAGAGTTTCAGGAGGTCCCTGACTCACCAGGCCCTGAACTGGAGGTCCTAGAACAATCTTCAGGCTGCAAGTGGTTTAAGGTGGATGCCACAGTATGATTCTGATTTTAGTACATTGTTCGGGCATCAACACCTCAACCTACACTACCTCAAAATATAGGGGCTTATAACACAAGCCTTTTCAGAACTTTTTTTTTTTTTTTGTAAAATAGACATCTTTCCTTTCCTTTCCTTTCCTTTCCCTTCCCTTCCTTTCCTTTCCTTTCCTTTCCTTTCCTTTCCTTTCCTTTCCTTTCCTTTCCTGTCCTGTCCTGTCCTGTCCTGTCCTGTCCTGTCCTGTCCTTTCCTTTCCTTTCCTTTCCTTTCCTTTCCTTTCCTTTCCTTTCCTTTTTGTTTTGTTTCTCTATGTAGTTGGCTGTCTTTTAGACCAGGCTGGCCTTGGACTCACAAAGATCCAGCTGCCTCTGCTGGGATTAAACTCATGAACCACTACCACGCAGCGAGATCTTTTCTTTTTAAAATATTCATTTTAAACAGGCGGTAGTGGAGCACACCACTAATCCCAGCATTCTGGAAGCAGAGACAGGCAGATCTCTTTAAGTTCGAGGCCAGCCTGGTCTACAGAGTGAGTTTCAGGACAGGTTCCAAAGCAATACAGAGAAACACAGTCTTGAAAAACAAAATAATAAAATACTCATGTAAAGGAATGAGATACAGATTTTAAAAGAATGATTCAAGAAAGGTATCCTGTGTACTTAGCCCTCAAAGAAACTCTGTTTAAAATAACTGTTGCAAAGTGGAAAAGAGCCCGAGCAAAAAGGCCCTCTGACCAGCTAAGTTTAGAAGCCACGCTGAGCTGGGACACGGACTTTGCCAGACTGCTGTAATTGGAATTCCAAGCCTAGTGCCTTCAGAATGGAAATTCCAACCCATCTCATATTCAAAAAGAAACATTCCCCCTCTCTCTAAATTTATAGGCCCATTTATTTCCTGGATACCCTCTCAAAATGCTCCACCAGATCCTTGTGAAGTCCGCAGGAGCTCTACAAACTGTCTCCCATGCATAACAAACAGGCTCCCTTCAACTCTGCCTTTGCCTCCTGCCTGCTGCATTCCATTGCTTCCAACAAAGAGTGGAGTTCTCAGACATTAATTGATCCCCAATCAGCCTTTGATCCCAAAGGCATGAGTCATCATTGACTGAGACACAGATCTCCTTGTAGATGTTTCATTACTATTGATTCTTCAAAGCCTGCATCAAAATCCTAGCAACAAAATCAGAGAAGAGTAATTGGCAAGATCAAAGAGCCAACTGAAGAGGGGCAGAAAAACGAGTAGGCCCTAGCCCTCTTATTTTCATTTACATCTCAATGTGATGGCAGAGGTTGAAATGTCTGGAAGTGTGTCAACAGCCAGAATTACCAGAGCATGGGCCTCTCCCATAACCATTATCACAAGAAAGGAAATGTTGACTAGATCTACCCAGTCGACACTGGCAAACACCACACTTGGCAAGCACGCCCTCGATTTCAAAATGGACACAAATGAACCCCCACAAATGTAAGAAATGCATCAGTTTAGCTATTTGGATTTACTGTTTCCTAGTAAATAATTCAAGGGTGGTTTTAGAAATGGGTAATTGATCCTGATAATGTAGGTTAACTGTCCCTTCTTTGAAATACTGAGGCCAAAAGTGTTTTCAAATTTCAAATACTGTCAGATTCTTTAGGACTTGCATATATATAAGGGGGTGCACCTTGGATACGGGGCTCAAGTGTAAACGTGAAATTCATTGGTGTTTTATGCACACCTTATATTCACAGACTTAACTTTGACTTGTGCAAAGTTTCAGTGTCTCTGTGTTTTGACTATAACCCATTGTAGGAATTCAGGTGCAGTGAGGACGAAAATGCAGCCAACACTGCAGCATATACTCCAAATGAGGAATCTGTAGGGCATGGAAATTACACCTCCATAAACTGTTAAGATATCTGTGGCTTATAAGACACAAAAATACACATTAGCACCACGAGGTGACAATAGCAATACCCAAGAGTTTTAGTTGGTGGCGCATGCCCATGAAATCATGAAACTGCACTGGGCATCCTGAGGTCTGAGGACCCTGAGCTCAAGGACAGCCTAACCTACATAGTACGAACGGGCCACACACAGAAAAGCGAGGTACCACACAGTAGTCGCAGATGCACACACTCATAATGTGTCCAAACAGAGGTGGCATTGATGACATCGACAACATCTGTCTCATCTTTTCTCACTGGGATTACTGAACCCAGTTCAAGATACATTTTGAGTGTGCATAGCAAATTCAAGAATTATCTGTGTTTGCTAGAAGGAATCTTAAGCAGACAGCTGCTGACTCTGCACAACAATCTCCACATTCCAGGCTGATCCTGCATCTCTATTGTCACTACATTAATACCAATTTTATGAGCAACTGCTTCCCTATATGAGAACAACCACTGTCGAGAAACTGCCGTCATGCCGGCTCATAAACCTGTAAGAGTCCGAACACGAGCCTATACAGTGAAGCTGACGAGACTCACAACTCTGCATCCCCATGGAAATCACCCTTTAGATGGGAAGTATTTATGGCCCTCTGAGAATCTAAATTTAACGAGCATCGAAATTTCAAAACAATCGATTATTATCTAGCAGTCTTGATAGGAGGCCTCACAAAACATTACCTGTAAAGCTTTCTATTTCAAGATCAAACCAAATGTCTTCATCCTTATGATTTTTATTTCACACAGTTCCCCCATAAACTCACAGATTACAGGAAGAAATAACTACCAAAGAGCTGTAATCAAACCTACTTACAGCTTAGAGTTCACAGGGCCACTGCAACATACATCACCTCCTAACCCTCAACCACCAGCCTGCTGCTCCATTCTGTGTCTCCTAAGGCAACGCGCACAGCCAATTAGGTATGAGTGTGCCTACTTTCAGAGGAGGAATTGTAAACTCATCCCTACTGGCATGGGAAGCTGACTCCACAGGAACACACGCATGCCACCACAACACCACCACACATATATTGACCATCACAGAAGCTTAAGCATTGAATCTTTATGTCTGTGATAAACACACACCCTGGAACCCAGTGGAAAGCCAGAGGCCCTGTGTAGAAGGAAAAACCCAGCATGCAGGCTTAGGATGCTCTGGGTAACCCTGGCTGCAGGTGCTCTCACCTGTACCCACTGAAGCATGACATCTGCGAGAGGGCAGCTAGCTCCAAGAAGCAGGAAGGCAGGACACAGCAGAGCACTGGGCACTGAGCACATGTGCAGAACTTTTGGGCTATCTTCTGCCCCCCTCTTACAGGTGACTCAAGCCATGACCGTGGACATGAGCAGATTCTGGGGCACTTTGCAAAGCTGGAGGCTATGGCACAAAGACTTGCCCAACTTCCAGTTCAGATAATTATATTCTGTTTCCTGAATCTGCCCAGATGTTTCAGCTAGTTACAGCCTGGTTCTTTCTTTCTTTTTTTTTATAACCTTTTCCGGGAAAAAGTGGGAAGATTCTCTGTAAACTCCCCTCCTCCTTCCGCCATCTCACTGATACAGAAGAAAAGGCAAATTTCACATGTTACCAAAGTAATGGCAGCTTTGGTCATGAACAAGATGGTGTGTGTGTGTGTGTGTGTGTGTGTGTGTGAACCTGCAGAGGACCAGAAAAAAAAAATAAAAAACAACAACTCAGAGTAAAGCCCCCATGGATGAAATGGGGCAACTGTGTCATGATACCTTTATGGGATAATGACCACACAGGTGCCCTCAATAGCCTGTCTAATGATCTATTCTAATTCAGGCAACTGAAGAAATGCTGAACTCTCCCTGCAACGGGGTGAGTTTTACTACTGTGTATCTAACTATTCCCTCATGGTTTGGACAGGGGCCATCATCAGAGACCCAGGAAATGTAGCAACTTGCCATTTCTTTGCATGCCAGGCATTCTAAAACTAAAGCAGGCTGCCATCATCACTCAGATGGCCAAAAAAGTAAACTCTGAAAGTTTCAATCTTGGGAAAGGATACAGGGGAAATAAAATGTCCACGAACCATTGGTGGGATGCAAACTGGTGTAGACACTTCTCACAGCAATTTGGAAGTGACTGGTACATCTAACACCATGTCTCCCCACATTCCAGCAACTTGGCTTCTCAGATATACACATATATTTCCTCATGGAGACACGCACATGCTGTACCACAACAATAATTTTAACAGACAAAAACAGAGGAGGAGGCACCAAATGTTCAAAAATAAGTATAGGCTGTGATATAGTCCTATGGCCGAATGCCATGGATTGAACTTAAAAATGAAAGTGGAAGTGGGGGTACCCAAGAAAGACTACAACTAGCACTCCATATCCACAGACTCTACGTGTGCAGACTCAGCCAACCATGAACAGAAACAGTCAGGAACAACCAAGTCTTGACTGAGTACACACCATGTCCCCTCACCCCATTTACTATTACAAAGCCTTTAAATTGTACTCATCATTGTAAGTAGTCAAGAGACAACTCAAAGGCTCAAGGAGGATGCAAAGAGCAGGTCCCTCTCCCTTTAGGGCATCCACAGACTCTGGGTTCTGTGCACCAACTGCCAGTGGACATCATGGAACAGAAACACAGAAAAATATATACAGATGAATACCATTTATTAAAAGGTACAGAAGGCAAACTAGTAGTGTTGCTAAAACTAACCTTATAAATACATATCGCTTATGAGAAGCAAAGTTCCCACATGTATACACACACATACACACATGCATACACACATCACTCCCATACCGACATGCATATACACGCATGCATACAAGACATGCCTGCTCACATACTCCCACACATATACACATACTCACATGCAAGCACACACACACACACACACACACACACACACACACACACACACACAGGTTATTTGTTGTGTTTCCCTGCTCAGCATAGTAGATTTCTTAGTTAAAAAAAAAAAAAAATCCAGGCCTGGATCCCATGACAGTGGGAATGCTACCCCTTCCTTCCCAAATTGCATCACATAACTGAAGGCAGTGGGCATTTGACCCATCCTGATGATCCTGTCCAGGTTTTGTGCCTAAGACCAAGGACACAAAGGTTCAGGGATGGTGGAGAAGTTCCAGATCCTGGACAGGCAGCCGCCTCGCAAGGAAGGGCCAGCAGGCAGACATGTAGCCAGCTCCTCAAGTGCTCTGCCTCCTTGACCTCAGTTTATCCCCTCCCCAGTCTCATGTTAGCTTTCTATAAAGGCCCTTTCTTCCCAATGCATGTTCTCAAAGTACTAATTTGTGAAGAGAAGGACAGGAAAATCTGGTGCTGACAGATGGTTAAGGAAGGGACTTCCTAAGTCTACTGGGTCCATACTGTTTGGAACTGTGTGACAAACACTTGGGAACAGGGATAGAAACATACTCAATTTGGGAATGGAATGTGCCAACCTGCCACATTTAATTTGGTGATAATATTGAAAATAGAAATCCAAATGTCCCTCACACCTGCTTTGCATTTTCAAAGATATCAAAGTGTCTGCATCGGCATACCAGCTGCTTGCTTTGGGGTGTCGAGCTCTGGAACCCACATCTAGAGCCTGTCATGAAACCCTGTTGTCAGGACGACTTCTCTCCTGGTTTCCTCCCATCTTTCAGTCTGTGGTGTATGTGTGCCCCAGTGATGAGCCCCAACATTTAAAAGGAAAGTGTACTTACTGCATGGATGTCCTAACACCTTGACTTCATCAATAGCAAGGTAGCCTTGGTGTCCAGAGGTTACCACCTCAAAAATCACCTGGAAAATGAAAAGAGATTAATGTCATTGACTCTTTTTTGTAAAATTTTTAGCAAGTGTCTCTTATATTAAGAGGAATAAAAGGTTCACTCATCCCTCCATTTGTTTTTCCCAACAACTGTAAAGGAGTTGGTGACTAACACCTGTCTTTCCGTGTTATGGGCTCTAAACCTCAAGAAGAAGTAAGACTGAGCCCTGTCTAGTCCAAGGAGGCTAAAGACAGGCTGCGGACACATACGGAGAAGAAAGGGTCTTAGATTCACTTTTAAGGATGGAGTAAAGTACCAAGGTCTTAAAACTCAGAAAACTGAAATGATGCTAAGGAAGCCATCCAACAAGATAATAAGGTTGTCCCATCCTTGATACCCATCCCCCATAGATTGTGATATCTTTATCGAGGGGCTAGGTTAAGATTTAAGTTTCTTTAGAAAACATTTCTGAAGGTGACTGTCTAGAAGGAGACATTTGGGATCCTAGGATTTTACATTTAAGAGGAGGAGGGGGGATGAGAGGGAAGACTGAAGAAGAGGTGGGGTGAGGGGGAGGACCGCGGAGAGGCAAGATGGGGGAGGAGTGAGAGGAGAAATGAAGGGGGAGAGCTTGTTGTTGGAGGATTTATGAAAAATGTAGGGAACCATGGGGAAAATGTACTTGAAGGAAAAGAATGGTGGAAAGAAAGAGAAAGGAAAGCAGAGGGGAGGGAGGAGGGAAGGGGGAAATAAGGAATTTAGTTACCCTTAAGAAAAGTACAGGGTGCTTACGATGGCTAATTGTGATGCCAGTTTGACTGGATCGATGACTAAAGCACACCTTTATGCTTGCGAGGGCTTTGTGGGGGTGTTTCTTGAGAGGGAATAGTAACTGGGACATTGATGCTAAATGTGGGTGGCACCATCTCACAGGCTGGGGGTCCAGATGGAAAAGGGGGGTTACAGGAAGCCTGGAAGGAAGGCACCCCCTTCTCAGCTTCTTTTCCACCACAGTGGCAACTGCTTTGTTCTACTTATCCTTACCGAAGTAAGTCAGGAACCATGGTTGCCTTTCTTCAGTTTTTGCTATCTACGTTACCACGTTTAACTGTGCAGATAATAGTGCCTAGCACCGCTAGACAGGCATATGCCTGGGCTGCAGCCCATGAGGAGTCAGTGTTAAGCAGCGGGAAGAGGTGAGCTAACACTATAAGGAGGGTGATACATGTGCAAAGGTAGACATGATCACGACTGGGTCCTATGGGCACAAAAGTCAGTCACATGCAAAGGTAGACATGATTATGACTGGGTCCTACAGGCACAATGGTCATGATCATGACTGGGTCCTACAGGCACTAAAAGTAGTCATGGCCTGGTTACAGAAGATTGCTTGGAGGACAGGAAAACCACTCCCATTCACATGGAGAAGGGATCATCTGAAACTTAGAGGAAGATGCCGGGATTCAAAGGGGAATGATAAACTGTCTTCCACGGAGGTAGAAAAAGTTTTAAGTCACTGCCCCGTCCTGCAAGAAGCAGAGAATGAAGAAACTGATGATGTGAGCCTCTGGGAGTGAACAGCACATTTGAAAGAGATTCATCCTTAGAGAAAACAAGACCCAAAGGGGCAGAAGAAGTTAAAAGGCTACCAGTTTGCTTATGCTAAGCAATTATCTGAAGGCATCAACACAACCCAGTTCTCTTTTTAGTCTAGAGAAATGAAGACTTCCATCACACAAAAGCCTGCGCACAGCTCTACTCACAAAAACCAGCATGCAGACACCTGAGAAGTGCTTTAATTAATGAATGATTACACAGACTGGCCCAGCACACCACAGACTGCTACTCAGGAATGAAAAAGGGCTAAATACAGTCACAATCAATAGCATGAGTGATTCTTCAGGGAACTGTGCTGGATTGAAAAAAAAGCCAGTACTAAAAGATTACACCCATCTGATTCCACGCAATGTCAGATTTTAGGAACAGAAGCCAGATGCCAAGAGTAAGGGACATGGGAGAAGTGGCAGGAAGGAGGTGGGTGGCCTTTGAAAAGGGCAACCTAAGCCTCTGTCAGTTTCTACCAACATGGTAACTGAATTGTATAGAATTAAGTGTGTGTGTGTGTGTGTGTATGTGAGAGAGAGAGAGAGAGAGAGAGAGAGAGAGAGAGAGAGAGAGAGAGAGAGACTGTGTGGATTTGTGTAAGTGTGTGTATGAGTGTATATATGAGTGTTTATGTGTGTGTATGATGTGCATACATGCAGGGAAATGCAAGTATTAGAAAGCTTGCAGAAGTCATAATAAGCACTGAACATTCCAATATGCCAATATCCAGTCTTGATATCAGACCATAACTGGCAAATTATTCCCACTTGGGGAAACTGGGTGCCTTGTCAACGGAGTATCTCCATTAGTTTTTACTGTTGTGTGCCACTCTGATCATATAGCATTTTAGTTTGAAAAGCAACTATGCAACTATTTACTAAGAACACATTGCATGCTCTATGCAGGTAACACCCCACAAACATATCAGTTTATGTAAAGCATAGTCCATAATATATTATATGAATATTTTAATTAAAATGTTACTAAAAGGGAAAATTTTCAGGAATTTTATATTTCAGCAGGATGAGTAGCCTGGATATTTGTCTGAAGCAATGCAGTGAGTCTCAGGAATCTCCAACTCCATCTGTTTCCAAATGTTATTATGCTCTCATTCTCGCACACTGAGCAAAACCTTGGCTCCTAAGACTGCTTTGTTTGTATTTATGCAAAACCAGAGACAGCAACCCACAGAACCCCAGATGGAAATGCTAAAAGCAAGGGTCCAGACTGCAAAAACGAAATTCCAGGAACCTAGGCTCACAGCTCTGCACCAGAAACCCTGATAATAAAACATAACACATATGGGGGAGAGAGGGGCCCCTCAGAAGAACAGAGATGAAATAAAACTCTGTCCTGCTCATAAGTTTAATGTGTTGTGTTCTGCTGATGATCCAACAGAAAGGAAAAGCTGCCTGGATACTCCTGCAGTGGGACCAGGGAAATTTATTTCTTTACATCTAAGTTCTGTAAGAGCACGAATGAGGGACAACAAATGGATTTCAAAAGCAGGCAAAAGAAAATCATTTGAGGTCCCCAAAGCAGGTCTGGCTAACAGTCAGCAGCTGCAGCCCCAGAGGTGACACAGCAGACTCTGCAAAGACCTGCCAGGTGGCTCCGTGAAGTGACAGCCATGCACTCCATGCAGGGAAGCAGGTAGGCTGGCTGCACATTTTCCTCTCTCTTTCCTGTCCTCCAAAAGCAGCTCCCGGGTCTTAGCCTCAGCTCTGCAGCAAACCACCTGCTTCAGTTTCCCTCCTCCTCGTTCCCGTCTTCAGCAGATCACACAGAATTTCCCTTACAAACTTACTGCTTTCTCCTGGTCCCTAACTGCATCAGGCACTCCCTGGGAAGCCACACCACTCCAGCCAGGAAAGCTAAGCACAGATCTTCATCTCTTTCTCCATTTCTCTAAGTCCATCCTCCAGTCTTATCCTCAGCTCTGCAGCAGAACACATGCCAAGGTCTCTCCTCAGCCTCAGCCTCTGCCTCCGTTCCCAGGTGGCTGAGCAGACCATGGTGGAACACTTCTCTTTCCTCTGTCCTGTGACCCCCGTCAGCACCCCCACCTAGCACACCCTCATTTCTGTCAGCTCCCAATACCTAGAACCACATTTTTATCTGAACCCTCAGTGGCCACACCTACAGGGATCCCAGAAGAATTTCCTACCAAGAAACACACAACCACCACACTCTCTTAAGAACCAGAAAGGGCAATAGAAACCAAGGAACAAAACACCCACCCCAACAAACACAAGACCAGACATCTATAGCTAGCATTACAATCTTCCCAAACCCAGTTGTGTAGACACCAGTGTAAAAATAAAGTAACAGCCAGGACAATATGTCTCTAATAGAGCCCAGCAACCCTACCACAACCTTGACCTACATCATAGAGTTTGAAGTTAAATATTATGAAAGTTTTAAAGATTCATGATATACAATTCCAGGTTGCTTTTTGTAAAGACTATATTTGTTTACATGATCACAGGAAATATATGAGAGAATGTCTCATGCAGCCGTCAACACATAATGTCTTAAATTTGATATAGTGTTATTATCTGAACATAACTGCACACCGTAGAGAAAGGAAAAAGAAACCCAGGTCAAAGGCACAAAAAATATCATCAACAGAATCACAGGAGAAAAATATCCCTAACCTAAAGGAGATGCTTATCAAGGCATAAGAAGCAAATAGATAATAGATTAGACCAGAAAAAGGAAGTCCCCTTGGCACATAATAATCAAAACACTCAACACACAGATAAACACTTTCAACAAAGTAGCTAGATACAAAATTAACTTACAAAAATCTGTAGCCCTCCAAATATAAATCACAAATGGAATGAGAAAGAAATATGGGAACAAACACCTTTCACAACAGCCTCAAACAATATAAAATACCTTGGGGTAACTATAATCGAGCAAGTGAAAGACTTGTATGATAAAAAGTTTAAGACATTGAAGAAACTGAAGAGGACACAGAATGGAAAGAGCTCCCATGTTCATGGGTCAGTATGATTAATACAGTAAAAACAGCTGTCCCATCAAAAGCAATCCAGACTCAGTGCAATCCCTACCAAAATCCCAGCACAATTCTTCACAGGCCTTGAAAAGGCAATTTTCAGCTTCATATGGAAACACAAAAAACCCAGAATAGTTAAAATATTCCTGAATCATAAAAGAGTTGCTGTGAATTCACTATCCCTGATTTCAATTTGTACTACAGAGATATAGCAATAATAATAACAAAAAAAGAGTACGGTATTGACCCTAAAGTGGACACATTGATCAATGGACTCAAAATGAAGGCACAGATATAAACCCATACACCCATGAACATCCGATTTTTGATAAAGAAGCCAGAAATATACAATGGTAAAAAGACAGCATCTTCAACAAATGATGCTGATCAAACTGGATCTCTGCATGTAGAAGAATGCAATCGGCTTATATTTATCGCCCTGCACAAAACTCAATTCCAATGGACCAAAGACCTCAACATAAAACTAGATACACTGGCCCTGATACAAGAAAAAGTGGGCAATAGCCTTGAACTCATTGGCACAGAAGAAGACTTTCTGAACAGAACACCATTAGCCAGGCACTGAGATCAACAATTAATTAATGAGCTATCATGAAACTGAAAAGCTTCTACACAGCAAAGACACCACCATTTGGACAAAGCAGCAGTCTTCATGCTGGGACAAGATTCTATACCAACTATACATGCAATGAAAGGATAATATAAGAACTCAAATAACTAGATACCATGAAAACAAATAGTCCAATTAAAAATGGGGTCCATATCTAAACAGAGAATTCTCAAAAGAAGAAATTAAAATGGCTAAGAAACTCTTAAATGGTCAATATCCTTAGCCATCAGGGAAATGAAAATCAAAACTACTTTGAGATTTCATTTTGTATCTGTCAGAATGGCTAAAATCAATAAAACAAGTTACAGCTCATGCTGGCTAGGACGTGGAGTATGGGAACATTCCTCTGTAGGGAGCCGTCCCTGCATTCTCCATTACAAGATGGCGCCTGCATCCGGCAGGCACCGAATGTAAAGTTAATGTGTGCAGGCGCTGGGTAATTTTCCATTCCTTGATCTCTGTCTATTTCGTGGCGTCATGGTCCAATGAGCTGCAGCCAATCATAGGGTGACACGTCCCAGGCGGCAGTTGCCAGCCTTTATTAGGGGACGGGATTCTTGGCTCGGGGTCTCCACTCTGGTAAGCTTATGCTCTCCTCTCAAGACACATTAAAAGCTTTACTACAGAAGGATCCGAATGTCCTATGTCGTTCTTGCTGGTGAGGCGATTGCGCGGGACATCTGGTGCCGAAACCCGGGAACTTGTTAACATCGCTGGCACCGCGAAGACCCCTCGGATGGGGCGGATTCAGAACTGCAGGGTGGTAAATTCGGAGAGGTATGTCTTTTCTGGACTTTGGCTTGGGATTGTTGATCTTTTTCACTATTGTAGCAATCTTAAAGAAGTCCAGAATTACATGTCAGAAACCGAATGTAGTGAGAGATGGGGCGCGCCCAACAATAAAATATAAGGAAAAAGGACCTCCCGGGGTGTCTAATGACAGGGGAATGTATACAAAAACAAAACGGCAACGAAAAAGGAAAAAGGACCTCCCGGGGTGTCTAATGACAAGGGAGAATATTTGTTAGATGATTCTATAAATGAGATTAAAGCTTTAAATCTTGATAGCTCTGATGACTCTGAAAGCTCAGGAGATGAAGTCTTAAATACTGGGGAAACAGCTCAGCTAGGTGAAAAAGAAACAAAAAAGGAGGGAGAGAAAATAGGGGATAACAGGTCACACCCCGGTAAATTTAAGAGACCTGTTAATCCAGCGGGTGTACTTCCATCAGCACCCCCATTATTTGGTACCGACTCCTTTTTACCATTAGAGGAGTGGAGAAAATTGCAGATGGCTTTCCCAGTCTTTGATAGGGGAAAGGCTGTGCATGTGATTCAACCTTGCTTAGAGGCCTGGAATGCCTGGGGAAAGCCTCATAAACATTGACGCTCGGGGCCATACTGCGGCCAAGCGCCACACCTCAGAACCTAAAAGGCCAAAGGAAATGGTAAAATAAAAAGATATCTTAACTGGTCTTTGGAGAGGCCCGGATCCTATTCTCATAAGATCCAGGGGAGCTATATGTGTTTTTCCACAGGATGAAGAGAATCCCCTGTGGATCCCGGAAAGACTCACCCAAAGAGCCCCTTCGGACCCTCAAAAGTCAGAACTCCACCCTCTCCCCGGGAGTTGAGAGCCGCTATTATCCAGATTAACTCCTGTCCTTGACAGAGAGATTATCATCATAGATCGCTTCAGCTGTCTCCTATTTTAAGGAATGGGTGGGGATGGGATTGTTTGGTGCAGCCGTTTGCTGCGGATTGGTGTTGCTTCTCTGGCTGGTCTGTAGGCTCAGGGCTCAAACTAAGAGAGACAAGGTGGTTATCGCCCAAGCGCTTGTAGCTTTGGAACAAGGGGCTTCCACTGATATTTGGCTAACTATGCTTAAGCAATAGGCCGCCGGCCAGACAGCTCTTGCACACCCGGAGCCTAGGCTCATTGCACAGGGTAGAGTGTCTGGTTTGAGCAGCCCATGAGGGATGTCGAGCAAGGCATCGCACAGAGAGTTGCCCAGTATGCAGGCTTCTCTGGGAGGCATGTTGTCCTGCATAAGGGTTGCCTGCCCTAGTCTCCCTTTCCCAGAAAAATGGCAGAGGACAGGTCGAGAGCGCTTCGGGTCAAGCTAACAGCCTAATGGCGACTCTTGTACACAGTCTTAATGTTTGATTGGGAAGGTACAACCTCTGCCTCTATCCCTCAACATATGGGTGACCTATTTGCTTGTAAAAATATGAAGCCTTATCATTAATTAATAAAAAAGGGGGAGATGTAGGGAGCCATCCCTGCATTCTCCATTACAAGATGGCGCCTGCATCCGGCAGGCACCGAATGTAAAGTTAATGTGCGCAGGCGCTGGGTAATTTTCCATTCCTTGATCTCTGCCTATTCCGTGGCGTCATGGTCCAATGAGCTGCAGCCAATCATAGGGTGACACGTCCCAGGCGGCAGTTGCCAGCCTTTATTAGGGGACGGGATTCTTGGCTCGGGGTCTCCGCTCTGGTAAGCTTATGCTCTCCTCTCAAGACACATTAAAAGCTTTACTACAGAAGGATCCAAATGTCCTATGTCGTTCTTGCTGGCGAGGCGATTGCGCGGGACATTCCTCCATTGCTAGTGGGAGTGTAAACTTGTATAGCCACTATGAAAATCAGTGTGGTAGATTTTCAGGAAGATGAGAATTGATTTAACTCAAGATCCAGCTATACCACTCTTGGGCATATACCCAAAGGACACTTCATTCTACCACAGAGACACTTGCTCATCTATGTTCACTGTTGCATTATTCATAATATCCATAAATTGAAAACTCCCTAGCTTCCCTCAACTGAAAATTGGATAAGGAAAACATGGTACATTTACACAATGGAGTATTACTCAGACATTAAAAAAATGAAACCATGGAACTTGCAGGTAAATAAATAGAAGCAGAAAAAAAATCATCTCTTGTGAGGTAACTAGGGCTCAGAAAGAGAAATATTTGCTTATATGAGGATATCAGCTGTTAAGTCAATGATAACCAAGCTATAATCCATAGAGCCACAGAGTAGAGAAATAGAACAAGGGACACAGAGAGCCTCCCTAGGAAAGGGATAGAACGGAGGATACTGGAACAGTAGGATCAAGTGAGGAAGGGGAACGGAGAGAGAGGAATGAGAGAGGAACTGTATAGAGAGAGACAACTAAAATTAAGAACCATTGGAGCAGTAGTATGAAAAACCAAATGTAGTAGGGACTTCCTAAAACACATACTTAGATGAAGGTAATCTAAATGAAGTTGTCACACAATGGGGGAGATGGAGCCCAACTGGACATCTCTTGTTACCAAATGGAATCTTCCAGTATTAGGATTGGGTTACATCTAATTATGGTGTCGACCAACTGGGTTCCATGGAACACCCAAACTACCCAGGCTGCTGCCAAGACTGTAAGTTGCTTTCCATAAACTAACAACAAGGCCCCATTGCTGATGACATGGCAAAGTTGATTTGGTGCCTTCACCCCTACATGCTAGCATGTTTGGTATAGGAAAGTTCTGTGCACACTATCAAAAGGGAAATGGGCAGACCACCCCAGTCCAAGCTCTTGGGTCTACAATGGCGTCCTGCCTGCAAGATATGATAGTGCAATGGCTATGGGAGTAACCAACCAGTATCTAATTTGGCTTAACGCCTGCTCCATGAGATGGAACCCATATTCAACACTGCCTGGGGACCATGGACCTGACAGTAGATAGGCCAGAAACGCAGGGCAGAATAGAATACTTCTGTTCTAAAAATACTTTTAAAGTAGTAATAAATGACTCCTAATGACATTCAGCATACTCAGGTTTGTGCCATGCTCTGCTGTAGTCAGAGAAATGTCCCTCGTGCAGCAGATGGAGACAAATACAGAGACCCGTGCCAGACATTACGCAGAGAGTGAGAGACATGGGAACTCTCAGCCCTAAATGGGATGTGTCCATCAAATCCCTCCCCTGAGGGCTTGGGAAACCCTGAAGAGGGAGGCAGAAAGAGTGTATGAGTCAGAGGGGTTGGGGGACACCAAGAAAACAAGTCCCTCTAAATGAACATGCCCACAGCTCCTGTGAACTCACAGAGACAGAAGCAGCATGGACAGGGCAGGCAGGCGTCTACATAGGGCCCTTCATGTGCATCCTATGGCTTCCAGGCTGGTGTCTCACGGGACCCAGGGTGTGTGAATGAGCTGGGTCTCTGATTCTCATGTCTGCTCTTGGGTTCTTTTCCTTCCGTCTGTTTTGGCCAATTCTAATGTGTTCATTTGTGTTTTTATCTTTTATATTATGTTTTCTTTGATAATAAATGAATGCATAAATAAATACAAAAATGAATAAATAAAAGTGTAACTATGTGACCGCATAAGGTTCTGACTACTGACACCATCATCTATCACAAGGTACCTAGGAGCACTGCCACTCTTGCTGTAGAAGAGACTTTGAGCAGAGTCTAAACACCTGGAGTCCAAGTTACATGTGAAGTTGAGGCAGGAGAATCACTTCAGTCCAGGAATGTAAGTTCAGTCTGGAGTCTAGCAGAGCAAGACCTGATTTCAAAACAGTAACAAAATGGATTTTGAAAGGTTTAAGTAAGGCCAGGCCCCTCCAGCAGGCTGCCTCTGCTGTGACCCAGACTTTCAGAACACACATAACAAAGGTGGAGATTTAGCAATGAGGTACTTGAAGTCAACCATGGGAAACAAGAAGAACTGAACTTTGGCAATGTTTATATGTGTGTGTTTACATATGTTCACACATGTAATGTGTGTTTACATATGTATGTGTATTTACATATGTATGTGTGTCTATATATGCATGTGTGTCTGCAAATGTATGTGTACTTACATGTGTGTATGTGAGCACAGTGCTCACAAAAGGCAGAAGAGAGTTAGTTAGCCCTGGAGTCCCAGGCAGTAGTGAGCTGCTGCATGGGTTCTGGGAAGCAAATTCAGGTTTCTGCAAGAACAGTGGTGTGCACCCTTAATGTCTGAGCCATCTCTTCAGCCCATCAAGTGTACTTTTCAAAGAGGTGTCTTCTAGCTTTGAAAGTATGATCTTTATCTGTCATATTGCCAAGCTTCCACCCAGCACAATGGTTTCAGTACAAACCATAGCTACCAAGGAGCTGGGGTTTACACTAGCAAGCAACAGGATACAAGGAAGAGAGACCTTGCCTGTGAAGGTCTCCACTATGAAGTCTCTAGGAAACAAAAGGGTTAAAACATGTCCAGGGGCCCCTTCAGTGGGCTTTTTGGACCCACATGTTAGACTCCCATAAAAAAGTTAATCGTCATCAATCATTGCCATCCTGGCAAACTTTCCAGTTCATACCCTTCCTGGTCAGAGTCCTTCCTAAGGAAGATTCAATGTTGAAAGTGGTATTTTTGTCTCTTTGCTCCTTTTTTTATCCCAATCAAATAATGAACCCCTTTTAAAAAATATTTTAATAATTGTTTTCATTTATTTTACATACTGACCAGTTTCCCCCTCCTTCCTCCTCCCCCTCCCTCCCTCCCTCCCACCCTCCTCCCCTCCCTCCCCTCCCTCCCCCTCCCTCCCCTGACGCCCCATCTACTCCAATCCCTCTCCACTCCTCCTCCATCTCCATTCAGAAAGGGGCAGGCATCCCAAGGGCTTGAACAAAGCATGGCAAATCCCCTTTGGTCAAGTCTGGGCAAGGTAATCCAGCATGGGGGACAGGTTCCCAAAAGCCAGTTAAGCACTGATCCCACTGCTGGGAGCCTTACAAAGAGACCAAGTTACACAACTTTGTCACAAGCATGCAGATGGCCTAGGTCAGTGGAACCCATTTTTATTAAAGGGCAAGAATTGCTTTCATAAAGCATTGCAGTTATATGCAGAACACAGAGGCAGCCACAAGAATGCCTGCAAACCCTGTGCCTGGGTCCAGAAAAGACTTCGACTAGAGAAAACAATAACATGGAGACACCAGCTGTAAAAGAAAATGGACCACGGTGAGGGTTTGATCTGCAGACATGGCATGTTGACTTTCACCAAACTCAAATGAATATATTGAAAACGTCCTGTTTTGTAAGCTTGGGTTTCTTTAGGGCACTGAACCAAGTCTTTTAAAGAAAGCCTAGTTTAGCTGGGCATTGGTGGCTCATGCCTTTAATCCCAGCACTCAGGAGGCAGAAGCAGGCGGATCTCTGTGAGTTCAAGGCCAGCCTGGTCTACAGAGTGAGTTCCAGGACAACCTACAAAGCAATACAGAGAAACCCTGTCTTGAAAAATGAAAACCAAAACCAACAACAACAAAAAAGAAAGCCTACTTTGAACTTTGACTGATTAGTTAACCAACTGAAATACTTCTACAACCCAGGCATCTTTTAAATTTACTATCTAGCTTTCTGAAGTCAACCATGATGAGTCCCAACTGGTCTACCACTTGGAGATGAGTACCCTGACTCAGAAAGGTCAGGTAATTTTTCTAAAGTCACACAGTAATAGCAGGACTAGAATGTAATCTGGTCCACTTCCCTTCCAAGTATAGATTCTTGTCATGTTACGAAAATATCAGGTATAAACACATCTACAACATGTATCACACATGTATACATGTGTACATACAGTACACGGAATACAAGTATTTTGGGCTTTACTGTTGTGTTCTTGACTAAGAAGGATGGGTGTGTAGACAATGACATATGTTATGTGAGAGGGTTTTTGAATTAAGATATTTGCTGACTCATGGAGACATGAAAGGGGGCTGCTGACAAAGAGGATGTTTTTGGGCTCTGATAGCTTGTTTATCTGCTTATTATTGGAGAGATAAAGGGCAACCAGGAAGGGTTCTCAACTAGACTTAGGGTTCCATCCAGCCCCTATTACAGTGTGTGGGAAGTGGAAGAGGAAGTAAGCCTCGTATTTCTTAAGACCTGGTGCGCAGTGGGAACCCTTTACATCCTGTGGTTTTTCTCAGGCCTGTAACCACAAACTATTCCCAAAGTGCAGGGATGAGAGTCATGCTCCACCATACCTGACATATGAAATCATTTTAACCACTTAAAATTTTAAACAAGAATTGGCAAACAACTTCCAGGGGCCAAATCTGCCCTCCTGCCTGTTTCTACTTTGTTTTCAAGCTCACGATAGATTTTATAGCTTTCAATGGTGGGAGGAAAACCAAAATAATACCAGCATTTGTGCGATAGAGAAGAATGATATGAGATTACAATTTTAATGTCATGAATAAAGTTTTATTGGCTCTCAGCCATGTTCATGCATTTACATTTTGGCTATGGCTGTTCTCAGACAAAAACCACAGAGCTGACTAGTAGCCACAGAGACTGTCTGGGCTGCAGACTCTGAAATATTTACTATCTGTTCTCCGAGCCATTCTCAGCTTGGCTTTTCAGCACACTGTCATTACTCTGGTTAACAAGAAAGCTCATGTCAAAAGCAATACTTAGTCACAGCTAAATACAATGTGCCTACCACTCTAGTAATGGCAGGCAGAAACCCTGCCCCACTGGTTTTCAATCCTATTGCATAGGTGTTATTTTAAAAGCCCACTATGGCTTGGAATATCATAACCAAGTTTTTAAGACACATAATTGCAACCTGCCAAAACCAAACAATAAATGCTAATTACTTTATAGACCTCACCACCACATGCTGTGCAAAGTAAAACAAAATCCAATTCACAAGTCAAAATTTTCTGTATATAAAAAGAACTACCAAGAAAATGTAATACTTAAACATTAATGTCTCACCCTCAGCCCCCATTTTCTTCTGTGTTCCCTAGCATCAGGTGGGTTTGGGTTACATGCTATTGTCTGCTTGCTAGGTCCACTCTACTGCTATAATGAAGAACTGACAAAAACCAACTTATTTCAGCTTATATTTGCAGGTCACAGTCCATCACTGAGTCAGGCCAGGAACTTGAATCAGGGTTACTATTGCTATGATGAAACTCCATGAACAAAAGCAAGTTGGGGAGGAAAGGGTTTATTTGGCTTACATATCCTGAATAGCAGCCCACTGAGGAAAACCAGGGCAGGAACTCAAACCAGGCAGGAATCTGGAGGCAGGAGCTGAGGCAAAGGCCATGGAGAGTGCTGCTTACTGGCTTTCTCCACTTGCTTTCTTATAGAACCCAGGACCACCAGCTCAGGGATAGCACCACTCACAATGGGGTGGGCCCTCTCCCATTAATAACTAATTAAGACACTGCCCTACAGGCTTGTCCACAGGCTGATTTAACAGAGACACTTTCTTAATTGAGGTTACAACTAAGATGATATCAGCCTGTGTCAGGTTGACAAAACTATCCAGCTCAAGAAGGCACCAGGAACAATGCTTGCCTGCTCCTTCCCTCAGGCTCAAGCTTAGCTAGCTTTCTGTATGGTCAAGACAACTTGCTCAGGGATGGTACCACCCACTGTGCCATCAATTAACAGCCAAGATAATCCCCCACAGACATGCCCAAAGACCAATTCCATCAATGATTCTCCTTAATGAGACTTCCCTCTCAGATGACGCTTGGCTATGCCAAGTTGACAACTAAATCTAACTAGGACATTTGGTTTTTAACACATGCATTTCACGTGTAAGTCTGTATCTTCCTTTGGGTCTCTGCGGCTGTGATAAAACACCATGACCATATGCATGTTGGAGAAGGTTTTCTTTGGCTTCTGCATCCCAATGGTACTCCATCACTGAAGGAAGCCTAAGGCAGGAATCTAGAGGCAGTAACTAAAGCAGAGACCAGAAAGAACACTGCTTACTGGCTCACCTTCCATGCTTGCTCACCTTGCTTTTCTAGCCCCATCTACACTGTGATCATGTGACAAAAAATCAGAGTCATCCTTATTGCAGAATGCTTTTATTGCAATACTTAATCTTACCACCTCTTTATTCCTTGGGACCGGCTTATTGCAAAATATGATCCGTCTTTATGACTCAATTGTTTGTGCTGTAAATTTGCAACTCCCCTAAAATTTCTACGTCACCCTGAGATCCATCCTTGCAACACTTCAATGGTCATCTGTGGACATGCGGAGAGTAGCGAAGATCTAAACTGCCTGACACACAGAGTCCTGGCTGAGGTCAAGCAAGGCAATGCTGTCTCCCATGAGCTTCCGTGTGGAAAAAAAAAAAAAAAGCCTCCTGAAGCTGGCCTTTGCCTTTCACAGTTGGGAGATTTGTATTAGTGACTTCGCATTTTAAAATGGCTCCAAAAGTAGTGTTGACATACTGTGGGCAACTGATCTTAAGTTTAAGAGGCTGTGATGGGTCCTATAGGGAAGATATTTGTGATAAGTAAGGTTTACTCAGGAAACAGGAGTAGTGTTGTTACAGGTTCAGTGCTAATGAAATAACATAGATTAGCATAAGCAAGGTCACGAATTGATGGCTGACCAAACACACTGTGACTAGCGGCTCCTGGGAACCACACAAGCAACAGCACAGTGCCGGAAAGCCTCCAGCACCCTTTGGTCCTGTATTCACAAATTCCGTTGAGGATGGGAGATATTTCAATACAGAAAATTTAGTTTTGTGTGAGATACACACCGACTTCCAATGCTATCTTCATTTCATGACCTTGGGCATGTTCAAAGTGGCACGGTCCTACCCTGCTTTCATTTGGCATGTAACAGTAGAGCATCTATTTACATAGCATGGCACTGTGTTAGTAATGATTCTTAAGTAATCCAGATAGGATTAAAGATTAGGACCACAGGAGGATATGCCTGGGTTATATGCAAATATGATACCATTATAAAGAAGCAACTTGAGCCTTCATAAATTTAAGCTCATGCAAAAGGGTAGTGGTTGGTGTTCTAGACCCAGGTGATCCCTTAAGGCAGAGAACTGTGGGCATTGAGTCGGTGTCCTGTGACCGCAGAATGTAACTGCTGCCACACTGAGAAGTCCCTGTGCTAGTGTTTGGCTTATTTTGGATTTCTGCGTCTCTCGTCAGACTCTTCCTGAAGGCTCAGATATCTACAACTGGGACACAGACTCAAGAGTCACTCGTTCTCTTCACTAACATACCACGAGACAGATGCTGCTTCCCCACACTCCTCGGACACTTTGGGGACAGCCACTTGCTGCCAGATAGGCTAGGCCACTGCGTGTGATTTCCTTTGGTCCCCAAGCGCGCACTGCTGGAATTAGCCTGTACGTGGTGGTGGCTGACATCAATTCCTCCTCTAGGTGATGTCTGCCAAAGAAGGAAGCCATCAAACACTGCAGCATCCTTAAAATCTCCTCCCTGCTTCACTAAGGAGCAAAGTCAGCCCTGCTGCCACCACACACCCGTGTGTGAACAAAGACAGGGGCTTGCTCACCAACCCTAAGGGCAGGGTTAGATGTGTCACCTGTCAGCTCCCTAGACACCCAGTTGAAGAGTGTGTGCCTGTCTTCACATACTTGCTGTGTTGAACTTAAATAAAACCCAAAGATGGGTCCTACCCATTTTCTATAAGTTTTATTCTGCTGTTAAATGAATTAAGTGAAGAAACACAAGGACTGGAGAGATGGCTCAGCAGTTAAGGGTAGGCACGGTTCTTGAAGATGACCTGAATTTAGTTCCTAGTCCATATCCGCAAGCTCACAAATGCCTGCAATACCAGCTCAAGGCATGTGACATGTTTGACCCCCATGATCACCACACACACACACACACACACACACACACACACACACACACACAAAATTAAAAACAAACCTTTAAAAAGTAAAGAAGTAGAAACATAAATAGTAAAACATTTCTGTAGCAAAACAAAATAAAATTTTTATCACATTAAGAAATAGGAGCAGACTGCTACAGCTCAACGATAGAGTACTTCCTCACCACCCACAAATCCCTTGGTTCCATCTTTGTTACAGAAAATGGGTGAGGGTAATTCTTTATTGGGGCATGGTGGCATATACCTGTAATCCCAGCATTCAAGAGGCTTATGCACCTGAGCTGTATTATATTACCCACAAGCAATAACAGTAACAAAATACAAAAAGGAAGACAAGGGAGTAAAATCCTTTAGGACTCATTTGTACTGGTGTACCGTCAGAAAATATGGTAATGTTTTTGTTACACAAAGTTCACTCGTAGGACAGCAACGATTCAATGGAATTAATTATTGGTGCTTTGGAATGTTCTTTATCCACTTAATTTATTGATTGTCATGTTGGAGTAAGGCAATCAGGGTCTCACTCATGCCAGGCAAGGGCTCTATCACTAGGCTGTAGCTGCAGCATCCATGTGTATTCTTGAGTGAGCATGTGAGCGTGTGTATGTGTTGTGTGAGTGTGCAATATCTTTCCCTTTAGAAGGATATGATATGATCACAGTTCATCTCCTCCTTATATACAGCAGGATACAAGAAAATTAAAGTAGGAAACCAAACAAAAACAGGAAATTACAAGAGGCAGCTCTGATAAGCAAGCGGCAGCAGCCGCCAGAGGTGTGAGAGCGTCCACAACAGCAGAGGGGCCTGTCTTTGATGTCAGATACAAGTTGAGAATGAGATTTAGAGACGTGGCAAGGTTTAAAAAATGAAGAGACACGGTGTGAAGATTAAAAGACCATCACACAAATTATAAAACCTCTGGAACATAGGTCCAAGTCAATAATGAAGTGAGAGCCTCCTGGGTCCCCACTGGATTTTTAAACCAGACCGTTCATCTTGTAGAAAAGCAGAATGCAGAGTCTGGGCAGATGCTCAGACTCCTGTCCATGCTGGAGGGACAGGTACGCCTCTCTGTCACATCAGATTCCCCAGGTTGTCCCAAAGGCAGAAAAGTGACTTAGTCGTCGTGTACCTAGAATAAGGGCGGCACTGTGGAGTTTAGTGAGTGGATGTGTGCTGGTTTTCAGGTGCACATCAATTCCACATTTCCCAAGCATGCTCCGGGGAACAAGAGATTTGTGAGATACTCTGCAAAAGCTATCAATGATGCCAGCCTCCAGCTGGGCCCACACCTGCCCTGTCCCCTCCTGGAGCTGCAGAAACACACCTGATCCCGAGACAACCTACCGAAGAAGACACAGTTCGCCTTGACTAAATCTCACTGACCAGCCAATGCCTTCTGCAGCTGCTGAATGAGCAGAACACAGTTCTGGAAACCACTTCTCTAGGTAGCCACGGCACACATGCTTCTGGACACTTATGAACTCATGTATGGCAAACACAGTACAGCAAGCTTGGCAGCTGTGAGGGATAACAGTTGACGTTGACTCTCAGTGTGGAGTGGTGAGGAAGATCAAACCGCTCCTGTTCCCTCAGTGCCTCATTTACCAGCAAAGCTGACAGCCGGCAAAGGGTAAAGCTCGGTTTAGCCTCTCCCATGTACAGACTCCTCTGCGTCCTTCTGACACAAAGAATTTGAAGCAGAGCCCAGCTGCATCTACCTCTGGTCCTCTCCCGGGGCCTCTGCATACCCGAGGAACATGGCTCAATGGGGGGGGGGGTGCCAGGGAAGCATCGCCTTCCTGTTTTGTGGCTCCATGCCCACTTTTTCCTGTTTGTAGATGGATCTCCTGATCCCTTTCCTGGAGCTGCCCAGGCAAGGGATTCCCAGGCTACCTATGGGGTTTCCTCTTTGCAAAGCTTACATGAAACATCCTGCCTTCCTGACTTAGGACCGAAATCAGAATCACCTTCAGTAGGAGGTGGGATTCCAGAGGCTCAGGGGCTGTGAGGAGCATGATTAGAAAGAACTCAGGGAAATTGATTGGCACTCTTTGGCTGCAGGGGCATCTGAAACGTGGGAGAAGGAGAGGGAGGAGGGAGGCAGAATCAAAGGGGGGAACTGTTTCCTTTTATCAGGACAATGAGGCAAAGGAGGAGGAAGTGAAAGAATGTTCTTCAAATGTCAGGAAGTCACTGTCTAAATCCAAGGAAGCAGGTGCCCCCAGGCAGGGAGTAGCCCGCACTTCCCCACAGCCTCTGAGCCCCAGCAGGGCAGCTCTGAGGAGCAACAATTAGGCCAAACATTAATTACGGAATTAAATATGTGTTAATCACCAAATACTTGACAATTTGTGTTTTAAGGAGCCATAATTAACCTGCAATTACCCGTATTCCATGCAGGTTGCCATTGTGAGGGTACCTGCACAGTGTTCTCCCATAAATAGTAAGTGCTACACAAAAGGACTTCTGCTGAGGAAGGCTTAACTCTGAGAAAACATGTTTCAGAACTCTGTAACTGTCCACCAAAGACCATGTTAGCCGGTGATATCCAAGACTGTCTTACCGAAGTGTGCTTTCTTTAACTACCTATTATGACATTACATAGTAAATCCTTTTGAACGGTTCATTTATCCATCTAAACTAGTATTTACTAAGGATTGGCAGTGTAGCTCCCTGGGAAAGTTCATGGATAGCATGCACCAGACCCTGGGTATACTCCACAGCACCACAAAACAAACATACAAAACACCAATCCTTGGGCTGGAGAGATGGCTCAATGGTTACAAGCACTGCCATCTCTTCCAGAGTTCCTGAGTTCAATTCCCAGCAACCATGTGGTGGCTCACAACCATCCGTTATGAGATCTGGTGCCCTCCTCTGGCCTGCAGACATACATGCAAGAAATGTTTATAATAATAAACAAATCTTAAAAAAAAAAACCAATCCTTATTTGATGGTGTCAAAACAATCCAAGAAGTTATCAATGAGTATATCATAATCCTGTTTCACAAATACATAAATCTTCCGTTACTTGTGTTCTGGGTAGACATTGTGCTCCTGTTGAAAGCAGAAGTGTGTTGAGGGAGAGCGGACCCCTGTCTCCTTGGTGGAGGCTCTCAAGAGCACTGCCCCCTTTAAATACTCAAGTCTTCAGCTTTCAGGCTCACACACAACACCTGAGAATACATCATTTAGATATTGTTTCTCATGGACTGGGTCCCCCCAAGAAAATATAATATGCATGCACAGTACCAGAGCTTCTGCAATATTTTGAAATTAGAACCATTAATCATGATAAATCAGGTTCCTCTCTTCCGTCCAGGATAGGACTCTGTATAGAGAAAACTACATGGGATTTTTCATCCAAAGCAGATGACGCCCCTCCAGGATTCATATTTGTGAGAGCATCAGAAAACAACCACCATCTCTGGAATTAGCGCCCTCGGAAGAATAGGCATCTGACTTTGGGTTCCTATGCTTCCAAAAATCAGTGTCTGAGTTTAGGCCACCCAGTGGGTGGTATTGTGTTATTGCAGCTCAGTAGGGTCAGAGAGCAGCAAAGCAATGGCCTGCACAAATCCTAAAGTCGTAAGAACCATGTTCAGATCTTAGTTGGTAAATCATGCACTCTTTAATAATGTAAGTGAAGGAGGGAGAAGGAAGGGCTTTGGAGTTTGGACTGGGTCCATAATTGGGAAGGCAAAATATTTTAGCAGTAGTTGGTCAAGAAAAGAATGCATTTCGAAAATGACAATAGCCTGTTGCAATGTGTTTGAAGAATCCCTTTGATAAATCTGATATCCTAAGATTGGTCATAAATTAAGCTGTTTTTTTTTTAATATGCATGGCTCTTTAACAAGCTATGAAAAAAGCAGAAATTCTAACCTTGATTGTGGTCAACATCAAACCAAACCATGATGAAAGGTTTCATGAGAACTCACTCTGTGATTTAGGAGGGGGCGGGCTAAGGGAAAAGTGAAGGAGACTAGCACATAGACGGGCAGGCCATGCGCTGACCCTGTGCAGCGTGTCCCGCTGGCCTGAACCGGGGACACGCTTAGAGCAGGCTCCACAGGAAGGAGGAGGAAGCATAACCAAGAAGGGTTTTCCTGCTCTGAGAGTGTCCCACCACCAAGCTTCAAAGCACAGAGACATTAGCCCTCCAATGTGGGGATGCCCTGGACCCTTGCCCAGCTAACCTACTGTTTTGCTTGCTGTTTAAACCCAGAAGGGAGGAAATTCACCCCAAAAGTTTTTAATTATAATTTTAAAATTATATTGCTAACTGGCCACTGGTACATTTATATTAAGATACGATATTCATTTAATAATGGGATTATTTTCCTCCATGAGGGAAAAACTAGTGTTTTTTTTATAAGTAAAAACAACACAAAAATGGAGAAAATTGACCATATGATAAGGCAAAAAGGGAAAAAAAAACACTTTGTTATTTCATTAGCTAGGGAGATTCCACATTTTATGTATTTGTTTTATAATGTCTTTGGTCTTTATTAGATACTTTTAATACAAGGATGAAATTAAATATATTGCTCTATGCCCAATTTATTAATTGGCTGACAGAAGTTTAGATATAACACTACATAGTCTATAACTTCTTTTCTTTTGGAAAATTTTATGCATATGAGTGCTTTGTCTGAATGCAGGCGGGTGTACCATAGGAGTGCCTGGTACTCGGGGCTAGAAGATTGTGTTAGATCCCCTGGATTCGGGTGAAGGATGGCTGGTGTGCACACCACAGGCTCAGGTCTTCTGCAAGAGCAGCAGTCCTCTGCCGAGCCATCCCTCCAGATGATAACATTAATTCCATTGTTTCCTGAACAAACTTTTGCTGAGGTAGTATAAATTAACATTATTTTCATGGGTTCCTAACACAATTTTGTGTTGAGGCAGTGTAAATGAACAAACCTGCTATTGTTGGGAAACAATACTCTTTCTGATTTTGCATTTTTATAAAGAAGCTACTGTATATGCTTTTGTTCTTATGGTTAATTATTTGCAATCATTCTTCATTGTGTCTTTAGGGCAAATTTCTAATAGTAAGCTAAATTTGGGTGCAATAAATTTAAAAACCTTTAAAACTTATGGCCAAAGTATATTCTAAAAAGAGTTTAACCAGGTACCAGTGATATCACAGTTCTTTCTCCACATTTTAATTTTCACTCAACAAACATTTATCTTTCATTAAATGTTAGGTATTATTTCATGTCCTGGGATATAAAGATGAGTTGAACAAGGAGTTTATAACCAACCCATTTATCACCACTGTCAGCTGTGGGTAGAGAAGGTGGGCTTGAAGGATACTGTCTGCTAAACACAAAGCCTTCATGCCTGTAGTGGTCTGAATGAGAATGGTCCCAATAGGTTCATATGTTTGAATACTTGTCCCTCATCTGTAGAACTGTTTGGTAAGGATAAGAAGGTGTGGTCTTACTGGAGGAGGTGTGGCTTGTTGGAGGAGGTGTGGCCTATTGAAGGAGATGTGCCATGGGGGCAGGCTTTCAGGTTTCAAAACTCCATACCTTCCCCAGTGTCTTGCTCTCTGCCTTCCAGTTCTGTGTCAAGAGGTGAGCTCTTAGCCACTGCTCCAGTGTCATGTCTACCTGCCTGCTACCATGCCCCCTGACATGGAAGTCATGGACTCACCCTATGAAATTGTACACCCCACATAAACCCTTTCTTCAATAGGTTGCTTTCATCATGACGTCTTATGACAGCCATAGAAAAGTAACTAAGACAGTAAGTTACCACGTTTTTTTCTTAAAACAATATAAAGCCTGGACAGATTTCAATTATTTTTTTGTTTTGTTCACATAACCATTACTCACTTTAAGGACAGCCTGGACTGCACTTATATTGGCATTAAACAAACAGCTTCTTGCACATTCTTTGATGATACTAACATAAATACAACTTACAGTTATGGGAACTAGGAGAAATGTTTAAGACAGGAAATGTCTTAAATGGCAAGAATGTGCAAGCTTACCTGGTAAAAGTTGGGCCAGAAGGTGCTGATGGCCAGTTCTGCCCTGTGCCATGTGCGGGTTGGATCTCCAGACATGTTCCAGATAGGGTTCCCCAAAGGCCCATTATTCACCTTCACGTAGACACTGAGCAGCCCAGGGGCAGAGTTACTCTTGCTGGAAACAAAATAGTGGAAATCGATGCAGTGGGTGTCATTTTCCTTAAGCTGAGGCAAGAGTAGGTGAGCCCTCTGGCCCTCTGGTTTTCCGGAAGCATTCACCAGCATGAAGGAACCTGTGGAAACAAAATCAGGGTGTCATGAACCAAAATATAGATTTTTTTGGGTACTTTCTGAAAAGCTACTATCATTTATATGAATTGGCAATGAAATTACACATATTTTACTTAAGTTTAAAATAGAGAGAGGGTGGGTCTTTCTGTACAGCACAGGCTAGCCTTAAACTCACAAGCCTCCTGCTCCAGCCTTGTGGGTGTCAGGTTTATGGGTTTATGCCACCAGAACTGGTATGCTGAAAACTCCACTTTCTTTCACACCTTTTTGTTTTGTTATCCTCTGCTTCTACCAAGCCCTAATAGGTCAGCAAAGTCAATGAAGAAATCTACCCTGGAGATTACTGTGATGAACCTGCTAGATAACAAGCATGGTGTAGACCAGTCATAGACCTACAGAGGTGATGGGGATGTCCTTCTGTATATGTGTTTCTCTTATTGGTTGATGAATAAAACACTGTTTGGCCAATAGAGGCAGGAAGACGGGGGGGGGGGGGGGGCTAGGCAATGAGGAGAATTCTAGGAAAGGTAGGCAGCAAGAGACAGCAGAGAGACACCATGTAGCCACCAAAAGAGTAACAGCAAACCAAGACCACGTGGAAATACATAGATTTATACAAATGGGTTAATAATTAAGACAGAGCTAGCCGATAAGAAGCCCTAGCCATCGGCCAACAGGTTTGTAATTAATATATGTCTCTGTGTGTTCATTTGAGGCTGAAGAGCAGTGGGACCAGGCTGAGAAAGAAACTCCAGCAACAATGGGGTCTATCTGGTAGCCACTGGCCACTTGCAGTTATTTATATTCAAGTCAATTAAAACCTCACACTATTAAAATCATTCAGCTCCTAGGTCACACCAGCCACATTTTAAGTGTCCCACGGCCACATGTTACTACTTGTCACTGCACTGGGAAATTGAGACACAAAACTAACTCGTTTTCTTCAAAAGTTGCATAGGGAAGCTCTAACCTATTTGTACCACCATTATCAACTAAAGTCACGTTTAACACAGTAGATCATCCCATAAACAAACATAAAGGATGCTAGGAAAGTTGTCCACACACTGTGATTCCTAGAGCCATCAAGATGATAATTTTTTATGGAATATGGAAAGGAGTTGAAAACACAAACATGGAGAACCTCCCCACATCAAAAGAGTACTGCTATGGGGTTACAGTGTGTGTGCTCACAACTGGAAGTGCCTTGGACTCTGGATAGTGTCAGCTAGCTTTAAAACCAGTGTTTCATTTCTGGGAGCATCTAATTCACATGCTGGGATGAATGAAAGCCAAAAACAGAAGTTTACAATCTGCCACTCCAATAACCTGTAAGCCACCCAAACACAAAACCCACCAAAAAGCCTGGGACAGGATAACAGCAGTATCTTAAATGATAGCAAACATCAAGGGATGGATCTCACACCTACCAGGAAGGGCTATATTTGGAATATATTTTAGACAGGAACCTCAGGTATGATTTAGGAAAGACTAGGAAGTAGGAAGTGGTGGTACATGCCCACTGTCCAGGCTACTCAGGAGGCTTGAGGAAGTAGAATTGCTTGAGACTAAGACTTTGAGTCCAGTCAGGCCAACAAAACAAGCTGCTACCTCCAAAGAGAAAGCTCTCTCTCTCTCTTTCTCTCTCTCTCTCTCTCTCTCTCTCTCTCTCTCTCTCTCTCTCGCTCTCTCTCTTTCTCTCTCTCTCTCTGTGTGTGTGTGTGTGTGTGATAAATTAAGGAAGAAACGTTCATGAGCTTTGGAGGGAGTGGATGGATATTAGAGGAGGCAAAGCGTTATAAACAACAAGCTCATGTATGAAACTCTTTAACGTTTTTTAAGAATGAATGCCTTCCTATCCTCAATGTGCTGGAGAATGAAAGCCAGCTCTGAGACCCTGTTCCTGTCTTAAATACCTCTCATGTGTCCTGGGATTAAAGGTGTGTGATCCTGAGTGCTGAGATGATCTCTGTGTGAGATGTTTCTATTTAGGACAGGATATATTTTGTGTAGCTTAGTGTGGCCTTGAACTAACAGAGATCCGTCTACCTCTACCTCCCAAGTGGTGGGATTAAAGGTGTGTACCACCACTGCTTGGCTTCTATAGCTGACTAGTGTGGCTGGCTTTACCTTCTGTACCCACAGGCAAACTTTAATAAATCATAAATAATACATCACCATAAGTGCCTGCCTGCCTGTCATTTCTTAGCCATCTAGATCTTCCGGCTAGCTGCAGAAATCACCACAGTGCTTGTGTATAAGGTTAGGAAAGATCCAAGATTTGAAGAATCCATACTCACTGTGGCTTTTGGAACATATCTCTGACATAAGCAGGGTCTACTGCACTCCAGTGGTCTAATTTTTATAGTTCTCTTTCCTTTTTATCCCCATTTCAGTCAGAATATGGTCTCTTTGATTACCAGGTGTGCCTCTGAAAAAAGATTTGAGTATTGGTACCTGTAACCCTTAAGCCCCTCCAGTTCCTGTCCTTTTTTTTTTTTTCCCAGACATGAACTGACATGAACACACAAAACTTTTAAAAGAGAAAGTCTTGGTATGAGCACCCGAGGGGCCTCATCTTCTCTCTGCAGCTCCTATTACTCAGGACAAAGCTTGCCACAAAAGTTCAGTGTGCCCTGATAACACAACTGCCATGGCTCTGTCTCCCAAACTCCTCAGCACATGGCTCCACAGAGTATCTGCCATTCTCCGCTATTCATCTTTGTTCTTCCCCCAGTCCTATCTCAGTTCACACACATAGATGGTAACTTGTAGATCTTCTCTCGTTGCTAGAGAAATACTAATGCTGAGACATTACAACTCAGCTGGCTTTACCCTTAGGTTCTGGGGGAAGGGCATCTTCATTGCTCAGAGCATGGCCATCAGGACTCAACTGGACTTTCAAGTATGAAAGGTGGCATTCATATCTGCATGTGTGTTTCCTGACAGCACTGAATCCGAGACAGCCTGTGAGTCTATAGAAGCCATGGGGAGCATTTGTGTTCAGCAAAGGGAGCATTTGTGTTCAGCAAAGTCTAGCTGCCGGAAGCCTGAGGGAAAGCTGTGACTGTGTATTCAGGAATCCCAGGAGGAAGAGATGCCTTTTAATTGTTTGAATGTATCACCTATCTGCTATCAAAATGAAGTCAACTCACCAATCAATGTTTAATGATCTAACGCGTTCCATTCCAAACCCTATACACCTAATGTTTAATTCTCACTTCCCCTTCAGTGGTTTGACTTAGAGGAGAGTGCTTTCAAATGGGTCTCCCTCTGTAGTTCCTTGACTTGCCTTCTCCTCCCTACAAAAGGCACTCCAATTGGGCAAATCATAAAGGCAATTGTGATTCAAATTAACATGGGAATTCTGTTTGTGTTCAGATAACAAAACACCCTTAAGTCATGGGTGTATAAGCAAAAAATGTTACATTGCTGACAACTTAAGGATACTCAGGAGAGTCAGTTTCAAATGGAGCACTCTTTAGATGCAGGCATGGAAGGATTTTAGGAATGAAAACTCTTCTGAGAGCCTGCAATGTTCCCATTCTTGAGTCTTTGGGTGAATTAAATTTAGCGTAATCATATCCATTGGCAAATGGTCTTGATTATTCTATCTTCCATCATTGTTTGTGACAGCGGTAATAACCGCATGGGATTGGTTATCCTCTCTACCCCACCATTAAGATTTGCATTGGTGTGGAGGAAACTCTAGATAGAAAACAAAGCTGAGCAAACTCAAATTTCTCATCTGCCAGTAGAGAAACCATTCGAGTAACAAAAGATGGGGTTGTTCTCTGTTGCCCAGCTTGTGGTACTCAGTGCTTAGGCTGACAAAGAAGCAGCCATTACGAAGCCCACCTTCTAAAATGGCATTTCAGCAAAAGCCACATATCCCAGTTGTTTCTTCCCATCAGCCATTGTGCCTTCCTTTTCTCCTCTACAAGCTCGCCTTCAATTTTTGGATATAGAATAATAATGATAAAGGAACCCGGATCATGTTTGAATTTCTGTTGGGGTCTTGGACCCTGACTCTAGTGTTGGAGCCGCTGGGGCTGAAGAGACAGCAGTGGTGACAGCTGGGTTCACTACGGTAGTGGCTTATAGACCATCTACAATGGATCAGTTTCCTTAAACAATAAAAATCTCAGTGCATCTCAGTCAAATTTATCTAAAATGCCATAAACTAAGTTGCTAGAAAAATGGAATGAAGACAAACAAAATATAAACAGTAGGCTCATTTTTATTCAGTGAAAGGAACACAAAATTCCTCTTCTTGATCCTATGAACATTTTCTCAAAATTTACCATCAATTTCTGTGCTAGCTGTGTGCAGACCAAGGTCTGAGGAGTTGTGAGCCAGTCCTGAGCCCCACAGCCCCCTTGGAAGGATGGCTAAATATTACAAAATAGCAAAGCCATATTGAGCCCAGGTACTACCTATGTAGTCCCTCCAGCATACGCTGAGACTCCTGGATGCTCCAGCCCCTTAGACAAATGGCAGATTATTTCATAGAGCCTCTGCCAACCCTGTATGTACTTTATATCAGCACGAGATGACTTGCAACACCTACTATCTCGAAATTAAGTGCTATCTGCTGCAACTTTGGGAACGATGGCATGAAACAAGGCTATACATTCAGGATAGGTACAAATTCTTGGCAGTTAGTTTTCAAATACTTTGACACTATGAGAGTAGAGTCACAGGACTGAGTGTACATTTCTGCTTCACTGTAGACGGCAAATTTCTTTGGCTTGTTCACTCTGACAGAACAGTTCTAGAAAGCTGATGGTCTCCGAGACAGAAGCTGCTGAGGAACACTGGGAGGCAAGAGGACAAAGGAAACACAGAGGTCAACACAGTAGCTGAGAAGTCTTCCTGAGATCCTCAATACAGAAAAGAACAGGCTTCAAGGCCAGAAGAAAACATGCTGGCAGCAGAGCCCAGCACATAAGATGGCCAAGGATATGAGCAAATATTCAGAGGGCAGGGAAGACAGGGGGGAAATTGCCCCCATATGCCTGGGCCCAATGCTAAACAGTAAAGACTCAAGGCGACAGAGCTGAGTGCACACAGCACAGGGGCCTGGGACTGGCTGATAGACGCTGGGGAGTTCAATGTTCTTGGCTTTGTACTCCAGAGGTGATGCTACAAGTGTGATCCTCTTCAAATGCTTGACTATAATTTCCAGTACAAAACATGCTAAAACATCTCTGATGCTGGGTGCACACTATACATGTGTGACTACAGACACACATTTTCATGGGCGTATTTGTCATTTACACTTGCACTTGCCATTCAACTGGCTTTCAGTGTGCCATCTAAATAAACTCATGATTCACAGCCACTGAAGGGTTAAAGACCAGACTGCACCTCCTCCTGGTTAGCCAGTCCCAAAGACCTGAAGGCCACAAGCTTTTCAAGCCCTGCCTTAGTTTTGCCTCTTATCTGAAGTGTCAAAACACCCAGACACACTCGGCCCCTCTTGCTCCTTCAGCCAGTACTGCCAAGACTGCCTTATATGTCTCCTCTGATGAGAGATCCTGCAAACTCTGAAGACAGACGAAAAGCTTCTTGGGAAAAAAAGATCAGTTATTTGAGGGAGTGTGTTGAGGTAGCCAAGGTCTCCGGGGGTTAGAGTGTCCAGCAGCACTTCCAGGGCATTCCCGAGCACCCTGGCAGCTTTGGAAACCAGCATCTTCACAGCCTGCTTTGCATCTGGCACACCACACTGAGTAGTGCCCTTGTTAAACTGCTACCTCCTCTGCACCCTTTGCAAATATTCGCCCTCTTGCAAACCTGAAATAGTTCTTTTGCAGCCACCAGGAAACAAACAAAACTTGAATATAAAATTTCTCCGTTCTGCCAAACAACACAAAATCCCTTTATGTATTCTTTCTTTTGGCACTCTTGGTGCATTCTTAATAGGTACCAAAACCACTGGTGAACTGCACGCTTTTGTGTGTGTTTCTGTGAGTGTGCACTATAACTGCACTTCTCACAACAGTTGCCATATAGCACCAGGCCGTCTGTTCTTCCTGAGGGAATCACACATCCATCTAGTACTAGCTAAGATGTTCTGGAAAGGTCTCCAAAGGCTCTTCTTGTATTGAGGACTTGGTTTCCAGGTTGGCACTGTCGGCAGGTGGTGGGATCTAGGATGGGGGCCTGAGATCGCTGGAGTCATGCCCTGGAAGGCAACCGGGAGGCCACAGTCACTTCCCCTCTTTCTACCCTTCCTGGCAGTAAGGAAAGTGGTTTTGTTTAGCCACATGCTCGCCGTGCAATGTAATTCCATGTTCAGAAACATGCAGTCACCTCAGTACAGACTGAAATCTCTAAAACCATGAAGCAAATGAAACCTTATCTCACACAATGTGATTACTGAAGGAATGTGCATAGTGTTGGAAAGCTGACTGACACAGTAATTGTCCAATTACCAAGCAGAGTCCATTCTCCTCCAGGGTGAAATCATTAGCTGTGAAGCGATTGTATTAATTTTCTTTCTTTAAAAATATTTTCAAGACAGGGTTTCACTGTGTAGCCCTGGCTGTCCTGGAACTCGCTCTGTAGATCAGGCTGGCCTCAAACTCACAGGTATCTGCCTGCCTCTGCCTCCCAAGTGCTGAGGGCTGGGATTAAAGACTTGTGCCACCACCATCAGGCAAGATATTTAATTTTCAATTCAGTGATTCACGTGAGAGCTGGAGAACTGTTTTTGTTATGATTCAGAAAAAGCCTGAGCTGAGCACAGTTCTTTGGCCATCGCCATCTCCTTCAGCCACAGCAGGATGCTCCTGAGCGAGCACCTAGAGCGTCTTGGGCACTCTGAGAAGTACAAGTGGTGACCCAAACCTGTCTGCCCATCAAGAACCCAACATCTCAGCAGAAAACCATGTTTTCAGTGTTTCATATTCACCACACAAAAGAATCCACAATTGCACAGGGGCAGTAGTAATAAGATCCCCCAACTTTGTCCATATTTGCGTATATGGGAGATGAAACTGCTGCAAAAATTAGTCACATCTTGGGGCTGACAGCCCCTCTTTAACAGGAATCTGAGAGACAGTTACCATAGGAGATAGAGCAGCAGTGTTTAAAGGGCTCCTGGGAAGGGAAGAAGCCCTGGAAATCTGGCCTAGACAAGCATCGGGTCATCTTTTACGTGAGAAGTGAGGTTTTAATGAGAACTGCATTGGGTTTTATTGTGTCATTTAGACAAAGTGCTTCAGTGACTTAGCTGGAAGAAACACAAGGCGTGTGCTTTGTAATTTATAAGTGTGGAAACAAACCCCAAGTAAAACAAACAAAACCTTTAAACTATCTAAGGAAGCTAATGACTGTATCTCAGGCACGAGCCTCAAGTACAACAGTCGAGCGCTGACAGGCAGGCTATTTAGAACATTTGTAAGAGGCTGCTTAATTTCCCATATGTCAAGCATGTTATTGATTGACATCTTTGGGAACGAGTTCCTCTTTGTTCTAAGTCTCAGGATGACACAAACCATCTCCATATGAGCTTCCACTTATTTCCCTCAAATCAATGTTGATTCAGAAACTCTCTCTCTCTCTCTCTCTCTCTCTCTCTCTCTCTCTCTCTCTCTCTTCCCATTTTTGCCATGTGTACTTCTGATGGCCATCTACCAGCTAAAATATGACTTTCTTTAACACTTAACTACACAATAAGCTTCCACATACAATGCAGACAGACCAAACTTAAAATTTTAACAGATGCATTATCTTTGACATTTCTAGCTTAACAAACCCCTGGTGGTACTTAATAGGCGCTCCCTAAGTAATTCCCCTAAGAATGCCAAAGATTCCACCCACATTTCAGTGCAAAACTCCTGTGTCACCAAAGAGGAGATCCAGGGGCATTTCATTAGCGTGGCTTGGGACAAAGTCAGGGATTTGAAAGCTTGATCAAAGGAACAGAAGACAGTTATCAAAACTCAACAATGTGAGCGAAGTGAGGTGCTAAGTGCCTGTGATGCCAACACTCAAGTGGTGGAAGCAGGAAGGTCTGTAGTTCAAGGCCATCCTCTACTACATAGTGAGTTCAAGGCCACCTTAAGCCTGATGAAAGTCTAACTTCTATTCTCCCTAACCCAGTGGGAAAAAAAAAAAACAGAAATAAAGAAATAAAAATAAAAACCACTTTGCATTACTAGATGAAATTGAACCAGTTTCACGTAAAACCCGTGACATAGCATTTAATATACATTATCAAAACAGGCTAGAATTTAAGGAATCTTTGAGATTAAAGAATAAGAGACAGAACAGATCCTGATAAAAATTAGTGAATAATATAAGAAGCCGTTGGCATCTACAGAAATAAAGTTACAGCCGAGAAACCTCTGGTAATATTTCTCTTTATTATTATACCAGAATGTTTACAGTATAGCAAATGTCTGGAACAATTTTAACATGAACACATTCTTTAAAATGTGAAGATTTCAATGCCAGGTGTTTGAGTGGCTGGCAAGGCTCCTGCAGGGGTTGGGGAAGGGAATGTAAACATTGGTTTTCAACATTCCAACAGTAGACGCCATGACAGTCAAGTCCTTTGTCCTGTTTGAGTAGACAATACCTACTAGTGCTGTGACTGTGGCAAAGTGTCCTTCCCAACCTGAGTTTGTAAAATCAGAAACGGCTCGGGCAAGTGAAGTGCCAGGAGAGATACACCAAGGAAGCTTCCTTGTCCCTCACCAACCTCTGTGTTTTGATTCAAACACTCGTTGACTGATCGAGTACAAAGAAGAGACATACAATTTGGCCTTGGTCCTGTCTTTGTATGTTTGTTTTAAAATCTAAGTGTGTTTGAACTTAGTCTGAGATAAGAAACTATGCTAGCTAGCAAGAGCAAAGATATCCTAAAGCAGTTTTTCTCAACCTCTGGGTCAGACTGAACAACCCATTCATGGGGGTTGCAGATCAGACATCCTGCATGTCAGATATTCACACTATGGTTTATAAGAGTAGCCAAATGACAGCTATGAAGTAGCAATGAAAACAGCTTTATGGTTGGGGGTCATCACAACACGAGGAACTGTATTCAAGGGCCAAAGTGTTTGGAAGGTTGAGAACCACTGTCCTAAAGAGAAACACGCGTGCTGTTTCTTTTGGCTATAAACTTTCTGAAACATTGATCTCCAAGAAACCAGAATTTTCCCAAGAATTTCATGCTAGGAGAAGAAAAAGTCTAAAGCCTGGTGCCAACCAGAGAAGGAATTTGTTTCTGGGAAGATGTTTCAGACAGTTCTCACAAGTCACCAGCCCACTTGAGAGAAAGACGGGAGCCAGGATGAGGACCAGTCAGTGATGAAGAGGGATGACATCTTTCACCTAGACCAGGAATTCTTAGCTGGACTAAGTTATACTCTTTCCTCTCTATTTAAACCTCAACATCAGAGCTGTACAGATGGCCCAGGGGTTACGAATGTCATGACTTTTTCAGAGGACCAGCACAGGAGTCCGGCAGCTCACAACCACCTATAACTCCAGTTCTGGGAAATCGGATGCTCTCTGGCCTTCATGGGCAACCACAATTCTGTGCATTAATACACAAAGATACAAAGATATACATAAAAAATAAAACCCTTAAAAAATAAAAAAGAAGACAAAAAATAAAACCCTAAACCTCACCTCAAAGACAGCTTGGGGAGGGTCTCTTTATTTGTTCATTTCTCCAGTGCAGCCACATTGAATAAACCCCTTTTTTTGCTTTTCTTTACTGGCTGTTTCTTTAATTAACCTATGGAGGACAGGTGGCCAAACCTAGTGTGTTAGAGCTGCCAGGTCCAGGATCTGACCCTAACCATGCAGAAACAGATGGGACAACTAAACACCTAATTCAAGGTCATTGAACTTGTCTGTGAGGTTCCCATCATCCAGCTTCATTCAGCCTGGCAAGGTTGGTAATACAAAGTAGGCATGCTAGATTTAGATGTATCTTCAATATTTAAACACTAGTTTTGAATTTAAATAATCATTCTAGATGCAACTTACGAAAAAGCCTTCTACTGTGATTTAAATATTGAAGTGTTACCAAGTCTGTTGAATTTTAAATGTATATGTGTTTTATTACAAGAGTAAAATTCCATAATAGCCAGTGGTGATGGTGAAAGCTGTTAATTTTACTCACAAAACTAATTATTAAGAACTTTCTAATGGTAAAGCATTGAGATCAGTCTGTCCACTGCCCTCATTTAGTTCCCATGATCTAAAACACTGGCTATTTTCTGGACCTTGCCCTGAGAACACCATTTTATCATCAGCCTTTGACTCCATTGTGGGCATGGAGGGTGATGTTGCAAACAGGGGGCACATGAATGGCACCACCCACCCAGTGCCACCTGTAAGACATGCGGTGATTAGCGAGTGACTCACTCCCGGGAGTTGGAAGACGCCAAGTTGGAGAAGATCTTCATACAGCTACAATCTCTAATCATAAACATTTGGGACACTTGGATGATTAAAATTTTAAATGTTAATAATGATCTTTGAAAAAGCTACCAATGTCAGCTGAATTGCGGATCCAATCTTATCAGTGAAAGACACATTACAGAAAACTAGTGTGTTCTTCCCAGGGTATGAAACTGGTCGTGAAAGTCACAAGATATATTTGAAATCTAATTCAATATTAACTTTTTATACCACTCAATAGTGAGTTCATATCGATACATATGGCATAAATTATATAGACAAACAAATGTGCTATGCATACAGCCACATAAATAGGGTAACAACACATGAAATGGAGAAAAGGAGATGGGAGAGAGAACAGATTTTACAACTTTACATAAATGGACTAGAGATGGTGAAACTTTAGTGGGCCTTTAGTGCTTTGGTTTCTGTTGCCTCTGTTTTTGTGAGGTACAAAAATAATGCATGTCACCAAGACGTGACAACCACTTGGGGCCACCATGGCATGTGTAATATGTTATACGTGGATGGGAAGACAGCCCCTCCAAAGTTAGCATGTTTTACTTTTATATCCACTAGATTCTTCACTGACTTTTCTGAATCCTTTCACTACAGTACACTCTCACTTGGTAACAAATAGGCCCACATACAAAGCAGTGACTACTTGGGGAAATTTTATTCATTAGTTCCCAGGACAGTGAAGAACTAGACAGCTAGGTGGTAGGCAGGCTTGAGAACCATTTTCTGTTTGCATATATGCCCTGCTTTTCTTTCTTTCCCTGTGTTTTAACTTTTTCTCTACTTTTCTTTTTAAATAGCAAAAGTTTTACCAGTATAAAAACATTAGCAGTAGTAATAATAATATTATTAAAATAAACAGTTTCAAAGAAAAGAATAACCACTTCTTCCTGATTTTCAGACACTTACAAACCTAGACAACAGAAAGAATAGTTTATTTCCCACCCCCACCCTTTTCGTACACATATAAACACGAATACATAAATGCGAAGTGTCCTTCAAGCTGTCCCCCTTTTTCAAAGAATAATAAGCTGGTTCTATGCTTTGTCTAGTCCACTCACCAGTGACAAACTGCAGACCACTCTCCCAGCCAATGTGAACACAAAGACCCAGCGGGACACTTTATTATTTTTTGATTCAGGGTTTGGAAATACAGCCTAGTGTGGTCTGTAAACGTGGAGGCATCATGCTTAGCCCTGTGAGTGCTAGGATTGCAGACTATCTACCAGTTGGACATTTTAAATTAATACCGGCTACCACCAAGCACACCCTAATAGCCACCCATGAAACACGACATCGTTTTACTTGTGTAGAAGAGTCCTATGAATTAGGTCTCTGTGTTTCTAATCTTACAGTGTTTTATTTGGCTAATATTAAATAGTTGTTCCAAACATGAAAACATTAACTTTTCCTTCATTAATGATAACAGTCTGGGCTTATGTGCAACACGTGCCTGTTATTCCCGTGAGCTGGCTACAGAATGGGGGCTGGATTCTGAGCCAAGAAGTAGCTGCCTTCTAGCCCTGTCTATTCCAACCCTGGCGGGTATCATGGCTTCCTTTGTCTATTTCCTTTCTCCTTGATGTTGTTGTCAAGGGAACATCTATTGGGACAGTTGGGCAGCTCTGTCACTGTGCTGCTTACTCCACTGAGAACTTCCCATTGTGTTGTCTGGTCAGTTCAATAATCCATCGAGAAGAAAATCACCATCACCCTACATTTAGAAGGACTTCAAAAAAATACTATCCTGGGATCACACTGAAAACTAGAATTTTAAAAAATCTGATTTGGTCTCTTTGGTTCTAGGACAAGTGTTTAACCACACACACACACACACACACACACACACACACACACACACACACACACACAGAGAGAGAGAGAGAGAGAGAGAGAGAGAGAGAGAGAGAGAGAGAGAGAGAGAGAGAATTAATATTTCCTTGCTTTTCTCAGAATTGGATAGCCAGCTACTTGTGGCCATAGGCACTATGGAAAAAATCCAGAGAAACATAATAACAATGGCAAAATGACCCCCAAAGCTATTAGGGTAACCTTCATTTGTCAATTAACACTCTAGAAAAACAAAAACCTACTAGATTCTCAGATTACACAAAGTTCTCTTTATTTGCACAAGAAAATTTAAGGCTCACTATGCTTGTGTTGACCTATGAAGCCAGAATCATTTCTATTATTTTCTCTTAAGTTAACAAAACAATTGTTGACAGAATGCAAGACAAGGGGATTAGAATGAAGTCCATTTCTCTAAAAACTGTCACGGTACACTGACAGTGATGAATTTGAGTAAGACATTTAATACAGTGGAAACAATTAAATCAGTCTTAGGGTCTCTCAAAAGCCTGCAACACACTACTGATTCTTGTTGCTTCCAAAACCAATAAAATGATACAATCACACTCATGTGCCTTTACTTTTAAAGTGTGATTTTAAGTTACTATTCAAAACAGAGGTCCAGCTTCCTTAGCTTACACACCCCTGGTGAAGACAAACATTATTTAGCAAGTGTTTAAAGAGCCTGGGGGTTGAAACTGGGAAGTCTGTTATCAGACACCCCATGCTCCTTGCACTCAGCTGGAAGCCCCAGGAGAGTCACCCTGGCATTCACTACTGGACAAATTTAAATTTTCCCCTCCTTGTTGTAGATGATGAAATAAAGAAATGTATGAGACAGAAGGTGAATGGTAACCTTGGCAGCTATACTCAAGGATAACTTCTCTTTCTGTTACTATTTTCATGATTCATTTATATAAGTAAGTGCTCCTAACCCACCTGAAGAAACACAGGCCATGCACACATAGATAGACTTAGAAGGAATGCAAAGCACCATGGATATATATGCACAATACTATCATTTATTTTCTGTAAACTGTGATTTTTCACCTATGGAGTTAAGTGACACTGTCACAGGGGCCGCCTAAGACCATCAGAACACAGTAGCAAAATTACAGTTATGAAGTAGCAATAAAATAATTTTTATGGTTGGGGAATCACCAAAACTTGGGGAACTGTATCAAAGAGTCACAGCAATAGGAAGAACCACTGTGTTACCATGTGGAAGGTTGAGAACCACTGTGTTACCATGTGGAAGGTTGAGGACCACTGTGTTACCATGTGGAAGGTTGAGGACCACTGTGCTAACATGTGGAAGGTTGAGGACCACTGTGTTACCATGTGGAAGGTTGAGAACCACTGCGTTAACATGTGGAAGGTTGAGAACCACTGTGTTACCATGTGGAAGGTTGAGAACCACTGTGTTACCATGTGGAAGGTTGAGAACCACTGTGTTACCATGTGGAAGGTTGAGAACCACTGTGTTACCATGTGGAAGGTTGAGAACCACTGTGTTACCATGTGGAAGGTTGAGAACCACTGTGCTAACATGTGGAAGGTTGAGAACCACTGTGTTAACATGTGGGGAAATAGCCTGGAAAAAACGGATGGGATGGTAATTGTGGACAGTGAAATTAGCAAACGCAGGAAGATGGGGTCAGTTCTTGGAGTTACAACCTTGGGATTTTCTTTCTGAATGGATACAGAGGGATGCTCAGCCTTGGCGTCATCCAAATGACTCATCCCAAATGACATAGGAAACGGGGACTCTACAGTATCCCTACTGAACCTTAGCTGATGCAGAAGAAACAGAATAGATTTTATTCCTCCACACTTCCAATCTTGAACATCATCAGGTATATAGTGGACACTTTGTTTATTAAATTCACTAGAATGAAGCATTATAAGCAAAACTGGGCAATGGATTTATAAGATCCTTTATGCTTCTTACTCACAGGAACTTCCATTATTCTTATTTATAGAAATACACTAGAAAGAGCAAGCCAGATATTCTGCAAACAGTTCCAAATAACATGGTAAGGTTCTGAGGAAGGAATCCCAGCTTCACCAGTCTACACCCTCATCTCGATCACTCCTTGCATCTATATCTCACACCATCTGTCAGCCCTGTGCAGCAGGCGCCGTGGACTGTATCGTGCATTCAATGCTGTGTGAAACTCAAGCGTTACTCCTAACCAAGCCCCCTAGAGGAAGAAGGTAATGAGCAGTGACAGAGATCTCCTAACACACATGGAGGGCACAGAGCAAGGAGCTGCCAAAGCTAGCTCAGGGAGATGGGTGCCGGTCCGGCTCCATGGCAGAAGTGTGTCAGCCTTCTTGAACAGTTAAACAGCTGTGGAGGACAACACGCTAGAGAGGCAACATTTCTCTGTTCCACTAACACTTAGAAGACTACTCTAACAGATACTGGCATGTGGAAGACATGTGCCTGGGCCCTTTAACAGCTACCAGCTCAATGGGGTAAACGACCCAGTGCTCCAGTAAATACATTACCAAGTTGTAGGTGTTGTGGTATAGATACAGGCTGAGCCTTAATGGCTAGGGTTATTTTACTAACACTGGGTATTAGGAGGCATACACCGTGACCACACTTGTCTGAGGGGAGAGAGACCCGATCACCTCTTACTTTATCCACAGTGCAAACATTAGGCGGTTACCTAGCTCTCAAGAGATAAATTAAGATACAAGCTGGCATATGTGGGAAATTGGTTTCCCAGCTGTTCCAGGAAACACAGGATGGCTTCCCAGGGAAGCAATTGGACCCTTCCAAAGCCAACAGTGGTTCACAGTTCATACTAGGACTTGTGCTTTGCAGCTCAGGCCCTGCTTTGTTAAATGTCTTTCAGGGGTGATGATGCTGCCTTAAATGGAAGTCTAGGGAGCTGAGCTTCCTTCTTCATACACAGGTCAAATGCTCCAGACTGTGTCATTGTGAGAGGTTTGGAAGTTCTTTATGCTCTTGGGAGATAACTGCCAGAGAGGGGACTCATTGTCACAGCCTTTTAGGGAGCAACCCTAAGTCTTTGAAGGAAGTTGAAACACTTGTCTATCGTCTACATAGGGCCCAGAAGGGAAGAAAAAGGAAAAACTGCTCAGAAACCAAACAAATGGCTAATGTGTTTTGTAGTGTGTGTGCATATATATATAATATATATGTGTGTGTGTGCATTTATATATATGTATGTATATGTATGTGTATATATGTGTATGCATTTGTATATATGTGTGCACGAATTTATGTATGTGCATATATATACATATATATTCTGTGTGTGTAAAATACTTCAGATTTTATAAGATCACAAATACAAATCATTAAATGAATTTGATATTTTAAAAAACTCGTTAGGTCTTATATTGACTGGCAGGCAACAGAAGGAAAAATGAGAGGACTGAGGATCGTCTATTTAGAATTACTTACCAGCTATAGGAATAAGAATTAATCATAGGCAGTAAGTGCAGCAGAGTAAGCACTGCCCGGAGAGCTCCGTGCCTAAGCATGAACTCAGCGGAGACACCATGCTCCCTGCTTTCTGCGCCTTCAGAGATTTCCAGGGCAGGGCACAGTCAATACTGAGGAAGCTGAGTTGTCAAGAGGAAAGTCAGCAGGCAGCATAAAGCAAGTCCATGCACAGCAACTGTGGAGGAGCCATGAGCAGGAGCAGGCCTGGATGCTACTGCAGGGTGAGTGAAAAGCTGAATCTCTTAGCCCTGACATTCACCCCCGCACCACCACAAAAAGGCTCATTTAAGTTCAGTGGGGCATGCCTGTGAAGGCCTAGACTGGTTTTCACCTGTAGGCAACAATCAAGTCCCGGCACTAAAAGAAAACAAGTGGACATGTGGATAATTTGCTACCTAGAGGAACTCTAGATGACGAAAGAGACCTTCAGATGCTGCCGCATTGGGCATTGCAGTTTTACTTAGCACTTTAAACCCTCCCTTTGATGTGATGTTCCAAAGTTGAGCCTGCATGGAGCCTGGTTGCCAGCCTAAGGGAAGGCTCTGGGCCACTTGGATCTGAAGGTATCCCTTGTGAATGAACACATAGGACAACCCTGGGGGTTCAGACACTGATTAAGCCGAGACTCATGGACCCTAAGGGAGCACTCAAGTCATTGCACATGTTTAGAGAGATCTATGACCCTAACAACAAAAACCTCACAATTCCAGTTTAACAATAGACCCTACCTACCCTCTTCCTGAAGAGTATAAGATTATTTCTTTTTCTGTGAAGCTTAAAACTTAAAAAAAAAAGTCATTAGTTTGAGACTGTATAACTTCAGATTGACTGATCAAATCCATAGGTATATTATTTTTATATTGAAAAGAGACAGGGATTTAAGGGAAAAGTCTGTGATACTATGAGGATAATCCCATTATCAAATTTTTCTCCCTTTCCAAACCAAATCAGAAGAGTGCCTGGGAGGGGGTATGGGTAAAATCACAGGGGACCTCAGACTTCAGTGACATTTACATGTACACCTCCTTGACATGTGTGAATTAGACCATAGACTATAATGGTATCGGCAATACTTAAAAATTTGGCATTGCTAAAATTTGACAGAGACCTTCACATCCTATTGTGACGACGTGTCACATTAACTAACTAGAAACGGGCAGCTCTGTGGTTGTCACATTAACTAACTAGAAACGGGCAGCTCTATGGTTGGCCCTTGCCACCGCATTTATTATTCCTCACATTTTGTGTCATTCTCAAGATTTGAAGACCTTTATTTTGATTTAATAAGTTCTAGTGTCATGTTACAGATTTTATTTGATGAAGCAAGACACTGAAGAGAGTCTGTGGAATTCTGCAGGCTGCCAAGGATGTCCAAGGCACAGCCTCAGTGAGGAGTTGTGTTTCTGAGTGGCCATGCTCTCCCGAGGCTCTCTTCTCTTATGACGGCTCGTGTTGTAAGGGTTTGAAGGCGCACAGTCAGGACCTGGAGATGTAGGCTTCACTCTGAGCTCTGATGTTCAATTAAATGTCCTTTGACATCGTGTCCTTTTAATCTGCCTCCCCAAACTCTTCTCTGCCAATCTGTTCTCCTAGTTCTCCATGTCCCGACCCAAATGCATGCGATCCTCAGAGTGCCAGTCAATCAGAGTTGTAACATTTCAGTGAGTCCCGTGGAAACCTTCAAAGTCAGACTGTATTCAGATTTTTTTTTGTATGGCTTTTAGGTTTACTTCGACTCACCCAAACAAGCTGCAGAAAAATGCTGATTGGATGCAAATATAAATATTTAAAAATATTATGCTGCCAGTTGCAAGGCTCTGCTGCAATGAGCCAGATTGCTTCCAAATATTAAAGGCAAGAAAACCCTCACTGAGTAATTGTTAGCCTCACTTCGTCTTACTAGTTCTATAAATACTCAGTGTGTTTCATTTTAATCATTTTTCTGTTTATTTTACAAGCAGAAACTTGAAAGCACAAGGCACACATATTTATTTTCGGAGGACGTAGGTGACTGTAAACCTCCAGTTTAAGAATAAAGGAAACTTCCAGGGCAGGCGAGAGAGCAGACAGACCTACCATCAGCTCTGTTACACAGAGCGCCTTTAGCTGTGGTCATGATTCTGAGATGAGAGCCCAAGAGCCCAAATCCAAAGATGAAGAAGACATGGCTGAAGGCTTCAGGGAGCTCTCAGTCTTGCCCGCAAAGGAATAACTGTTTAAAGAATGCCTAAGAACATAGCCTGGCTGCAGACACAAAAGAAGGGGTGGTGTGTGGGATGGAGAAGGGATGTCAGAGCAGCAATACTTTTTATGCAGAAGAATCTTTCAAGACTGCAGCTATCATCTGTGAAGACAGCTGGGTTAAGAGTCCAATCAGGAAGCCATGAAAGAAAGGTCAGAACAAGTCCTTTGAAATGGAAGGTCAAGAAGTAGGGGAAAGAAATGGCCAGGAAGATACAGACTAGAGAGTCCAGGCAGAGCAGAGTGCATCACAGGAGTTCCAGAACATTCCAGTCTCTGTGCTGACAGTCCATAGGCCACACATCCCAGCATGTCAACCAAAGTGAATCCTGGACAACTTCACACCAAAGGTCATTTCCCTGCAAACCTTGTGGGTCAGTAAAGTAGAAGAAAACAAGTTGAGTAGAAACGCAATACGATCAGGATCCAAACGACGCCACACGTTTCCCCAGATCTGAGAACCTACTATCCCGACATCTCCACTTTTGTCTGAATTTCTCCCTGAAAGACACAGCCTCAGCACTGACCTCCTCACTTGTTCGTAAATTAAGGTGAGACAGGTGGGAGGGGCAGCCAGCCTGGGAGGCAGGTCGGAATGTGAACAGAAGCAAGTCAGTGACAGACCCGTCGACCATTCTAATAAGCAGGGCAGATCCATGTAGAAGAGGACCCCTTTTGCCCTCAGGAGAATACCCTAAGTCCCTCAGTAAGTGCTTGAAATCAGACATCCATAGCCTTAGGTGTGTGTGTGTGTGTGTGTGTGTGTGTGTGTGTGTGTGTGTGTGTGTGTGTGATGTAGCTTAACTTATAAACTCTCAGTTCCAAAAGCAATTAACACCAATAACATAATAAAGCAGGGTAATTAAAACAAAATATGACATGGATTTGTTTTCTCAGAACTTTGGTAATTTGGCACCAGAATTGGGAGTAGGTAACTGTAACAATGGATGAAATAGGGACAGCTATGGCTGTGGGCAAACCTTAAATGTTTACAGCTTGTGTGAAGGAGTGAGGAGATTTCTTCTTTAGCTTTGGCCTCTAACAGCTACTCTTTAGGAGTGGTACCCTTGTCCCTTGTTCCCTGGCTGGGCTGCCAGCTTGAGTGCCTGACACCACAGACATACCTAGCCCTACACACACCATGTTACAGGCTACACTCCCACCACAACAGCACTATTCTTCAGGCCCGACCACTGAGACATCAGGAAACACACTGTAGAAGGGGTCAGAGGTCACTGGATCTCAGGTGTTCACTTAAGCCTCAGAGTGCCTCTTGAGAATGCTGGTTGAAGACCACACCACCAGAACTGGTGCATGTTTGGCTCAACAGGGGTGCTAAGAAAGGACAAGATGCAAGCCTGGCTTCTGTGTCTTAAGGGAGACCATGAACCAAGTGCACGGTGCACATCTGACATCCCAGCACCTGGAAGCTGGGGCAGGAAGATTCAGAGTCTTAGATGGCCTACCAGCTGAGCCTGAGGTACAGAGGCAGACCTGAGAGGGAGTGAGAGACCAAAGAGTTCCATGAATCCCCGTGGAAGGCGATCAAAGGATGGAAAGTGGGAACCAAGGGGACCCTGTGAGATGTGTCACACGGGTTCACTCAGTACAATGTGAACATTAACACACTACAGAAACCAATGCATGGGACAGACACATTTCACTAAGGCACAAATTGACTCATGACATAGACGTTTATACACAACAAGGAAAATTAGTAGGCAGCAGAGAGGAAAGAGAGGGAGCTTAAATCTCACGTATATAGTTTGAATTTTAGGTTTCCTGGCCTTTGAAGCAAGGCTTGAGAATTCACAGACTACCACAGACCTTACTTCTACACCAGGGAGGCAAGCTATTTTTAAACAGGCATGTGACTCAAGTGGCAAGCAAATCCATTCATCATTGGTTCTCTACTGCAAACTAACAGGCAAGTTGTCCCCTGGAATGCTGAACACAAGGCACTGATGTGGTAGCTCACAACTGTTTTAGCTGCAGTTCCAGCACATTAAGTGTCTTCCTCTGGCTTCTGTGGACACCAGGCACACATGCAGTACACATAAATACATTCAGGAAAACAGCCATACATGCTGGGCATTGGTGGAGCGCGCCTTTAATCCCAGCACTTGGGAGGCAGAGGCAGGGGAATCTCTGTGAGTTCCAGGCCAGCCTGGTCTCCAGAGGGAGTGCCAGGATAGGCTCCAAAGCTACACAGAGAAACCTTGTCTCGAAAAACAAAAACAAAAAACAAAAAACAGACACACACACACACATGCACGCACGCACACACGCAGGCATGCACACACACACACACACACACACACACACACACACACACACACACACCCCTTCAAAATGTTTGGTTTAATAAGCAAAAGGCAAATTTTGTCATTTTCTTGGGCTATGTATTAAATTTGCATGGGTGGTGTCCTACTGTACTCTCATAAACGTGTGTGGGGGGGTTGTTTTTTTTTTGACAGATCCTAGTTAATAAGAAAAATAGAGGTCAGATCAAGGTTTAAACTTCTTGTAATCTGAGGGAGTGCTAAGCCTAACAGGCTATGAGTTCATTGCTGGAATGCTGGACTCTCCTTCAAGCAGGAAAAGCCTTATAGCTGGAAATGTTGCAAGATTTAAATGAAAGATTTGCTCAATTTCCCTTCTCTAATGGCGGTTAAATAGGGAGAAAGGCATGAGCGCACCAGAACTCTGCTTGCCCTGCTATGGGGAGGAAGACCCACCCATCATCGGCTTCTTCACCTCTGCCCACTACTCTCTGAAGCTGCGGTGGCTGGAGTAGGGTCACCAATGGTGCACATTTGATGACAGGCTCATCAGACTCTGGCTCTACAGGGAGATGACAGAACCTCTAGCAAGTGGAGCCTAGTAGGAGGAACTCGTGCCAACTAGGATGCTGCCTTGGAATAGACACTGGGATCCAGCCCCTCTCTGTCTCTCTGTCTGTCACACTCTCCTTTGGTTTTCTTCCTAGCTCCGAGGAGGTAATCAGCTTCTCTACCACATGTTCTCACTTGTTGCTGTATTTTGCCACAGGCGCCCAAGCACAGCACAGATAATTCTATACCAAAACCACTGAGACAGTGAGCCAAATTACAACTTTGTTTTTTTCATTTTTGGAGGTTATAATATCATTATATTGTTTCTCCCTACCCTTTCCCCTCTCAAAACCCTCCCATAGCCACAATACTGTTTTATAAGTGAAAAACTGACATCTAAAACTTGACTGTTGCAACAGCTACAGACGGTCTATTGGTCTATCATGGGAAAGATCAAGGCACCTGTGTCATAGACTCAGGCATATAAGAAGAATGAGTAGTTGTGAGGTGAGAACTGACAGCCCTGAGCATTGAGGGTGTGTACAGGGATGACAGGTTTGTCTTTCTAAAAGCCCTTTCTTCCGTTCACAGAGATGCTAAGAAGAGGGGACATATGGGTAAACTGGGATTCTTTTTGGAAAATTCATCACCTATAGCTTGCAATTTTCCTGAAATTTTTGTAATCTTTTCTCTTATTTTTCAAACTTTGCATGATTTCTTTCATGCAGAATCTCTGAAGCCTGGATCCCAGGTCTGCGGTGTGTCTACAGTTATCCTGGGACTGGGTATGCCAAGCAAGGAAGAAACTCCAGTTTCCTCCTTTTTTTTTTTTTTAATATGTTTCAATTTAAAAATTCTTTGGTTGCCTTATTTCCAGGTTAAAAGAACTTGTCTCCCCAGCTGCTATGAGATGGAATATAACATCTTCAGCATGACACACAGGACCCTTCAAACTGGGCTCAGCCTGTGTATGAGAGGTGGCCATCTGCCAACCTGCCTTTTGGGGAACCTTCCTCATTTTCCCAGGCCACAAACATTCCAATGACAGTAGATCCTGCAAATCCCTGGGTCCTCTAGAAATACATCCCAAGAACAGCAGCAAGGGAAGTGTGCCAGGGCTGAGAAATCTTGTCTGTGGGTTATTGTATGCCAGATGTTTTACAGATGTTCATGGCCTTTGCATACCCGCAGAACAAGATGCCAATCATGTTATCTGGACAGGCGCCAATAGCCTAAATGACTACCATGTCATTCAAATATAGCCCGCTGATGACTGGTCAATGGGCACCAGGCTGGTGGCGCCGGCACCAATTTTGGAATTGCTGTTGTAATTGCACTGCATGTGTGAGAGTCTATATGTACAAAATAATAGTTTGCTTGGTAGTTGGCTAGCTTTCACTTTCATGGACAACACGATAGGGAAACATAGCTAAGAACAGAGCACACGTCTGAAAATGTTTCTACTTTTGTAGAAAGTAGATGGAGATTATAATACGGAGTCAGTACCCTGAGGACTTACCAGCTATGGCTCTATTTTAAAGCAGGGAGTAAAGAAGCATCCTTGCATCTAATTCAAGGCCTTTCCACTGTGAGTTATTTTATGGTTCCTCCAAGCCAACAGGTGTTATCAATACCTGTTTATTAAAAGCTGAGACAGAGTAATTCAGTGCAGGCTTGTAGTATGCAAATCCGGGGCCTGTGACTACTTGTATGTTGGCTGTTATTGCTGCCTGGCCTCACTGGGAGTGGAATGATGTCTTTAGCCCCATTTCCATTACTGTGGACATCTGAGTTACACTATTGATTCTACTTCTGAGATATCTTTAGTAACACATCATTGCCTTCTCTGACTGACGGCTATACTATTTTTGTTTCCGCCACAAAACTAATAAACTAGACTTTCACTTCCCACTCGTTTTTCAGGTACTTAACGCCCAAGAACTTGTTCTGTCTCCTTATACTGACAAAAAGTTCATTCAGATTAAATGAACCACAAAGCAAGTTTAGTGTGATTATCCCCACTCATCAGCTGAAGATGAAATGATGAAATTAAGATGTTACCAAGCAACTTCCCAGATACCACTTAACACAAAAGGGACACAGACGGGATTTCATAGACAGGTTGTCTCTGTCTTTATAAGGACAACCCCCTAAGCCTTTGCCCTTCCTGTATAGACCCTGCTCTGCAGCATGGAGGCACACAACAAAGATGCAGGGCGGAGCTTCTGAAGAAAAGTACCCCTCAGCTAGAGAAGTGTTAAGTAGACCTGTGAATGAAGAAGCATTTCACAAGCCACAAAGTCACCTGAGCCATAAATCCTGGAGGCATCTTCCCATGAGGTCACAGACCCATAAATCACTGGTTGACAGGCAAGCCACATAAAGGGGACAAGGCTCAGTTATAGCTGACTACTGCATTTGTTTGTTTGATTTTGCAGCACAGAGGCTCAAACTCGAGACCTTAGACACATTAGACGATGTGTTAGGCAAGCTCTCTACCATGGAGCCCCCTGCCCCAAAGATGAACTTTAAGGGGGTATATCATCCCAATAACAAACCAGGATGCACACAGAGGGCCACTGGAAACAGCTATTTCCTGTTGAGAGAGGAAGAAGAAGAACACACTCAGATGAGTCCTCCATTTCAGTGAGTTCTATAACAGAAAGGGCCATAGGCCAAAGGTCAAAAGTATTCAGGAAAAAATGTATCTGCCTTAAACATATCAGACTTTTAAAAATCACTGTTCTATGGAAAACTCAGCCCAACAACTATTTCTATAGTATTTATATTGCTATAGATATTATAAATAACCTAAAGACTATTTAAATAGACAGGGGGTTGAGCAACAGGGACGCATACATTTTGATATCATCAGTAATCTATAGGTTTGGCTGCCCGAGGGGCAGGGGTCAAAAGCCCCCAGCAATAATAATGACTCCCGACTTTCAATTTCATGCCTCACAGATGACCAACTGCTAACAATCCTGTGTGTGCAACTCGAGATATTAGATCCATCCTTAAGTAGTATCCTAAGGTTAGGGAGCTGGTCAAAGAATATTTTGGTTCTGGTACCTGTGTTTGGAAGCAGTGCCAGTATCTAATAGTCTCAAGCAGAATGAGATTAGGCTCTGCCAAATTCCTTTTCTTTTTCTTCTTTCACCATATCTATCAGGATTTTAGATAGTGAATTCATTTGTTTCTTACAAAATTTAAGAACTTTTGCAGAAATGTAGAGGAGGAACATTCCAGACTGTCATTATTTCTAACCTAGCCAAAAGAAGCAGAGAGAAGCGGGAAGCCAGAACAGGAATTCCATAGGCCTCTTCCCTTGATATGGTCTTACATCCCAGCAGCCACCCTGCAGAGGAAGACAGTCAGTTACTAGAAAATGGCACAGGGGCATTCATTCGAAAGTGACGGCATCCACTATGTCCTTTACGTGAGGGAATTGCTTTCTTTCATCATCATCTTGCAGAGCATAAAAAACTAATGCTGTCACTTAAAGTTTGTGTTTTATGAGGCTTTGCGGGGGGGAATCCTAAAGCACATGCTAATAAACGCCCAATTCAGCAACTTTCAGTCCCACAGTTAGGTCCAACAGATAGAGAGATCATTCTATGGACCATTTTCCCTGCAACACCTGCTCTCATTAGCTAGGCTTCTTTGAACGAAAAGACCACTGGTCTGGAAACGTAGTCCTACTGACGAACAATTACAAAATCAGCTTTCATCAAAGCTCAAAGCTGCAAACCTGATTAGAAAACAAAACAAAAAACAACCCTGCAGCACAATATGATACAAGCTGATTTTCCCGGGGACAACAGCAGTTTCAATGAGAACAAACATACAGTAGAACGTTCTTCTGAGCTCTTTTAAACTATGTCTCCCACCCCTCAAGTCCTATTTTTCCCTTTTAAAAGCTCTTGATGTTGCTAATACTTCTAATCCATTAAGATACTAGTCATTCAGAAATTCATATTCACAAGACACAGTGAAGACTGATAAGCCATGGTCAACTTCCTTGAAGCTTACCCACTGACAACTACCCATCTCTGTCCAAATATCAAGGCATCTTCCTCCCAGTGTGATGCCCCATTTTCTGTTGTTGCTATTATTACCAGTCCCCTGGTCTAGTTACTGGTGATCCATGGTTGTATCACCTTCGACCAGCTGTATTTTAGTAAGGCTGCTGGAAACCTAAACCATGGCTTCATGCATGCCAGGAAAGCATTCTGCTGCTGAGCCACACTCCAGCCTCGTGTGTTCATTTTGGATGAGCTGAGTGAAATACCAATACAGGAAAGAGAGCAGAATTCTCATTCTTTTCTTTGCATATGCTTGCTTTTCCAGGCTACTCCAGAAGCCATGGAACTGTCACAAAGTTTGCACACTGGCAGAAAAGCTAAGTGACTCACTAGCAAATCATGACATTACCAGAGGGGCCGCCCATGTCAAGCTTTTCCCCTTAGTTCCATTTGTTCAACTGTATGAAACATGACAAAAGATACCAGTCACCTTTGGAGGGGACTGTAGAGCAGAATGGCAGGGTATGTATTTGTAAGCTGCCCAAAGAAAGTCTCTGGGTTAATAGTTTGTCAATACCCTGAGACTATTGCCCTTTGGCAAACTATTCTTTGAATAGTTGGAGCCTTCAGCATTGTTTTGTTTTATATTGTTTTTTTTACACAATTTTGAGATTATGCTATTACATAGTGGACAGTTAATGGTCATTGCCAACTTGATAGAAAGTATCCCTGTAAATTGTGAGCCCCAGATAAATCTGCACCCCTTTGATAAGGAGGTCTTCTTCTTCTTCTTCTTCTTCTTCTTCTTCTTCTTCTTCTTCTTCTTCTTCTTCTTCTTCTTCTCCTCCTCCTCCTCCTCCTCCTCCTCCTCCTCCTCCTCCTCCTCCTCCTCCTCCTCCTCCTCCTCCTCCTCCTCCTCAGGTGTTAGGTCTCAGAAACAAGAAAATAGCTACCAAAGTAGATGAACCTGTAAGGGCTTTTCTGTGACGTTGAGATGTTTACCACTCTAGTTGGTGGTGGGACCTGGGAAATTGGAATGGATTAATGAGGTGGATTGAAGTCTCAAGTAGTAGTCAGCTTTATTCAGAGCCTCAGACTATTTGTGCTCTGAGAGTTGAGGGCAGTCACACGAGTTAAGAGTACAATCCTAACCGCAAGCCACACTGGCAGGTAAGCAGCCTGTGGCGAAAACATGTTCTTCCATAGTGGCTTATAAACAAATAATAGCCGGTTGTAATAAATAATCTTAAGTAAACTCACTCCTATCACTATGCCCGGGAGGGGCATGAAAGCAAAGTCCTAGAACAATTCCTTGATTTTGAAGAAACTGCAGCGAAGAGGGGCTGGGAACTGCTCCTGCGCCATGGATGAGACAACAGATAGGGCAGCCTCTTGGCTGCACAAAGTCTGCACTTTTCTTTGTGTTTTATGCTTCCCTGATTTTTTGTTTCTAGCAGTTTGTTGTTGCACCTAGATTTTCTTTGTATTTACTGTAAGGATTCAGGCATTATGCTGGCCTGCCCCGTCACCTGGCAGAGTGCACTCAGGCAGTGCCCTGGTCAGCCCAGGTGCAAAAGAACCCTTTAATAGAAAAACCTTCGCATCCACGTATGCCTTCTTTCTGGTTCTCTTTGCCGCTGTTCCCCTGGGGCAGTCAGGACTTTTCCTGTCTCCCTCTTCTCTTCTGTCCTCTCTCTGCCTCTGTGTCTCTTCACCACTTTTCTTTTTCCTTCACCATTTTCCCTTTCTAATAAAAATTATCACTAAGTTCTCTCTGCCTGGCATGCTTGTCCCCCGCCCCGGTCACCCTCGCCTGCCGTGGTCCCACACACAAGGACCCCCTCAAGCTTTATCATAAAATTTACCATGCTTGCTTGTCCAACTTTTCTTTACATTAGTAGCTTTGTTTTGGAAAGGCCTCAGTCATGGATGTCAAGCACAACAACCTGAGTTCAGTTCTTGGGCTGACATGATGGAAGGTGAGAAGCAATTTCCGAGTGAGGTGCTCTGGGAACCCCATGTGTTACAGTGCATGCACACACACGTACAAACAAGTGTTCGTAAAGCAGCGGTTGGCATGTTGTACACTGCTGCTGGCTGCTTCTCTGTCCTTCTCGTTTCCTTCAGGCGTCCTGGTGGCAGGTACTCTGTCTCTGCAACGTCTATCTGCTGAATTGTATTTCCCTGCTTTCCAGGCTTCATTTCTTTCTGTCTTTTCAGGCCACGTTCATTATTCTATTCCAAATTTTGGTTAACTAATTCTCCCTCAGCATGTAAAATCTTATATGAAACAAAAATCTTTGGGTATTTAAATTTATGATAGGTTTGCATTCTCAAATAGCCGTTGGACGCACATTTATAGACCCAGTTCTCTTTGTAAATTTCCCACCTTGGCATTTAATTCTTTAAATATTTTAATCACTACTATATTTCAGTGCTTTGGCTACTTCTATATGAGAGCTAAATAGTTCCAATGAGTAGGTGGTGGATTACCTAAGGGTTTCTGATTTCATGTGCTTAACATCTACTGATTTTCAGTCATATTGGGGTAGTTGGTTATTTTTAATTGAGTTGCAGTGTAAATAAAAAGTTACAGAAAGCCTTGACACCCCATTGATCTTGTCTCTTGTAAAGAGGATTTATTTGTTGGGACAGAGCGTTGGGTTAGGAGTGAAGCTACGTTGTTCTAAGGTTTGAAGTGGGTAGAAGACCCAGGCAGCTGGTGTCTTTCTCCCTCCCTGTGCCTGTTTTTCTGTGGTCCCAGTGAAAGTCTGAGTTATTTCCCTGGCTCCCAGGTTGCCAGAATGCAAATTTCAAAGCTTATTTAATCCTCTGAGAGCTCCAAGCAGCTCTGCACACCTTTATCAAATAACCTGACTCAACTTCAGGGGGACTGGGTTCTTGCTGGTTCTTCACCCGGGCAGTGCCTCTCTATGTGTTCATCTTTCCAGATCCTCTATTTATCCTAAATGAAGAAGGGTCCAAAGCATGCTAGTTGGGTACCACTGGAGATAAAATAATTCTTATGCTGTTGTTTAAGAACTCAGGACACCAGGCCAGCCCAATGGCTCAGCAGGTCACGGTATCCACCACCAGGCTGAGGGTCTGAGTTCCATCCCCGACACACATGGTGGAATGAGAGAACCAGCTCTTTTGCCCACGTTGTTCTCTGACTTCCATACAGGTGCCACAGGACATGCGTGCCACAGACTCATGAAAACAAACAAAGAAAGGTACTAAAATAGCTAAAAACTTGGACAGAGCCAAGTGGCTGCACACACCTACAACCCCAGCACTCAGCAGGTTATACAAGAAGATGCCCCCAGGACACTTCCTATCTCTACGGAACCACACTGCAAGCAAGCAGAAGCAATCCAAGTGCTTAATCAAAATGGACACAGGGGAACAGGAACCTCCCCTAAGTAATGACCATCCGGGTTTCAGTCACGGCACGGTGACTGTACCATGTGTACACATTTTTCTCTTTGTAAATGAAGGATAATCCCAATGCCCATGCTGCAGCGACCTGGGAAAATGTAAAGGAATGCAAGATGGCGTTTAGGAAATACCCAATATGTAGCTCATAAAACACCAACACACCTTAGCAAGATGAAGGCAGCCCTGCAGTCTCCGGGGTACCCTGGGCTTGCTACGCCCAGCGACTCAGGCACTTGCCTCCATAGTTTGTTCTTTGTTTTAAGAGTAAAGAGACATCTTATTGCCAGCTTCTGTCACATGACCAGACTGCTCTTTGAAGATGTCTTTCTACAAGTCTCACCAGCACGCATGGTCACAGTCACAAAGATGTGTGCGCACGGACCCCCAAGCGCATGCACCATTAGAGCTAAAAGTTATGGGCTCAAAGCTGCACCAATGCCTTCTAGTTAAGATCACATGGTGGGAACAATGCAATAGCACCTGAGTACCAGCATCTGTGCACAAGCAAAACCTCTGCATCAGCTCCTCTGCAACAGCACCTCTGCATCATCAGCTCCTCTGCATCAGCACCTCTGCATCAGCACCTCTGCATCATCAGCACCTCTGCATCAGCACCTCTGCATCATCAGCTCCTCTGCATCAGCTCCTCTGCATCAGCACCTCTGTAATCCATTGCATCTGGACATTGCAACTACATGCCTTCATATCTAAGATTCCATGCAGCCTGGACTACAGATCACTACTGGGAAAGTATCTACTGAACATGTGTGAAGCTCTGGGCTCAAGACACACACGCACACAGGCATGCACACACACACACTCTCTCTCTCACACACACACACACACTCTCTCTCTCTCTCTCTCTCTCTCTCTCACACACACACACACACACACACACACACACACGCACACACGCACGCACACGCGCGCGCACACACACTCTCTCTCTCTCTCTCTCTCTCTCACACACACACACACACACACACACACACACACAGGCACGCACGCACGCACAGTGCTTTTGGGGCCTGGGGTACAGTTCAGGAAGTTAATGCTCGCTTTGTAAACATAAAGACCTGAAGCCGAGTGTAGATCTGTGCACTTGTAATACCAGTGCTGGAGAAGACAGGCGGATCCCTGGGGATCACTGACAGCCTGCACAGCCTACCAGGTAAGTTCCAGGCTGAGGGGAGACAGTACACAAAAAGCAAACAAACAAAACAAGAACAAAGTGACCAGCTCCTGGGGATGACACCCAAGACTGACCTCTGACCTCCAATGCATGTGCACAGATATGAACCCAAGCACACATATACATACATGTGTCCACAGCTAAAATAAATAAAACGGTGTGTCATTAAATCTGAGCTCCATCGTCTCTGGTACCAGTGTAGGAGTAAGTCTGTGTGTCAGCAAAGAGGCCTGAGGAGAATGTCCCCGAGCCCTCTGTGACCCACCACACCCTGTCCCCACTGTGCATTGCACCCTTTTCCCTATAGTCATTGGGTATGGCCTTCATCTGAAGTGCAGTGACCAAAATCTTCCAGCCAGCCACTGGCAGAAAATCTATCTCACAGTCAAGAGGAAAAGTCATACCAATCCGGGTCCAATGTATTCCACAAGAAGAAGTTAGTGAGTTGGTGCCATTTCAGATCAAGCTGAGTCAGCCGTGAGCTTCCCTGTGACAGGAGATGGAGCAGCCTGGGAACAATAAGACCCCTGAACTGAAATCAAGGCTGAGACATTCCTGATAGTTTATTTGTAGGGAAATTTACACATTTACAGTGAAAGCCATTTCATTTCCCAAAATTACATTGTTCCTTGAGAAAATAAATTACAAAGGTTTATAAAGAAAATGAAAACATTTTGTTATTTTTAAAAAGTAGGCTTACCCCTTGGTATGAAGAGGTGGCATATTCCAAAGCCAAACCTGTTTAAGCAATGCTTTATAACTGAAACAAGGATGTCACAAAAGAGCTGGGCATCTTTGATCTTTCTTTTTAACCCTGTCAGATCCTAGAGCCAGCCTCTTGCTGCAGGGGACAGGATGACTACCAAGGAGACAACCAACAAGGTGAAGCCAACTCAGCCATTTCCATGGTGTTTCGTCTGCCCGGAGTACATGGAACCCAAGAGCTTCTGCAGTGTGGGTCAGGGTGCAAATCAAGATTCAAAAACATGACCTGTTTCCAGTTGGTCCAGCAAACTCTAAGCAAGCTTTTACGGGCCCAGAAAGCAGCAATATAGGGACCCTGGAGGAAGGCAGTGAAGGGAGAGGAGAACCCAGACAATGTGACCTCGTGGCATCCTGCAGCTACATATGACGAGGAATAATGAATCCGGTACAAATTCCTACACAAGCTGACGAGTTGGAATGTGAGGTTTCACCTATTCCTCCTTTGTCTGTTTAGCCTCTGATGAGTACACCCTCTCTCCTTCCTCTGTGACAGATGACACTTGTTCACACGGGGTCAACTCTCCAAGGGGACACTTCAATTACACAGGCTCTGGGGCGGCCTATCAATCGTGACTAGGAGACCACTCACTGCCAAATGAGGACTCCCCACTGTCTGGAAACATGGAATATGTCATGTGCATCCCCAGGGTAGTGCTCCACGGTGTGTGCAGTATGGATGTGGAGGTGAGAACGATGGTCTGTCTCCTCTTCAGCCTTCAGTTTTAGGGTGAGAAACTTGAGGTTATTGTTACCCCTCTGTCACGATGCAGAGAGAAAGCCTAACCGAGAACAAAACCACAGCATCCAGGGAAAAGAAAGGCTCTAGAAAAGGATGCAGCTCTAACTGACATTGTTTGAGCCAGTGGATCCAGGGGTACCAGAAGTTAAATTACATCTTCTTGCTCCAAAGACATCCCCCAAATGAGGAAAACACAGTACATACACGAAAGGAAGGCAAGTCCCCAGAAGGGGGACTACAGTCTGCAGCAGGCCCACAAATCCTGGTGTGTTCAGACATCAGAATTACAGGATGGCAGGAGCTGCTCAGGCTCAGAGTTCCAAAGACAAAGAGCAGGTAATAGTTCCTGATACATGAGAGGATAAAGGAACCCTGTCAGGTGGGTGCTCAGTGGGCAAATAAGAGTTGTGACACAAAGTCCTCACCCTCCAATCTACAGCCACACAGCAGAAAAAACATAAAGATGTCCCTGCTGAGATGGCTGGGGTGTCTGCTGCAGGAAACAGAAGAAGTCACAGTTCCCAGGCTGGAATGAGGAAACAGAAGACTCTCTCAGGGAGTTTGACAATGGCAATGACACCATCACATGGTAGAGAAAATCTGTCTCCTGGGGATCAGAAATAAGGAAATAGTCCAAAGTGCTGACAAGGAAAGGGATCGCGGTTTCATTCACCAACCACAAGATTTGTTTTCCTCCATTTAGAAATGAAATCTGTGTCCATTTTTAATCTAGCAGACACATCAACCAAAGCGTCTTGGATTTTTCATGGGCACACCAAAGCCAGGTCGCAGCAGCTTCTGGAGCGACAACAAAACAAACAAATCCCACAGCCAACTGTTGAGCCATATGCTTCCAAGGGCTTTCAATCTGCATAAAGCCAATTCATAACCGGAACAAAACACAGTGCCGCAGATCCAGTCAGATGGCATATCCTGAGCATTTGTCAGTTCTCGGCTCTGAAGTCTAAACAGAAGAGGCATCTTGCCCGAAAAATGATAGACACGTAGCCAATTTTAGCACAAAACACAGTGAAAATAGTGAAAAATGTGCTGTGGTTTCAGAGGCAGACCATGGGAGAGCTCATGGCACTTACTCCACCTTCTTCTAAAGCATCTAGATACAACCCCTTCAGAGGAACGCCTTTCCGAATCACTGTGTATATGCACATCTTCCGACAAAGTCATGTATTTCTTAGTAGGATACGTGCATTTATTTTGAATTTTTAAAAATATATTTGATGGTGGGGATGGCACTCAGGGCCGCACTCCACTCCTGCATCCATCTGTCTACCTTACAAGTTACCCACAAGCAAACCTTAAAATCCAGGAAGGCTTCTGCAGCCAGGTATCTTGCCTGCAATGTTAACTAGAAATGTTCTGAAAATAAATATATTATCATACACATTGGTCTAAGATGGACATGATGAAGAAGGTAGAGCTGTTCTCCAAGGGTTATGTTTCAAAGTAAAATATAAATAACCTTTGGCAATATTTAAGACCAAGCTCCACTCCACAGCACAGGTAATCAATAGCTGCCAACTGCAATCTAGCCCTTCTCGGAAAGAGAGTGTATATTTCCCTGAGAGCAAGCCAGGGAAGACTGTGAGTGTTCAGAACACTCAAGAAACTTATATTCTTCTTATCTGATACCGAAAACTGTTGGTAAACACAGTTCCAGAACATGACAATGTATTCAGTGCAAATCAGTATAGGACGGGTGATTATCATCTGTGCTTAAGGTCTCAGTGAGGTTAAAGATGCAGAATGAACTCCTCATCCCGTGCCACAGTCAAAGAAAATGCAGTGTCTATTGGGTTTTGGTTGTGACTGGAAGTTCCTGGCAAGTCAGCCTGGTCCAGAAGGGAACCACAAACAAACACAGGTTCATGTGACTAACAAGTACAATGGGAACACTACTTCCATGTGCAAGATAAAGGAAGGTCATAGAGGCTGTCTCTAATTCAGATTCTTTCATTCTCTGCCCTCGACTGGGGACCATCTGCTCAGACACTGAGACTGTCAACTGGACCCCAACCATACTTCTTCAAGGCCCATAAGCAGAGAGAACTGACATCTGCTTAGCACCTGAGATGTGTCTCACTTGGACTGGATGATCTCAGTCTCTAAATGTGTAACTATGGCGACAGGATGACAGGCAGAATGTGGATTTGAAGTTCTGAGGTCAGACACACAAGTTCAAATCAGGTATCAGGACTAAGGTGGACTGGGACCCTGGGACTTGACTGCCACCTGTGAGTGACACTGACCTACTTCTACAGCTAGAAGTAGGTTCCACCTGAGACCCAAGACCTATAAAGAAAGGAGTGACCCCAGGGAAAATGCGGCTCCGAGAGCTCAAAGCGAGGGGGTGAATCCCGTTCTATCCAGTTTATCAAAACAGTAAAATAAATTCTGCTGCCTTCATCGGATTGTTTCAAACACTGAGGATTAAGGCTCAGTCTTTATGCTTGCTCATCATGGAACCACCATTGACCTTTACATTCAGTCTGGAGGGACTTGAACTCTCAAGAGTGCAGAGATGGGATCCCACTTACCTCCAAGCTAACCAAAACATTCACAACCTCAGAAGGAATAGAATGATATGCATTAAATCATTTAATTACCATTTGAAGACAAAAATGAGGTAGAAAGAGAGAGAGGGCGGAAGGACTTGGGGCCAGGGGTGGGGGAGGGGGTGACAGTCAAGAAGTAAATCCCAGAGCCAGGAAATTCTGTTGCAAAATTTCTATTCTACTGGAAAGCTTATACTTCCCAGGACACACAATTACTTGAATTAGAGCCTAGCAAATGGTCTTGCAGATCCTGTATAATGCCCTGGGATTTATAAGTCAGCTTGACCTAAGATATCTTGAAAGCCTATTTGAGCCATGGTTTTGTAATTTCCATAACACAAAGCCATGTTTTGTTTACTTTCACACGCAAATTTTCTATTGATATTCCACCCGTCTTTAAACCCAGGGTATGAGAATGCCACTTTAAGTTGGCAATTTAGCTCAGGCCACCCATCTCTGGAGTACAAACACCTTGATTAGCTGGGACAGAACAAGCTCATCGTTTCCTGGATAAGAAATGTGCATCTATTGTTACCTCAGATGCGAAGAAAGGCGGCACATGATTATGCCCACAGACACAGGCTGGAAATGTGATGCACAAAACGTCTCTAATGTTCATATATGGTTTTTTGTTTGTTCCACTCAACAAGAAATGCTTTGAACCAGAAAAAGAACTGTCACAAATATTACTATTATCATTAACTTTATTCAGTTTTCCATTATTTGTGATAAAAAATGGCCCAGCTAATCCACTTGGAAGATAATCTGAAAACCATCTCATTTTGATTTGAAATACAATTTGGTATTTATAGTAAACACACATATTTTGATATTGTCAGAGTCAACAACACCAAGTGTGCCCTAGCTGAACTACACAGTGTTCCTTAGTGCAACATGCATTTATCTGTCTTAACCCCTTTTTACATCACACTCTCACTTATCTTTAAAGAGAGGCCGATAGATGTGGTACCGCCATGGCTGCTTTTACAATTCAGCTTCCCTAGTTGGTTCCCACTATATTCTTTTTCTTTACTGGACCCTCCATGGTGCTTTATTTCCTTCATGGTGGATTCTTCTTGATGTGACTGCAGCTGTCTTAAGTCAGCTCTCCTGAGTTAAATGGTTGCCCCCCCACCCCCCGAAAAAAAACAAAAACAAAAACTTCTCAGGCACTATAAGCAAGCAAGAGCAGTTGGAGTGGTACATTGGGCTCCATCCAAGACCTTGGTGCCCTTAGTCTCAGGAATCTCCCTGAGGTCTTTCACAGTCTTTTGAGAAAAGCCAGGAATATTCCAACATGGACGAAGCCATGCTTGTCTGGAGCATTGGGTGTCTCTGTCTGACCCCAGGTTTTTGAGCCACCTAGCTTTGCTGCTATCCAGAAACATCCTGGATGTGCCTGCCTTCTTGAGCCTCGTGCAACACGGGGAATCCTAGGTTCTTTCAGAATATGACTTCTCTAGGAAAGCAGCATCCGTTCAGAAGGATTAGGCACGGTCATGCACACCGCTGTCACATCTGTTCCTCCCAAGCTCAGCATCCCTCACACTTGAAGTACCTCCCATCCAAGAGAAGTAGATGCAGCCAAGCCACACACTTGCAGAGGGGTCATGTTAGCCTGGCTAGAAAAGCCTTCCCCTCTTGCTGCTTTGGGCTTTCAATTTCCCCCATGACAAATTTCCTTGGTGTTACAAATTATACCACAGCAGCTACTTGAGCCAGCTACTCATCAAACTACAAGTAAAGAACAACGCTTTCAAAGCTCAGGTCCCGTCATCATTTGATTATAGAAACTGAGTTAGGATTAAGTCTTAACACTCAATATTTGCACACATGCATGAGTACACACACACACACACACACACACACACACACACACACACACACACACTTAGTTTTAAAAAAAAAAGCTTTGCAAATATTCCAATGATTAGGATCCAGTTTTCTCAAGAAACTGGATAATGGGTTTCCTATAGTCGTGACTCCATTCAACTGTTCTGTAAGAAGCACTTGGCAGTACATAGGTGACTAATGACAGCTACCATTGTGAGAAAAGCATGTTCCCTCACTCACGTCAATCACATCACCTCTCCATTTTAGCTGTATAAACATAGATGTGGGCATGAGCTCAGACTGAAGAGCAAAAGTGCAGCAGGAGGACCAGGCCTGCTGACTGGAGGGAAGAGACAGTCCTGGGCATGTGCTGTGACTCCCTTCCAGTCTGTGCCACACAAGCCTAGGTTTCTCAGCTACCCAGACATGAGTGGGGCACTCACTGGAAGGATGTGCCCACCCTTATAGAGCACTCATAATTCCCATGGGCAGACACAAGATAAGACATGGGCCTCTGACCTCAAATAATGCACTTTTCTGAAGCAAGGGGGAGCGTACTGAACACCAGAAGATGGCGGTGGGAAGAACAATAGCAAAGAAGCAGTAATGGGGCTACGCTCCTGTCACCTCTACTATCAATCAAATGTCAACAAAAAAGAAACACAACTGAGGCCCTGGGATGCTTGGACCCATTGCTAAGGAAGCAGCCTGAACAAGCCCCCTCTATTCTCTTTAGGCAAACTGGCACTAAATTTAGAACACTCTGCAGTCAGTGTTCTGGCTCCCTGCCACTCTTTTCTAGTCAATTTCCTCCCTTAATATCCGGACAGAAAATCTGGTCACAACAGTTGGGATGGCCATTCCACAGGCCCTCTCCCCATGGATGCAGGAGAACACGGCTTCTCCACATCTTAATAACATACAGACACTTGTGAATAGTAAGCGGAGGTCCACAAAGAGAACAGAACATCTGGAAATCTTGACAGCAGTTCACTTCATGCCCCAGCCTCAGCCAGAACTCAGTGGCATCCTCAGGAGAGCCTCCTCTCCCAAAAGCACTTACTTTGGGATAGAGTTATTCATGGCCCTGGTCAGAAGCAGAGGCCATACCCCCCGAGGCAGGGTAGACTCTCCTCTCTCACCATATCCCAAGAGAGCTAACTGCAATATAGCCATGGTTAGAGCATGCTTTGTTTTACTGCAAATGACAAGGCAAGGCTTTTTTTTCCATTCATTTATTTAGGTCATAAATAAAGTCATGCACAATTATGATACACAATACAGTATGTTCACATTGGCATGGCTAAAGTAAACCAATTAACATGTTATATCACACATATTCATCATTTTTGTTTTGAGAACACTTAAAGTATACTATCTCACAACTTTTAAAATATAACATATTGTTATCAACCATATTTATCATGCTCTCAGTAGACCTCAAGACTTTACAGAGTCCATGACAAGGCAAGGCTTTTAACCTTAGTAATTAGCCATATTAAAAATGTACCTTGCTGGCAGGAATAGTCCACTAGTTATTGACATGAGAAAAACAGGAAGAAGGAAAAACAGCAATGTAGGTCTTTTTTTTTTCATCTTTTTAACACTAAAGGGCTTTTTATAAAAAAAAGAGCATAGTCTAGTAAACATCAATCAAAACCCAAACCAACTACACAAATACAGCCCAGCCACAGGGTTTGGCAGTGAGGCCCAAGACACCATAGTATTGGGTCACATGTTGTTGTAATTGCAAGTGTGCAGACTGGCATCTCTCTCTGGGTCATGTGACATCCTACTGCTGCCAGAGTCTCAGATCACATGGCCTGAAGCGACAGGTTCATCCAGTCACCCAAGAGAGGAACAGTCAGGAATGGTAGTACACACTGGCAATCCTAGCTCTTGGGAGGCTGAGGCAGGAAGTTCACAGGTTGTGGTCATCCTGGGCTACACAAAAAGACTCTGAAAGAAAGAAGACAGGGAAGAGGAGGAAGAAGAGAGAAGAGATGAGAGGGGAAGGGTGAAGTAGAGGGATTTTCCACCCAGGTTCTTAGCATGGCATCTCTGGGAAGACAAAGAGGGCTGAGGCGTCTCTTCATGTAGGGGACTGACCAAAGTTCTCTGTCACACAGGGAGTCCAGAGCATGTACAGGTCAATAGTCTGTTATGGTCTGTTGGTCATTAGTTCAGGATAGCCATGAGGAGGCTTGACAGGGGACAAAGTCCAAAAATCCAAGGGTGACTTCAGAAAAGCATGCCTCAGACTGGAGGGTAAGTCTGAAAGGCGGCACGAGTTAGTTCTTTGAGGTTCAGGAGATGTCTAGATACTGGCTTGGCACAGGACCCCATGAAAGATGGTAGTTGACGCTCGCTGCTTATAATAACCTGCACGTGTTGACCGCACTTTACTTGCCCTTACCTTAGTTGCCCTCAGCCTTGAGTAGGGAGAATGACCAGCTCTAGATGAATACAACTTCAGTGACTAAAATGTGTGCAGAGTTGTGCACAGATAGGAACCAGAAGATAAGGTGCAAAAGACACAAAGACACCAAACTTTTCCCTAATTATAGTTACTCACCAGGCATCTGCAGATCCAGGGAAACCTGAACACATTTTGACAACAGTCCCCACTATGTCCCTGTGATACTACATCATGAGCTTTCTCTGAAGAGAAAAAGTAAAAGTCACAGATTCAGGTGCTGCAAGGGACACTAAGGATAACTCATGACAGAGTCTAGGTAATGCACAGAAAAAGATAGCAGAGAACAGATCCCAGTGAAACAAAAAGGAAACAGTGTTATTAATTACATACTCCCGCATGGAGTCACCATATTAATCAGATCAGCTGTGCTTAGCAGCCAGGGGCCATTAAAAGTTAGGATCGCACTGAAGAGGGAAAGCCACCAGACCATCAGCTGAGATCCCACCACTCCATTATCCTGTCCGCCCATCACCCGTCCCAGGTACATGTGATCACAGACATGGGAAGTGCTGGAGGTCGCAGGAAGTCAGGGCTTTCTTTATGCAGCCTTTAGGAAGTCACCGTCAATGCCAGGGTGGGTCTTTTGTGATGTCACCATCTATGCCAGGGTGGGTCTTTTGTGAGGTCACCTTCTATGCCAGGGTGGGTCTTTTATGATGTCACATCTATACCAGGGTGGGTCTTTTGTGATGTCACCGTCTATGCCAGGGTGGGTCTTTTGTGGGGTCACCTTCTATGCCAGGGTGGGTCTTTGTGATGTCACCGTCTATGACAGGGTGGGTCTTTTGTGAGGTCACCATCAATGCTAGGCTGGGTCTTTTGTGATGTCACATCTATGCCAGGGTGGGTCTTTTGTGATGTCACCATCTATGCCAGGGTGGGTCTTTTGTGGGGTCACCTTCTATGCCAGGGAGGGTCTTTGTGATGTCACCGTATATGCCAGGGTGGGTCTTTTGTGAGGTCACCATCTATGCTAGGCTGGGTCTTTTGTGATGTCACATCTATACCAGGGTGGGTCTTTTGTGATGTCCCCGTCTATGCCAGGGTGGGTCTTTTGTGATGTCACCATCTATGCCAGGGTGGGTCTTTTGTGAGGTCACCTTCTATGCCAGGGTGGGTCTTTTGTGATGTCACCGTCTATGCCAGGGTGGGTCTTTTGTGAGGTCACCTTCTATGCCCAGGGTGGGTCTTTTGTGAGGTCACCTTCTATGCCCAGGGTGGGTCTTTTGTGAGGTCACCGTCTATGCCAGGATGGGTCTTTTGTGACGTCACCGTCTATGCCAGGGTGGGTCTTTTGTGAGGTCACCGTCTATGCCAGGGTGGGTCTTTGTGATGTCACCGTCTATGCCAGGGTGGGTCTTTTGTGATGTCACCGTCTATGCCAGGATGGGTTTTTGTGATGTCACCGTCAATGCCAGGGTGAGTCTTTTGTGATGTCACATCTATACCAGGGTGGGTCTTTTGTGAGGTCACCTTCTATGCCCAGGGTGGGTCTTTTGTGAGGTCACCTTCTATGCCCAGGGTGGGTCTTTTGTGAGGTCACCTTCTATGCCCAGGGTGGGTCTTTTGTGAGGTCACCGTCTATGCCAGGGTGGGTCTGTTGTGGGGTCACCTTCTATGCCAGGGTGGGTCTTTTGTGAGGTCACCATCTATGCTAGGCTGGGTCTTTTGTGATGTCACATCTATACCAGGGTGGGTCTTTTGTGATGTCACCGTCTATGCCAGGGTGGGTCTTTTGTGATGTCACCATCTATGCCAGGGTGGGTCTTTTGTGAGGTCACCTTCTATGCCAGGGTGGGTCTTTTGTGATGTCACCGTCTATGCCAGGGTGGGTCTTTTGTGATGTCACCGTCTATGCCAGGATGGGTTTTTGTGATGTCACCGTCAATGCCAGGGTGAGTCTTTTGTGATGTCACATCTATACCAGGGTGGGTCTTTTGTGAGGTCACCTTCTATGCCCAGGGTGGGTCTTTTGTGAGGTCACCTTCTATGCCCAGGGTGGGTCTTTTGTGAGGTCACCGTCTATGCCAGGGTGGGTCTGTTGTGGGGTCACCTTCTATGCCAGGGTGGGTCTTTTGTGAGGTCACCATCTATGCTAGGCTGGGTCTTTTGTGATGTCACATCTATACCAGGGTGGGTCTTTTGTGATGTCACCGTCTATGCCAGGGTGGGTTTTTTGTGATGTCACCATCTATGCCAGGGTGGGTCTTTTGTGAGGTCACCTTCTATGCCAGGGTGGGTCTTTTGTGATGTCACCGTCTATGCCAGGGTGGGTCTTTTGTGAGGTCACCTTCTATGCCCAGGGTGGGTCTTTTGTGAGGTCACCTTCTATGCCCAGGGTGGGTCTTTTGTGAGGTCACCGTCTATGCCAGGATGGGTCTTTTGTGACGTCACCGTCTATGCCAGGGTGGGTCTTTTGTGAGGTCACCGTCTATGCCAGGGTGGGTCTTTGTGATGTCACCGTCTATGCCAGGGTGGGTCTTTTGTGATGTCACCGTCTATGCCAGGATGGGTTTTTGTGATGTCACCGTCAATGCCAGGGTGAGTCTTTTGTGATGTCACATCTATACCAGGGTGGGTCTTTTGTGAGGTCACCTTCTATGCCCAGGGTGGGTCTTTTGTGAGGTCACCTTCTATGCCCAGGGTGGGTCTTTTGTGAGGTCACCTTCTATGCCCAGGGTGGGTCTTTTGTGAGGTCACCGTCTATGCCAGGGTGGGTCTGTTGTGGGGTCACCTTCTATGCCAGGGTGGGTCTTTTGTGAGGTCACCATCTATGCTAGGCTGGGTCTTTTGTGATGTCACATCTATACCAGGGTGGGTCTTTTGTGATGTCACCGTCTATGCCAGGGTGGGTCTTTTGTGGGGTCACCATCTATGCCATGGTGGGTCTTTTGTGAGGTCACCGTCTATGCCAAGGTGGGTCTTTTGTGATGTCACCGTCTATACTAGGGTGAGTCTTTTGTGAGATCACCTTCTATGCCAGGGTGGGTCTTTTGTGGGGTCACCATCTATGCCAGGGTGGGTCTTTTGTGAAGTCACCATCTATGCCACGGTGGGTCATTTGTGAAGTCACCATCTATGCCAGGGTGGGTCTTTTGTGATGTCACCGTCTATGCCAGGGTGGGTCTTTTGTGACGTCACCGTCTATGCCAGGGTGGGTCTTTTGTGAGGTCACCGTCTATGCCAGGGTGGGTCTTTTGTGGGGTCACCTTCTATGCCAGGGTGGGTCTTTGTGATGTCACCGTCTATGCCAGGGTGGGTCTTTTGTGAGGTCACCGTCTATGCTAGGCTGGGTCTTTTGTGATGTCACATCTATACCAGGGTGGGTCTTTTGTGATGTCACCGTCTATGCCAGGGTGGGTCTTTTGTGAAGTCACCTCTATGCCAGGGTGGGTCTTTTGTGGGGTCACCATCTATGCCATGGTGGGTCTTTTGTGAGGTCACCGTCTATGCCAGGGTGGGTCTTTTGTGATGTCACCGTCTATACTAGGGTGAGTCTTTTGTGAGATCACCTTCTATGCCAGGGTGGGTCTTTTGTGGGGTCACCATCTATGCCAGGGTGGGTCTTTTGTGAAGTCACCATCTATGCCACGGTGGGTCTTTTGTGAAGTCACCATCTATGCCAGGGTGGGTCTTTTGTGATGTCACCCTCTATGCCAGGGTGGGTCTTTTGTGATGTCACCTTCTATGCCAGGGTGGGTCTTTTGTGATGTCACCGTCTATGCCAGGGTGGGTCTTTTGTGATGTCACTGTCTATGCTAGGGTGAGTCTTTTGTGAGGTCACCGTCTATGCCAGGGTGGGTCTTTTGTGAGGTCACCTTCTATGCCAGGGTAGGTCTTTGTAATGTCACCGTCTATGCCAGGGTGGGTCTTTTGTGAGGTCACCATCTATGCTAGGCTGGGTCTTTTGTGATGTCACATCTATACCAGGGTGGGTCTTTTGTGAGGTCACCGTCTATGCCAGGGTGGGTCTTTTGTGATGTCACCATCTATGCCAGGGTGGGTCTTTTGTGATGTCACATCTATACCAGGGTGGGTCTTTTGTGATGTCACCGTCTATGCCAGGATGGGTTTTTGTGATGTCACCATCAACGCCAGGGTGAGTCTTTTGTGAGGTCACCGTCTATGCCAGGGTGGGTCTTTTGTGAGGTCACCTTCTATGCCCAGGATGGGTCTTTTGTGAGGTCACCTTCTATGCCCAGGGTGGGTCTTTTGTGAGGTCACCGTCTATGCCAGGGTGGGTCTTTTGTGACGTCACCGTCTATGCCAGGGTGGGTCTTTTGTGAGGTCACCGTCTATGCCAGGGTGGGTCTTTTGTGGGGTCACCTTCTATGCCAGGGTGGGTCTTTTGTGATGTCACCGTCTATGCCAGGGTGGGTCTTTTGTGAGGTCACCGTCTATGCTAGGCTGGGTCTTTTGTGATGTCACATCTATACCAGGGTGGGTCTTTTGTGAGGTCACCGTCTATGCCAGGGTGGGTCTTTTGTGAAGTCACCTCTATGCCACGGTGGGTTTTTTGTGATGTCACCATCTATGCTAGGGTGAGTCTTTTGTGAGATCACCTTCTATGCCAGGGTGGGTCTTTTGTGGGGTCACCATCTATGCCAGGGTGGGTCTTTTGTGAAGTCACCATCTATGCCACGGTGGGTCATTTGTGAAGTCACCATCTATGCCAGGGTGGGTCTTTTGTGATGTCACCGTCTATGCCAGGGTGGGTCTTTTGTGATGTCACCATCTATGCCAGGGTGGGTCTTTTGTGAGGTCACCTTCTATGCCAGGGTGGGTCTTTTGTGATGTCACCGTCTATGCCAGGGTGGGTTTTTTGTGATGTCACCGTCAATGCCAGGGTGAGTCTTTTGTGAGGTCACCTTCTATGCCAGGGTGGGTCTTTTGTGATGTCACCTTCTAGGCCAGGGTGGGTCTTTTGTGAGGTCACCTTCTATGCCCAGGGTGTGTCTTTTGTGAGGTCACCTTCTATGCCCAGGGTGGGTCTTTTGTGAGGTCACCGTCTATGCCAGGGTGGGTCTTTTGTGGGGTCACCTTCTATGCCAGGGTGGGTCTTTTGTGAGGTCACCATCTATGCCAGGGTGGGTCTTTTGTGGGGTCACCTTCTATGCCAGGGTGGGTCTTTGTGATGTCACCGTCTATGCCAGGGTGGGTCTTTTGTGAAGTCACCATCTATGCTAGGCTGGGTCTTTTGTGATGTCACATCTATACCAGGGTGGGTCTTTTGTGATGTCACCGTCTATGCCAGGGTGGGTCTTTTGTGATGTCACCATCTATGCCAGGGTGGGTCTTTTGTGAGGTCACCTTCTATGCCAGGGTGGGTCTTTTGTGATGTCACCGTCTATGCCAGGGTGGGTTTTTGTGATGTCACCGTCAATGCCAGGGTGAGTCTTTTGTGAGGTCACCGTCTATGCCAGGGTGGGTCTTTTGTGAGGTCACCTTCTATGCCCAGGGTGGGTCTTTTGTGAGGTCACCTTCTATGCCCAGGGTGGGTCTTTTGTGAGATCACCGTCTATGCCAGGGTGGGTCTTTTGTGACGTCACCGTCTATGCCAGGGTGGGTCTTTTGTGATGTCACCGTCTATGCCAGGGTGGGTCTTTTGTGGGGTCACCTTCTATGCCAGGGTGGGTCTTTGTGATGTCACCGTCTATGCCATGGTGGGTCTTTTGTGAGGTCACCGTCTATGCTCGGCTGGGTCTTTTGTGATGTCACATCTATACCAGGGTGGGTCTTTTGTGATGTCACCGTCTATGCCAGGGTGGGTCTTTTGTGAAGTCACCTCTATGCCAGGGTGGGTTTTTTGTGATGTCACCATCTATGCTAGGGTGAGTCTTTTGTGATGTCACCGTCTATGCCAGGGTGGGTCTTTTGTGGGGTCACCATCTATGCCAGGGTGGGTCTTTTGTGAAGTCACCATCTATGCCAGGGTGGGTCTTTTGTGAAGTCACCGTCTATGCCAGGGTGGGTCTTTTGTGATGTCACCTTCTATGCCAGGGTGGGTCTTTTGTGATGTCACCGTCTATGCCAGGGTGGGTCTTTTGTGAGGTCACTGTCTATGCCAGGGTGGGTCTTTTGTGGGGTCACCATCTATGCCAGGGTAGGTCTTTTGTGAGGTCACCGTCTATGCCAGGGTGGGTCTTTTGTGATGTCACCGTCTATGCCAGGGTGAGTCTTTTGTGAGGTCACCATCTATGCCAGGGTGGGTCTTTTGTGAAGTCACCATCTATGCCAGGGTGGGTCTTTTGTGAGGTCACCTTCTATGCCAGGGTGGGTCTTTTGTGATGTCACCGTCTATGCCAGGGTGGGTCTTTTGTGAGATCACCGTCTATGCCCAGGGTGGGTCTTTTGTGATGTCACCATCTATGCTGTGGTCAGCCACTCGGTCCCTGTGGTTGACAGTGTCTTCCTCCACTGACAGCCCGTGGCACTCAGACTCATTCCTACAGCCAGCGGCACTGGCAGAGTGCCCTAGACCAGCACCAAGGTTCTAAAACTTCTGACCCCAGTAGGTTGCCACATGGATGCCACCTATTACGGTGTTTTAACAGAAATGGCTGAAGTGCATTCCTATATGGGCATGGGTTATTTCATAGAGCAGATATGAAAGAGCGTGGGGATTGCCTTTAAAATTGGGTTGTTTTTAAATCCTGAAGAGGGCCAGGGAACCCTTTGCTATAGTAAAAACCAAGAATTACATTTTATTTCCTGCACAAGTGTATGACAGACACTCAGTTTCTGGGAAGGGGCTGGGGTGTCACTCAAGAGCAGAGTGTGTGCTGCACAAACAAAAAGAGCGGGGAATGACGAAAATGACACCTAGTCTATTACAGCATTTCTATTGATCATTTTTATATTATGTATGAAGACTTTAGGAATCACCATTATGTATTCCTTTAAAGTCAAGTTGATTGTGGAGCATCAATAGGATCAACTAGATCTGGTCCTACTCAACAGTAATTATTACCACCTGTAGGCAAACAAGCTCACAAGGGCTGTCTCTTCCCAAAGAGTGTTCCACTTGCAATTATTTCAGTCACTAACCTGAGTCACCATTAGTCCTTAACACGTTTGTGTTGCCTACAGCAACTGGTTCCTCCTGATAACTGTGATTACTGCTCAATCTCAACATTGATTTTAAAACACAAATTCGGTGTCAAGAGAAAGTTTATTTCAAATGTGGATGAGCATCATAGAGAGCTCCACAGAAGTGCCAAATGCAGCAAGCAAGTGATCCGTGACATTAAAATTAAGTTTATGGGGGAAAGCAGAACAGAAAACATGGATCCAGGGAGTGAAAAGAGCAATACAAAGTGTGTACTCGTTTAAAACTTGATTCACAGATTTAATAAAAAGAGGAAAACAGAAGAACAAAGGGGAGGGGCAGCCTAGGGTTAGTGTGGAAGGGAACAGTAGGTAAAGGGGGCAGGGAGATGAAATGGAAGGGAGAGGATCAGAAGAAATAAAAACCTGTATAAGATGCATGGAAAATGAAATATTTTTAAGAATACAAAAGAATGGCTTCAAAATGTTGTCACATTTATATATTTAGAATTATCTGGAAATACCATCCTTTCCTCGTATTGTAACTTACAATTTCAAAAGTTGCTGTGTCAAGTTACAAATGTGCAGGAGAAATACAATACTGCTTTTTAAAGCTGTCTCGGGACCGAGACTAGCGGTGTGGTACAACACTTGCCTACCATGAGGGAGGCCCCAGGTCTATTTCCTTGCACTATGAATTCATCTAATAAATCTTGTACACTGTAGACAAGGAAAGGTTTTGAAGAACACTAGTTGGAGCATTTGGATGCTACACACAGCTCTACCCATGCCAACCCTGGAGCTCTAGTTTCCGTGGCTCACCCATCAGAGAGCCATCCCCATGGAGCAGAACACAAGGTTCCACTGCTGGCCAAGACAATACAAGTCTAGTCAGACACTCTCTGGAGAGAAAGCTCCGTCTCCAAAACCTGAAAAAACACAGCCACAAACCTGGCACGATTCGCTATCCCCTGAGCAAGTATGATGCAGGAGACACTCAAATTTCAAGGCTCTGGAATTCAATCCACTCAGGTCTTGAGCGAGATAGGAAATGAACCAAGAGGGAGGGATCATACAGTCACTCTAGCTTAAGCTCTTGGGGGAGCGTCCTGGCCACAGCCCAGGCAATGCACTAAAAGCACAATGCCCTGAAGCAGAGACCAGCAGATCCCCTGAAATGAAAACAGATGCCGAGAGTTCAAGGTGACAGGAGTTTAAAAGGACAACACATGAAAAGACAACCTGAAACAAAAAGAGAGCATACTCTAGAGGTTCCTGGAGGCCTGCATCCCCAAGGCCTGGCTTTTTAAAATGTGGGGCATTGTCCCTGAATGTGGGGGGTTGAGAATCTGACAATAGCCAAATGTTTCTGAATACACAGACATTTAAAACCAAGCAGCATCCAAGCTGAGGTGCTTCTGAGAGCATTTTCCCATGAGACTTCAGTGCATCCCAGTTAGGGTGCCCACTTGGCTCTGTGCGTCACCCACTCCGTGAGGCACCCGAACAAAGCAGTGCAGAATCCCGGTTACCCATGGCTGCACAGACAAAGTTATCCACTTTTTCTTTGTGTGTGTGTGTGTGTGTGTGTGTGTGTGTGTGTGTGTGTGTGTGTATGTGTGTGTTGAAGTGTGTATGGAGGTCTGGTTCTCTCCATCCATGAGGGTAATAGGAACTGAACTCGGGCCTCATTCTTACCAGCAAGTGACTTTTACCACTGAGAAATCTCACAGGACCCTTCACTCCTCCAGAAATACAATGGTTGAATTTCAGGAAAAAAAGACTTTTAGTATTTTTCTGCCATCATTCCTTATCATATAAATGCCAAATTAGTATAGCTTGGAATTGTATTGTGCTAGAATTTTGATTTTTAAAATGGCTGTTTCCTGTTGGAGATTTGAGTTTCATAAAGTATTATCAAATGAGTTTTGAATTTATATCAATTTTAAAATTGCCCTAAACATGTAGCTGCCATTTTATCCTACGCATCTATGTGACCGGTGTTCTCTGCACCAATGGTTACAAAGTTAAATTATTACCCAATCCTGAAAACAATCAGTGGAGATAGTTCTCCATCTTACAACAGCAAATATTTAGCCACGGTTTAATTGTTAGTTAAAGAGAAACACACCCATCAAACCTGTTTATTACTTTTCTTTGGTACTAAATAAATAGTAAAAGTATGTGTATATAAGGAATTGTTTTGAAATAAATTTATGATTCATGGTCACTAAGTATTTGACTTGTATATGTATTTCGCAAACTTACATAGTTGTGTCCCACAAAAATGTTTCAGCTACAAAGGGGTCACACATGGAAAACGTTTTAGAAGACTTGCCCTAGAGTTTTTAGTGGAGTGCAGACCACTACTAGCACATAAAGAAACTCATCCCAAAGGGTAGGAGGTTGCCCTACACTGCGCCAAGAGCAATGTCCAGCAGCCAGGTTGGAGAACCTTATAGTCACAGAGCTCAGTGTAGACTGTGGAATCAAAAGTTCCTCACCTCAGCCATGAGGAATAACCTCGTTTGGAGGGTGAGCTACCCAGGTGTTGATTCTACCCGATTAATCTTAAACAACAAAGGTAGATTCAACCGGCTCCAAATAACACATGCTCAGAGAAGATCACTGATAAATAAAATAGCCCATACCCAACAATGCCTCATGTCAGGCATCAAACTGAAACTTGCCAGGTATGTAAACAGATGGAAAATATGGTCCCCAATGAAGTGATAAGTCAAATAATGTATATGAATCCAGAACTCACACCGATTTCAAATTAGTAGACAAGCACATATCTAGAGCATTAAGTAGAGATGTGGACTGTAGAGGAAAGAAGCCACACATGGGATATGGAAATTGATGGTTAATTTATTAAGGGGAAATCACTTATATGAGAAGCCAATAACCCAGATTAGTCTCAGCAGCTCTCCAAGACCTGACTGGAACCCGGTGAGAGAACCAGCACCCCTCCCCTCAGCCCTTTATCCCACACACCCCTTCCCCACCTGTGGCCACACCCAAATGGGCGTGGTCAGTGCCACAGGTACCTAGAGATCTCTCCCTACAGTGAATAATATGAAGACTCAATCACAAGATCTAGAGAGGAAACCATAGTGGGAGACAAGAAGGTGAAAATGGAACATATTAGATTGGAGCAATTATAAATTAGGCTCTAAATGATAAGCAGGCACATACACACAAAATAAATATTAAAAAGAAAACTTGATTCCTCGTCAAAGGAGTGAGCAACAAATTTAAGATGCTGAAAAACTACTAAAATGAAATTTTAAATTTACATCCAGCCAATTCTTTCGCTCCCCCGCAAAAGTAAAGACAAGTTGGGGTAAAGCTTCGAGTCAGAACACACGTTTAGCCTGTGTGAGGCCCTGATTTCAGTCATCGACACTCAGAATAAGAGGGGAATTTTCCGGCATCCTCACACAGAGGCGCTAAGGAGAGAAGGGCAGGGAAATAAGAATTACATGGGTAAATATTCACAAATCCCCCTACTGCTTAGATCATTCTGGGAGAAAATTTTTAAATAAAACTAGTAACATATCGTAAGATTTATCAAAGATGCAGTAATAAAATGTGTAGGGGGGAACTTACAGGCTGGATGACACAGGAAACATTCAATGTTTTATAGCCTGAAGGCATTCTGTGGCAGTTAAATAGATACACAGCAACCATCAGTGTGGTCAGGAGAGGAGATGAAATGGAACCACGAACAAAGCTGAAAGTATAATGGCTGTGATCCCAGTGCTTGAGAGATGGAGACCAAAGACCAGAAACCTAAGGTCATGCTTGGCTACTCAGTAAGTCAGAGGCCAGCATGGACTGCAAGAAACTTTCTCCCAAACACAAAACCAAACAACGTCTGGGAAATCTCACTAAAAGAGGGAAAAGGCTACAACAGAGAGAAGGAGCAGAGATGCAGATTCTGCCTATGAGATAATAGTGCAGTTAAAGAAGGGCGTTTTGTGGTGCAACTGGGATTACTGTGTGAGTAGAATGTCCCCAAATGGAACACACCTGATAAAAGAGCTTCAACATGGATGAAGCAAAAATGGCTAAACTCTGAGAAAAAACAAATCCACGATTGTAACCCGGCCTTCAGTATTTCTGGCTCAGCAGCTGACAGGACAAGCAAACAATGGACAAACTTTATTAACTAACTTGCCGTTGTACCCACTAACAGCAGAACATGGACCATTCCAGTGTACACACGACCCCAGCCAAACTAGAAGAACCCAGTCAGGATCCAAAAATAAATCTGAGTAAGCCGCAAAGGTTCCAAGCAGAACAAAGTTCTGTTTTCCAACCATAATAGAGGTTTGGTTAATAAGCAGTAACAAAAGATGGCTAGAAAGAAAAAGCAAATATTTGGAAAGGAACCTACTTCAAAATGACCCATAGATTCCCCAAATATTTGGAAAGGAACCTACTTCAAAATGACCTGTAGATCCAAGAAGAAATTAAGAAACATTTGAAACACACAAAGATGATGGGGTACCAAGAGCATGTACCTAGGGGAAAACAGGTAGAGGTGTGAACTGTAGCCATCAGCCTCAGAGTCCTGGAACCCTCAGACCTGTTTTGCCAGAGAAGGGCTCTGGTGAAGCTATTAAATCTCACAGAACCTGACTTGAAGCCCAGAAGCATTTATCGCTCACTTGGCACTTGACACTCTATTAGTCAGGGTTACTGAATTTTTCATTCAGACATGTCTGATCTTGCCTATTAAATTAGCATCTCCTCAGAGGAGACATGACGTGTTTGGGTGTCCTTCACACACTGCATCCCTGCTCACTGCACAAGGACAGCTGTGGCCCTACTTATGAGTGTCTGTTTTTACCATGACCTCATTTTACCTCCCTGTATTGATTGCCCCTGGACATGTTAAAGTTATTCTTGAAGTTTACTTAAACAGTCCCCGGCTTGTGATAATGTAAGATGTGTGTCTTTACAATGGTGCCAGAACAAATTTTGAGTTTGGCTATTTCCTGGTGTTGCAACATTTGGTACAATACTATCTTACAACTCGAAGAAGCAACTCTCATCAGCCCTATGAACATGGAGGAAATGGCCATACTCCAGCGTGATGGACTTCTAACCCTGAAGGCTAGATAGGGGGATGGAGCAGGTGCATCTTCTTTCTGTTTTCAGTGTGCAAAGGACTTACCTGAAATCTCTTTCAAAGCTACTTCTCCCAGAAACTCTGGCCTGCTGCTCAGCTAGGAAGCCTCTGGGTCCTAACTACCCTAGACCTTCCACATGCCTGCCACTCCTCTCACAACCAATTTTCCTGTCTTCATAGACAAAATTACAAATGGATGGATGGATGGATGGATGGATGGATGGATGGATGGATGGGTGGGTGGTGGGTGGATGGATGGATGGATGGGTGGTTGGATGGATGGTGGTGGGTGGATGGTGGGTGGGTGGGTGGATGGGTGGGTGGTGGGGATGGGTGGGTGGGTGGGTGGGTGGATGGGTGGGTAAATGGATGATGGCAGATAATAGATAGAAGAGTGCTACATGGTTAAGGAAGGCAGGATGATGAAGCCTTGCAGGGTGACGTTTACAGACACTAACTCTGTAAAGTGTCAGAGTTAGCTGCTTTCACTTACTCACTGCCCCCCCCCCCAGTGGTGGCCTTACAATGCAGGGTTTTTAAATCCCGTCTTCAATGCCAACTGACTTTTTTGTCTCTGTATAGCCTGCCCTTAAACTGCCTTTTCTTGAGCGGCCCTGCTGAAACATCTCCTGTTCTTCTAGGAGTGCCTGAGATGCCTCCAAGTCCTTCTCTTGTTTTCTCTGTTCAAAGTATGCTGCTCCTTCTTCAAATCCCATGAAACTACAGCTCCAGCTCTCATATTCCACCAGGCCCACTGTCCTAGTGCAGTGCCCACACACAGCAGACCCTGACTAGCCAGTTTGTGAAAGGAGACCTCTAAGGCCAAAGGATAGTCAATGCCACCTGTCTTGTGACATCTCCAACAATCTCCACAGAAAGGTAGTGAAAACAAATAAAGCCACACAAATTGGTTAATAAACCTCAAGATATGGGCACATAATCCATAAATTATTAAACAAAAGAACAGGAGCTAGAGAGATGATTGGCTAGTTCAGAGGACCTATTGCTTCTTAAGGAGGACTGAAGTTCAGCTTCTGTCACCCCATAAGGTGGCTCAACTTCCTGGAACACCATCTCCCTCAAGTCCATAGCCCTCTTTTGGCCTCTATGAGCATTGCACTCGCTCCTCTCCCTACCCCCACCCTCTGTCTCCTACACACACACACACACACACACACACACACACACACACACACACACACCACCACCACCACCAAAGAGGGAATGCTCTACAACTCTTCATTTTTCAGAATCTTCTAGAACACTGTCTCAGAGAGAGTGATGGTTGAGTCACTATCAACTGTTTTCCACATGAACCAGACCCGTAAGTGTCAGGAAGGCTGAGAACAGACCTTCTCTGTTTTTGAGCAGTCTCAGACTGGCAAATTCCAACATTGAGGAGTGTCATTTCACTCCTGCTCACACACAGGGCCATGTTAACGTTCACTCTTTAAAGAGGCCTGCCTCAGCTTCTCTGCAGCCAAGTTCACCCGGGGGGTAAGTATCAGAGTTTGTCACCATGGCTGTCCAAACCTTCCCATGTGTCTCTTTGGCATGCAGTGGTAAATTTGTTAGCTGGGATATTTTAAATTCTGGACAGATTATACAGCTCTCAAAAGCTGCCTTGTAGAGTTTTATTTTCACACTGGGCTATGGCAGTCAATCATCCTCTGTCCCCCAAGGGAAGTGAGACTCTATCTTTTTATAAACAGCTGCAAGAGAGTCTTGGGGCAGAGGATGGCCTTCCTGAGCTGAATCCCAGGAGCTTAAATCTAAGGGGTGTGCCTTCCACTATAAGATAGTGCTCACCCGATCCTCACATGTTCAGGTACCTGGACTACAAAGAGAACGCATCATACAGGGCACACATTTGCTTACAAAGGGGTGGAGACAGGTGGCCGCAGTACATAAACACAGGGCATCTGGCAGAACCTGGAACCTCACTACAACACTTTCTAAAAGGGTCTAAAGTCACTTAAGGAGCTAAGATAATTGGGGAAAACAAACAAGGATGGAAGAAAATGAGTGACCACCAAAGACAAGCTGGAATGAGTTGTGTGTCGAGCACTTGATAAAGACCTTCGACCCTGTGCTGTTATCATAGAACTCTCAGTAGTAAGGAAGGTGCTTCTAATCCAAATGGATTCATTTGCTGTCATGTTTTTTCTTGATTAGCAATTAGTAAGCAAGACTTGCATAGATATGAACTATCATACAAACGTCTCAAGAACCAGGGTTCAAACTCATGTCAGTTAAATAATAACATTAATTTCACAAAAATGGAATCCCAAGTATGATTCTATCCCGGGTCTCTCATGAAGGAAGGCAGCCATAAATAAATACACAACACACTTCTCTCTCTGGCCTTCAGACATAGATTATATGGACTCAAATGTTCACAGTGTAGATTGTAGCTGAACAGTAGTATGTTTTACATTAAGTTTCTGGATAATGGTAAGCCTTATATAACAGTACCCTGGAGATCCCAAGCCCCTGTGACTCCCAGTAACAAAGGAAGAACAGATAAGGACATATCCACTTCCCTTGGATCACCCTATAGATTGTAGTCTGGCCTCCAGCCATTGAGTGAAAATACTAGCCTTAACTCTTCCAGAAGCAAAGTCAATATGAAGCCTGTGATTAGGGTGTGCAATGAAGCTAGGTCACCCCTGATCCAGGTGACAGGGACCCAGAGAAATGTGTACTGTGAATCTGATGGAAAATTTTCTGGTTTTTCTGGCATGAGCTGTTAGCTCATGATTAGGTCACACTTGCCTCTCTGCTGTGGAGAGCCTTTCCCAGGGATGTTGTCGACTGTTGCATGCTTTGTAGGATTGCCCCAGGAACACATCAGACAGTAGGATAGAACTCGTGTTGTTTCCCTTGCAACCCAAAGATTTATGAATCAAGTCCGGAGCTTATAGCTACAACTTACAACAGTCTTTGCCAATGCATTTCATTTGAGAACAACTATCTACACATCATAAAAAAGTGTTCTTACAGAAGCTATGTACTTCAAGTAATTTGCAGCCCTGTGTTACTCATAAGGGATACATCCCTCACAGCTAATGTCATAACTAGCATGCTACAAACCTCCCCATGAGATTGTAAGACAGTTGGGAAGGTGCACTTTTGCCATACATTCTGCAGGCTTTGTCTCCATGTATTCCCAACTCTGAATTGCCAGCAGTGATTTCCCAGAGTCAGAGAAGCCAGGACTGAAGGTCAGAAAAGGTGAGGGAGGGCTGGGCCCAGCCTTAAATCTCAAAGCATGCCCCACAGTGACACACTTCCTCCAGCAAGGCCTCACATCCTAAAATTACTAGCTGAAGACAGGATCAGACACATTCAGACCACAAGAAGACTATGAGAGATTTACATTCCACATCAATATAAACACTGAAGACACAAACCCAAAAGGCTAATGTCTCCCATGCAAAGAGACACCTCATTTTCAAACTGACAGTTTAACTTCATACCCAAGTCATCAAAATTTTCCTCCACATTAGCTGCAATCTGTGACACTACAAGTGTGATTCCAATAATTGAGGCTCAGTCCTTTGCCAAACTGGAACACCGGGTGACAGAGCAAAAGGATAAAGTGTGCCACCAAATTCAGGCCTAGTTTCTAGTCCTTGAAGCCAACGAGGAATGGGAAATTGGGTCATGCTTGGTTTGGTCCCCACACAGGAAGCATTTCCTTAAAGGGCTAGGCTGTAATTCCTGCAGGTGACTAGGTTCATCCGTGTCCATGAAGCACACAGAAATCCAGGCTCAGGGCTCACTGATCAGAATCTCACAACAAAGATCTACTCGGTCCTGTGCCGTCACCAAATCCAATTTGCCTCTTTTGGCAAGGATGGGAGCCTCCTGGGCCAGCAGGCTCGCCAGCCCTCCTCAGCCCTCAGGCACTACTTGTGAGCTGCTTCATCACACATCTTTAATTATCCAAGGGAGGATGAGAAGACAAGAAACGGGCAAATTAAATTCCACTCTATCAATTTTGTTTCTAGTTCATAGATTTCAGGATGTGGAGAAAAAATGCTGAAAAATATGAGGTTTGGGGACAGCCTTTAATACACTCACTCAAGCTCCATGGACTGCACATTACCGACAGAATGCATTGTGCTATGAATATGCATGAGCCTGGGACACACACATGCATCTTCTCAGCATAGCTGGGAAAGTCCACTTGTCATTGTCACAGTTATAAAAGAGCATCAGCGATCCAAGAAGCAAAGCATTTAAGACCGTACCTGCATCTCCTGAGTAACCAGGTAGGGGAGAGCCTACACTTCCTACCTGACAATTGTGACAGTGCAGAGTCACATGTTATAATAAAGTCAACAAATGTGTATGTGTATATATATATATATATATATATATATGTATAATATCATTTGTATGTACTTCAGTAAACACACAGAACACCAGCCAAGCAATCCATGATGGGAATCTCAGACTCTGTTGAGTTCCTGGTTTCCTCCTACCCTCCTGAGCACACCAGTGTACTCAGTCATTCACGCCAGGGTTTCTAGGGGGTGGAAGCCAAAACACAGCAGAGCACAACACCACAGACAAAGAGTGCAAGCAATGCTTTGCACTAACAGATGCTACCTTCCTGGGCTCTAGTCTGATTTTCTGTTGCTGTGATGTAACACTCAAAGCAAAAGCAACTTGGGTCATACCTCATGGTGGCAGGAAGTCAGGGCAGCAACTGCAATAGAAACCGTGGAGGGAGGCTGCTTAAAAGCACGCTGGGTGACTCAGGATCTAGCTCAGGCTCACCTTCCACAGTGGACTGAGCACTGCCACAACATCAGTTAAGACTTGACCATCGGCCTTTTGTAAATTCCTTCTCGGGTGACTCTAGGTCTTGCCAAGTTGACCAAACAAAACAAAAATAAGCAAGCAAGCAAACAAAAAGAACTAACCTACACATCTCTCTTTTTATTTGACTCTCTATTTTGGTAATAAGATATCTGAAAGTCTTTGATGTGAAAGCCAGGGAGGGAAAGGTTAGATAAATAGATGGACTGTGCGGAGACAATAAGCAAGCTTTAAAATGCCTACACAAGTCAGCTGTTACTTTAAAGCTCAGATGACAACTGAGGCACAGGAGATTACCCTAATAGCCTACCCAGGTTGACAATCTCTACTCAAAAGGCCTGGGGCCAGGGTGTTTTGGATTTGGGACTTTGTTCAGATTCTGAAATATATGTAAATGCAATGGAGTCTTGAAGAGAGGACCCAAATCTAAAATAATTTCTCTTTCAGGTATGCCTTGTGCACACAGTCAGAATGGATGCATGCAACATTCTCAGTTCAGCTCCCCTAGTTATTAACCAGGTGTGCAATTTCTCACCTGGAGTATCATGTCTATGCTTAAAAAAATTGTCAAATTTGGGCACATTTCAGATATTCAGATTATAAATGTTTAACCAGTATTTTAATTAACATCAGTCATATTAATTTATAATTTTTCCAGTTTTCTACATCTGCTGCCAATACATTTCTCAGCATAAGGTATGCTGATGCAGACACTCTGGTAAACTTCTCTCTAGAACTCAATCTGCCAGACAAGAAAATTAATGACATCATCAATAATCTCAGCATCGGACCATGGAGCCTGCGAAGAGATGTGAACATGTTGAAGCAAGAAGGAAAAATCTGTGCAATACAGAGCCGTTGTTCTCAGACAACGCCACTGCCTCACCGAGGAAGTGAGCCCCGGTGCCTGGAGGTTACTTAAGTGAATGGCAGATGCTCTGGGCCCTGTTCATCCTTGGCTCTCCTGTTCATAACTGGGGGGGGGGACACGGGGACACCTTCACCACTGCCACCGTGTCATCATGAACAGGAATCCTTCCCCCACCTCTCGTACTGGAACAATAGCAGGGTTCTTGACATTTAAAGGCAAACATGCAGAAAGTAATCAAGTGCACAGTGCTGCCCCTGTGTCTACACAATGCCTTTTGTTCCCTGCAAATGGGCACAAGGATGACCAAGACTTGCAGATCCAGGCAGCGCCATGGTCTCTGGCCACAGCGCAGGTCTGTACAAACCAGCATCAACAGCGTTGGTCCATCCTTTAAGCCAGTTCTGGCTTGGCTGTCTTTGGCTGTCTTTTAAATCAATCTATTAAATATATTAACTCCTCCCCCACTAGTTATTTTTGTTCCAGACCATGACAGACACTGGGTTTAGGGCCCAGTAATAGTTACTTGCTAAGTTCATGTTTCTAGAGATTCCTTTCCTATCGGATAATTCCAATCTTGTTATGCCTTCATGACTCCTTGCAGAGCCTGTTTCTTTTGTTTCTGTGATTGATTAAGCTGGTGCCATTTGTTGTAGCTGCTGAATTCAACACATGCTAGTCAATTTCCTGAGCTGCTTGCATTGCTTCTCTGTGAGCTCAACCTCTCTCAGAATCAATGGTCTCCTGCAGGCCTGTGCTGTGCAGACATCCTGAGGAGGTGACACAAGCCTCATTGTGTGCAGAGCAAAGTCAACCTTCACTTCTGGCATCAGGAAATAAACACAGGCAATGAAAGGACAACAAAGCCCTCTTTCCAAGACCGCTTCTGAGAAGGATGGCTGCAGGAACCTCCCTTCCCCAGGACTACACCCCTTGCCAGTGGGTTAGGCCCCCTGCAGATGGGACCTAACATTCTCAGGTTACTCCCCTTGACCTCCATGGGTGTGGCCTCCCTCTTTCAATTCACACACAAGGTGTCTGATTCCTTGGGACTGAACCCAAGTGGACATTTCAAATACATTTTCAATCTTACCAATGCTATCCATTTTCCCAGCCTTTCCTTTGATGGAGGAGTGAAGGGGTTCACATTTTTAATTGCTTCTGATCTTCCAAGAAGCACTGTGGGATGCATCTTCACACTGGATGCCCTGACCTCTGTCTGCTATTGAGAGTAGCACTTGGTTCTGCATCTGTGTTCTGCCCCCTGGAACTTACAGTCCAAACTGAAGGGCAGACAGCAGCCCACGAAAGAAATAGGTATGGAGTAAAGAGAGCAATCATCAAGAGTTCAGGAAAAACGGCCTCTCGTCCTGCTGTCAGAGGAAGAGTGAGACTTAAAGCTCAATTCTCAAAACTCTTCGGGCTTCGATGGTATTTTGGAAAGTCTTTATCTCAATTGTACTAAGATTGAAGTGAAAGGGTTTATACACAGCACAGCGGGTTACTGGAGAGGTTCAGAAATTGTATCAGGGACGGAATGGCCAGGAGCAATCATTCCTGAGTGAAATGGGTAGAGACTGAGGAGGGAAAGAGAAGCCACAATAGAGGTATGGTTGGGAGGGCAAGTGCAGCCAGGAAACAAGTGAGGTCGGTTTACAGATACCAGGCTCACCAACTCCTATCATCAGGTAACTGTCCCAAGGCAAATTTGACGGTGGCCTGGAGGCTCCCAAAGGTTGAGCTCCAAGTCTGAAGCTGGGCTTTTTGTGGGTCACTTACAGAGAGACTAGAGGGTGAGGATAGAGAGGCAGTGACTCTGGAGCAATGAGGATGGACATCCATTTCAAGTGTTTGTATTATTTCAACATAAATAAAGCCAACCACAGAAACAATGAAACGCTATTTCCTGTTGGCTTTAGTCTACAGTTGTGTCCTTAAAAAAGCAGAAATTCTGAAGCTTGGAGAGTAAGTGACCAAAGTGATCAACTCTAAGCAGGATAACTAAATATGTGACCCCCCTCTGAGGCTCAGGGAACATCCTGAAGAGTAGACAGAGAATGTAAGTGAGGAGGTCAGAGAGAGCACAGTGTCATCTGCATATGGCTAGGATGCTATACTCAAGTTCTTTACAGCGGAGCTACCCGAATAACATGTGCAGCACCCTGTCATGCATGAGGCCCCTTACCCCTTGCAAAGGAACTGCGGGCAGTTAACAAGTGGTAGGCAAACAAGGGTCATTGTCCTCAGTGGTGTAGCCATGGGTAAAATGCTCACATTCCAGTAAACAACCATCCCCCCACATGCTCACACAAGCAACCCTAAGGAAACTCAGTGAGACCAAAAAACAAAAAAAACAAAAAAAAACAAACAAAAGAGAGAGAGAGAGAGAGAGAGAGAGAGAGAGAGAGAGAGAGAGAAAGAGAGAGAGAGAGAGAGAAACACCACACTGGAGGGATCTTTTAGAAAGAAAGACAGATCTCAGTGGAGGAAGGGGGGCATGGGAGAGGCACTGGGGTTGGGGAGCAATGACTAAAATTTCAGTAGACAGAGAGAGAAAGTTTTCAAAGAACATTTATTTACTTTTAAGGTGGGGGAAGAGATGCCAATTGAGGAAGATTCTGGGGTCAACTGTCACACACTAAACATAGAAAAGGGGCTCAGCACTATGCCAAAGCAGCCGTATTTAAATGAAGACAGGGCAGCTGAGGAGGGCTCATGTGAAGTTAGTTAAAAATCTGCTGACAGAGACTGAAAGCCACAGTCGGCTGCTCAAGGGAAGGAAGTCATCTCAAACAAAAGCATGGTTTTATTTCATTATTATATGAAGTTTAATTAAATATTTCCATTTTTCAAAGTCAGACAAGTGATACCCATTATCAGGAGTATGCCGACTTTAAAGGACAATTTGGCAGAACACACATGTATATATCTTAAGATTTCCAATGCAGGCTCATCTGTGGGGAACAATTAGAGCACATCAATAGCCCGAATGATTCCAGATCATATCTTTTCACTCTAATGCTAACAGAGGACAAAAGAATTTAGACAATGACCCCATTTGAGTGTGTTTAAGTCTGTTAGCAGAACTAAGGGCTCCACTCTGAAAACATTATCTTTTCAGAACCAGAAGGAAGTAGAAGACTCAGCCCCTCGGCTGTGGCATTCACAGATAAAATCTCCCTGGAATTTCTGGTCAGTTCCAGAATGTGCAGCTGACAAAAGGTGGTCTAATAAGGCTCCTCCTGGGATGGCTGGCCCACCTCACCCACCTCTGGCTGGGGTGTCTAATCTAGAAGGAAGCACCCTACCTTTATGGACAACCAGTCTCCACCAATAATCTAGTGAAAACCAATCCCAGCTATGCCTCAGTGACTTGCCTTGGAGAGTTCACTTACACAAACCCACAGATCCTCCTGTGTGAGTCTGGGCCCATCTGGGCCTTAATCTAAGTGTTAGCCGGTATTTGAATGGCCTGTCACAATCAAATTCATTACAAACTTATATTTTGCCTACCTACAGGGGTATTTGGGTTTTTGTTGTTGTTGTTTTTGCTCATATTTCAAATTAAACTCTGATAATTCCCAGTCAATTAGCTTTAATTTATAATCAGTGAGATAGACACAGGGTAGGCTGTAAAGAGCTTGCAAGTGCTGACAGAGAAGTTTCCAAAACTCTAATTTTGCCACTCTTTAATGGTCTTTCATTTTCCTTAGAGTAAAATTCGATTCTATTTTTTGTAGCTTTTGCTTTCAGTCCTTTATCCTGTCATGCCCCTTCTCACGGGGTAAGCCTGAAAACACACTACTGTACTCCTTTCAGCTCTACAAATATTAGGTTCTGTTGTCTCTTATGGGACACACACACACACACACACACACACACACACACACACACACACGTCTGTGTATGTGTCCCATAATCTTGTTTGTGGCTTAATTTCCAGAAGCATGAGTATCTTCAAGAAAAGGGGAATTGGGGTTGCAGGAGTTAAGGAAGTGAACAAGGCTGACTCACAGATGGAAAGATGACCCGGGGTGAGGGTGGGGTACCAAGGTCAATTCAAAGGTTTCAGGAAGTGGAAGATAGAGGTCAGAGGTCAGAATTAGAGATTTAAAGGTGCCAAGGATAAAAATGAACTGTAATCCAAAAAAAAAAAAAAAAGGTAGGTAGGCCATGGAAACTTCTAGAAGTAAGGAAATAAGGAAATGGAGTCTCCACATGGATGTGCAAAGGAACACAGTCCTTCCAACATCTTTCTTAAAAATATGGTTTTAATTGAAATAGAATTACTTCACTTTCTACCTCCCTTTACTCCATCTAACCCTTCCCAATTCCCTCCACTCTAAGGTTGATAGCCAATTTTTCTTTGATTATTGTTATACACACACACACACACATATATATATATATATATGCATGCAAATATACAACAGACACACAAACACATAACAAACCTACATCTTGATTTTAGTTCAGGGCACTTCTGACATCTGGAACTGTAGTCCATGAATATTTTTTCCTATTTCAAGCTAATAAGTGACTGGTGGTTTATTACAGCAAACATAAGAAACCAATATATATGTCTAGAACATTCTTTCTTGCTCTATTCTCTTACCATATGTCGTGGCCACTTTGAGTGCCCAGAAGCATCAAGTGGCTGCCCAATATTTTTCAACAGTAAGCAATAGTTTTCTATAATTTTAACTGATACTCTATGACTAGAATCAACACTACATGTGTGTACAACCCTGGAAATGGTAACTTCCTTGGGGATTTGCATACTGGTAGGGACAGTGCACACTACTCAGCAGAGAGCAGGATGAATAGGAGATTTTCAGTGACTATGTGATGATGACATGAGAGACACAGCCAATGCATTGTCATTAGATCAATGATGAGATGTCATTTTTTCTGTAGAACTGTTAGGTTAACAGGCAGCAGGCACAATCCAACCCAATACGAGGTTGATGTCAATGGTTTTGAGTCTTATCAAGTTGTAACTCAGATTAAATGCTATGCATTTCTAGAAATACAAGTGAGCTCTTACATAGAACTATAATAAGGCAGAAATAATAAAGTATATTTCTATTCAATGTTGGTGTCCTCTGTCACTAGAGCTCATTTCTGTTCCCATATGGTTCAGTGATGACTTTCAATGGTCAGCATCATTTCCAATGCCTTCGTAAGTGGTTCCAACAGCCTCAAACAGAGGGCAGGTCATCTCTACTTGACCACAAACTTTATCATTGAAAGCCCTGGAATCATTTACTAGGTTAATTAAAACAAATGCCTCTAGTGGTCCTTGGAAAGAGAGTGCTGAAGACCAAGAGATGGCAGCCAGTAGCAGGGGATCCCAGCAAAAAGGCAGGACAGGGCATGGATGGCCAGACAGACTGTGCAAGGTGGGGCAACTTTAGAGGTAAGGACCACCTTTCAAGAGTAGGGAAGACATTGATGGCACATGTGTAGAAAATCCCAAAGAATATGTAGATAGCCTTTTCAAACACTTAGATGAATTTAGTAAGAGTATGGGAATATATTGGTATCTATTGTAACAGTTATAAATGTGAATTTTCATGTTAATACTTAGAATTGCACTAAAAAATATAATGAAGAGGGCTAAAAGCAAATCTCACAAGTGAGGGTAGTTAGCACTCAATGAACAAAGAAATCTGAGTAATACAGACTCAGTGGATGGATGAGAAAAGGTTTGGTGAAAGAGGAAACCTCTCCATGACCATGAGCATGAAACTGTGTTCAACTCCATCATCATTAAGAAAGTGAACTTGGTAGTGGTGGCTCACGCCTTTAATCCCAGCAATTGGGAGACAAAAGCAAGTGGATCTCTATGAGTTCAAGGCCAGCCTGGTCTACAGAGTGAGTTCCAGGACAGCCTCCAAACCTACAGAGAAACTTCATCTCAAAAAAAAAGGGGGGGGGGTTCTTTTTGGATTCTTTTGGAAATTTCCTATCACTTTGGGGATTTAAGTCTATAATTTAAATTAACACAGCACAGAGGTGAGACAAGAGTGACTCACATTGTTGTTGGGGTGTAAATCAGTGCAATGGTTCCGGCAACAGCTTGCACACAAAGCATAAGACGTGGCCTGTCATTCGAACTCAGTTCTAGTCCCTGGATGATGGTGCTCGCTAGAGCCCAGAGTCAAGAATACCCACAGCTGCATGGCCCCACAGCAGCGTAGAGCGGCGGCACACAAACAGAAATAACACAATGCCTGCCAAGAGAATAGACAAGCAAATGACATTTCCCCCACAGAAATAACTTCAGGCAACACAGACAAGCTAGTTAGAGTCACATAGCGCTCCCTCGAATCTCAACAGTGAGAAAATGGTTTAGGTACAAGTTAATATAGACACAGCATTCTTTCTGGATTAGGTTTCAAAGCAGGTGTCAGCTTGAAGTCCAGATACATAGAGATGAATCTTCAAGCAGAGGATTTATACAGGGAAAGGGAGAGTATAATTCAGGAGACACAGATCTGAGAGGCTCCTGAGGCGTGTGGAGCGCATCGGACACTGGGGAGGAAAGGGTGGATAAGCAAGCTGTTTGGAAGTGGATTCCTCTGTACTGGAGGTCCTGCCCGTGACTGAAGAGTTCTGCTGGTTGCGTTTCAGTGGTTGATAAATAAACACTCAGCTTTGTCAGCTCTTGCTGCTGTAAACCGAGCTCAGGAGATGGTTTTGGATCAGGTCTAAGTTCTCTATGGCTCTTGACTTCGTTTTTAATTGAGTAAGACTTGAATGGCTCGACTCTGGATAAGCAACTTTCATAAACAAAAAAGTAGATCGGAGCAAGAATGTGCAAAGGTATTCAACCTAATTATAGAGAAACAGTGAAGTTACAGCCATAAAACGCCAAAAGGTGCTCAACCCTGGGGAGGGACACAGTTATGAATGCGAAAAGGTAACCGGGAACTGCTTAGCTATGGTCAGGGCTCGGCTTCTTGATTTGAGTGCTGGTTAAACAGATAATGACCACATCGCCATCGAAATGTATACCCATCTGGTACCCTCTTCACTGCAATAGTTGTAACAAGCAACTCACGGGGTGCTGCACTGAAGTCGGAACCTCAATGGGTCATGGAAACAGAGGACCCACCAGAGAAGCACCTTGAATATTGCCCACATTTTCTTCAACACTTTAAATCATCAAAAGTTGCATCCAGCATCAAGAGACATAATCCTAGACCACCTCTGAGTAGCACACAGCTGAGAGATGACTGAACTACTGGGGCTGAACCAGGCAAAGCAGAGACACTTATGGTAGAAGTAGGAAGTATGGCTGCTGCAATTATCATTTGCCCAAATAGAGCTGAAAATGATTGACATCAGGGCTGGAGTTAGCTCAGTGGCTAAGAGTACTCGCTGCTCTTGCAGAAGACCTGGGTTCCATTGGCAGCACCCACATTAGGTGGCTTAAAGACAGATAATGGAGAGGGGAGGTTCTAGAAAACATCTCCAGATGTTTTCATCATGAGAAATGTCTGAGAAGACGCTGTATTTGGTATCATTTCAACCAAAGGGTCATAGTGTAGGTAAGTATGCCAGTGTTTATTTTCATTCAGCCATTCTGCCCGTTTTAGGACTGACTATGGCTTAAATCACATATTTGACTCTTCCTTTTATACAGACACAGTCATGGGAAGCATGAACACACAAATTACTCCACTAAACAATTACACAATCAAACAGCTTTGTAATATCTAATCCTGACTGCCTCGTTTTCCTGGTTAATTGAATAGTCTACAGTTTTCCGAGAGTTTCAGTGGCTGAATTAATCTACACATCTGTTTTAAAAGACATTTTAAATTTCATGGTTTTACTTTAACTGCCCTCCCTGATGAGAGGCTTTGGTGACTTGACCTCAATACACCTGCAAAATTTTCATTTTTTCAAGATTGAACAAAGAGTTTTTTTGCCTAAAGTCACTAACAACATGAATATGACTTACTTGGATTTTCAAAACACCACAACTTCTTAGCACTAAGTAGTTACTTGTACACCAATTAAGGCAGCACACATAACCATTTCTCATGTGAATAAATGCTTGCTCAAATCCCAAATGATGACTGGGATGAAAATCATAAAGAAGAAAAAGATCATTTAAAAAATGAATGGGCTCTACCGATAGGTCAGTTGGTAAAATGGTTGCCTTACAATAAGTATGGAGAACTGAATTCAGCCTGGAACCCACAGAGAAGAGCCAGGAGTCCTAGCAGCATGTAATTGCCATCTGATGGGGGAGGGCCTTCTGTGTATGTGTTTGTCTTATTGGTTGATGAATAAAGCACTGTTGGCCAATAGGGAGGCAAGATAGGTGGGACTAGGAGTTGAGCAGGATTCTGGGAAATGTAGTAAGGAGTCACCATGTGATTGCCAGGAAGACAAGGTGCATAATGCTGGCATCCTTGGTAAGATAAGTCCTAATAAAAATATATAGATTAATAGTTACAGTTGATAATTAAGATTCAAAATGTGTTCTGGTTGTGTCTTGTATCATAGGGAATAATTGATATCAGTATGTTTATATTTTCCAGTTCACTAACTCTGAGAACCCTGAAGTGACACTTTAAAAAAAATGTGTAATTGTGACAAAACCTACAAATAAAATGCCCCGTCTTAATTATTTTGGGGCTCAGGTCAGCAGTGTTAAGTGCATTTCCATTGCTGTGCCACACCAATTTCTAAGAAGTGATTAAATATAATATAATATAATAATAAATATAATATAATAATAATAACAATATAATAAACATCCTTCGACCATTCATTCTGTCTTCTGTTTCCCCCTTTATGTTGAGATAGCACATCACAAATCCATTCCTACCTGTCACTCAAGTGGAAGACACTTCACCAAGGAAACAAACAGACAGCATGATCTTTCCAGTGACCACATGGGGCACCCAAGCCTCTCCCAGGTGGGAAAGTCTAACATCTCCTCAGTGGGAAAGCCTAACCTCTCCTCAGTGGGAGAGCCTAACCTCTCCTCAGTGGGAGAGCCTAACCTCTCTTCAGTGAGAAAGCCTAACCTCTCCTCAGTGGGAATCCCTACATCTCTTTAATGAAAGCAGGCCAGAAACCTCACAAGTCAAGGCAGATGGATGGTTAAAGCTAAACCTTAGCAGGTTCCTCAGATATAGGGAGCTTCTAGCACAGTGACAACAGTCCCTGAACTTGGAATCAGCTATCCTTAAACAATGGCTACAGCAGTCACTGGGAGTCCAGAGTACATCAGCCATCCAAACCTTCATGAATAAAGGCAAGCTTTGGGAGTCATGGGCCAGGATTCCACAGCTGCTGATCCCACAGTAGAATCTTTCCCACATCTGGAGGGCAGAGGGAAGACAGTTGTTTACTTGGTGCCTCTGAAAGAATTCATTTCAGAGGCACCAAGTAATATTCTACATACTACCCTCGTACATGCAGCTCACTGATTGGTAAGCCACAGTGGAAATTCTGCCGTGCTTGACCAAAGCTCCCCAATGGGGTCATCTTCAATTATAGAAGACCATTGTAATGACAAACAAACTATGAGGCCAAAGGCAACCCTGAAGGAGGAGCACCCTGAATCTTAGAGCTGTATGCATTTTAAACACAACAGAAACAAAAGCAACTATGCAGAAATCTCTGAAGAAAGTAGTAGGAACTGAAAAAGACAAAAAACAAACATCTGGTCATCCCAGGAAACGATGGGGAGACTTCATGGGTGAGCTTATCTTGAGCATCAGTGAACTAGATGGAAGACTGCCAGGCACCTGTAATAGGAACATTACACCAACAGAGGAAGGCTGGAGAAGGACAAGGTCAGAGGCGTTGATCATAACTCAGGTCAGGCCCTTGGGTCAGCAGAGGCTTCCATGAGCATCTTGTGGAACCAGGACCCAAGTAACAGAACAGACAAGAGGAGTTAGGAGCGGAGAGGATTCCGTGGTGGGCACAAGGCATTGAGAAGCCCTTCATTCTCCCTGGAGATTTCCGGCAATCAGCACCCAGAGCAGCCCATAGGTGACATGACCTATGGGGGCTGAAGCCAAGGCACTTGCATACAGGTCATGTATTTGAAATATAAAAATAAGGACAATATTCACAGTCATCCTGCTATGATATTAATATGTTTTGTTCCTTAAACGTTGGGGCAGGGGGGAGAGGGCTCAGTGTGTAAATCACTTGCTGTGCAGGCCTGACAACCTGACTTTGGATCCCCAGAACCCATGAAAGAGCTGGACACAGTAGTGGAAATGTGTGCCATCCCTGCCAGGAGGGAGGGAGATGATGGCAGAATCAGCAGGGTCCTGACCGTGGGTACCAGAGGATGGTCAGGAGTATATGGTGGAAAAACAGTAAGAGGCTGTGTCTCAAAAAGCGTGAAGGTGAGGACAAACAAGGGCCTCTTGCGTTGTTTCCCAGGAAATGGACTAAATCAGGGCTGTGCTCATCTGACTGAAGTTGAACTCTTTGATCGGATGGGCATCACCCTGACTGGGTTGGACTCTCCTGAAGGAACAGTCACTCTATCCATTCAGCATCAGAATCAGCCAGGCCTTTGACCTTTGCCTTGCTCCTAGGATGGCTGGACAGCACCCTGACTCCTGGGGGTCCTGCCTGAGGGAGCAACGGGGGCTGTGTCCGGCTGCTCTAGGGTTAGTCACCTTAGGTACAATCTGGGTCACAGGCGCACCCCTGACTTCCCAACCACCTTTCCTGAGTCATATTTTCTGAGCACTCACATAATGCAAGGTCTGACATTTAACCCTCGGGGTGACATATGTGTTTCTCAGGTGAAGGGGTGTCAAGCCTGAGATTCAGCTCTACCTGTCACTTGAGGGGACATAAGAAGCACCAGCCATACACAAGCACTAACCCAGCTCATCACCTGCTGATACAGGTTAATTATTTTCATTGTTGACTCAATACCAGTCACTTCTTTGAAACCGAACATCTTTAATGTTGTGTGAGCTTTGGACCCAAATTCACAAGAACAAATTCATGTCTCCAAAGCAGTTAGGAAAACAAGCACTAGAAAGGAGTAAGCAGCTGACTTTCAAAATGACGGCCCAGTGGTGAGCAAGACCTACAATAAACCGACACACATATACGTTGTAAGTTACTCTAAGGCGGGTCAAGAGCATATTGAGGAGTAGACAAAGTACAAATGGAAGGCAACCGATGACCATCCAAACGTTATCCACACAGCTCAAGTCCCTGGTTAAACTGACAACTATGGAGCTTTCATGAGCATGACATCCCCAAAAGTTTACAAAATTTTCAAAGTGGCATCTACGACAGTGACTCAATGGATAAGCAAATGAGGTTGTCAGGATGTTTAGAGAATACAGAATCACAGGGGAGAATTAAATACAAATCATTCATATCTGGTTTGAAGGCAGTCTCATTCAGTAGCCCACAGTTTCCTTCTGTCTTAGCCTCCTGAGTGCCCCTGTATTTCAGGCAGGAGCCTCCATGATTAGTTCTGAGCCACTTAAAAATTATATTATTTAATTAACTTTTTCCATTAATTTTATATACTGACCTCAGTGTCCCCTCCCTCCTCTCCTCCCACCCCCCCCAACTCCCATCTGCCCCCTCCTGATCCACTCCTCCTCCATCTCCATTCAGAAAGGAGCAGGCTTGCCATGGGCTTGAACAAAGCATGGTACATCCAGTTGAGGTAGAACCAACCTCCTCCCCCTGCACAAAGCCTGGGTTAGGTAATCCTGCATGAGGAACACTTTCTCAAAAGCCACCTAAGCACCAGGGACAGGTCCTGATCCCACTGCTAGGAGCCTTACAAACACATCAAGCTACACAACTGTCACATACATGCAGAGGACCTAGGGCGGTCCCATGCAGGCTCCATAATGTTGATCTGGAGTCCATGAGCTCCCACAAGCTCAGGTCAACTGTCCCTGTGGGTGCCTCCATCATGACCTTGACCCCCTGGCTTTTTCAATCTCTCCTCCCTTTCTTCAGGAAGACTTCCAGAGCTCAGCCTAGTGCTTGTCTGTGGATCTCTGCATCTGCTCCCATCAGTTACCAGGTAAAGGCTGAGCCACTTTTAAAGTAAGTTGCAAGGTTGAACCCCACACTCAAGAGGATGGCAGAGGACCCTACAGAGAAGATTCCTACAATAAATGATACTTCTGGCCTCCAACCTACCACCAAAACACAAGAGAAATGGGAAGCCAATGGTGCTGGATGGAGAGCAATGGCCACCCAAAGTTCCTGCTAGCTCAGGAGACAAAGCACCCAGCACCATCCTTGAGAAACTCCTTCAGGTCCCTGGGGCCACACGGGAGCACTGTTCCACACCTGGGGCCTTTGAGCAGAAGAACATTTGAAATGTATCTGAGGCTGGCCTTATAAGTTATGATACAGACTACGGGAAGGTCAGTGCTACTGGCGCCCAGAACAGAATTCCACCAAGAGATCAGAGCTGCACCTGGCTGCCCTCCGAACCCTGACTTACTCCCTGGGAACAGTTGGCATGGGAGAATTTGGGGTCAAAGAGGCCCATGCCAAGGCTATTTTGAGGTCCCTGGCACATTAAAAAAATGAACAGGTGCCAAGAAACAGTTCTTAAATGGCGTTATTTTAGACACTTAATATATTAGTGTTTTAAATGATGAAAAAGTATAGCATGACATGGCCATGCCATCAACACACAAGTTAAAAATATCAGTTCCTGAACCACTGAAAACAATGTTAGCCAGCTGTGAGGCACAGAGTGGCCCCATGAGGAACACATTCCATTGTTACTATTGTTAGTGTCTTTGGGCCCTCAAGCTTATCCTTTGGGGACAATGATATAAGAAGCTAACCGTGAGGCTCAGGATCTGTGGTCCCCGTCCTCCATCTTTGCCTTGTGACAGCCCCAGGTGGAGCCTCCGTCCCTGCTGAACACCACAGTGGGGGTGGGGGAAATGGAAAATTCCAACCAGATTTCCAAATGCTCACATTTTATGTACATCATGAGCAGAGGAAGAGGATGGCTTTACTTCCATGGAACACCCTGGCTGGTCCCAGAGGACACCAGGGATGACACTCTGTGAGTCCAAGCGGCTGACATGTGTCCCCACAACATTCCTGCCGTGAATGGCTGACTGTGTCATAGCTGGGACATAAAAATAAGCCCATGTAGGTGCCAGGACAATTCAACAGTGAAGGGAAAGGAAGGGAGGGAGGGAGGGAGGGGAGGGAGGAGGAGAGGGAGGAGGGAGGGAGGGAGGGGGAGGGAAGGGAAGGAACAGAGGACTGACTCTGATATGAAAAATACACATGTAACACATATAATAAAGTATTATATATAATGTTCTCCTTAACTTTATTCTAGTCCCCCCACACACCGTTTCCTCACAGGGGCTGGGTAATGTGCTTGCTCAGCAGGTATAAATTCTGTGATCCCCAACAGTGTGTGTGTGTATGGGTTGGGGGGTAAACCTATACAAATTCAATGATCTAAATAATCAAATTTATGTCCACAGTTAGGAATGAGAAAAGTCTAAGCAGGACTGGCTCCTGAGCCTATGTTCTCATGTGCCCTTCCTTGGCATCTCTACTGTGGGTACTGAGCACAGGTGCTGAGCTCACCTCTCTTCTGAAGACTCTGATCACCATACCAGATGAGCCCTCACTTGAATGACTTCATTTGAACTTAATCCCCTCTTTCAGGAGTCTACTTCCAAATATGGTTCTTCCTTTGGAAGTTAGGGTTTTTGACCCTAGGGTTTTTGACCCCAGAATCATGGAGCTGATTAAGTCCACAACGGGAACACCCCCTTTCCATTAAATAAGGCTGTGACTGCTTGACATCTGCTTTCAGGATGAATGTGTATTAACCTTAGTGCCTGCCTCACACCACAGGCAGCCAGGAACTCCAGGTGGATGAGGATGCTCTGTCATTCAGATGTGAAGCAAGTGTGAAAAGTTCAGGAGCACATGAGTGCACACACACACACATGCACGCACGCACGCACGCACGCACGCACGCACGCACGCACGCACGCACGCACGCACGCACGCATGCACGCACGCACGCACACCATTGCTTCTGCTTAAGCTACCTCATCCAAGATATGGTCCATAAAACTCTGATGTCTGTATGCTAGACACTGGTCCCATTGCACGCCTGTAACATGACCTGAGATGTTATCTCCACTTTACTGAAGCTCGGAGTGCAGCAGCCTGAGTGAGGTCACCCAGTTAAAGGGCACTTGAGCTAGGGGTGTGCAACTTTATGCTGACACACACTTTCTCACAAGGCATAATGCAGAGCCTCATTTGAAAACAAAGCTTAATGCTTTCAGCTGAATCATTAAAAGTATATTTTCTGAAGCTGAACTTGGCCAAATTTTGCTCTAGTGATCTATTGATTATTTCTAAGTTGAAATATCCATTTTTTTCCCAGCATTCAGGAGGCAGAGGCAGGCGGATCTCTGTGAATTCAAAACCAGCCTGGTCTACAAGAGCTAGTTCCTAGACAGCCTCCAAAGTCACAGAGAAACCCTGTGTCAAAACTGCACCCCCCAAAAAAAGAAATATCCAAATTTCCAGTTTGCAATTGTGCGGTCTGGTCATTCAATGGCTTGAAGAAAGAAATCTCAAAGCCAAAGCATGTAACTTAACCACCATTTTAAACAAATTCTCTCAATAGTCTGAACCATGTCTCCTGGCAATTTAAGTATAAATTGTTGGGGCTAGAGGGTTTGTTCAGCAGTTTAGAGCACTTGCTACTCTCACAGAGGACCCAGGTTCAATTTCCAGCACTTACATGGTAGCTCACAATCATTCTATCTCCAGTTCCAGGGAATCTGATCTCTGCTGGCACCAGATACACATATATGGTGTACATGCATACTTGCAGACAACACACACACACACACACACACACACACACACACACACATGTATATATATATATACATGTTTTATCAGCATGTATATATATATATGTGTGTGTGTATTTATGTGTATGTCTATGTATATACAAATATATAGGTGTATATGCACATATATGTATGTATATATATCAAATCTTTTGTGATTGACTAATTTACAAAAATAAAGGTCAATCATATAATCAGCACATTGAAAGCAAAATGGCTGACAAAGAATATGAGTCACAGGAAGCTAGGCACAGAGGTTTGCAGAGAGGTGACCAGAGGATCAGGGCCACTAGCTCAGAACAGAGCCAAACAGAAAGGAAGCAGCCAGGGAAGCTCCAGGTTCCATCCCCTCTGGGGCTCCCTTTCTGTAAAGAGAGGCAGGGTAGTCCCCAGAGTGGTGGCCCCGTACCACTCCACGGTGAATCACTGTTCCCCAGGCCCAAGGTTCAAACTGAGTTACATGTAGACATAAGGCTACTATGAAGAATGCCACATAGAAATTATGACAGTGTCATCTATAAATACCCACTGCTATCAATAGCTTTAAATTATGGGTTGGCATTTGGGTTTATTAAGGAAGATCCTTCAGATGTATTAAAAATCTGTTTACCTTTGGTATTGATTTTTTTGATAAATACATTATCCGGAGAGGCTATGTGCAGCAATTTCTCTGGGAAAGCTGACATTTATTCAATGATATTTGCTTGACTGAATTAAGTAGCAATATATGCTCATCTATCTTTGCTATATCTGGGAAATTATCTTATCAAAGTTGAGTGAATATTTTATAGAAATCTTAGGGTCTGGAATAATATACAGCTGAGGGAAGGATCTAGTTGTCTAAGACCTTGGAGTTACGAATTAATTCCTTGAAGTCATTTATGCCAAAACACTACAATGTTTCTGAACAATATCTTACTCAACTGTTTGAATTTTTATGGTGGCATTTCTTTAAAGAACAAAAAGATCATCATTGTATTTGGTTTTAAATGACTTACACGGGGACTAGTGAATAAAACCCTCTAAGGGCAGTGCAGCAGAGGCCGCCAGTTGATGAGCAAATATTCTGTGCTTCTCCCCATAGACACCTGCACTCAGCTATGAACTGTGAGGACCACTCCCACAGCCCACACCCATTGCCCTCCATTCTTGATCTAGAAAATGTCCAGAGGAGCCTGTCATGACCCTCTGGGGTTTTTCTCATGCCCCATGTGAATGTCCTTCTTGAGGACAGTCTTGGAAAACAGGTGGAGTGGCCTCAGCCTAGATGTCTGTGTGAAGAGCCGCTGATCCATCCTCCAATGTGGAACCACTCCAGACAATAGAAGAGATGGAAAATAAGTGTTCACAAGTGTTCGCCCTGAAAGTTAGAGATCTACTTACCACTTCACTGTCTACAAATTTAACAGACTCCAAAGGGTTTTGTATTCATTGGAAAGACCAATCAGTCTTAAACTAAGACTCTAGATGACAAGGTCTACTGAATTCAGATGTGTCTCATTCTCAGAATTCATTCAACAAGTCAATAGCCATTTGTAGAATAGCCATTTGATCTGCTCCAATGACAAAGCAAAATGACAAAGTCTTGCATGTCTTAGTTGGGAGTGTGACACATCTGCAAATTGAGACTTACTACAGGCAAAGCCTTCTATATATACACACACACACACACGCACACGCACACGCACACGCACACGCACACACGGCAAACTTCCATAAAAAGCAAATCCCTTGAACACAATTCATTTCTTTTCTTTCTTGTTTAGTCATTTTAAGCTAGCACACAGAGTAGGTTTTATTATGACATTGTCACACATATCCATCACAGTGCCTTGTTCTTGTCTATTGCCTGCTCTCTCTGCCCCCTAGTCTGTTCTTCTTCCATGTTCATTTCTTAGAGAAGTTTTAGCACATGTGTGTACATGTGTGCTTAACCAACTTTCTTTTCCAATTCTCAAGCTTACACCTATTCCCACAAATTACCTTCTCTTCCCTTTCTTTTCTTTTTTGTTTTCTGGATGACAGTCCATTAGTACAAAAGTACTGGGCTTAAGAATTGAAAATCAATCATCTTTCCAAGGTGATTGGTTCAAATAACAAGAGCGGCCATAAATGCAGCAAATACCATGGCTCTAACAGCTTTGTGACAATTATTAATTTTAAAAGGTATTATTGAGCTTCTCAAAGAAAAAAATCTTATGAGTACCATCTTTGATACACTTGGACTAAATATAAAGCAGTCAAGAGGGATAGAAAAAAACATTTACCTAAATCATAAGATCCTTTGGAACTAGGGACCATCCTAAAATTCCTTTCCCTTTGTGGTAGTGGGGGCACAGAAAGGAAAATGAAATAGACTCTCTACTCCTTATGACGACCTCAGAAATCTTTGATCAAAGTTTACCCTGCTGGTTGAAACCAGATCTGACCTGTGGGATTTACTGTGAACTGAACTCTGGGTAGGATGTGGCTTGTCACTGACTCTCCTGTAATTTAAAGTCACTCTTAACTTCAGCACCAGAAATTCTCTCTGTGTTCTTTGCTAGGGATGCATCCTGAAAGAAAATATTGGTCTTATCCACTAGAGAAGACTACTAATGACAATGACCTATGCACTGCAAGGGGAGATACGAATTCTTCACAGCCCCAACAGGCCACAGGCAGGGAGGGACAGGAATGAAAGAGGTGGCATTCATTACCTCACTGGAGGTTTGTGACCTTGCATCTGAACTAGAAGTTAAGCAAGACACCTGGGGCAGGGAACAGTGGTCCCAGGGAAAAAGTGAAGGATTACACATCTCCATCTGCTGGGGAACTTGAGGAATTACCAAGGGCAGAAGGCGTGGCTCTGCTTGTCTATAGGAAACTGAATGAGTAAACGCTGCCTCTTCTGGGAGATAAGGCAAGTGGGTGCCTGCTCCTGTCAACCATAGCTATGGCGTTTATTCCTCAGCTGTGTGCTGTTTCTGGCTGTTGTTTGTTTGGTTGCCAGAGTCAACAGTATATGAACCATATAGGGGCATCTCATGGAGATATCCAGTCCCTTAGTGAAGGTCACACTTCAGATGCACCTGAGAAAGAAGCCCTTCATCTTGGGGGACACGAGTAGGTATATCCTAAAAGAATGTAACTTAAAAACTCCATGGGTCACAAAAGAAAATGAATAGATATGAACATGAGACAGGATTGTGGGATATGGGAGGTAAATGGGGGTGTCAGGAAGGAAGATCTGAGGTGGGGGTATGTCTGAATTCTTTGTGTATACCTGTAAAACCATTAAGGAAAAATATATTAAAGGAAAGAAGAGTCTCAAGAACCCAGAAGGATCATCCACTTCTTCCTCCCGAACTCAAGCAGGAACTATTATGAGAGCTGGATAAATCTGTCCAAATCACTACCTTTTGGGGGGCTCCTTCCATAGCAATATTACATTAAAACTCTGACAATGTTCACTGGTTGCACCCCTGAAATATTAGCCAATCCAATTAGAACTCAGATCTTTTCTCCTAAAATAAATCTGTTACCTTATATAATGGCCTGTTGATGGGGGAACGTGTCAACTCCACCTTGTTATTGATTCATATATAATTCCCATCAAGCACCAATTTCAACTCTGAAATGTGTTTAGTCATCTTTATATCATTTTGTCACTATGCATTTCATAATAGAAGAAGCTGAAATGATTTTATCATGACAATATATATGACAGCTTGCAGTTAAGAATCTCAGAAGTGGCACTACTGAATGAATTTCGATGAGTTCACTCATATATACGTTTAAATAATTCACTTTATCCAACCTTCTATTCCTTAGAAATCCTATACTCAATTTCAAATATATGAATATTAATCCTACTTTCTGATTGTTCTGGAGCACAAGATTTCATAAACTCAACCTTCATAGAATTAATAACATCCACACACATGGTTATGCTGCCTTTTACAATGCCATTTTGTGTGTATTATTGTATTTGATACTCTAGTGAGATGTGTATTTGTTAGTATAAAGGACTCCTCAGTAACAGGAATGAACTATTTATATTGCCTTTATTCAAAGAGAGAGTGAATTATCATCCCCAGGGGTCTCCTTTTGCAATTTCTAGACGTTCCCTTCTTTTCCTTCATGGCATCTCTGAGCTGCTAACTACAAATCGAGGTAGTCCTGTTTCTTAAGAAAGTCTTTCACTGTGTCTTCCAGAACCCCTGAGGTCCTTGAGACCCTTTCAGGGGACCACAAATAAAACTGTTTCCATGATAACAAAACACTTGACAGTCTTGCTTCTACTTCCCTCCCACCTGCTCACAGTGTTTGCTCTGAAACCCAAGGGAAAGGCTACCTTTGTTCCTTGTGCTCTCAGCCCCCACCTGTGCACAGTCTTAGTACACAATCCAAAAATTACCAACAGGCACCACCCACACTGACACTGACAACATTTCTTTAAATCTTTCAGGATATTTTCAGGATACAAAAGGCACCAAAGAGTCTGAGAATGATTTCACATTATCTCCAATCCTCAGAAGTGTAACAACAGCAGTCTATGTCCTTGACAGGCACCAGCACCCAGTCCCGTATGGAGTGTGGAGGACAGAGGTATTGTCTTCCACTGCTTCCTCCTGTTTCTACAGAAACATACACTGAGTGCATCACACAGTGACAGCAAAGGCTATGTCAGTTTTGGGGCCCTCTTTGTATAAAGCCACAACCCCTCTATGGGACCACACCCTCAGGACTTCATGGAATCTTAACCTCCCCGAGTCCCTCCCTCCAAATACCATCAGCATCTGAAACTAGGGGTTGGGTTCTAGCTTGAGTTTTAGAGGTGGCTTTCCCACCCAGCATGAAAGATCCTCAATGCTTCCAGAGTCACCAAGAAAGGAAGAAGCCAAGAAAACATGGTAAGGCTTATTCTAGATCTGCAGCTTCCTTCACAAGTCCTCAGCCAAGGCAGATGCTTTCATGTATAAAACAGGCAACACAGATGCTCGATATCCCAGTGTGTCTAGAAGAAGGTGAAAGCAATTATCATCCCACGTCTACCAACCACCCCAAGGCCCCATCCACTGTCAACTCACTGCTTCCTATTGTTTACTGAAAGTTATTTATCTACAGTTAGTCTCTGCCTTGACCTCCCCACACAAATTTCAGGGGCTGTGGGAAGAGATTCTGTTTAGCTACGGCACAGGCACACACAAGCCTGCATGTTTTTCTCAAAACAACTGAGAAGCAGAATGTAAACAAAATATAGTGAACGTTTGCCAAAATTAGTATAGCATATAGCATTATCATCTAAGACGGGCACTTGGTTTATACATTCTAGCAGCCTTAAAGCCAATTAGTCATAATGAATTACCCCATAGACAAACGCTTTTTACCTTTTCAGATGACTATGGTCCAGATCTGCTGAAAGAAATTAACGTTTTTAAAGAGTCATCTTGATTACTTATTTGTGTATCTGTGTGAGTGTGTGTGGGGGGGTGTAGTGCCCATGAATGCCAGAAGAGGGCATCAGATCCCCTTCGTGCTACAGTTACATGCCGCTGTAAGCTCTGCTACATGGATACCGGGTATTGAACTCTAGACCTCAGCAAAAGCAAGCCATAAATGTTCTTAATCACTGAGCCAGCTTTCCCACCCAGAAATTAACATTTCTGCTGGAACTGGGTCATCTGGGTCAGGTTAACAAATTTATCTGTCAATGGTGGAAAGACCCAGTGACCTACCAGCTTACAGATACAAACTGCATCATTTTGTTTTCCAAATAACAAGCATTGATTGCGATGCTGAAAGGTCACTTGTCATCAGCTCAGTTGTTGACCTACTGGCAAATTGCATCCTGTCACTCCACAGTACTCCAGGAAGAGACAGTTTGTGGACAATAATGAGGGAGGTAATAGCATCTCACAAGGTTTGAGACTCCAGGATGGTTCCCTAAGTTCTACAGAGAAGGAAGCAGCAAACAAACATCTTGGAAAGAAATGAATAGACAAGGATTTTATAATTACCCAAGACCACACCAGGAACCCCCATTTATGTAGATTTAAAAACCTGGGATCAAACACAACCTGTATCATCAGGTCTATCAATGAGGATTTCTGTGTTGTATACTTTCTCTATCATTAACAATGTAGAAAAGACAGCTCTTTCTAATTCTTTAAGAGGAATGGGTTGGGGAGATGGTTCACACCCTAAAATGCTGGATGTACAAGCACAAGGACCTGAGTTTGGATCCCCAACACCCACGTAAAAGCTAGGGAATGACATCACTCATTTGCAATCCCAGCAACAGGGGTACCAAGAAAGAAAAGTGCCCCAGGGTTGCTACCCAGTGAAATCAGTGAGCTCCAGGCTCGGTAAGAGACTGTCTCAGAAAACAAGGTGGAGAGTGGTTAAGGAAGACACCTAATGTCAAATCCATGTCTTTACATAAACCCACACATACGTGCACATGCATTACCCCACCCCCATGAACACACACATGTACAAACACATGTATGCACAGAGAAAGAAATATTTCTATAGTGGAAAATTAAGACATACAACTGAGAACTGATCACTTGAAAAACACATTTGCACTGACATCATCATAAAAGTACCTCTCGCTATATTAGTATGCTACCTCAGGTATCTGACGCAGACATTTACTGCCGTGAAATCCGTTGTTTGAATCTGTCCACCCACCAGATAGAGGCACTATGATTGTCCAGCAGACAGTTAATTAAATAGACATATTTATTTCTCTTTCCGCCACTTAAGCTTCGAAATACTGCATTAAAATATAATTTGTCACAATTCAGAATAAAGTATCGGTTAACTAGGCATTAAAGTCCACTTATTTAAAATAATGATCTGCATAGTCATTTCCTAGAGTTTGCCAGGAAGTAGACAGGAACTTTTCTGTACTTAGTCTCCTGCTCTAACAGGACAGACATTCATGCCAGTACAAACTCAAAAATAAAACTTAATAATCTTCCCTTTATGTACCTTCTAACCACCTGTCAGTCAGCCATCAAGATATCTACCCACAGGACACAGAGTCACACTTGATACATCCACCAAGGCCTAAAACCACAGCATGAAGGACTTGTCCTAGTTTAGAAAGTCCTAGAATTATAGGCCTGAAATTGGTTGTCCTAAATTGGTGTTCTGTAATTCCCTGGGTCCCAAGAAGCCTGTCCAGCAATGACCAAGAACCATCACAATAAGCTGAGAAAGAGAAACCAGGGCTCAGTCTCATTGTTTGAAATGTAAATAATTTCTGGGCAGTCTGACAGCGCTTGCCTAAAATACATCAGTGGATAAAAATCAGGTCGGTGTGGCGCACTGTCAACTCATCCCAGCCATGTGTTCTTTTCCTCCTCATATTTGCACTGCAAATTTTGCTTACCTCAGGGGTTCAAAAGAGTTGAAGAGTAATTGCAGTTATCTATCCTTCACCTACCTTTCATCATTAAGATGTTTATATTTGCATGTGTGCTGCAAGCCCCCCCCACACACACACTTTTTCACTTATTTTCTATCTGCACAGACATCAACACTTAGGAGCCTTTAAAATTTTGGCATAAAGTTTCCTAAAACCAAGGAAATCTGGCATATTCGTGTTTCCTCAGTATTTATTGACCAGTCCAATCATGCCTCCTGGCATATTCTCATGTTTCCTCAGTATTTATTTATTGACCAATCCAATCACGGCTCCTTATGACATCTCTGATGCACTCATCCATAATTCTGAGTTTTCAGACAAGGGTGACGTCCCTGTGCGCAAAGCACTTGTCATGTAACCCTGACAACCTGAATCCAGATCCCAGGACCCAGTGGTCAATGTGTTGCCAGCAGTTCCAGCACTTCCTATGGAGAGTTCACCACTGCCCTGGCATCTACAACGGCGAACATGAAAAGCCCTGTCTAACAAGGTAGAGAGAAAGAACCAACACCCAACACACCTGTGTGCATTGTATATGCATATACATGTTCATATCTACACATATGTCACACACACGGTATAGAAAATTTGAATTTTCATCTTCCTGTAGTCAATACTTTCTCCTTCCTTTGGCAAAGGTCGGTAGTCAAACCATCTCCTTGCTTCTCTTCCTACATGGACTCAGCATCTCCTCAGCTAGCTGGGGTGATGACTTACATGAGGACCTGGGTTCAGATCCCAGCACCTACATAAAAACTGTACATCAATGTCGGTCCCAGAGACTTGATAGCCACTCCATCTAGCCAGCACGGTGATGGTGGAGTCCAGATTCAGTGACTAACCCAAAAAGGGAGTGGGGATGGGGGTAGGGAGAATAATAGGACACACCTAGTATCAACCTCTGGCTTTCACATGCACACTCATGGATCTGCACACACCCCTGCACTCATGACACATTCCTTTACACGCACGTACCACACACCTGTGTGCTCACGCACAAGCTTTTCCTCTCTTCTCCTCAAGATGCATGTCTGTTACTTTCATCACCTGCAGCTCCGAGGCAGCTCATGCATGCTCAGGGTCTCTATCGACACCCCTTTCTATGTACAGAACTTCCTCTGTGTAATGTTCCAGTCCTGGTGGTGTTTCTGTGGCCCTCTTGGCAGACACTGTATTCTACAATTCCTGTTTCTTAACACCTAGCCTCTGGTAGAGAGTGGCCACAACAGGCTCAGGGCAGCCAAATGGAGTCACATCACTTCCTCAACATTGGGTTATATGGGCACAGGCTTGTCACCACAGTCTCGGTACCTAGAGCTAAGCTTTCTGTATGATGTAGAGGGGCCCCGATTTGAAGCTGAGAATAAGCCGAACCTAGCATTTCTCATTTGAATGCTCTTAACACTTTTATAACTTGAGCCATAGAAACTCCTGATGGCACTTCTGAGGGACTGTGAAATGACCTCTGACTCAAGCAGAGGATGTGAGATGTGAGCCACAGGCCACTCTGAATGTCCATGGCAACCCTGGTTTTGGCTGTGTGAGGACTTACCAAGACAATCACTGCCTGCTGCTGGGCTCTACCCTGGCAGCAACACCCTCCCACCCCAAGCCTTCCTGACCACAGACATGCATTCCCAGAGAGACAGCAACCAACAAAACTTCTCTAGGCCCTGGAGATAAGCATCTAGGCCCCAGACTTTCTAGTCTCCAGAAAATAATTTTCCAATTTGCTCACCCCTAGTTTGTGCTGTCTGTCAGGAATCCACTCTGAAGATGAAGGTGCTATTCCTGGGTTCTGAGTCATAACCTATGGTCCTGCTCCCCAATACTTATTGACAAAGTAGGTTCTTTTTTTGTATAAGCTGGCTGCGCTCAGCACCAGTCTTTCCTGGAGCATCGATGTGGGGCAGAGAAGACCCCCAGACTGTTCAAATTCTCAGCATGCTGTTCTGGAGCCAACTGTAACACCCAGGCCCCCATCTAATCTGTTTGGTCTTCGTGTCTCTGATTCCTCATCATGGAACTCAGACTCTAGTACCATTGACAGTGTCTGCCACATTTAACCTCTCTGTTTATCCTATTACTTGACCTCAAATCTCTCTTACAATGTCATCTTGTATAATTTTACGGGAAATTAAACAAGAAGTAAAACTGTTACAGTGCATATTTATATACAAAGACTGATTTGTGTACTTTTCAGCAAATATGTTAAACAGAGCTGATCACTAATCTTATGTTTTGTGAGTTTCTGAGTGGCCAAGATGGGAATTTAGAAGAAATTCAAAGGAAAACACCCATTGACAGCTAAGAATACACTTCTGGCATAAGTGGCCAGAGACAATATAAAGGTGTGTCCACTGGCCCCGATGAAACAGTTAAACAGCGAAAGGTGCAACAGAAAACAGTGTCTGTCTTAATCTTTAAGATCAGCAAAACAGAAATCAGTGAAGTAGCTTGTGAACAGCACAACACAGAAGGTGCTGTCTTAGCTTCTTCTCTCATGGCAGCTCAAGGGAGAAAGGTTTTACATGGGCTCCCAGAGTTCAGTGGGGCAAGTTTTCAGATAAGAATACATATCCTGGAATAACTTCAGCAACCAGAAGATAAAATGGAGCCATTGCTAGGGCATGGGTAGAGAGAGGGGTGGATGAGGACCAGGAGAAGGAAGGGGAGGAAGGAGAAAGAGGGCAGGATGAGAAAGATGATAAGGGGGAAGGAGAACAACAGAGGAGGAGGAAGGAAGAGGAAAAGGGAGGAAGGGAGGAGGAAGAGGAGGGTGAGGGGTATTTCTTTAAGGAGTTCGCAGCTGGGAATGAGGCTGAGATTCTGATATGGATCACAGGTTTTCTCCTGGTCAGTTCTGAGGCAGGTCTCAGCATCTCATAGTTTTTGGGGTCCTGTATAATCTGTCACCCTGCAAAGATCACCTCTTTGCTCCTGCCCCAACCCACCTGGACCACTCAGCCTCCATGGCCTCCTGGACCCGCCTTGATTTAGATCTCTATTCATCAGAATGGGAACCATCTACGATTTCCAAAGTAACTCAAACTTTATGCCATGCCGACTTTAGGATTTGTTCTTGGTCTTAAGTACTGCCTACTGTTAGCTATGTTCTCACACTTATGGGTTAAATGCCTCTTGCATCCTCCATGGGTTATAATCACCAGGAAAAATGACTCAGCTACTCTTGGCCCATCACATAGTGCCAAACCCATGGAAGTCACTGCACACAGAAATACAACTGTCCCTCAATATCCACAGGGGATTTGTTCCAGGACCACCCAGTGATACCCAAATCATGGATATCCAAGTCCTTTATATTAAGTGTTGTGATATTCACAATGTGCATTGTCATTTTTATGCCATATATTTATGTCAACCCTGCATGAGCTATAATAACCAATGCCATGTAATGTTGTTTAAACAGTTATGCCTTATCGTTAAAAGGAAAATGAGAAGAAAAATAACTCTGGGCAAGGCCAGCAGAGGCAGTTCTGTCTTCAGGGAGCTGAACCCATGAATATGGAGCCTGCAGATACTGCAAGCCAACCATATTACTCAACGAGGACATTATAAAACTAAGAGCTTAAGGATTTACACAGTCTTACTAGGGGACAACGCAGTAGCTGGCCGTTACAGGGTGTGCAGGCAGTCTCCCACCAGGCAGCCTTCCTTGCTGGCAATTGAACACCAATACCCTCACTGCATGCTCACCCTTACAAGGTCATACAAGGACAGCCAGAAAAACAATACTGAAGGCTGTTCTTCCCACAGGGTCTACTTCTCTGAACTTCCGATTCCTGTGCTGTAAAGAATGGACACTGCCACCAAGTCTCTTGGGGCCACCACAAGGATTACACACAGCTAAGAGGGCAAGTATGTCAACTGCCAGTCATCTGTATGTCTGAGATAATCTTGTCACGGAGACAGGCTGATCGGTAAGTACAGCCACTGGCCTGTGATTTAGACTCTTTTTCCCCTTTCCTATCATCTCTTCTGTGTTGTTTAAGGGGCAAGGAAAACATACAGGAAAGCCAAGTCCAACCGCACGCTGCTGGGTGCTAAGTTCAGCGTGATGGACTGAACTTGACATTATCATTTAAATATCTACTGCCTCACAGTTAAAGGGGAGCAAACTCTCTTCACAGCATGGGTTTTGACCCATCCACACAGATCTAGACAGCAAGGGACGCTGGGGGGTGGGGGGGGCATTTCTATTCTGCTCCCATGGTGAGGGTGCCTGAGAATCAGCAACAATGCCTGGCACATGGCAGGTGTTCCATGAACATTTTCGGAAGGACAGCTGATTGAAGAATCAATGAGATAATTAAACAAATTTTTGAATGTTTTGTGACAAAAGTATTTCTTAGTTGGTACACAACTGTGATTTAAGAGGAAAGACAGCCTTTCCAAGTTCACGGTTTTTATCTTCATTATTTCCAAAAACACCACAGGAGACCTGGAGTGCAAATAAACAGGGAGGCTATCCCCAGCACGTGCAAAAATGCCTGATAAGTGTGCCCAAAGAGAAAACGTCAATTACACTGTCAGCCACCACCACCCCAACGTGCAGCTGGTGCTAAACAAATGCACACAGTCATTTTTCTATTTTCTGGGTCACCACACTAAGAGTGTCTATCACCACTCTGCCAGGCACTCTGTCATCTCCCTGACTTTGGTTGGACACCATGGCCATGTCTTAGTCCTTGGTCTCTGTGTCTCTCTGTAGAGGAGTCACAGTATCACCCTAACATGTAAAGCTAAGGCAAGGATGGAAAGCCACACTCCGTGACAGGTGGGAGTGGGGCTACCTACTTCTGAAACAGGGTCCAAGTTCAAGTTCACTTCATAATAACTGCTTTTAGAGGAACGGTATCTTAAATGTGTGTGCTTGTGTGGTGTGTGTGCACACGTGTGTGTGTGTGTGTGTGTGTGTGTGTGTGTGTGTGTGTGTGTGCTTGTGTGGTGTGTGTGCACACGTGTGTGTGTGTGTGTGTGTGTGTGTGTGTGTGCCTGCTCTTGAGTTTTGAGTGCAGGCATCTGTGAAGGTCAAAAGTGAATATCAGATCCCCTGGAGCTTGAGTTATAGGCAGTTGTGAAAGACCCGTAAAGGTGCTAAGGACTGAACCCAGGTCTTCTGCAAGGGCAAACAGTATGTGACTGTGTGTGTGTGTGTGTGTGTGTGTGTGTGCAGGAACATGCACACATGCTTGTAGACTTAAGTTTGTTGCCTACAATGAGAGATAAGAGGACAATGTTGGCTCTCTTCCTATCCTGTGGATCTGGGTGAGGTCATCAGGCTTGGTGGCAAGCCTCTTTTCCTCAAGTGAGTTGCTTATCTTATGATTCAAATGGAATCAGTACAAGTTGAAGCAGATTCTGCAATATTTGGAATTCTTTTCAAAAGTAATTTTTTCCAAATTGGGAAAACAATTCAATGTAAAGGGCCACGGTAATGAAAGCAGATACCTAATTTGAAAAATTAGCAATTGGGGGCTCTGGGTGTAGCTCAGTGGTGGATGGAACACTTGACCAACATGTGAGTGGCCCTGGTTCCAATCTGCAGTGACATACAAGCATACAGAGAGCCACAGGCTTCATCAAATTAAAAGACAGACATTACATCAGCTATGTCTGTACTTGCACGGACAGGTCTACCAGGTCTAAATTTCCCCCACCTCAGCTCCTCTGAAGATCAATGAACACCTGGGGAAAATGCAGGGAAAGACTCAAAAGGATATCAGGGCAAGAACACAGCTTGGGGAGGAACAATATAGCAAGGGCAAAGCCATGTTCCTATCTGTCAATCACAGCTAAAAAGGGAAACAAGAACTAGAATGGGGCAAACCAACTGAGAGTGGCCTAGTAACTCCAGAAGCAACATTGGAGGGCACACAAACTTGAGAGAGTGGGGAAGACAGCAAAAGAGAAAGTGTTCTGGGAACCCAAACAAGACTTGTGAAGATTTGGGAGCCTGGAAAAGCTACAGTGTTAAAGGTATTGACTAGGAAATTATAAGGAATTAAGTGTGGGAAGGAGAGGCGAGCCCGTGGAGGGCATCATAATTGTTAAAGCTTATTAAGAACAACATTAGGTTCCACCTCACACTTTGAAGCTGCCTTTATAAGATTACCTACCAAATCTAATTACTGCCACATGTAGGCACATTAATGAAAAGCTTTATATTCATGGAAAAGCACAAAAACGTGTTTTATCTGAAACCCAGATCTCAACTGTATGTTTTTAGCGGTTTGAATACTAAATGGCACATTCATCTGTCCATTTCAACAATGGATCTGCAAATCTAAGACTTTAAAAGAAACTGCCAAGGTCAGAGCCTGGAAAGAGGGCCCCCACAAAACTGTCACCCTCGGCGCTGGTTAGATTAATCATCGTCTTTCCACTCTCCCTTCAAAAAGAATTGAATTCTCACTGATGTTCAGTAAGGTAAGTAGTTCCTACTTAGTGTGAAATTCACTAAGCTCTCTTCTGTGGGGGGAGAAAGAAAGCACACACACACACTCACACACACACACACACACCTGCATCCTCTGAATGCTTCAAGGTCTCAATTTCCCAGGCACAAGAGAGCCCCAGAGGCTGAGAAAGGAGATACCCCTCAAGGCCTGCTCTCTGTGATTGTTGGAAATAATGCTATTTGTATCCTACAACTAGAGTCCCACCCTGGATACATGCTTTCCAGAACAGACATCAAACTATTCCCCACACCTGCTGCTTGGGAAAGGGTCACCTGGGCAATATCCACCAATCCTGCTAAGTCATGGCCAGTGATACAGAGAATAAAACACAACTGGTCTTTACAGGAAGGGATTTGAGGCTAAATTCCCATAACAAATCCTCTTAGTTACAGCACCCTCCCCAGCTACTCAGCCATGGAACACAGCACTCAGAGAACAAAGTCTCTTTCATTCAACCGACACCCAGTAGGCGGTGTTGTATGATCACGATCAAGACTCTCCTCCCTCGTGCCCCTATTCCCGAAAGAACGCTGAGCAGTGAGAGCAAACCTGATGGCATCCATGGATCAGATGTCGGTTTGGTCAAGGTGTTCACCTGCTCCCAGTTGAAGTCGTCATCATCAGCTTGACTATATCCACATGTGCTGTATGGTTCATCAAAGAGGCAGCCACCTACAATGGGAGAAGGAGACAATGTCTGTTACAGCCACAAGTCTGAACTGATCTGTGACGCATCAGGAAGACAGGCATGCACTGGACATCAAACTAAGTCGGATTTGACTGTCTTGCTTGGAAACTATGGATCTGACCCATTCGGTAAACCTTGCCAAATGTTGCCTAGTATTAGCCAAACGTAGTAATAGGATACACCATGTTGCTCTCTAATGGGAACCTAATGTCGGTAGAAAATAACTGAAATAAGAAAACCTAAAACTCCCATTTTCTCAGACGCATACTGAACTTAGAAATTTCATCTTGCATCCCAAACTTGAATAGAATTCCCTCGACTACTCAATATGTTTTCAGTAGAGAATTACAATTTGTTCAAAAATATTAAAGGGAAATGTTTTCACTAAAACACTGGCACAACAATAGAGGACAAGGCATACCACAAATGGTGAGCATGGTCTACAAGATATTTTTCAAAATATCCTGTCTATCTTACACAGAAGCAACTTCCAGTTTATGATTTAAGAAATTTGAGGTCTCATAATCAAAATAGACTCTGAAGTCACTTTATAGCTCACACAAGTCTCAGTGGCAGAAATTTCAAAGCTAAACATATGGCAAACATTTGCTTGGTTTTGGTACAATGAATGAAGCTATCTAAATTTTAAAAATAAAAGAAAGAAAGAAGGAAACGGCTGTATCAGGACCAATGCCATTCAGCACATGGTTGGCTTTCAGTCACACCCTACAAGCTCTTAGAGGCCCTTTGCATTGAATGATTCACAGTAGCAGGTCTTTGTACAAATGATTCACAGGGGGACAGTAAATGATGGCACTGATCACAGCAACAATCATGACAAGCCTGCCACCCATTTTATAATGATTAGTAGATGTTACATAATCGGTTGCATCATAAATAAATCCTATTAATTCAAATTATTAATTGTAATTGCTAGCAGTTGGTTACAAGTGACAAGTAGATGCAATTTTAGGGCTATTACTGTACCATGCCTGGCAGGTACACCCTAGAGGCAGAAGGAAAGGAAAACAGCAATTATAAACCAGAGAGAAAATGGAATTTGAAGGTCATCTGCCCTAACTTTCAGTCCCCAAACCTAAATCAGTCCTTTGCTTTCCTCAACAGCCAGGCATCCCCTGAAGACACGAGAGACTGCACATTCTGTCAGATGTAGAAACTTCCCAGAACATCCCTAGATGTTCTCATCTTCACTCTGCCTCTTGGAATGCACACCCATTTATCTTCCCTCCGCCCCACAAGGCAACAGTTAAACACACAGCTCCTGTGCAGGAAAACTGTCAGTTTGAAAGGAGCTGTCGTGTTCTACGTCTTAGCTTCCCCAGGCAATACATGCTCTGCTCTCCCCAGTTCCTCCTGTGAGGTTTGCAGACCTATCTGCACCCTGTCAGGCATTCTCTGAACACTTGTCCCCAACAATGGCACCCTGTGCTGGAACAAGAGCCCTCCTGAATCCTGCCCTTGACCTCTCACCCTGACAACAGCGTGGCCAAGAGCATAGGTTCATCCTGAACTAAAGTCCCGTGTCTTTCCACGCCTGCTGTCAAGTTGTTTCTGCTTATGTGAGGGTGTGTGTGTGTGTGTGTGTGTGTGTGTGTGTGTGTGTGTGTGTGTGTGTGTGTGTGTGTGTGTGTGTGTGGGCCTGTGTGTGGGCATGCGTGTGCACTCTGAATTCAAAGGACTGCCCAGTTATCCTTACTAAATCCATTTCATTTTCAGTGCATCACTCCAGCCCATGGACAGCCCAGGCATGCCTGACCCCCATCACTTGGGAATTAGTTATCCTACCTAGATTTACATTGTAGAATAATAATAATTACTCACAAAATACAAAATGCTCTTGAATTTGAACCTTTTTCTCACTGACATAATTCAACAAACTCATATACTTCCACACCCAGTTTCAGGTACTGGGTTAAGATCAAAATGCTAGTGTACAATAAAAAAATGCAAAAATCATCTTCAGGCTATATGAAACAAATGACTTCTGTGATTGTACTTATTCCCAGCCCCAGAATAGCTCAATTTATACACCCAAGGCTTTCAAAACACTCACCCAAACCCCAAACGTTTCTTGTCCCTAGCATTTTGGAAAAGGACTTACTCCACCTACATCATCAGATATGATGAGTACTCAGTCAAAACTGCCTGCTGCATGTACTGGAAAATGTCAGACAGGGGAGAGTCAAGAAACCTCAGGTTGTCCCAGACAGCCTCTCTCAGCTCTTCAGCAGGTCTCAGTCAGCAGCTCTAGGCACAAGGGTGAAATCAGCTGCTGTCTTCTGGAATGCTTTCAGTTCTTATAGTCCCAACTAACTCTTCCCCACGGAAAACACAGCTCATTATGAAGGTACAGAATTAAATTCAAAAGTTTAACCTGACAACAAATGCTCAGTCATGTGCCCCCGCTTGCTGAGTTGTAACAAGTTTAAGAAAAGTGGATCTGTCCAGCACCCAAGGTGAATGGCATTGCTTCCAGTATGGGTGAGGTGTGCAAAGACTATGTGTGACCATTCATGAGAAAAAGAGTCCTGTGACTGCAAGTTGCAGTTGACATGGAGAATAGCCTCAGCCTCCAGGGACAAGCCAAACAGTAGTGGCCTATACAACAATAAGGAGAAGGAAACCATCACCTATGTTGACATAAAGGGGCTTCTGGAGAAAACCCAGATACCATGGGCTGACTAACTCCTCTCTCATAGTCTTAAACAGCAGGAGTTTCCACATCACACCATTAGGCTGGTTTAGGATCTGGTCTTCCAAATGGCTGTTGGCACTAATGATGTAACCTGATGCTGAGGCAGATGGATACAGTAAAGGGGGAAGCTCGAAGAGCAATCCAATGCCAGTGTAAGGAGAGAGTGAACATTCACAGTGTTGCTCTGGTTGCTTGAAAGGAAGCATAAAGGGAAAATACATGTCTTTTCAAGATGATGCACAATTGTCAAGCCCCTGAAAGATGGAATCCACTGTGCATTTCCCAATGCCTTAAGATATGTTACCTTGCACGCCACTCTTTATCAGTGAGACACTGTGATAGTAAAAATGATTTATTGAAATAAAGCAGGAAAAAAGGTAAAAGGAAACGATGTCAGAATTGAAACAAACAAATCCCAGTTCTCATAAGGCTGAGACATGAGGGCTGCAAGGGAGAGGTCAGCTTGGTGTGCATGGCAAGTTTGAGACCAGTCTTGGATACACAACAAGACCCTCCCTTAAAAAACCACAAAACTGAGGAGGGTGGGAAGGGAAGGGGAAGGGAGGGGAGGGGAAGGGAGGGGGAAGAAACCAATTAAAGAGAGAATAATTTAGTTATTGGTCCTAATTTAGTATTTTACTGAAGCAAAAGACAAGTCCCAGAGTCAAGCCCCCCCCCCATTTTGTTGTTGTTGTTTTCCTTTGTTGAAAGCAGCAGAGTGAAAGAACAGGCATCTTGGGTCTGGAGGGATGGCTTGGCTTTTAAGATCAAGCACTGCTCTTCCAGGAAACCTGCATTCTGATCCCAGTGCCTACTCTAGACAGCTCACATCTAACCATAACTCCAGGCCCAAGGGATCCAATGCCTTCTTCTGACTTCTGTGGGCATCTGCACTCATGTACACACACCCACATACAGACAGACAGACAGATAGACAGACAGATACACATCTTAAAAATAAAAACAACTGGTATCTGAAAGCCCACCAGAAAAAAAGAGGAAACCACTCAAGAGTAATACACTGTCTACACTGCAGTCAATACAGCATTCACCACAATAAGAGCATGGCAAGTCCTCAACATTAAAAAGAAAAAAAGAGAATGGGAAATGAGGGCCTGGACAGTTGGCTCAGAGGTTAAGAGCATTTGTAGAATTTGATTCCCAGCACTCACTTAGCTTCTTAGGACTGTCTGGAACTCCAGTTCCCAGAGATCTGACACCCCCTCTTCTGGCTTTTGAAGGCACTGCATACATGTAGTACACAGACATACATGCAGGCAAAACACAGAATACTACAAAAGTGATTTTTAGCTGGGCATGGTGTCACATGACTTTGATCCAGAATTTGGGAGGCAGAGGCAGGACAATCTCTAAGTTCCAGGCCATCCTGGTCTATAGTGTGAATTCCAGGACAGCCAGTGCTACACAGACAAATCCTGTCTCAAAAGGGGGAGTAGCAATATATTCCCTCAAACTCAGTGCAGAAATGGTCTACAATAATTTTACCCCCAAATTAAAAACAAGTAAGTATGAAGGAATGCCCCTCAGATAAGGAAAAGTATCTTAATCCAACCCTTAACACCCCTAAGCCTGATTCAGGTAGATCTCAGGGTGACAAGGGGCAAACTTGACTGTATGGCTCAATGTCTTCCTTTGTATTATGGCTAAAAACTGTAAGCCAGTTAAATGTTAATGAACTCTCTACAAATTGTGGCTCTCCAAGATTTTTTTTTTTTTTTACTCTGGCAATAATTAGGTAGCAAGTGTAGTTGCCTATAAAGGTCACTTCTGATTTATGAAAATAAAATATTTCCATTTGCATACCGGACAGAATTTATCTTGCTTCTTGCTCTAGAGTAGCACAAATGGCTCATTTTGCCAACAGTAATAGGAAATACTTACCCTATAAGGTAAAAAGAAGGTGGCCAGCTTAGACGCCACAGAGAAATTTAGAAGGTTTCATATCTGTCTGAATAGGAGGACCTAGATAGACAACAGAGCCAAAACAAGCTGACATGGCTGTAGCCAGAAGTACTTTTGGAGGCCGCGCAAGGTGGCTCAGTGTGTAAAGCAGTTTGCAGAACCAGCCAGGCTGTCCCATTTCAATCCCTGGAACCCACATGAGGGTGGATGGCGAGAACTGGTTTCACAGAGATTCATGCTGTGGCCATTGTGGCCATAAACAGGCACCCAGCTCACACAGACATGAGCATCATGAACTTATTTACTTCTTGGGGCTGGAGAGGTTGCTCAGGCAGTGACCAATGTATCTGTTGCTTCTCCAGAAAACCGAGCTCAGTTCTGAGAATCCACATGGCAGTTCACAACCACCTGTAACTCCAGGTCCAGGGGATCTGATGCCCTCTTCTGGCCTCTGTGGGCACCAACACAAAAAGTGGCAGATACACAAAACTAAATCTAAAATTAAAAATTCCGGTGACTGTATCTAGCAGCCATGCTGTCCCCAATCCAGCTCACATTTACACACATTTTACAAACCCCTGCTTCTCTGCTGACACATGGGGGTCACCTCCACCCCGATCTCTGCTGACACATGGGGGTCACCTCCACCCCACCTCAGCTTTGTGAAGAGCATGTCCAGGTCTCTCTCTCATGCCAATGGGCTTCTAAGTTGCTACCCAAAAGCCTCTAAGGTTTGGGAACAGAAGCCACTGCCTGAAACTGATTGTTTCGGCTGAAGTTTCAAGTCAATATGTGAGAGCACTTCTAAACTGGCCAAAAAGCAGCCTCTGAAAGCCCATGGCCTCTGCTGGTCCCAGGTACCAATTCCTTACATGGACAAATGCCACCTGCATTCTAGGGGCAATGTTCTTGTAATTTTCTCTATTCCTCACAGCCAGTGTGAGTTTTCTATCTCAATATGTCAATATACGTCAATACATTCAAAGAACTTATTTTATAATGCAAAATATAGTTGTATTTTTATCTCCTTTAGTTTAATTTTTTAACCCTAAAGGCAAGCATCAATAGTTTTCAAATTCCTGTGCCAATCACCAGCTTTAACTCCACTTAGCATTGCTTGCTCTGCAAAGCGTCTATAGACCATCTAGATCAGCGGTTCTCAGCCTGTGGGTTGTGACCCCATCTGGGGCCCAACGACCCTTTCACAGTGGTTGCCTGAGACCATGGAAAACACGGATATTTATAATATGATTCATAACAGTAGCAAAATTACAGTTACCATGTAGCATGAAAATAATTTTATGGTTGGGGGTCACCACCATATGAGGAAATGCATTAAAGAGTTGCATTAATGCATTAGGAAGGCTGAGAGCACGCTGGTCTAGACATTTTACCTACATTTCCTGTCCTGGTTGGCAAGAAGATCAAGTCTCCTCTGGAGGAGGATTTGGGAAAGAGAGTTCAGGGAGAGGTAGCCTCATTGTAGTCGTTGTAGGGTCCTTAGCACACCAAACAGACACCCTCTATGGTCCTTACATCAAAAGTAGCTTGTCCCAGAACCCAGCCTCAAGGACCTTTGCAGAGATCCCCAATGAAGCCCTGCCATGTACAGCTTGTACCATTCTCCAGGGCACGTTCCCTCTGAGATCTTCAGGTGCAGCCTTGCAAGGACTTCCTTCAACCACTGGCCTTGGCAAGGCTCAGCACCATGTCTGTGCTGGGGTCAGGCTGCTCCACACTCTGCCATCCCTTAGCCATCAGAGCTCTCCTTCCCACAATGCAGAGCAGTCTTTGCATACCATTTCCCCTACTCCAGTCCCTGCGTTATCTCTGCCTCCTGAAGGGACCCTGATGGACCGACCACTCCTGTTTCAACAAATGGCAGTTTAGTGTGATCAGATAGCTCACCCAGTTTCCCAAGAGTTTCAGTTCACAGCCAGCATTTTAGCCAAAGTCTCCCTGCAAATCTCATGCTCTCCCATGCTCTCCCATGCTCTCACCTTTCACAGACTTCTCTGAAGCCAGTCAATACCACACTGATTGCTAATGGCCTGCACTGTAAGGGAGCTCCTGCAGCCAAGGCTCCTAAGAAGCAAGTGGGGGATGATCCAATGTCCATTTCATAAGCGTGTAAGATAAACAGGCATCCTGAATTGCCCTGCCTTGAACAGGTGGCATTGACTTACAGACGCCAACTGTCCTTCTTAGGATTGTAATTATGGTCCATTTAAAGTTGCTTTGTGGGAGATGACAATACCCCTTGAGGGACTTTCTAGAGCATTTTACTCATTTGCTCTAAATACAGCATGACCGAATTTAAGGCAGGCTTTATCAAATGCATAAAAATGTATTAAATGGGTCCCTCCATGGAGAAAACAGATTAAAAAAAATAGCGCTAAGATATTCCCCCAAAGATTTAATGTTCGGTGTTCTCTTTTCCAAAAATACACAAAACCACCAGCGCTTCTACCCATTCATTTCAATCTGAAAAACTCTGAAAGGCAAGCAGCTATCAGAGACACAATTCAAGGGATAAGCAGGAAGTGATCTACAACAGACATCATTGTTTAAAGAGTTAAAGAAAAAGTGGCTCTACCCGCACGACAGAGCTTCAGCCTTCCGCCTTTAAATCACACTGACATCGACGTTTAATTGCCTGGCAAACAATAAAAGTGTACAGTGCCTCTGAAACTTTGTGAGAGTGCCGTGATGTTTAGTGGATCAGACAGTGAGCGTTACACAAATGCTCTCCGACATAATTTAATCCAGCAAGCCGTTTTCACACATCGCACAGGCATTTAAATGGCTAATACGATGCTCTATTGTACAACATGCCATTTGCCCGTGGATGTGTTTTGCATAGTGCAAAGCAAATGAGCTTGTTTCTAAAAGTTTCTATGGCTTATTACCCTTGCCATAGCCCCAGTTTCCTGTCAATCTACAGATTCCTAATATTTAAACAGGCTGGATGGCAGCAAGCTGGTTTTATTTTTTCTCTTTATTGATCTTAAAAATCTTTGGTTTTCAGTGGGTGGGTCATTATCTCAATTTCTAAGCCCCTCAGATGGTCACTGATGGCCCTCTTTGCCATTACCTGTGCTCCTAGGTTGAACTAAACCCTGTGCTGTTGGACTCGATCTGGGGCTCCGGTCCTGGCACCACAGTCCAGCTATGACACTGTGAAGCTCTGCTCAGGATTGGTCATGTGACCCCTGAGTCACTCGTATTTCAGGTACCCACACTGCAGTGAGGATTATCAGTGGGTCCCCGGGCCAGCTACATCTGTAGGACCATGATAGGAACACAAATTTCCAGGCTGCACCCCAACTTCTCAATCAGACACTATGGCCCCCAGCTACCTGGGCTTTAGCAAGCCTCCAGTGACTCTAATGTACACTGTTTGACAGTCAATCTCCTAGAATAACACATTTAACTAGAAACTCCTGGGACCAGCCTTAGGGATCTATGGCTCTTAAAAAGGTCCCAGAATAATCTAATCACTGACCTATTTTTTAAAAGACTGCTCTAGATTGGTAGTTTCAAATAGTTTAAGAAGACATTATCAGGGTTTTTTTTGGGGGGGAGGGCTATAGAATAGCTCAGTGGTAAAATGCTTACTTAGCATGAGCATGGGAGGCCATGAGGTATATCCTTAGCACTAAAAAAAGGGGGGTTACCGTTTTCTTTAAAACATATCACTGTTTGTTATTTATAAATTATGTCTGCATAATACTATACATGTTCAAGTATAATAGCAAGTGTGCAACTGGCTTCTTGAAGTGTTTCTAGAAAAGTATCTCTATGTTAAAACCCAAATATTTTTCTGCCATAAACAACCAGACACATCTTACTCTTTGAAAATCTCCTGAACAAAGAAGCCTTTTGGTCACCACAGTTCTCAGTGTACTTAAGAGTTTAATCATAAACACCTCACAAATGAAGAAGGACAATAAAATATCAGGGCTGGCTCAAAGTGCTGAATCCCTTGTTCTCATTCCCGGATATGATACCCTTGATTTGTCTGTCATATTTCTCCTAAGTGGATCCACTCAACAAGCACAAAACAATCATGCCAAGGCCAATACAGGGAATTAATAGGAGGCAGGACTCCATCCGTGCCCGGGAGCGTTCCCACCTGCTTGCTATGATTTACAAATCTATCTCTCGATAACTTTGCTAGCATAAGTTATCAACTAAAGCCGCAGATAAACTCCTGAGTTCAGCCAGTCTGTCATGCTTGCTAAACGAGGGTACCTCAAGGAACATATCTCTACCCATCACATTCATTGAGCAGAACCAAATTATAAGGAAAAGGAACATACCACTACATGTATTCTTTTGGTAACATAAACTCTTTGTTCTAATGTTCTATAAGAAGGGGGATAGCTAATAAAGCACAGGGTAACTTGTGCTGATGAATATGTTGATTTGGGATTAGGGATGAAGGTTCCAAGAAGCCTTGGGTCTGTCAACATGTCTTTCTCACTGTCATGGATTCAAGAGGTAAGGGGTCTTCACATCAAAGGTCCATTTGGCTTCCATGAATCCCAGGATGCAAACTGAAGCAGGCAGCAGAGAACTGACTCACTTGGTCCCAAAGCCTGTCAACCAGATGCCCCGGACCCACTAAGACTGAGGAATGAGAAGAATGAACAGGCTCTCTCCACCCCACATTTCTCCTGACTGGCCTCTGTTCCTCCATCCTCTGTACTTGACATAATGAGGCATCTCACCACCCTCAGGGCAGTTCTCAGACCTACAGATCTTAATTTTTATTAAAGTGTGTCATAACTTCCTGTCACTTGATTCTATGCTCATTTGAGGAAGCAGCTGTCTCTTTCCATGCCAAGGGGACCTGAAGTCACTGTTGAAATGACTGGGGAACTGTGCTGTCCTCTGAAGTCCCATACAGGATTCTTCAAGGACAATTTTGACCCTGAGCAAATCTGAGAACCAATTCCCTATTGGATACATAACTCTATGATCGATATTACTAGCCACCCCCAGGAACAGAGAAGGTAACTCTTTGATACATGCCAAAGTGTAGCCACTGATTCAAGACGATGAACATTTGAACCCCATTATTACGACATGTGGTTTGCAGCATCTCAAAGAGAAAAGCAAATAAATAGATGTTTCTTCACATTGTCTGTAGTGACTGGGTCTCTTTGCTCTTGGCTCAGCATCTTATGATCCAAATGACCTCCCCAAGGCTTCCTCATCCCTCCTATACCATGGTTTGAGTCTCAGCTTGGGCTCCGCTTGATTTGACAAACTCACACGTAACTCCTCCCTATACTACATCCTGTACACTTTCTCTTCCTATACTTAAATCTGTTCATTCATTGACTCTTAACTGCCCATAGGAAAACGTTTTAATCTTCTCATGGAACACACATAGTTGGTTTTGTTAGTTTGGGGGGATGACAGGAGGTGTTGAGCCCATCTACCTTTTTAGATTCATTTTGATTGTTTTTTTTTTTTACTCCAGCTTCCTTTTATGTCATACCTAGCAATTTATGGCTATTCATTGATTTACCTCCAGTGACTGTTCTACTCGTCTGCCACCCACTTGTGCACATAGCCCTTGCACCCACCGAACACAGTCTGCATGCCAATCCCAAGATCTAGTCTGAATATTCTTATCCATCCTTCAGATTCTACAGTAGGAGCTACCTGTCTGGGGTCCCTGTTGCTGATGTCATCTCACTGATAAAATCTGCTGTCCCTTCCTATCAACCACTGCTACAAAGAAAGATGATTCTGGTGTGATTACAACCATGCATCTCAACCTCCAGTGGCCACGCTGTGGCTCTCCCACACTGTAAGCTGCTGAAATAGAAAACAATGTTCTGCTGTTCATCTCTGTATCCATAACCCCCAGAACCTTGAAAATGCTTGTTTCTCATTAAACACTTACAGTTATGGGAAGAGTTTTATGGCAAAGGTAATAACAGAATCAACTTGGTGTTCTATCTTTGGCAGAAAGGAAGAGAGGAGAAAAGCCATCCCCTAGGCCCAACTGAGCATCACAACCTGGGCCACAACAATGGAAGAAGTCTTGTTTCTAGACTTCCTACTACCTCTTCTGTTCCTCCCCAGTCCCTGATTTAATGATAGATAATTAAGTCCTAGTTGGGAGGGTGAGGCAGGCACTAGGGAGGAAAAGAAGGGGTAATAGAGGGGACAGACAGAAAACAGATATGGAAATAACTCCGGGGACATAGAGAGTTAAAAGGAACCATGCAAAAATTCCGTAGGAGGCCAGAGAAAGAACAAAAGCCCACCCCGAAGTTCTCCTTGTCCTAAACGATCCAGATGAGAAGGAAATCAGAGAGTCAGCAACTGGATGCAAGACTCTGCGAAGATATCCCAGGCCTGCTATTCTAAGAATCTGCATAATGAGGCTACTATTTAGCAGACCTCAGCACAAGTCAACAGAAAACACAGACTGCACGGAGTGCGCTGGGGCTCTGATGGTGTGTTTCAGATTTGAAACATACAAAAGAATGTTGGCAGTACATGTTAAACATCACTGAAGCCTGTGAGACAAAAAATTAGTCAATGATCCTCGGTCCCTAAAGAGCGCAAGCTTTGAAGACCATATTTTGTTACATAATTTTTAAAATTAGAAAACAGATTCTATGCAGAATCCTTCCAGTGGAGAGCAAGGCTTACAAAGCCCCACACTGCAGTGAGTCAGCTTTCCACCAGTCATTTTCTAGGACCAATTAGTTGCTCAAATGTAGGGAACTAAGAACATTAGCCTTCTCAAGGTCACTGTAGCTGGTGTGTCTTTCTTGACCTAATTAAGTGCTCTCTCAATGCTCTCCTCACACTGTAGCATGCAATCTGCAGTGGACTACAGAGAGTGGGCCGTCTGAGAGCAGCGAGCTGGGCCAGGAAGCAGGAGGTCTGGGGTACAGTCTTGTGGCTTTGGGCAAGGCAACTGACAAGTAAACTCCTACTCTATAAACTTAAAAGCCGGCACCCTCCATCTTCAAGAACACTGTTAAGGGTGAAATGTGTTTGGAAATGGAGTATAAAACATGGTAGCATCTACTTAGCTCTTCTCCTCCTGTCCAGTAAGTAGGTAAATGCTGCCTTTCCTCTTTGCTGGTGGTGGCCAGTCTATTAACCAGTGTGGCTGAATTAGATCTCCAACTGCATCTTTAGAACATGAAGGTGGACCATTCCGAGAGCTTCTAAAATTCCATTTCCATCAGCTCTCCCTCTCTTTCTCTCATCTCTCTCTTCTGCCCTTCTGTTTGTTTAATGTCTTGGTATTTTTGTGAGAGGGTATTATGAAGCCCACACTGGCCCCCAGCGCTCTCTCTCTCTCTCTCTCTCTCTCTCTCTCTCTCTCTCTCTCTCTCTCTCTCTCTGAGTGTCCTGCATGCTGGGATGCTGACATGGGCAATGAAGCCCAGGTTCATAGCTGTTTTACAGGATGTTGTGTAAGCTTATAGAGGGCCCCAGCCATATTGGGCACACACCCAACAGTACCTAACCCAGTATGGGCACAATGTGAATGAAAACTAATATACTGTACATCAATGCACCGTCGCTTGGGTTGGGCTTAAGGAACAAGAGCGCTTCAGGAGCTGTGGATGTGTCTAGAGGAAGCCTCTAACACCATCTCAGTGATCAAATGTGGCCTTCCGGGAGAGGCAACTACCATTCAACATGACCATCACTGTGATCACATTGGCAACCATTGTCCCTCTAGAGTTTCTGTGTCGCACTTGAGAAACTAGAGTTGCTCACATCAATAACATGCCTACTCTGTCCAGGGCTCAGAAGAAAATGAGGGATGCTCACTATTTTCTAACAGCACACCCAACTGACACAAAAATTCTTAGGCTGGGAGTGAAAACCAAGGGGCATTAATCTTGATTCCCCCCCCCTACACACACATACATGCTCTATAAACTTCAGAGAGGTGATGATTAAAGAAACAGACATGCCCATGACTACAGGACGGTGAAATGTGTCTCTTACCAGGAATACTCAGTAAGGAAACTCATTCTACTTCACCATCTTCTATTACTAACTTCAAAATTAAAAACTCAAACCCATGGGGGACCCAGAAGATTTAATTAGGTCAAGGGGAACACGTGCACTGACCTACTATTACAGGCAAGTGGTCAGATTTCTAGATCCATTAAACACCCTTTACATCTCAACACTGAGCCATTAAGGCAAAGACATCCCATGTTTATAAGAATGCTTCTGAAACTACCAACTTTACTACTCTAAGAAGAAGGCTTTTCTACTCTTCCAAGGTTCACAGCTTCAGGCCTGCCCTATGACCTTGTCCTCGGTTCCATGCTCTTCTCCTTGGCTCAGTGATTCTGAAACCCAGTGTTTCAGGATGACTTAGAGCTAACCACAAGATCTGTCTCCCCGAGACAAATGTGTGTCCGTAGAAATGTTGTAACTCCCCAGGGTGTCAAACTCTGAGGGACAAATCAGCATTCACTCAAATGATAAGTCATTGGCCACCTGCACCAGAACCTCAGGGGTCATTTATTAATAAAGCACAGATCCTGTTCCCCTCCATGCTCTTACAGAATCTGAGCTGTGGACAGCAGCACAAAGGCTCTGAACTTTAGTTAGAACCCTTCCCCCATGACCCCACTGCTGGATGGGGGCTGAAGAAGGGGAAGTTCCTGTGCTCAACCATCTCTCTGCCCGCTCAAGCCATCATCCAGTCTGAAGAACATGTTCCACTGTCACTCAGCTATCACTGGGGAACACTCACTATCATCACAACACTGCTAACAGGTATGGCCCCTGGCGCATGGTGTGTCCCTACCTGCTCTTCATCCTCACACTCATATGCACACTGCGACCCCTGCCCTCTTTCAGGAACATCGGGCCCTAATGTTCCTCTGTGCCTCTGCCCGGAGCACTTCACAGTATGTTCCCGAGACCACTGAGACCACTGCCACAGGAGGACCAGCTTCCTCCTTCCTGCCTGTCAGACCTTCACTAACTTGTCATTCTCATACATCCAAGATCAACTCTGCTGGGGTTTGTACACTCAGATTCCCAGTGACACAGTGAGCACTGCCTACCAGGTGTCCAGGAGAGCGTCCATGACCTGTCTGTACTAACGCTAGGAGATGTCCAACTCATGTGTCTACACAAGAAGACACAGCCATGCCACCCTGTACCCTGAAGCTACAAAGGACATTAGACACAGGCCACAGTATGGTGCAATAAGGACATGGAGACTAGTGTGTACCTCGCTTATCAAAGCAGATCCAATCAACACCCTGTAGCTCCTGAGCCACGTAAATGCAACACACAGCCTCCTGACCCTCAACTTTGCAAGGACTACACGGCACAGATGCGGTCAAATGGCTTTCAACATTGTAACAAGAAGGTGACAGAATCAGCAGTTATGAAGGGGCTATTTTAGATTGGGAATAGGGGGTTGAAATTACAAGAAAAAAGGCATTAAATCATAGCTGGGAAGTTAGATGAACTTTGGAAAGTGTGGGGGTTTGAAAAAATGGCCCCCAAAGGGAGTGGCACTATTTGGAGGTAAAGCTGTGTTGGAGTAGGTATGGCCTTGTTGGAGGAAGTGTGTCACTGTGGGGATGGCCTTTGAGGTCTGATATATGCTCAAGTCACACCCAGTGTCTCAGATCACTTCCTGTTGCCTGCAAGTCAAGATGTAAGAACTCTCAGCTCCCTCTCCAGCACCATGTCTTCCTGCCTACCATGTCCCTCCATGATGACAATGGACTGAACCTCTGAAACTGTAAGCCAGCCCCAGTGAAATATTTTCCTTTATAAGAGTTGCTGTGGTCATGGTGTCTCCCCGCAGCAATAGAAACATAAGACACATGGGTACATGGAGAGGGTGTACAGAGATCTAAATCTGTCTTCCAAACTGAAAAAAAAATTAATACTCTTCAGCTCAGAATCAGTGAATGAGAAATTGGGATCAGCTGTGGAATAGCAGTTACAGCCCCACACAGCATGACGGGGAGATACAATGGTCTTTAGTCCCACTAGACATGGGCACACAGGAATCTAAGAGAACAGGGGAAGTGACACCAATACTTACAAAGAACTAAAAGTGGAACAAAGTTGTGTAAATTAGCCCTGTGCAAGGGCAGTTCTAAAGGAAAACAGAATTGTGTTAAAAGACAAGTGTGGGGCCCTCTGTCTACAACTTCATATCCTCCAGACTCCTCCTAAGGCCTCCCAAACAGCCAGGAACGTAATTCACTGTAACCTGTCACTTTTTGAAGGCAAGAATTTGTAGGTTCTAGCCTTGGTCACACCAGGCCAGTGATTGTTAAGAAGGGCCACAAAGAGGTGGCGACAACCTTTCTCTCACTGAGACTCAAATCTGTTTAAAAGCCAATGGCAAACACAGCAAAGACCAATATTCTTGAACCAATCCTCATATCCTGTTTTTGCAAACATTCACCAGGTAAGCTGGTGAGCATTTTTCTCGGCTGCTGATGCATGGCTGTGCACACCTTTCTCCTCGGATGGAGCTGTAGACTTTGCTTATCCTCACTCAAGGGGGGATACCAGTAGCTTTCTCTTCCTCTTCTCCTCCTCTCCCTCCTACCATTTTCCTTCTTTCTCCTCCTCTCTCTCTTTCTTTCTCTGTCTCTGTCTCTGTCTCTGTCTCTGTCTCTCTCTCTCTCTCTCTCTCTCTCTCTCTCTCTCTCTCTCTGTGTGTGTGTGTGTGTGTGTGTGTTTCTATGTGAGTGTACGGTGTCAGTAAGTCTCTCTGTGTGTGTGTTTCTATGTGAGTGTACGGTGTCTGTAAGTCTCTCTGTGTGTGTGTTTCTATGTGAGTGTACAGTGTCTGTAAGTCTCTGTGTGTGTGTGTTTCTATGTGAGTGTACAGTGTCTGTAAGTCTCTCTGTGTGTTTCTATGTGAGTGTACGGTGTCTGTAAGTCTCTGTGTGTGTTTCTATGTGAGTGTAAGGTGTCTGTGAGTCTCTGTGTGTGCTTCTATGTGAGTGTAAGGTGTCTGTGAGTCTCTGTGTGTGCTTCTATGTGAGTGTACGGTGTCTGTGAGTCTCTGTGTGTGTTTCTATGTGAGTGTACGGTGTCTGTGAGTCTCTGTGTGTGTTTCTATGTGAGTGTACGGTGTCTGTGAGTCTCTGTGTGTGTTTCTATGTGAGTGTACGGTGTCTGTGAGTCTCTGTGTGTGTTTCTATGTGAGTGTACGGTGTCTGTGAGTCTCTGTGTGTGTTTCTATGTGAGTGTACGGTGTCTGTGAGTCTCTGTGTGTGTTTCTATGTGAGTGTACGGTGTCTGTGAGTCTCTGTGTGTGTTTCTATGTGAGTGTACGGTGTCTGTGAGTCTCTGTGTGTGTTTCTATGTGAGTGTACGGTGTCTGTGAGTCTCTGTGTGTGTTTCTATGTGAGTGTACGGTGTCTGTGAGTCTCTGTGTGTGTTTCTATGTGAGTGTATGGTGTCTGTGAGTCTCTCTGTGTGTTTCTATGTGAGTGTACGGTGTCTGTGAGTGTCCGTGTGTGTTTCTATGTGAGTGCACGGTGTCTGTAAGTCTCTGTGTGTGTGTTTCTATGTGAGTGTAAGGTGTCTGTAAGTCTCTGTGTGTGTGTTTCTATGTGAATGTACGGTGTCTGTAAGTCTCTGTGTGTGTTTCTATGTGAGTGTACGGTGTCTGTAAGTCTCTGTGTGTGTTTCTATGTGAGTGTACGGTGTCTGTGAGTCTCTGTGTGTGTTTCTATGTGAGTGTACGGTGTCTGTGAGTCTCTGTGTGTGTTTCTATGTGAGTGTACGGTGTCTGTGAGTCTCTGTGTGTGTGTCTATGTGAGTGTACGGTGTCTGTGAGTCTCTGTGTGTGTGTCTATGTGAGTGTACGGTGTCTGTAAGTCTCTGTGTGTGTTTCTATGTGAGTGTACGGTGTCTGTAAGTCTCTGTGTGTGTTTCTATGTGAGTGTACGGTGTCTGTAAGTCTCTGTGTGTGTTTCTATGTGAGTGTACGGTGTCTGTGAGTCTCTGTGTGTGTTTCTATGTGAGTGTACGGTGTCTGTGAGTCTCTGTGTGTGTTTCTATGTGAGTGTAAGGTGTCTGTAAGTCTCTGTGTGTGTCTATGTGAGTGTACGGTGTCTGTAAGTCTCTGTGTGTGCATCCAAGGGTGCACATGTCCCTTACCACATGTGTGGTGCCTCTTCAGATGTCAGCCCTCACTCTCCACCTCACTTGGGACACAGGCTATTTTGTGTATTTCCACAGGATGTGCCAGGCTTACTGCAAACTTCCAGGGATTCTCCTGTCTCTGCCCTACACATTGCCATAAAAGCAATGGGTATGTCTAGCTTTATGTGGGTTCTGGAGATCTGAACTAAGGTCCTCGTGCTTGAATAGGTGCTTTACCCATGAAGCCACCTCTCCAAACCTCTTCTCTCTTTTCTTTATTTCTCTGAATGCTTGGGGTTGCTTCTTTTTGATAGAGCTGTTTTAAGATAGTATCTTACCGTGTAGCCCCACCTTGCCTGGTTCTAAGTTGTCGGAGCATGCCTCAAACTCACTTCCAGAGTCCTGGACTACAGGCAAGCACACCACACCTGGCTACATGCTGCACTTTTCTTATCCCTTTTACTTCTTGTTCTCCTCACTATATAAAAAGCTGAGTTGATTCAACAACTTAAAATATCCAGCTTTTTATAGGACCTTTAAAATAAAAATCCTGAAGCATTGTGGTAGAACATCACTGTTCTTCTATATTTTTGTGATATACAGTACACAATCATCCTCTGCAGTCACCCTACTGTAAAACTGTGGCCCAGACCTTCTTTCCTAATCAAAGTGGAATTTCATACCCATTGACCGGTCCTTCCACAGCCATCCTTATCTACCTTCTCTCCCTGGCTCTGGCAACCTATATGAACTCCATCCCCAAGAGACAACCACTTTAAAGATTGTTCATTTGAGTGTGATTCATGCACTACTTGCCTTATTAGCCTGGCTCATCTTTTTCAACATAATGGTCTCTAGTCCCATCCATGTCAATGGCAAATGACTGACAGGAAGTATCCCCCATTGTGTGTGTGTGTGTGTGTGTGTGTGTGTGTGTGTGTGGTGTGTGTGTGGTGTGTGTGGTTTGTGTGTGGTGTGTGTGGTTTGTGTGTGTGGTGTGTGTGTCTGTGTGTGTGGTGTGGTGTGTATGTGTCTGTGTGTGTGGTGTGTGTGGTGTGTGTGGTGTGTGTGTGTGTGTGTGTGTGTGTGTGTATGTGTGTGGTGTGTGTGTGTGTGTGTGTGTGTGTGTGTGTGTGTGTGTGTGTGTGTTGCATTTCCTGTATTTGCTCATTGGCTGGTGCACATGCAGAGTAATTCTGTATGTTGATGTTATAAACAACACTACAATGAGCCCGAGGATGCAGATCACTCTTTGACATACTGGCTGGCTTCCTTTGGCACACACAAGCAGGAGGCATGACCTGATCATGTATCATGTGGTCCTCCTCTTTAACATTGTTACGGAGCTGCCATCCGCAGTTTGCACTAATGTCCATGCCAAGCACTAGTGGTTGTCTATTTAATACACTGCTCATGTTGACCGGGCACTTGTTTCTCCTTTAAATCTTTGGGGTTTGGTATATGTTTAATACTAGAACCACTTATTGAATTTTAGTTTGGGAGTGTTTCTCACATTCTGGAACCACTGTTATTTCCCTCTGAAGGTACTTTCATTCTCATACAGAAGCTTTTTATATGACATCATCTGAAGAAAGGATTTTAAGTATGTTCACCATAAATAAGGGATACTGTTTGGAATATATCTATCGTTAATCCTATGTATCATAACAGCACATGGTAACCCATTCATATGTAGATTTTGAGTTTAATATGTTAATTAATAATCAATTTAAATTTTGGCATGCCTTGGATCTTGCTGGCTACTGTTTCATTGGGAGATCTAGTTTGCCTGTGCTTTCTGGGATGGCTCTGCTACTTCCCATAAGGCTATGTATCCCTCGTAACTGCTGGCTGTTTGATCTGTCTCATTATCCTCAGAATCCTGACCCCAAATATCACAGTGTCCCTTGGGAAATTAAACTGAAGAGCACTCTATCAGACAAGACATTTAAAAAGTGGTGAGAATGGAGTGTCCTGCTCTGGCAGGGGCCTTGAGATTAGGACACAGAAAACCAAGCCACAGGGGCAGCCAGCTTAAGAACTGTATCCATCAGTCTCTGGTACAGCAGTAACCCTTTCTGAAGCTTTGCAGGAAGTTCTCTCCCACAGCCCTATCAACCCCAAACTCCTTTAACTTTCTGATTGGCTTAAGGAGTAAGGAGATGCACAATCCAGCCACCAGGGGACGCTCCATCTCCTTTTGACCTCCACAGAGGGAGGGGAGTTCTACCCCCCAACTTCTTAGGACCACACAAATCATTTCCATCCACTCTGTGGCTTCATCCTCAAGAGAATCGACGGCACGGGGAACAAAGCCACACCACTACAAAGAAGAGTCTCAGCCAGTGTGGGTGTCAGTCTCATCAAAGGACACCTTATTCCTTCACAAGTATCACAGATGCCTACTAACTAACTATTCTAGGCAGGTCCCCTGGGCTCACTGGCTGACTGGGTAACCCAGCCCACTTGGTGAAGCCCAGGCCAACGAAGGCAAGTCCAGACCAAAGAGCGGGCCATGTCTCAAGAAATTAGTTAGAAGGCACACAAGGACCAAGGTGCCTTCCCTGTCCCAACAAGCATGTATGCATATGCCTTGCATGCATGAGACATGTGAACATACAGTCACAAAGAAAGAGATCTCCTAGTTCCATTCATTTGCAAGATGAAGACATAAAATCACTTTCCTGGAGTGCCATGGCAGTAAAGGCAGAGGCCATGGCTGTGGTGTTGAAACAGCCAGAGGTGAGTCTCAGTGGGAAAGACACGGGAGTGGAGTTGGAGACGAACGGCCAAATAAGCTGTGGGTTTTTATGGCTGTCTTCAACAGTTGGAGGTGTCGGAGAGGGACCGTGAAAATGAGAGGTGAAACTTCCAACAGACAATTTGAAACGGTAGGTGCCCTTGGAAGAGAGAGAGAGAGCCTGCAGTCAAGCTGCACAGGCCCAAGGCTTTGGAGTCAGCAGCACATTCTATTGGGGACAAGCTTTCCAATAGCAAGTATTTTGACCTTAGATATTGTACAAGGATATCTTCACCCTCCAAGCTGGCCCCAGCCTCCCCCACCCTTGATACATACAAATAAAAAACAATCCTTCCCATCTCATTAGGGTTGGGAGACAAGCACAGGCACTGTGAGCTGGGCTCTGCTATGGCCGCTAGGAGATCACAACATGACCCTTGGGACCACTCCAGGGGCCTTTGCTTTTATCCTCTCACTGTTGGCCCCAGATGCTCTACTCTGGGTGTTTAAGGGCTTGATGCATTGAGAGTCAATTTGGTGTGTACACTTTTGGAAATGAAGAATGACCATCTGGGAGCCACTCTGTTAAGTGTATGGATGTCCTCTCTGCAGCTGAACCTAACCTGTATTTGCTACTAAACCCATTTGCTACTAAATGCATAGCCAAAGACCACACAGGTGGTTTCCAAATTAGTAACAAAGAAGGCTAATTCCACCAAGTAACTTGGAGGAAGACTTTGAAATATTAAAAAAAAAATGCTACAAAATCCCCTTTAACAAGCTTGACTGACTAAGCAGCTTAGGCAGCATCTGAATGCTCATTTTAAAATAATCATAAAACAATAGAACTTCCAAGTAAAGAAAGGGCTATGGATTAAAATGCAGCTTATCAGCAGTAAACTTACCCCCATGGTTTTTCCTTTTATAATTACTAAAGCACTAACAGAGAGAAATAAGCTTTGGGTAAAAAACTATCCTGTGTTTCTGATTTCCCCAGCAAACCTTAGGACCGTTTCATGTGTTGGGAAATGCCATCACGTATGATGCCAGGCCTCAGACCCAAAGTGAATAAGAACTTCGCTTAAGAAATGAAAACGGCAAGTTAGCCAGCATCTACCAGTCATGACGGGGGTAGATGGCAGACATCTTCAGGTATCTGCACACACAGGCTTTTATCTGACTTGCGCTAAATGGAGATTTTAAAAGCTCAGCGAAGCAGAGACGGGGCTAGCCTCGGGAGATGACTCATTTCACTTAAAAGTAGGATTGTTTTAACTCTAGGGATTCCATAAAAAGTTGTTTTGTTTGTTAACATCTCTGCCAAGGGAATTGAGAACATGCAGATGTAAGGTGGAAGCCACAGAGAGCTAGTTTCGGATAACGCATCTCCAGCCTGACCCTGTGAGCACAAACCACTTCTACAAGATTGCCAACAGACTTAGAGGACTGGGCCAGGTCATCTGGAATTAAAAGTGCTTAGACTCCAAGTCCTATGACAGGCAAGACACGTACATGCCACTTGGACCCAGATAGCTGTTTTTTTTTTTTTTGTATTATTTTGGTTTTAGACATACCCATAGTCTCACTCACAATAAAAATATCATTGGCTCATAGCTTTGGATATCCCGTGGTATATAAGGAGAACGAGAAAGTTCTGGATTATAGGGAGAAAGGCAATTAATGAGCTATTACTATTTAAAGATAAAAATCCCTGTCAAAATAGCTTGACAAAAAAATGGTGGTTTTTAGCATACACAGCTTGCAATAATGCTGCCAACAAAAACAGTGGGTGGCGACTCTGCCAGCTAAATGGAGCTGTAATGGGGAAAGGGGCAGAACCACACACTATTTCCCTCTCCCTCTCCAGTAGCCCCTGCCCACCACAGCTGGCTCTGTTCCCCCAAGGTGCCCATCTCTTCCTAAAACAATTTGGGGGACTTGTCTGGGCAAATAACATCAAGGTAAGAACAGCTCAACCACCTAAAACCCAGCGAGAGTAAGTGAAAACTCTTCCCTGACACAGTCCTCTCACCCAGAGCAAACATAGACCATTTATATCAAAAGATGAGGGGAAGAATGCTAAAATTATCCTAGAGCTAAACACTGGTAAAACCATCTAAAGGTTTTTCCAGGACAGCTAGCTGGGGGTTAGCCCTACTAGGGATGTCCCAAAATGGAAAAGAAGACTATGGGTTCCTAAGACAGGAAGACAGCACGGCCTCCTGTTCCTCAAGTCATATGGAGGGTTCAGTGAACGAATTCACCCATCACCATCACTGATGCTGGTTGGGTCCACATCTGTCACTGCTTAGAATGAGATTATCAAGAGAAGGAAGGAAATGTGTCTCTGGGTTAAACAAGACACTGTGGCAGAGATGGCTGGAGCCTCAAAAGTCTGCAAACCCCAGTATCCTGGAGCTGATTCAGCAGGATTGAGTTCACAGCCAGTTACACAGAAAGTTCAAGGCCAAACTGGGCTGCATCGTAAAACACTCTCTCCAAACTATGTGAGGCAATGGTGGGCAGCCCACCCACACCCAGTGCAGAAACACTGAGGAAGGGAAGAAAGTTCCACTCCATCCCTGACAGGTCCCTGCCCTGTGTGTTCTTATTAAACTGTTCACCATGGCTTTCTAGTCACATGTAAATGGAAAAACCTGAAAATAACACAATGTTCACTTATTTACCTATTTTTTGTTATGTGTGTGAGTTGTTTGCCTACCTAATTGTCTTTGTACTATGTGCATGCCTGGTTCCCTTGGAGGCCCGAAGAGCATGTTGAATCCCCAAAGACTAGAGTCACAGACAGTTGGGACCTGCCATGTGAGGGCTGGAAGTCAAATCTGGGTCATCTGTAACCCATGAACCATCTCTGCTGCCTGGAAGCAATGAAAATTAAGCAAGCATTCCTTAAAGACTCTAGCCTCAATCCAAGTGCTCAGCAGCCTCAACTGTTCTATGTTCTGCTCAGTTCCCTTGTGGCAGAAGTTCAAAGGCGTGGGTTTGGACCTCAGTAGTTTAATCTTAGGATCTGGAAGGTCTTTTAATGGACAAGGCACCATAAATAATAGATACAAGAAATAAGCCCGCTTATACAAATCTATGATTCAATGGAGGAAGAGAGCCCTATAATGCTTCCTAGGTTTTTTTTGTTGTTGTTGTTGTTGTTGTTTTTTTTGTTTTTTGTTTTTTTTGTTGTTGTTGTTGTTTTTTTGTTTTTCAAGACAGGGTTTCTCTGTGTAGCTCTGGAGCCTATCCTGGCACTCGCTCTGGAGACCAGGCTGGCCTCGAACTCACAGAGATCCGCCTGCCTCTGCCTCCTGAGTGCTGGGATTAAAGGCATGTGCCACCAACACCCTGCTGCTTCCTAGTTTTTACTCTGATGACAATACTCACACTAGAAAGGAAAACAACCACACTTAATGACCTAGAAGTAGGCGTGACTAGGAGGCAAAGTAGGTGGGTGTCTAGAGACTGTGGGAAGCCCTCTGGAATTCTGGATTTCCTCTTCAGATCCCAAGTGCCTCCTAAAACTACCTAAGGGTTTTGCCAAGTCCAGCCCAAGAGTTAGCACACTAGGGCAAGGATTCCCTCGGATAAGGAATCTGAGATGTACAAAGATGATCCAAACAGTGACCTCACACTTGATCAGTTTATACCTTGAGGCTATAAGGAGGTGTGGCTATGGCAGGGGTTGATATGGGGGGTAAGGTTAGGAGTTTCAGCACACAGTGTAATTACAGAGTGAGCCCAGCAAGGGTCACCTCACACCTCTTGGTGTCATCTAGGCTGCTCATGTAGGTACACAAGTCCTCCTCACGTGTCTCCTCTCTCCTCAGCCTCTGTGGGTGGCAACAAGGTTGAGGAGAAACATGGGTTCTACCAAGGAACTGTGGTACCTGGGTTAGGCAGACAAAGACCCTTTTAGGAGTGGAATTGTCTACAGGTTTGCCCAAAGGCAGCCTGGTGTCTTGCTGGATAACCTGACAAGACCTTCCAGGTGAAGGTGGGACAGGGGACTGATTCCAGTCTCACAGGCACCCACTGGGCTCACAGGACCTGAGACTAGGCTAGACCACTAGCCAAATCCATATCACCACTAGACATGTGGCTCTTAGGTTTTATCTTTGTCAACAATCTGTGTCATTTGGGGGGGGGGGCATTTTAAGTGTTGTTTAGGAGCCAGGAGACAACTACAGCACAGGTGCTGACATTTCTCAGAACCAGTTCCTGTTGCCTGGAGATGTGACCCAAATCAGTGTTCAAATCTGGCCCAGGCAAGCTTAGGCAGCTTCTTGAAAGGGTAAGGGTTCCATTTTCAGGACTGGACACTTTACCTTTACCCTAGCTGCCCACACCAGGCTGGACCCTGGAGCCCAGTCTGCATTCTCTCAGGCGTGTAGTCTATTGGGAACCTATTCTTCCTCCTCCTCCTCCTCCTCCTCCTCCCCCCTCTCCTCCTCCTTCCCCTCCTCCTCCTCCTTCTCCTCCCCCTCCTCCTCCTCCTCTCCCTCATTCTCCTCCCTCTCTGTATTCATGGCTCTTCTGTGACTAGAGGGAGATAAGAATGGCCTGACTGTCCCTCATGTCAGCCACCATCTTTTCACCTGGAAGTTGTACCTTTACTAAGTAATTATTTTAAATATATAGTCTGCTTTGGGATTTAGAAAGGATTTTCTCCCATCAATCTAACCATAAAAAAAAGTCTAAGTATGATGCTCGCCCACTAATTGCAGCCGAGTCTAAGAAGCCTGATTTTGCTGTAATCATTCCCATTTGTTTGATGAATCCTGCAGTTTTGTCAGGATGATCACGAAGCGTCTCAGAGAAGAACATGCTAAGCCCAGAAAAAGAGCTATGGAATGATGCATTTTTGACTTTTATGCAAATAAATGTATTATTAATGTTCATAGCTGGTATGAGTGGTTTTAATCTACAGTCTAAAAGATGAACATGAATTTCTCTACAAAATGGTTGACAGACCAAAACATATTAAGGAAATGTCTTTTTCTGCTTTCTGTCCCAAATATTCAAGGCAAATAAGCTAGCATTAGCTGACAGCATACATAATCCTACAAAGTTAAAGCCTGGTGCCCACTTCCCAAATAAAGCCAGAGTCCCCATTGATCTAACTTGCTAAATCACTGGGCCTTTTTTTGCCATTTTCTTTTTTATATAAAGAATATAATATTATTCAAAATCCATCATGCAATTGTGTATATCCCCATAGCTTTAGTATCTAGTATGCAGTAAGCACTTGGAGACAATTGCCTAATATTGAATACGGTAGAAGAGTCCCTTTGACTGTTGGGGAATGACGTCATCAAACATGTCCTGGAGGAAGTGTAGGAATATTAACTGACTCATCCATGGAACACAGCAGTTACACACATTCTCTCATGACATCCTCACAACACATTGGATTTGATAAGATGAAAATCACAGTCACCATTTTTGTTGCTGAGAAAAAATGATTTAAAAAGATACAGATGACAAGTGACCTCACAGGCAGCAAATGACAGAACTAGATTATGGACCCTTCCTTTTCTATGCATAACAACTTAAAGATTTTATATGCAAACATTTAAATGTATATTTTTCCCATATGGGATTTTCATATGTATTCATTTTGGTGGATTCCCCTTTCCCTACTTTGCCCTCAACTCTCTACTCCTCCTGTCACCTGCTATATCATTTTAACTTTAGAATCCCCCCTTCTACTTTTTTCTGTTGTATTTCCACCTTTCCTGAAAGCAGCCCATTCAGACTGAGATTTTAATCTCCAAAGGTTATGTGCCAATGGTACCTGCTACTGGGCATCTTTTACCTCCTCTTTTCCCATTGGTCCTGCTCCAAAAGGCTTCTAAGACCTGAACACAAGTAACCCTCATGCTTCAGCCTCTGGAGTAGGTAGGACAGAGACATGAACCACTGTGCCAGACTTGGTTATAAGAGTTGAAGGGTTAATACAGCAATGGTATCAACCAGGTGATGGTGAAATACCTCCTGTGTCAATCAATCTCATTTCATCTCCAAGTCTAAAGTCAAACCTTTACTTTCAGGAGAAACTACTAATTTTATAAATATGCCTGTACAACCATCTCTGGCTATTTCTCATCCTTGCGGCCAGTTAAGACTCACGTACGTGATCAGAGCCAGAATTACCCACTACACAAAAACCCCAGCCGTTCCTTCAAAACAAAGGCATCTTTTAGAGAGACTTAACTGCATTTCTCCAAGAAGCATTGTTAAAATCCACCGACTCTCCTAGTGCTGTACCTTGATCAGAACGGTTGTGTGATGGCCAGAGGGAGAGCTGAAGGGGTGGGGGCACCCATTGCCTCAGCAATTCTGCACAATCGAGAAAATGCCAGGGGGCTCAGTTCTACGTTAGAAAACTAACTTAGTTCCACTATTTGAATCCATTTATCCCAAATTCTGTGAAGGAATCCTTGGTACAATTATTAGAAATGACAAACAATGTTCATTCACTATATCTTAGCAGCATGATACTTTAAAGGCCTTGTGTCCTGGAAGGTGGAGGATGAAAATTCTCTGCAGAATCCCTTTCCAATGCCACCCAAAGCTGTCATTCCCCTGTAATTCCAGAGGTTGCATTTGTGAGCCTACCTAGTGCTTTCCAGGCACATGTATCTTGCACTCAAACTCTCAGACTCTCCAGTGACATAAATAATTGAGTCTTAGAAGATGTACATTTAAAAAAATAGAATTGGAAGAATGAAGGTGGCACATTAGAATAACAATGGGTCTTGATAAACGGGTGTACAGCCGTCGATAAACAGGAACTCCCCTGCAGGAACACTTCCTTCCCTGGGATCTGTAATTTGGCTGTTGCCCTAGGGAACTGATGAAAGCAATTACAGGGCACAGAGGCTGAGGCCTGCATCTGCCAAGGCGAAGCCAGTGTGGGGAGATGGAACCCTGCAGGCTGAGACTCATCTCCTCAGAGGCTGAAACAACTTTGGAATGAAAACTTCCTAAGACTTGGAGTGCCTATCTTAAAGGGTAGGCACTTACAGGAATTTTAACAGTTTTGTCAGATATAACCACAGCCATGGTACCCATGCCAAACACCAAGAGTTGTGTGTTTTCATGCCCTGGAAGTATCAATGACTGGCACAGAAGCATGTGTCTCAGGTAAGGTGGCACTTGGACAATGGGAGCAGGAAGAGCACAGATTCCACTTAGGTGACACAGTAAGACCTTATCTCAAAACACAGAACCAATTACAAAGGATATTGGGCTGAGCAAGAGAAATTCGTTGTTGTCAACATTGTTTGTTTTTGTTTTTTTAATCTGTCTGCGGATTACTACCAATCACGGGGGTCATCTCTAGAAGACAATGGCAAGCATTTGCACCATATAGGAAAAGTAAAGCAGGGGTAACCATGACCAGAGTGGACTGGGCTCCCCCCCATAAACCTTACTGAGAGACAGGGAGAGGGGTGCCTGCCTCTTGTCACAGCCCATGATCGAGAGGCATGCATTTTTAGGTGTGATAACCACAGGAGGCACAGCACATACAACCAACATTCACTAGGCCCCTACAGCATACACAGCACTAAGCTAAGGACTTTGCAGGAAAGCACCACAGTCTGAACTCAGAACAAGGAATTATGGGCACGCTGAGCTGTCCATTTGCCAACAACAGGCTAAGAGAGAGCAGTTTGCAAGTTGCTCGGTCACCCTGGCAACCTTCACTCTCCCATAGCCTGTAAGCTAAGTGTGAAGCACACAAGGCATCCACTGCTATACAGACGATATGCTCCCAACATTGTGCTGAGGTGTGAGTGGTAAGACGAAGGAGCTACCCAAACCCTCAAGACCCAAGAGGCGTCCAGTCCCCAGAATTTTCCTATAGCAGGACTGCGCAGCACTGTGTGACAGCAGCCATTGGTAACTAATGTAACTGAGCAAACATGCTCCCCATTTCACTTAATTTTTACTAGATTAAAAAACTAAATACACTCAATGGTAACACTGCAGTACAGTACGTCCTGGAGGATGAAGTATAAACAAATGATATTTAATATGGGGCAGAAATAGCAAAAATAGTAAATACTTCAAGAGGTATGAGAGTGGAGCCTCTTTGAGAATCTTAATATTTAAAATGTCTTTAGAGATAAAGGACACATTTGTACAGTGGTAGAAAATCAGTTCATGGACTCACCAGCAGCACAGAAGGCCAAGGAAGAGCAGCAAACAGAACCGAAAGCAGACAGGGGACTGTCCTCTCAGAGCAGGGCCCAGGCCCCCGGGGACAGGAGCAAGGAGGGTGAGGATGAGTGACAAGAGACGCATGAATGAAGTCTAGTCACTCAACAGTGTCCCCTGTATACAATCCCCACTGCACCCTAAGGGCGAAGAGTAAGAAAACAAATTGAAAATTATCTGTGATCAAAAGAAGGATCTATCAGTCCAAGGAAGGCACGACAGAATGCTTGCTTATGGAAAAGCCACCTAACGGTGGCGCCTACTGATGGCACATCTGTGAGGGACACGCACTGAGATGTTGGGTGAAACTGAGACTAGCAAGTGGTTGTTGTATTCACCAATCCAAGGGAAATCTACGGCCCCCTGAACTGGCCACTTATGGGTAATACTCGTAATATGGCAGTGGGCATCCAACATCCAGAGCCTGGGGAGGGGGAGCAAAGGACCTACTGGACACTACACATTTTCATCTCTGCATGTCACCATGGGCACCCCACAGGTATAAAAAATAAAAATGGGTTGATAGAGAGAAGGTGTCCACAATGGGATGGCCGCGCTGAGCCTTGATCACACAGATCTTCTAAGGGAAGATCTGAGCACCAAGCAGAGTCATTCCCGATCTGCCTACATGTGCCGTCTCATGGTGCCAACCAGATGCCCGAGGTGTCTGTGAGTCCAGGTGTCTGTGAGGACCACATCTCACAGCTAAGTGTTCCTGAAAGTTTCTCTTGTCCCGCCAGGTCCCCCACATAAGCACAGACACTATATTAATTATAAAACTGTTGGCCAGTGGTTAAGGCTTCTTATTGGCTAGCTTTGTCTTAATTATTAACCCATTTCTATTAATCTAAGTATTTCCACGTGGTCTTGGCTTGCTGGAGAATACCCAGACCTGTTACTCCTTTGATGGCTACACGGAATATGTGCTGGAGGGCTCCCTCTGCCTAGCTTTCCCATAATTCTCATCTCCTAACCCCAGCTTTACTTCCTGCCTGGCCAATCAGTGTTTTATTTGTCAACCAATAAGAGAACCATATATACAGAAGAACATCCCCATCAGCTAAGTGTTCCTCAGTTTATTTCACCTTCAAAATTTCAAGTTTAGAGCCTGGATTAACAAACTAGACCCTTATTCCCAAGTTTAGAGCCTGGATTAACAAACTAGACCCTTATTCCCATGTGGGATTGAAGGCTGCAGGCCCATTCAGTGGTTAATGTCACTGATCATTCAGTCGTAAATGTCACCTGTTCCTCAGTTCTGATGTCATCTGGGCTGGTGACTTTTCAGTGTTATGCTATAAAATGGCACTTTGGCTGAGATAAGAGCTCCAGCTGAAGCTAAAATACATCTGAAGAGGAAGAGAGTTTCTGTCCTAGTGAACTTGGAAGCATCAGTCTTTACAGAATTCGTGTTTTCCCCAGTAAGTCCTCAAAGCTAGCAAGAGACTGACTTTAACTGAACCTAACAGTCTCACACTGCAACCCCGGAACACTGGGAGAACTTTCCCAAGACCCGGTAAAATTCCAGGTCATTTCTCCTCTTCCCTAACCAGCATATACAACAGATTTCTACTCGGCTTCTCTGCCTAAGAAATAATTCGGATCAATTTTAAAAATCTACTAGAGTCCAGATTTGCCTGTCTTCTCCCACCCCAAAATATTTTTGCCTGCTGACAGAATTACTCAATAATCTTGACTTAGATGCAAAATATTAATAAAAACAATTATAGAATTACTCTTGCATATATGTGGAATCACAATTATATAACTGGCTTTAGTGTTTATTAGCTACAGCAATATCAAAGCTAAAGCAGAGCCATCACACAAGTGAACCGGCTGCACATACTCTGAGCCCTCACTGGCTTTGGACAGAAACAATGTACAGCCTCCTCCTCGCTTCTTCTGCAAACCATCCTGAAGCTCTGCTGCCTCTGACATGTGGACTGGGATACCCAGAAGCCCTCTATTCCTATGATGCTTGAAATTGATGCCATGTGTTTATCCTCTGGCAGAGGGAGAGAACAGGAGGCTAAGCAGGGTCTCAAGGACACGGAATTCAAGATCGGAAGGGCCATATTTGGCTGTGGAACTTACTGAGAGTTCAGAGCCCCTTGCGTGTCTGTAATGCTTAGGGATGAGAGACTTTTGCTTTTTTGATGGGGCAGGCATCTGCCAACCTGAATGGCCGAACAGTAGTTCCTGAATGCAGCAGGGGCTGGCTGCCTAAGGAGCCCAGGGAGAGTGCCTTAGGAACAATCCACCAAGTAACACAGAGACTCGGGTTCCCCGGCTCAAGAAGGGAGTCCAGAGCTTGAACTGTATGTTCCCCGGGAGTTTTGAAAAACTGGGCGGGTTTGAGAAGACATACCTGAAGTCATACAGGATTGACCTCCCTCTACCTAGTACTCAGACAGGTTAAAGGGTGGCTGAAGGAGGGGCACCCGAGGTGGCATGGGGAGAGAGAAAAGAGGCCCACGTTTTTGCTGTGAGGAACCAAGTATATGGGTGGAGAAGACAGCAGCCTAAAGAAGAACACGTTCTGGCCCACCAAAGCTTCAGGAAGTCACGTTCCTCTCCCCACCTGGGAGCCAAGGTGCACGGGCCTATTAACCATAGTCCCAGTGAGAAGACATGGCCCCAGAAATCACCATAGTCCCAGTGAGAAGACATGGCCCCAGAAATCACCATAGTCCCAGTGAGAAGACATGGCCCCAGAAATCCTTGTCTTGAACTTGACTTTTGGATGAATTGAGCCATTTGTTTCAAATAGCATGCAGCAGAAGTTACTGAAAATAAATACAGGTGCTGGAATCGCTGCAGTAGACGGTTCTAAGGAATTTACTCAGTTACCAAGTGCTGTTCGTTCTTTAGGCTCATGGAAAGAGAAAAAAAAGGTCAAAGGAGCATTTACAGAAGACAAAATGGACTTTACTGAGAGAATGTGGTGGCAGTTGGAGGTGTGACTTAGTGGAAAGCAGCCAAATCTCGAATATACTACTACACACAAATGACCAATATTCCCATGTGGCAAACAAACTATCTGGGCATGGTGGCATAAGATTAAAATTATAGCACTGGGGAGACTGAGGCAGGAGGATCATGAGTTTAACATCAGGCTAGGCTCTGTGGCAAGATTCTATCTAAAACCAAAAGCTAAATTTTCAAATGAAACTACTATGATTTATTAAAAAATCAGGTACAGTGACATACCCCCAATTTTAGCTGGACTCCTGGCTGTTCAAAATACGTTGTGAAGTTTTCAGACTTGCTTTACGTGAAAAGCACTTCTGTAAGTTTTAGCCTTTAACTAAACCTTAGTAGAACTATTACATGTCTGTTTCCAGATGCTCCCTCTAAGCTAGTCCTTACTGCTTCACTGCACATACTACTCCCGTAGCAGGTATATGGTTGATATAAGGACATGATGACTGGAACATGAACATGAGTGTTCAGCCCCAATGTGTGACACATGTGTCATGATCTGGATTGTAAATATCCCACAAAGCACACGTGTTAAAGTCTTGCTCGCCAGAATGCAGACATACTAGCAGGTGAGGGTGCTTGAGGAGGCAGAGCCAAGGGTAAGAAGTGCAAGTAGCCAAGTACTTACAGCCGGCATCTGAGCCCCTCAGCCCTTCCTCTCACGCTGGTCCCCAACCACCAATCTTCTGCCACAATGCCCAAACCCAGAGCATGAGGGACAAAGCAACTACAGAATGAACCTTCTAAAAATATGATCTGAGAGAAAGATTTCACCCCTATAACTTTACCCCAGGCATTTTGTCATGGTGATGGATGGCAGATTAACTCAGAACAGTGAAGAAAGCCAGAAAGAGGGACCAGAGGACTATTTCCTTGACGAAAATAAAAACATACTCTGCTTGCCTGTGTCATTCTTACTCCGTGTCCACCTTCACCTTAGGCCATATCCCATTCTGATTAAAACATAGTATTTTTATACCAAGATATTGCAAATGTTTTCTTGCTGGATTTTCTTATAAGGAAAACAACAACAAAAAAGATTAAGCATTTTACTTTTGCCTCTGCAGATGTACAAATTAACCGAGATGGAAATACTGAACAGTTCTATTGACAATGTTCAGGAATCATTTTTTTTCAGCAGCTCTCTGTTATTACATGTTCTGAAGGGCAGCATGGACAGAATAGGGTCTCATTTCTCTTGCTGTATCTATTTAAGTGCTTGTGACACTCAAAATCAAAACAGCAAAAGTCAGCAGCCACCCTTCCATCCTGGCATAAGTATTCAAAGATACTGACAAGCCTCACCAAATCCATGAAGAATTTGTAGAGGAAAATATATGGCAAGATAAAGGACAACTGTTTTCAAAAGTGAGAAAATATGCATTTGTATTGAGGAGGCTCTTTTGCAAGGTCATGTGTTTGGCCCTATTGTAGCAATCAGATGTCTATTGGGGCTCAGCTTAAGAACCAAGCTATTTGAATTAGTATTATGTGTATATAGGAATCAGCTGCTACTTTGATACCACTGATCCTATCAATACATTTCTGAAGGCGGGGTTAAAATGAGTTCATCAGATCCAAGATAATTGATAAATAGGTGTTTTATTGGGGAATAACTTACCCAGATAAGAGTAAATAACCGTCTTGGCCTTCCTGCTACAAAGGATGCAGTCTCTGCCCTTCTGAGTCTCTCTGCTACCCAAGAGAGCATGCCAGCAGCTCCCCTGCCTGAAAGGGGTCATGTCTGCATCTGAAACCACGCCCAAAGGGTGTGGCCACTGCCACAAGTTCTCAGGCAAGGAGAGATACTACTACACTTTTCCTTTGCTATACAACTGTGGTTGATGTTTATTGTCATTGTTAAGAATAAAATTGGGGGTAGGCATGGAAACGTTGAAAATAATCAACTATATTTTGAATGATCTAGAACAAGCTTTAAGATCTTAATTTGATAAACAGAGAGCAACGATTTGATGGAGAAGTGCCATTCACTCTTAGAGTGTGTAAATCTTGCAAGATGAAAGTTGTTAAACACAGTTTAATTCACTCTGGAGCACAGTGAAATAGATATGATGGATGGAAAGTTTGTTTTGATCTTTCTTGCTGGTTAAATTATGATAGATGAGTGATGCTTGCTCCTGAATTTCCAGGCAGAGTCTGTGTTTGAACTCCTTGTCTTTATCGAGAGCCCCCCATCAACAACCGTTCCACATCCATCTCCATCAAGCCAATTTGACACTCGGCAATTATGAAAGAGGGAAGGCCAGAAACCTTACAGAACAAAGTCCCTCAGTACTGGCTGTGATATAGCGTGCAATCAATACCTCAGGGAGGCATGCTGCCTCGGCAAATCCACAGTGCCACGATGTATAAGAAGCTAGCCATACCCAGCAAAGACAAAACATTCTCCACTCCAAAGGGACTTGCCATCTGGGAGGGGATCTACTATGAGATCCCCTCATAGTACAGAAATCCCATGCTTAGCCTCCATGTTTCCTGAATAACACAACACCCACAGATAAATAACTTACAATTAGACATCCTAAATTGAATGAAGAGAGATACAGACAAGCTGAAGTGTACAAAATCCAAGAATAGTCGTTTGCCTTTCACATGGGTGTTTCTTGAGTGCTGTGTCTGCTAGTTACATTCATGTTTCCAATATTTGGGTGTCCTGTAACAACAGTCCTCAGGAGACGTCTACCCACCCCAGACAGGGAATTGATAACAGTCACCATTATTAAACAGTAAGTTGTATTGAGTTTATTGATAGGAATATAGGTGAGGGATTTCTACAGGAACAAAAATAGCTCAAATTGCACCGACAAAGCCCACCAAAGCAGGTCATAAAACCTGGAGACCTGAGCACCCTGTGCAGCTGACATGTTGTGGAGAGGCATCTCCTAGTAGCTCAGCTCTACAAGGCAGCTCAGCTAAGCAGAAAGTTGATCCACAGTGCTTCCTGCTTCTACAGGTTTGGGAGGGGCCTGGTGAATCTCATTGGTTTCAGGGGATTTGTGAGCCTTTGAGTTGTCTACTTCCTGAGCTTACAGAGCTTCCTGGTCCTGCCAGGGCTGAATGTTCAGCCCCATTGCTTTAGCACCCTGGAAGCATCCTGTGTCTGAAGGAGCTTCTGTCCTCATGACTACCTCAATGGTTTTACCTCCATTTCAACAACCCATCTTAAGATACCCTGGTTGTTGTTCTTGTTTCGACATACTGTCTTAAAATACCCTGGTTGTTGTTGTTTTGTTAACTCCCCTTTAAGATCCTGTGTCTTAGGCAGATTTCCTCCAAGGTGGAAGGTTTAAATACTGGAGGAAGCTGTTACACCAAAGAGGGCTAAGGTGATGTTGACACTGACATTTTTCTACTGTCTCAACTCGAAAACTAATTTATAATATAGTTCAGGAAGGGGGGAACATTAAAGAAGAGGAAGAAATTTATACAACTCATATAAAAACAGCTGACCACTAAATACTCAGCTGAAGACAATAAGTTATGTAACAAATTTATGAAGATGTAAGCACTAAGTCTCGGCAAGAGAAAAAGAACATAACGTGATTCATTCTCAGCCCTCCACATCCTGCAGTGACATCCAGAAGAAACCAGACCAAACTCAACAAAACACCAAAACCAAACCAAACCAAAAATCCATGCCTTAGCTCCATACTGAGAGCCCAGTGTCATCCTCCAGGCCCACCATGGCACCAACAAAACTGGCCAAACCTTTAGAATAGAGGAACATGGAGCATCCGTATAACCCAAGGGTTATGTTACGGTGAAACTGGAGGCAATGCAATGTTTAGGGTGCAGATATATAAGCCACCCCACCATACCTGGCACTACAAAGGTGATTCAGCAAACAAGCAATGAAGCACATCAAAGTCAATTTTCCTTTATGAAACACTAGTGGCAACTTCAACAGCACACAATGTCCGGAAGATAGATTAATTCAGTATTTTATAACTAAGGTTAAAAGAAGAAGAAGAGGAAGAAGAAGGAGAAGGAGAAGGAGAAGAAGAAGAAGAAGAAGAAGAAGAAGAAGAAGAAGAAGAAGAAGAAGAAGAAGAAGAAGAAGAAGAAGAAGAAGACGGGCGTTGGTGGTACATACCTTTAATCCCAGCACTCGGGAGGCAGAGGTAGGCCGATCTCTGTGAGTTCGAGGCCAGCCTGGTCTACAGAGCAAGTGCCAGGACAGGCTCCAAAGCTACACAGAGAAACCCTGTCTCAAAAAACAACAACAACAAAAGAGCAGGGTTTAAGGTTAGCTTAGTGTTACACAATTCCATGTTATTTAAATTCTTCAAGAGAGAAGATAGAAGCATTTTAAAAGTTGTCTTCTTAGGCTGGAGAGATGGCTCTGCAGCTAAGAGCACTGGCTGCTCTTCCAGAGAACCCTTGCTTGATTCCCAGAACCTACATGGTGCCCCACAACCATCTGTAACTCCACTTCCAAGGGATCTGATGCCCTCTTCTAGTCTCCGTGGGCACCAGGCTGGCCCATGGCACACAGACATACATTCAGACAAAACACACACATACACACAATGATAAAATACTACTTTAGACTTAGTATAGCCAGTAAGTATAAAAACTGAAGTCATAGCTCAAATGCGTGCCTATGAAAAGTAAGAAAAATACACTTAGAAGTGGCCCAGTGTTGCAGGTGACCCTGCTTGGTCACCCCTTGGGGGAGGGGTGAGAAGACACAGCACCAATGACTCAGGCACTGGGAGTCAGTGAGTAGCACAGCATGCTGCAGACTGGTTTATAAGGAGGTTAGGCCTGCTTTATACCCCTTCCCAAGGACCCATTGGCTCAGGTGGCTGACTCTGCTGAGTTGTCATTTCCTCATTGGTGTCTCTGGTCAGGTGTCTCTTCCTCAGCATCTCTGGGTGAAGAGGCAGGCTTGGCTCAGGGAGGAAGTGCCTGCCGCTCATGCTCATGCAGGCTGGCCTGGGCACCTGGCAAGGACAACTGCTGCTTGGGTAGGCTGGCTGCAGTTTCTCCTATAGCTTAGTAACTGGCAGTGCAGAAGAAAAACCAACAATCTCAATTCTGTTTCTAAAAGCTTTACAATTATTTATTTAGTGTGGACAGAAGAGAATGTGCAATGGTGCATTGTGTAAAGGTCAGAGGACAATCTGTGGTCCCCTCTTCCCTTCTTCTCGGGTTCTAAGGCTCAAACTCAGGTCACCGGGCTCCATAGCAAGTACCTTTATCTGCTGAGCGACCTCACTGCACCCAAGACCATTTTCATGAATGGTACAATTTTCTTTGGACACAAAGTCTGCCTGGATTGTTTTCTTTTAAGTGTTTTGTACTGTTTTTCTTTCTCCATGATAGCAAAATAAATGCTATTTTTAAACACAGCAGTTCTGTCTGTAGCAGAAAATTAAAAGAATTGGGAGAGAGATTACTCTAGTCAAGGACTGGCTGGAACATTACTGTATAATCTGTCCGGAGAACACTGTCTACATCCCTGCCCAAAGTAGGGTCATTTTGTGCTACATCACGGACAAACAAGGTTCTTTGCAAAGTCCTTGGTTCTAGAAAAAACGGAAGCTGTAAATGGTAAGCATTGATTCTCTACTGGTATACAAGAAAAGCCAAAGCATTTCATGTAAGGAAAAGCTCCCATAAGAAAGTTCGGGGGACTGAGGGCTGGGATGGGACTCAGCCAGAGAACATGTGACTGGCATGCGTCAGAACCTGAGCTCAGTCAAAGAAACGGAAGAGAACAGATGAGTTGGAGGAGAGTTAATGTAGAAGGGGAGGAAGGGCTCAACTCTTCGGTTTTCACTGGTGATGCTACTTGAGGGAGAGTCCGGGAACACTCCAGGTCAAAGACCAGCTCATCCTTTTCCTATCAGTTATGAGAGAAAAATTGCTGCCACTTGGGAGTTAGATGATAATGAAATCCATTTTTTAGGGACTGAAAAGAAGACTCAGGGGCTAACAAAGAATAGTGAAGAGGATCCAAGTTCAGATTCTAGTACAACACATCAGGGGGTTCAGAACCACCTGTAACTCCAGCTCCAGGGAATACGTCAGTGTCCACACACACACACACACACACACACACACTCACACTCACACACACTCACATACACTCACACACACACACACCACGCACACACTCACACACACTCACACACACCATGCACACACTCACACACACACACTCACACACACACACTCACACACAGAGACACACACTCACACACACCACACACACACACTCACACACACACACTCACACACACACAGACACACACACACACTCACACTCACACACACTCACACACAGAGGCACACACTCACACACACCACACACACACTCACACACACACACTCACTAAAATAAATCTTTAAAAAAGAATCCATGTTTAGCATGTGCTGGGCCATTATTCCAAAGAATAGCATAAAATATCAGCATAAATAAAAATAAAACACTGTAACTAAAGATCAGAAAACATAGTCCCAAAGATCAAAACATCTGACCAATGGTTAACATGACAGATCATACTACAAAATAACCTAAAACAGAAAAAATTAGGGGAATCATCAATAAACAGGTGTGTGGCTGGAGACACATTTGGGATGGGCAGGCCTGTGGCTGGAGACACATTTGGGATGGGCAGGCATGTGGATGGAGACACATTTAGGATGGGCAGGTCTGTGATTGGAGACACATTTGGGATGGACAGGCCTGTAGCTGGAGACACATTTGGGATAGACAGGCCTGTAGCTGGAGACACATTTGGGATGGACAGGCGTGTAGATGGAGACACATTTGGGTTCCAGTCTCCAGTGTATTATTCTCACTGAGTGAATCTTTGATCTGGATGAGTTACCTTAAACTGTGATACCCTAGATTTTAGTGACTATAGCAGGAAGGATTCTGAAACTAGACTGTCACCTGGGGGTTACATGAGATGACATTTATAAAAATCCCTGGTGCAAAGGACATGTAATAATGCCTTTCACCCTCTTAATGTGATTCTTTTGTGCGAAACTTCTTCCACTTAGTCTTGCTATAAGACAGCAAGCACGGAACAAGGCAGAGGAAAACCTATTTTTACACCCTCCAGATATTCTAGAAATAAAAGCCAAGCACAAACACACTGTCCCATATCTAAACTGGGGATAAATGATAATGTAGCCTTTTTATTTGGATTTCTGTGTGTGCAAAACAGCTTACCAATGCAAACTCAAGTTTGACATGCCATTGGCTGGCCACAAAATATACCAGGCACTTGATTGTCTCTGAAAGACTCTGCCAAATGCAGCTGTGACACATGGCCATAGAACTGAGAGTCCTACAACTTCACAAGGATCCATCTGTGTAGACCCTTGGAATCTGAGGGACAGCTGGAGATGCAGCTCTGTGGCAGAGGGCATCGTGAGTTTTTGATCCCAGTACCACAAAAACTAAACACAAAACATTATTTACTTAAAAAATATTTTTTACAAACCCAAATATTTTAGGAACAAAAGAAACAATTCTGAGAAAAAAATATCCCCTAAGTTAAAAATAAATTGAAAATATAATCTCTTTTTTTCTCTTTCTCGTTTTCTCACACACCAAAAATACAGTTTTAAAATCTTTCAATAAACAAATTTTTAAAAAAAAAATCTTGAAATATGAAGTAAAGAATCTCTCTCTTTCTTTTCCCTTAGCTTTTATGTTTCCTATAATGAACATCTCTGGTCCATTTGGCGTTTAAGATATTGCATGGTGAAGTCTGAATCCCATTTGATATTTATCAAAATGATTACCTAGCTTCTCCATCATCGCATATTAAAAGTCTATCTTTTCCAATGACAAATGAGCTATGAAGCCACTGAAGCCATGGAAGAGCATTAAGCAAGTACTGCTGAATGTGTGAAGCCACTCTGACAGCCTTCACGCTGTTTGGCCTCCATGTTATGGCTACAGAAGCCAGTTCCATGGGATCAGCAGGAAGGAGAGTAGTTTCCAGGGTCAGTGGACAGACTAGAAGAGAGGGAGGAGCATTATACTGGCGAAAATGACATTATATAATGTGACACAGGTCATACACTTGTCCTGTGGACTGCTGACTGCAAAGAGTGAGTCCTAATGCAAACCATGGGCTAATAGAGTCATCTATCAACATCGGCTCATCAGTCATTGCAAATGTACCATGCAAACATGCAAGATGTTAAAAGAGAAGAGATTGGCAATAACTTGCTAATACCTGTCACTTTTTTCTGTAAATCTTTCTCAAAATATAAAATCAAAACACAAATCTCCCCATACCCCACTCTTTTTTTCCTGCATTCTCTCCATTCCCCCCCTACCATGTGTGTGTGTGTGTGTGTGTGTGTGTGTGTGTGTGTGTGTGTGTGTGTGCCTGTATGCCTCTATGCGTGCGTGCGTGCGTGCGTGCTTGCGTGTGTGTGTGTGTGTGTGTGTGTGTGTGTGTGGTGTGCCTGTATGCCTCTATGCGTGCGTGCGTGCGTGCGTGCGTGCGTGCGTGTGTGTGCGCGCGCGCGCGTGCGTGTAGTTCTGAGGGCCCTTTGTGGGGTTGACTCACTCTTCTGTCATGTTGGTCCTGGGGGTCAAATTCAGGCTGTCTACTTTGGAAGCAGATGCCTTTTCCTGCCACATCATCAGCTTTTGAGCTTTTTGTTGCTAGCATTAAAAAAAAAAAAAAAACAAAACAAAAAAAAAAACTGTTATTTTCTGGAGGCAGAATCTACATGCAGCCTGTGCTGGCCTCAAACTCCCAGCAATTCTCCTGCCTCAGCCTTTGGAGTGCTATGATTACAGGGTGAGCCAGGAATCACAACAGCCCTGTTTCACCTCTCTATGAAAGTTCTTTTCCATATTGTTGTTTGTATATTTGATAAATGAATAAGAGAATCAAACTTTCCCATTCAAAGTGAAAGCTTGGAGACGTATTGGTGCCACATTCCATTAACTAACTTGAAAGGAAATGACATCTTTATGAGAAGGGATTACCCTGTCCATGTAAGAGGCACCCACTTGATCCTCTCTACTTTTCTCAAAGAAGTTGAGAGTGCCCTTGTAGAGATTTGGTAAATGAATTCCTAATTTTACTCTATTATTTTATCATAGCTCTTGTTGCTATCATAAATGGGATTATTCTCTTCCGTTTTACCATCAATTGGCTCACATTTGTATACATGAATGCTGTTATTGATCTTTATGTGTTCGTTTTAGAGTTATCTATCTGCTGCTTATTTTGCTTTTGTCTTCGATTCTTCAAGTATCAACCATAGACACGATGTTTCACTTCCCCTGCCTGCAATCTTTTTGTATCTAATTATTTTACTTATCTGCTTTCATTCCAGTGCAAGGTTAAACATCAACAAGCATAAGAGACAGTAGAGTCCCTCCCTCAGTTGGGGGGGCTTACTGGGAATATGGCTCATACTTAACTATTAAGGAAGATGCTGCCCAAATTCTGCCATCTAAATACTACACCCAATTTTAAATTATTGTTCATGAATTACTGTTTTAGTGAGTATGATGTCCTCTTGTGTTAGAAACCAGGAATGTTTGAACTTGATCAGAGGTATTTTTTACCAGCTCTGAAAAAAAAATTATAATCGAAGTCTTAACTGTAATTCTGTGAACCCTAGGGAACATTTTACAATACCTGTGCCACACAATGGCACCACAAACAGCTTAGCATTCGTTTTGATAAACGGTTAAATGAGCAACTGCAGGCCCCCGATTTTCCTGTATAACGTATAGTGTACGATGCTGTCTTTACTATTTGTAATACACAGGGGTCCTCCCACATGCTCAACTCATGAGTAGACTCAAGAAATAAAGGAAAGCCTGCACTAGAGGCTAAGGGTTCCACGTGTTACAATTTAAGCTTTAAAGCATTTGACAAAAAAAATTCTTTTCTGTATTAGAGAGCCAGCTACTTTTCTTTCCCGGGAGGTCAAGAGAAGCAATAGGGTGCTAATCCAAGCTCCTTTTAAATAATCTACCCCCAGTTCCAACACTCATTATGTGCTCACTGTAGAGACGGTCAGGTGGGAAGCTCAGGGCATATACCAACAGAGTAGAGACTTTACCTCAGTGGGAGGAAGGGACGAGGTAAGCCAAGAACACAAAAGCCTTTTTAACAAAGGATGTTATTCTCTTTAAAGTAGTAATCTATAGCAAATTACACAGAAAGCGCTTGATTATAGTTTTCAGTCATTTAGAAAAGGATAATTTAATATGAAGTTAAAAGCTGATTCACTTTTGCAAAGGGCTTACTAGCTGTCAATTACACTCTTTATAAGTCATCCACTGAGCTGATATGCAGTGAAATGCAGACTGGGAAAACATTATTTGGTTACAATTCAGTATCCTTAGAGGATATTGTAAAAGTTGGATATATATCAAAAATACATATTCTTGAACCTCTGTTTAATTCATATTTCAGTATGTTAGGATATTCATTTTCTTTGAAAACCTTACTGCAGGCTTCCTCAAAGGCAATTCAAGAAGCTGAATGAAGCAGTTGATTGTAAATAACCAAGAACACATTGAAAGGATGGATTTAATAATATCCTTGCACTACATTACTTCTTGCTGGAATACTGGAGAGAGTCAACAGAAAGGGCACCAATAATCGGGATCACTGTGTCTGAACAGACGTATGTACAATGCTGTGAGAGCAAGGAGTTTGAACATTATCAGCAAATATATGCCATGCCACCCATAACCCCCCCCCTGCCCCCCCCCGGGGCATGACATAAAAAAGAAGGCAAAGAAGATGAGGGCTTTATAAGCTACACACCCACTCACTGGCAGAGCTACAACCAACCCATGCCACCTTCTCTCCTCCATAACCAATATGACAGAGAAAATATGGGACATGTCAGGTAAATAACTGTACAGTGAGCTTTCTGATGGCTTCCACTGTATGCGTTAATTTATATTTTGCTTTAAAGACTCTGAGGAAGAAGAATCTTCATACCTTGAAAGAGAGCCTGTAGGTGATTAATAAAATACCCCTCCTTCCTCACGATTCTGACTTATATCCTATAAAGTTGAAGGGGTAGGTAATTAAAATGTTTTATGTCTTCCCCACAAATTCTCTCATGTTAAAATTAGGTTTTTACAAACTGATTCCAGAAGCCTCTCCATAAGAAACTGAGGCATCAAGAGTCACTAAATATCAACGCTCTTGAGATTGGCAGTCACATATAGTTAGCGATTATGCTGGTTTAGGAGGGTGGCAGTTGTGAGTTCACCATGATCCATGACTTCGTTAGGCCTGGGTAGTTTGGGCTAGGCTTCCAGTATCTGGCATGCTTTAACTCTTGTTGAGCAGGTCTTAATTCCGATTAGAAAGCTTTTGCTTGCCACCAAAGTGTACATGGGACTACTGCACCACACCCTTAGGGTCATCATGTCTTACTGGTTATCGTCATAGTTTATGGATGTCTCATAGCTGAGTAGGACTGGGGGTGGCTTCCCTCCTTTGGAAACTTACATAGCATCTTCTGGTACCATGAAAGCCACTCCTCAGAGAGGATGCTTTCAGCTCAGTGCCCCGTGGGAACTATTTCTGAAGTGCATAATGTTGTCATCATTATGGACTTAGCATCCACCTGCAGGGAATAACCAGGGAGTAGTCACAACTATGATGCTCTGGGAGTCTCTTGCACAGTGCTGACCAACAACTCCAAGGACTTCTCATGCCTAATGTTGGGGATTTTGTTACATGATCTTGAGCTCTTAGAGGGAATGCTGTTAGCCCAGATGGATAAATCTCCTTTATGTTATCCATGTATATTTATGCCCAGATGGAGGGAGAAAAAAATGAGAGGTACATTATAATCTCAAAAAAATTTAAAAAAGATTTAAAGTCCACTTTTGTATTTTTTCCTTTTCCTTTTCCTACTCATGCCTACCCCCAGCCTTGAAGCATTTATACAAGACTAAAATTAAAAGGTACAAATAAAATTAAATAAAAAAAGAATCTCTAGGAAGTAGAAGGCATGGTCAATCAGCTCTACTTTTTTCTGTTTTAAATCTTAACCAACCTCCTAATTTCTTCAACCTCTCATTGTGTCTGCTCCCTGTCTTCAGGCAGATCTCAACTACAGAGAGAAATAGCTTCTCTTTCTTAACTGATGAACACACTGAAGGTTGTGCAATGCTTCATCGCAAAGTCTACAGCCTGTTTCTTCAAAGAGCCTGGATTCCATGTGTGTAAGGCCCTGGACCCAATCCTCAGTGCTGAGAAGAGAGAAAGGAATGGGGGAGAGGGAGGGAAGGAAGAGGGAAGGAGAGAGAGAGAGAGAGAGAGAGAGAGAGAGAGAGAGAGAGAGAGAGAGGAGAGAGAGAGAGAGGGAGAGAGAAGAGAGAGAGAGAGAGAGAGAGAGAGAGAGAGAGAGAGAGAGAATATCAGGTGTTCAACCCCCTCTAATTTATTCCAGGAAAGGAGGGAAGAGGGATGGGAGGTGGCACACACACAGCCAAAAAGCTGACTACTCATCACCTCTGTCTTGAGAACTCTCACATTGCCTTGCTTCAAACAGAAAATCCCTAGAAATGTTTATCTAACTGTGTATGTGTGTGTGTGTGTGTGTGTGTGTGTGTGTGTGTGTGTGTGTGTGTGTGTGTGTGTGTAAAGAATTTTAAAGGGACTCGTGAGGAAGGTGACAATTATTTATAATATATATTCTATATCTGTGTGTATTTCTCTCCCTGTATCAATATAGTGTCCTTTCTCTTTCCACTTTTAAATATGCTTTAGGAAAAGTAGAATTGGTGGGATTGGAAATGTAAAAATAGCCTCATCTTAATCCTTGAAATCAACAGAACATCTCCCTGAGCCAGACAGGGTTGGTTGCACTGCCAACCCTACGCAGTAAAGCCATTGCCATGAAAGCCCTTTATTAAAGTACTGACAGTGGTTTCTCTGTGTCTCATCAACATGAGTTTGTTTTTTTCTTCCAAAACATTAAAATCAAACCAGAAAAATAATAAAACAGAGACAGCAAAGACTGCAGGAAACATAACGGCAACACCCAAGTTCAACTGTAGCTGAGGTTTCAAAGGAGATTAATTTCAAATCTACTCACGTAATATGACTGTGTGCTGTTCTGAAAGTAGACCACATTGGTTGCCATTTCTCCTTTTTACTGTACATTTCATTTAACATTTTCCTTGTCATTGGCATGGTCAAGTGTTGTTTCTAGTAAGGTATAGCAATTCCAGTATACAGAACTAATAGTTTAGTCCCACACTTGACTCACATTGGGGCTACACATAATGTTCAGATTCAAGCTCTTAAAATTTTGGAATAAACACCTGGCAGCAAAATGACTGAGTACTACTTCCTGGAAATATGTAACACCAAGAAATTCCAGCTTAGTGAACCTCTCTAAAGAATCCAAAAATAAACAAACAGATGACAGAGAAATCCTAGGTTTGGGGTGACTGGTAATGTCTATGGAAGGTCATTTAATCTTTTGAAAACTACTACAGTGACTAGGTGTGGGAGCAAATATCTTCAGTCCTAGCACTTGAGAGTTAGAGGCTAGCCATTATCACTGAAGTCAAAGTGACCACCCAGAAAAATGGGTAAAGGAATTTAAACGTGAGGAATTCAAATGGAAAAAAGAACTATTTAGATGATGCTTAAGTTTATCATCCTAAGAACTACAAAGTTGCTAGGTTATACTAAGAACCGAAACTAGTGATGGGGCCCAGCAGATGCAGGGCTCTGATGTTATTGGACACGGCACTGTGTACTGCACACTGAGTACAGAAGTGCCACACCAAATCCTCCTGCAAAGCAGAGCTTCTTTCTTACCTCAGAGAATAACTGAGCCTTCTTATTGGCCAGTTAATAAAGAATCAAGGAGTCATATACAGAGGAGCTGCACACAGAGGAGGGCAAGGCAATGTAGGACAAGGGAAAAGAGATACAACCACAAACCTGAAAGCAAGGCATGGCTCACTGGTTAAGAGGCTTGCTGAACAAGCCTGAGGATGGCAGAGTGGATACCCAGCACCCAAATAAAAAGTCAGGTATGGCCATAGACGGTTCTGTGATCCCCATGCAGGACAGAGGCAGGAGGATAGCTGGGGTTTGGTGGTCACCGGCCCAGATCCAGGTTCAGGGAGAGACCCCATCACAAGGGAGTAAGGTGTGCTAAAACAGGACACCTGAATTTTTCCTCTTGCCTCTGCAAACACATGCATGGACATGGCAATGCACTGTGTACACACATATGAACACTGCACCCCCACACCCCCACATGCTAACATTAACATGAAAGGTAAGAGGAAAGGCAGAGAGGATTGCTCTGTGGGATGAGATAAAGCATCACCCGCAGCCACTCCGTGTGCCCTATTCTTTGGGGTCCTCCATCACTTATGCAGGTTTATGACTTTTTATCTCCAAGTGTGTGAAATCATTCTTCCTTCGGGCTGATGTAACCACCTCTGCTGATACAATTACATATGGTTCAGAGCCGCATTTCAGTCAGAAAACATAGTTTAGTAAATGTTTACGGATGCTTAGACTGACTATAAATATTTCTGCATGTGTGTGTGTGCGTGCGCGTTTTTATTCCGTCTGTGGGAACCACTGGGGCATTGATGATTGGTACACACTAAAACTGCAAGGTAGTAATGCAGAAATAAGCATGTCTGGAAATCAAATAAGTCACCTATCCAAAGAATGAAAGAAAAGCCTTCAAACAGCATTGTGTAACTGGTATTTTCTTAAAACAACATGCATTTAAACAGCAAGCCTCCTAAGGCGGCAGGTCTCTCCCCAGAGGGCTGACCTATAGCTTGCTTTTCTGTATATTTGCACATGTCTATTCTGCTAAAACTAAAAGGCCTTTTGAAAAGTGCGGAAGCTGCTGAAGTCTGTCTTCTGGCAAATGTGTATTAATCAGTATTCATCCCTGACAAATCTTACTCCTCCTTCAAGGGCAAGTTCAATTATCACCTTAATTACGCATTTACTCCACGGGTATAGCGTGTACACCTCCAGCATTGGAGACCCTGGGAACACAGTGCTGAACCAATCCAATTTTTCTCTCCACAGACAAGTTCAAAGAAAAGCATGGGGAGTGGGATGTTGAAATGTTATGTGATAACTGCATAACTGGGGTGGGGTGGGGTAGAGCCATCCCCAAGAAGCTCAACTGTGAAGCCTTGCACCCCTTTTCAGAGACTAAGAACCTGACAGAGATGGGAGACTTAGCAGGGTGCCCACCACAGCCTACCACTACAGGATGAATGAAAGGAGCCCACGGGGCTTCCCAAGTTAGCCTGTGATGCAAACAAGGTATGCATTGCATGCATAGCTGCCCTGTGGTAGACATGCTGGCAGCAAAGAGAGACTGGTAGCATTTATTGACTGTCTTTGAGGCCATGTCCAAACCACACCTCTCCACTCCAACGGCACAAACACCCCCACCCTTCTAACAATCTCACAGTTCCAGACTTAAATATAAGCCTTTAAGACATTCTATCTCTGAACAGAGATGCATGGAGCGTCACCCTTCTGCATGTGGGTACCCAATTTCCTCAGCACTGTCTCACGAGACTGTCTTTCCCCCAGAGCTTGTTCTTAGCATCTCTGATGAACATCAGCTGGCTGCAGATTCGAGAAGCTATTTTGGGACTCTCTATTCAATCCCACTGGTCCCTATGTTTTTTTTTTTTTTTCTGCCAGCGCTCTGCTCAAAGAATTGTTCACAATATTTGGTTACTTAGAAGAGCAAAGTTATGAAATTAATCTAAGCGTCAATGGGTGAAAAGATTTTTAAACTGTGATCTATATATACGTGTGTGTGTGTGTGTGTGTGTGTGTGTGTGTGTGTGTGTGTGTGTGTGTGTATTAATATGGAGTACTATCCAGACATAACAATGATGGATGGCTACTGAAGATATCTTGTCAATTTGAGTATGGGTGTGTGTGTGTGTGTGTGTGTGTGTGTGTGTGTGTGTGTGTGTGTGTGTGTGTGTGTGTGATCTTATTCATTTACAGAATTTTTAAGACCTGTCATAGAAGAGTGCAGAAATGCAGTGGTTAGCCAAAGGGTATGGCTGCAACTAGAGAAGGAATGAAGGTTATTGTTTTCACTGTTGTTTTATTCTTTCTCTTTTGTTTTACTTTTGATCATGCTTCTGGTGACGAAATTCAGATCCTCACAGTATAGATGCTACATCCCAGCCCAGGGATAAGTTTTGAGGTTCTATGATGCAGAAGAGTCACTGTAATTAATAATCATTTGATTACATTTCAGACGAGCTGTAGGTAAAGGGAACCTAGGTGGATCTCTTCCACATACATGCAGACACATATCAAAGTAGAATGTGGTGGCACAAATGTGTATGAATACATTCATTTTGTAATTTACAAAATTATAAAATCAAAGGACCAGTTAGAGTAGACTTGAAAGGCTCACAAGTAAAGGGGGATGTCTGAAGATGTGAGGTAAGAAAGCCAGGTGTGAGAGGGTAGCCGGCCTTATGGGAGACAAGGGTGTGATGGGGCAGCCGTCTAGAGCAGAATTTATACGGAGAGCAACTGTGCAGGACTGTGCAACATATGTGTGCCTTGAATAAAAGCTGGCGGTTAATGTTACAAGAGCAGATAAGAATTTGTCTCATCATTCCATGGTGTTCTTTAATCACCCTGTGGGGCAAGATCCCTATTCAATTCCCCCAAGCGCCACAACATTTCAATAATTGAGCGCGCAGTATGCCTTCAACAACTAATGTCTTAGTCAGAATTCCTATTGCTGCAAAACACGATGACCAAAATGCAAGTTGTGGAGGAATGGGTTTATTTGGCTTACACTTCTGCATTTTAGTCCATCACTGAAGGAAATCAGAACAGGGCAGGAACCTGGAGGCAGGAGCTGAGGCAGAGATCATGGAGGGAGCTGCTTATTGACTTGCTCCCCAGGGATGGTTCTGCCTGGTTTCTTATAGAACCCAGGACCACCAGAACAAGGGTGGCCCAATCCACAATGGGCTGGGCCCTGTCCCATCAATCACTAATAAAGAAAACACCCTACAGGCTTGCCTACAGCCCAATCTTATGGAGGTATTTTCTTAATTGAGGCTCACATCTCCGATGACACTAGCTTGTGTCAAATTGACATAAAACTAACTAGCACCTGATAACCACGTTTGTCTGTTAATTATACCCCTCCATTCTTTTTAGGATTCAGGAAACTTTAAATAATAAAAGAACTCAGCCTGACATCCATGAAGAAGTACATTTCAATTCCGTTTAAGACCTGTGGCTAGGTACCTGAGGATCTCCAAAGCCTTTGGATGATGTCCAGTATGGTTTTCAGAATCCCCAGAACTGTTTCATGGCACTAAGTGGCAATCAGCTCTGTGATGGCACCGTGTTTGTGGTTATCCTTTGGCAGACTGTGTTCATTTCCCTTCAAACTCACACGCCCAGGTACTCAGTGGCGATAGAGAAAATGGCACATACGGATAACGAGGTTTGCTGTGAGCTAACAATCTTGGCAGTTTTCCCTTTAATAAACCCTTCCAGATGTTAGTCCCAGTAATTATGCCTGCTATTACTCAGCTTTAGGAACGAAATACAGCTGCCATAATTCCTTGTTTGTGTGTCTGTGGATGGTGTGCAAACAGTAAGCCGCCCTGGTAAAGGAAGTCCCATGGATGGGCTCTGCACTAAGATGTCAGCCCCATAGGAACAGCCTAAAACGAAATCACAAAAACACCCTGTTCCCAAGTTCTCAAATGATCCTCTGTGGCTCAGTCATGTCTCCATCGCTAAGGAAACATTCCTACATAAAACTATTTCAAAATACGCCAGAGAAGTGACAGGGCAGGTTGAAGTAACAATCTGTGATGTAGACACAATTGGGTACCAGACATGAAAGCGCTTATGCTTAGGGAACCTGCTACTAGGGAAATCGAAATTTAGATTGCGGGTGCTAAATTTTCAAGTGTGTCATTAGAATCCAGAAACCAAGAGATGGCTCTCATTTTCACAAGAGCTTAATTAGCAAAGAAAAAGTTATTTTATGATCTCAGTAAGAAATAAAATAAGCCAAAGTAGATCTGTATCTCAGTGTCAGGACTGAAAAGTTCTACTGGTGTGATTTAAGGGTGCAATTAACCCTGAAGTGCCATGAACCTGTTACTACAGGCAAGACATACCCTGCACCTGAGATGGAAACTGGTGGGTGAGGCACCATCACCGCAGTCACTTGAGGGCATTTAAATGATGGTGCTAAAACTCAAACATTAACTAGTAAAACAGTTACACTGATATCAAATGATGGCTGGCATTAGAACACTGGAAATATCAGTATTATACTATGCTGGTGCCACCATGGCACTAAAAGAGGTGTTTTAATAACAGTGAATTTTACATTAGCAATTTAAACAACTTTCTTATCTAACTATGATTAAACCATTATGAAAGCAATGTGAACACCCCCGCCAAAGCCCATTGCTCCATGTACAACATGAAGTGGAGACATCACTTTGCATGAGTCTGGCCATAATTTATGAGCCACACCACTTGAAGCACCTTAATACACAACAAAGCACCACTCTCTGTCTATTAACTCACAGGAGGCAATAGTTAGAGCAGTTATTTCCACCTAAAAGAACTGTAGGGTAGAAGACATCCAAACATGAAATAGAAAGTAAACAACTACATGTCAGAGGCAGGCACAGGTATTTTTGAAGGACTACAATTACAGAATATTGAACAGAGAGCAAATAAATTGTGGTGAACTTGCTGGATAATGTGTCGCTGACAGCATTTGAAACTTTACAGAATGGCTGAGAACTTACCTTACTGCCCTGGCACATGGCACCTAACCAGTAAGTGGCCCACTGATGGGCACAATGGTAAAGACTTCATGGGTCTGGCAGCCCATGTCTACAAACCAAAAGAACAGGCTCCACTGTATTCCTGGAGACATGCCAAGCAACCCAAAGGCCAAAGGATTCTCAACATCAGTCAGAGGGCTCCAGAGGCTCAGCTGCACAGGCCCTTGCTACCAATCCTGATGCAGCGAGTTGGATTCCCAGAACCTGTGTGGCTGAAGGAGAAAGATGACTGCTGAAAGTTGTCCTGTGACCGCCACATGCATACCTGAGCACAGGCATGCATGCATGCATACATACATACATACATACATACATACATACATACATACATACTACATACATACATACATTATATACACATACATACACATGCATATGTAGGGAGTAAATGTTAAATAAGCATCAGTCTGGCATTTTAAACTACATCCAAATTAACGCAAAGAGCCTGGGCCCATGTTGGTTTGTGTCTGTCTTTAACAGGAATCTTGGTGGATGTGATAAATTGGCTCCATCTGTAGCAGAGGCTTGGGCAGAACAATGCCAAGGGTCCCCCGTGGTCCAGACCCTACCCTATGCATGAGCAGTTGCACCACTTCAGTCAAGGCAAGCACACTCTTAGCCTCATTATCCTCATCTGCAAAAAGGACATATCCACAGCTCTCCCTCTCAAGGGGTGAGCTGACATGTTCAAAAACACAAAATAAAAAAGAAAAAAACCTGGGCCCACAAGCAGCTTTCAAAAAGCCTTCTTTAGGCCTCTCTATAGGCCCCTCCCTCTCTCTTTCTCTCTCTCTTTCACTCAAGCTTTTTAAGCTTGATTTTGTAATGACTGCTTTAAGCGCTGATCCCACCTGTTCTCATTTCATTTCTGTTGCTGTGACAAACGCCCTGAACAAAAAAGCAACATAGGACAGAAAGGAGTTTTCTGACTTCTGATTCCAGGCTTGGAGGTCAAGGTGGGAATGTAAAGCACCACATCCACAGCCAGGGGCATCGAGAAGTAAATGCATGAAGGCCTGCTCTCTTGTCCCTGTCCTACATAGTTCGTGAACACCTGCCTAGGGATTGGTGCCACCCACAATGGGCTGGACCTCCCTATACCAATTAACAAAGGAGCCAATCTCTTACGGAGATGCCCACAAGCTAGCCTAATCTAGATAAATCAGGTTGTATTGCCTTAATGAAAACTAATCAGAACACTGACTTTTACAATACACATACACTTTCCTTGTTCCCCAGCGCTGCTTGCTCTGCACACTGAGCAGTGCTAGGGAAAGGTACAGTGTCTTCTACTAGATCCCCTAACTGTCTGCACCTGGTCCAACTCATAGGCAAGGCGTTCAAAAGCAAGCACCCCTCCTCCGCACCAGCCAGAGTCATCACCACACGCCATCAGTAATTGCACATGATGTTTCATGAAATGGAAAACGACTTGAGAAACATGAGACACATGGAATTTATTAGGACGGTAAACCCCATCACGCTCACTATTCTGTTCTAGGGTTGGGAGTCCTTGGGCTTAAAGGCACTGAACGGAGTGAAACAAAAGCAAAAAGAGAGATTCTCTACACACTGGAACAGTTATCCAAGAACGGCAGCTCCGATGTGCTGTGATAACTTAGGGCACACTTGTTTGCTTAATCAACACAGCAGAAAGTTACTGCAACCCCAAGACTTCTGGACACCCCACTGTCCAGGCCATAGTAGTGAGCAGCCAGAGCAGTCAGATCTAGCATCACCAAGTACCTTTCTCAAACCTTTTGGGATGCAATCAAAGACCCACCCACCTCTTTCTCTCTTTCCTCTGCACAGCCACCACACCCTCCACCCCACCCCTTCACCTGATCTCGGGGTCCCCCATAGCTTCTTCACCCCCAGCCCAGTGCAGATGCAATCTCCTCTAGGATGCCCTCCCAGCTTTTCCTTAAATAAAATTACTCTCTTCTTTAAATGGTTTGTCAAAAGGTGTCTGTATTCTATTTTATTCTAGGGTTTTGTTTTTCCTGACATTATACATCACTCCCATTAGTGATGTGTGGGGTATCTAGTGTGGGGTGTGTGTGTGTGTGTGTGTGTGTGTGTGTGTGTGTGTGTATGTGTGTGTTTGTGTGTGTGTGTGTGTGTGTGTGTCAGAAGAAAGGCAGTAAACATTTTTAAGTCTGAGGTACATATTACTGGCTACCAATGTACCATATATTTATTTGAGCTCTTTGGCATTTCTGTAGTTTCAGAAAAGGAGAAGATTATAAAACAGTAGCAAGTCTGGACTTTGGTATTAAATTTCCTGGTTTCCAACCTGATCCAGTCATTTATTAGCGTGTGAACAATTAGTCTGCAATAAATGAGGCAGGCATGAAAGTGAGGGACAGTGACTTTCCTCTAGGGTTGGTAGGAAGTGGAGTAAAATTGTGACTTGGGAGGCTGACAAAGTTAAACATGTGCTTATTTTGTTTTATTATAAGACAGTCATGCAGGTCAATAGTTCCCTCAATAAAATAAGCAATGTCAAGACAGTCTGGTCTTCAAGCCATGACAGCCACACTCACCACACCAATCATGTGCACAGAGAATCTATAATGTATGAACAAGTACTAGGCAAAGAAACTTGAAGAGATGGCGTGAACTCAGTACCCCTAGCAAAAATACTAATTAAAACATCTGAATACCCCCCTAAATCTTCCTGCTTCATATCACTTTGGACTTCCCAATATTTTATGCTCAAGCTCTTTTTCTGGCTGTCAAACTCCCATGCAGCAATGCTATCTATCAACATAACCCTGGTATCACCATCGAAGTAAAGATAACTGGACGTCATTTAACTGTAACCCAATAAAAAGAGAGGAAGACTTGTGCTCACCCAAGAAAGTGGAGATGCCCACATGAATCATTTACAAATTCCTAATCTGTTTCGACAGTAACTATTCAAAGACAAAATATTGGCCCTTAATGACACCTTGACAGCATGTTAAGTTTCCATTGAGAGTTCTCTTATCCACACTTTTCAAAGTGATTTGGTGTCATCTGGTCCTGGTCAAAGCCATTATCATATGGTTTAAATATTTAGGAGTGCATGAGTCATGCAGTCCCCCTGAAAGAAGCACAAAGATCACTTAATGTTGTCTTTGCTTGCCTAGGTCACTGTTCCATGATCCATTCATTCCCAAAACATCAACCATTCCTGTTAGAAGTCAGGTTATGACTAAAAAACGCCAAGGTCTAGGGATGGAGCTCACTTAGCAGAGCACACACAAAGCCAGCGATTCCGCACTGGGTGATCAGAGTATGGTAGCTCCTGTCTATTAATCCTATCATTGCAAGTTACAGGGCAGCTTGGGCTATGAGACCCTGTTTCAAGAGAAACCATCAAATATTAGGGGCATTCTTCCTTTAAGAAACCTGGAGCTTGGAAGAAGATTCAAGCCTCAAACTAAAAACCTACATCATAGTAATTCAAGCTTTGATTGACATGACTCACACAATTTGCATACTGGCCTTTCCACTCACCACGAATATTTTGAACCTTTCCCTAATTTTCCAAACATAAAAGCACCCTGACTTTCCCTATATGGAAGTGACTTCGAGGAATTAGAGGTCTTAAAAACACACAAAAAATAAATCAAAACATTTGTTAAACACTGTAGTTTATACTTTTCTTAATCAGAATGTGGCATCTAAAAATGTTCTCAGCAAAGAGGGAAAAAAAGGGGAAGTTATTTTCTGGGTCAGAGGACCAGACCATAAAGACTATCAATTTCTGCATTATTCACATTCCACTAACATTCCAGGAAACAAAGAATTCAGCATATAAATTATATAAATCATAAGTTTTATTTCTTTTTGGATCAGAAGATAATCACAGATTTGGAAAGGCTGGTGAAAGCCCTGTGTTGACTCTTTAATTCTGAACCCTTTGCAACTGGAGAAATGCTTACACATTTCCCCGAGGGCTTTAGCAAGGCCCTAGGAGTTAATGAAGTTCGTAACAGCCATTATTTTACAATACTGAGCACCATAGCATTTGCAGGCATTCTCCAATTTACATATGCCAGGAGGATTTCTGGGCTTTCAGACTTGAAATTCTGAATAGATTTTTCTCTTGAAAATACAGATTATGCCTATAATTCTCTGGAACCTATTAAATGCTATATTCATATTCACTTTTAGAATATACTTAATAAAACATATGTGCCAAGAATAGAGAAGCCTGAGAGCATCCAAGACGCACAATCCCCGAGGATGCAGAACCCTGAGCCCAGGAGGCAGGACCAGTAAGTACAAGTGGATTTAATGCCTCGCTCGGAATGATAACTGGAACAGCACACGGAGAGGCCACAATACACAAGGATTTCAAAAGGGTTTGTGAGGCTCTTGGGGGATGTCCTGAAGTGAAGATAGGAATAAAGTGGCCACAAAGAAGACAAAGGATCAACTCTAGGCTCCAACTGGTTATAAACAGTGGGAAGTACATGCTGGGATACCAACTGACTGAAGACAATCGGACAGGACACAATCAGTTATCCTCAATGACAACTGCCCAGCTTTGCAGAAATGTGAAATCGAATAAGACGCCATGTTGGGTCAAACTGGTTTCCATCGCTGCAGTGGCAACAGCACTCAGGAAATGCCACAGAGTAAGCATGCATGCTGGCTTTCATCAGCCCAGGTGATTCTGATGGCACTGGAGGCATTCCGGAACACACTGGTGGTAAGATAACCAGGAAAGACCTTTAATAAGCTGCCAGAGTGTGGTTAAAGATGTTTGTGAGCTAAAGCTGGAGCGTCACTAGGGTTTAAAATGACTTACGTAGTTTTTCACATTTTTCTACATGTCCAGGACGTACACTGTTAATATTCATTGCCATGACCCTCTCACGTCTTCCCCCACTCCTGCGGAGTCCCATCATTTCTCCAACCAGTCCCCTTATCCTGATGGGAGATGCTATTCTGTATATGTTTCTCTTATTGGTTGATGAATAAAACACTGATTGGCTAGGCAAGAAGACAGACGGGGCTAGGAGCCGAGGAGAATTCTGGGAAAGGTAGGCAGAGATGAGTCCTCATGCGAGCCCTAGGAAGAGAGGACACAGGTCAGGTGTTCTCTGGTAAGAAAAGGCCATGTAGAAATACATAGATTAGTAGTTATGGGTTAATAATTAAGGCGGAGCTAGCCAATAAGAAGCCCAATCCACTGGCCAACAGTTCCATCATTAATATAGCGTCTGTGTGTTTATTTGGGGCTCCAGGGTGGCGGGACCCTGCTCGGCCAGAAAACTCATGCTTACATTCCCACTCAGGATCTCCTTTCATTTATTTTACAAATGTGATTCTGAGCCGGGTGGTGGTGGCGCACGCCTTTAATCCCAGCCCTCAGGAGGCAGAGGAAGGCGGATCTGCATGAGTTTGAGGCCAGCCTGGTGTGCAGAGTGAGTTCCAGAAGGGCCAGGGCTACACAGACAAAGCCTGTCTTGGAAAAACAAAAACAAAGTGTGATTCCCGATACTGGACTCACTGATCCCACTGTAGAAACTAC